>NC_135499.1:19473814-20148848 GCF_052857255.1 Amblyomma americanum | reverse complement strand
AACGAAGTACAACATTCTCATGATGACTGGGAACAGGTTTTTGTTGTGTGTTGTGCTAGGTTTTATGGCACATAGGCAACTCAGACCATCATGCGCCAAGCTCAAGGTATCAGAAAAGTTTTTTGCAGAGTTCTATAGAAATGTGAAAAATCATCAGTGGTGCAGTGCCTAAAACGTTAGTACTGCCTAGTGATGAGAAATGAACATTATTTAAGAAACGGCTACTAAGAAAAGCTTTCAAGATGGTCAGGTAACTTTGGCAGCCATACTTGGCTGGGCAAGAATCTCGAGGCTCCCAATCAAATAAAAAAAAAAAAACCTCAGCCTTCTCAGGAGTGAAAAGGTGGCTGAGGTGTATCAAAGAATAAAGCAAATCAGTTGGTAAAAATTTAGAGTCTGCCAAGAAAGCCTGCTTCTCTTAAAAAGCTAAAGACGTAAAACGTGTCAACAGTTGCATCTTCACCCAACAGTAACACTGAGTGTAAAGGAATGTGTTCATTATACAACTGAGCAAAATATTTTTTCCTTAGTTTTTCAAGTTTTGTGCACGAGCATAAAATGTGATTTACTGTTACCTCACCTCCACATTTTTCACAAATGGGTTAGTCACAGAAAGTTGTGTGTCATGTGCGTGTGGCCAATACGGAGACTAATCATTTCAATGAAACGCTCCTGGTGCAAAAATGATTCCCATTCACCTAGAACTGGTTTTACTAAGAGCAGTTTGTTGTTCACTTCATTTTTCCAAGCTGACTGCTATTTTTTCCTTGATTTCCGTTCTACTAAGTTCTTGCAATCTTTAAAGGGTGCATTTACTTTTTTTTATTTCCTTGCCACGAGCTTGACCAGCGCACCAATCTGCTCTCGTTGCTTTATTCTGACATGACTCGGGACCTAGCACAGTTTTATGTTTTGTCCTTGAGCTGTGGCAGTCACTATGTTATGTAAGATGTCACCAAGTAGAGGGGTGACTGGAGAGCTCTCAGAACACTTAAGGAGTCTGTGTAAATAATACTGTCTTTGAACTTGTCGCACAGTATTTTTTCTGTGGCCACAAGTACTGTGTAGCATTCGGCAGTGAAGATGGATATGCACCGTGAAAGTCATACTGTGTCCTCCGGATTCCCTCGCACCACTGCACTTCCTAAGTAACCATCTGTTTTTAAAACCATCACTACAAAATTCTGTAAAAACTACTGCACTTTGAGTGCAAGGAATTCTTGTATGATATGTTGTTGTGGAGTTTGTTCCTTCCGGAAATGTGTAAAGAGTGAAATCGCATATTGCAGGGAAATTGTACCATGGGGGCAGTGGGTCTCGTCTCTGCACAAAACCAGGTAATGTGCTTAGTACGCCAATATCCTCGCACATCTCTTCAAACCGCAAAAGCAGTGACCTGGTAGCATGCGGTTTGTTGTTATAGAGTGTAGATGGGCACTTTGTAGCTATAGGGTAACATGGATGTTTCTGCAGTGAATGGAATTTTAGAATGTACGAGCAAGTGAGCATGGCTCTTTTGTCTGCAAGTGATAGTTCGTTGGTTTCTACATAAAGACTGTTTATGGGTGACGTCTTGCATGCAACAGTGGAAAGACTCAAAAGTACTGGATCCAGTCGTTTAAGGTATGATGGTCTCGCTGACCCATACACTATACATCCATAATCCATGGTACAGCTTACAGCGGAGCGATAATTATTTAAAATACATGTCCAACCAGAACCCAAGCATTTTCGGGAAAGTACTTTAAGTATGTTTAAGGATCGGGAAGCTTACTTTTCGAAAGCATTGAAGTGAGATAGGAATGTCAATTTTTTGCAAAAAGTAATGCCTAGAAATTTTACTTCATTTTTTATATATAGTTCAATTCTGTTCAGATGTAAGCTGGGGTCGGATTGCAGACCTCGTTTTTAGTGAGAACAGAACGCCCCCTGTTTTCTGTGTGGAGAACTGTAATCCATTTTTGTCTGCCCATGGCTACAGTTTGTTTATTGTCAACTGTATTTGTTGTCTGCCCATGGCTATAGTTTGTTTATTGTCAACTATATTTGCCTCTCGTATGTTGCTACACTGAAGGGCGTGCAAGCTATTTCAAGATCGTCGACATAGACAGAATACATAATGGATTTTGGGATTATTTTGTTAATGAAATTCATCTTTACAAGAAAGGGTATTGCACTTAAAATACACCCTTGAGAACCTCGTTCTCTTGAACGAAGTTCCTGGAAAAGGTTGATCGAAGCGTACTTGAAATGAGCGGTTCAACAGCAAATCATTTAAGCAGTTTAGCATCCTGCCGTGGATGCCATATTCTGCAAGGAAAAAACAGCCAGGCAGCGTTGTATAAAAGCTTCTCCGACTGTATTTTGAAGGCAAACTAGATGGTCATGTGTTGCGCACGTCTTTTTAAAACCACACTGATGGATGTCAAGAAGTTCGGGAGCATCAAGGACAAAAGTTAATCTCATATTCAGAACACCTTCAACAGATCTGGCGAGAAAGCTTGTAAGAGCTTTTGGCCTGTAGCTGCTAGGGGAGGCTGGCAGCTTTCCAGGTTTCAGAAATGGTACTATAAATGCTCTTTTCCATTTGTTGGGTATTTTTCCTTCTATAAATATTTTATTAAACAATTTCAAGAGTGTTTCTATCGCAGGCTGGGAAAGATTGGCAAGCATTTCATAGTGTATCTGGCCATGTCCTGAAGCAGTTTTTTGGCCAGCAGACAGTACTCTATTGATTACTTGAATGGTAATTAAACTATTGTATTTTTAATTTACACCTCCACTGGTTGGAAGCTCTTGTTGTCGGCTATGTTTTAGCATTTTAAAAATGACTGGCTATAGTGTGAAGAACTGACAAAGGCAGCAAAGTGCTTCTCCAATGTGTCTGCCTGTTCCCCTATACAGTGCAATCTACTTATAACGATACTGAGAAAACTGGAAAACCCGATCGTTATAGCCGGTTATGGTTATATCTGGACCAGCAAAAAAAAGCAAAAAGAACACACCTGCGTATCCCCGTGCATGTAGGTATTACCCACCACCACCCCCACCCCCTCGCAAGGGGGGGGGGGGGAAACACACAAGAAAAGCAAATGCTTAAAAAAAAAATTCCCAACCATTTCAGGCGGAAACTATGGTTGTTTGAGACAGCGCTGCTTGCACGGCAGCGGCCAAGCAAGCTCCTCCAACCAGCGATTGTGACGATGATAGCGCTTGGCTCCCAAGGCCATAGGCGACGCTCTCTCGAGGATTTCGCCATGCCGCTCAGTTGTTCGGGGCGTTGTCACCTCATTCGCATCAAAGTATCTTATTTTGATCAAATTTTCATGAAAATTTTCGTGGTAAACACCTTCCAGGCAGCCAGAATCCCAGCATTGTATCCGTTTTTTTGCCGATAATTATATCATTACATAAAGTTTATTTTTCCATAGGGGCAGTGAGAATTGATAAATCTAAAGCATTTTATCGTTATAAACGATATATCGTTATAGCTGGTATTGTTATAAGTGGATTACACTGTACTTGTTTGTGTACTAGATGTCAAAAAAGGAACTTTGAAGGATGAGTGGCTGCTATTTAGTTCGTGAACTTGCTCCCACATGTTTTTCGATGTGGTTGAGTTGTTTATAAAAGAGACATAAGCTTGCCATGATGTTTTCTCAGCCTTGCGCCGAATATACCGCGTTTGTGCTCTCGCCTTTTTGAAAATAATAAGGTTCTCGTGTGTTCAGTATCTGCGAAAGACTCGTGTTCAGTATCTGCGAAAGACTCCCCAGGCTTTTGCTTTTTTTTCCTTCTTACATTCTCGTGTGCCTCACTTTGTGGTTCTGGCGCACCACTTCTGTGGATTTTGGAATTGATGCATGTGCAGCAGAAAGAAAGCATGTTATAAACATTTAATTTATCTCATCTATGCTACGATTTTGTAAAATTATTTCCTCTTATCTGGCTTTTTTTGCAAACAATGGCCAGTCAGCTAAATGTAGCTTCCAACACCATGGTTTTGTCGGATGACTGTTGGCAAGGATGAAAACTTATTATGACAGCGAGATGATAGCTTCCATATGGATTTTCTGAAACATTCCATTTAAAATAGCTAAAAACAGACGATGCACTGAAAGACAAATTTAAAAACACTCATTTTCCCGAGTTGAGCAAACAGACGCTACTGTACAGAATAAAAGCCACTACAAGCTCCCCTTAAGCGTCAACTTTTTCGCTTGCCAAAAGAGTGTGCATTAAAGTCCCCAACTACCATCAGCTGTAGCTCAATATATACAGAGCACATTGTAATGGTTTTGTATGCAAGCAGAGAGGCTGCTACAGCATCAAGTCTTGTTTTTAGTTTTAGCTCACAAGCCAGGACACTGCTTTTCACTAGGGAGCATGACGCCACAGCGAAGATGGTCACAAAAATGCCCTTTTTGATGCAGGCTATCCTTTGGAGCATCACTTTTGTCTGCCAAGACAATGTCAGCTATTTCCTGCTGAATCACCACAGCGGAACTGCCTGGAATTTACCGGCCAAGAATCCTCTAGAAAAAGAAGCCACTGACCAGCCGCTGCTTCCAGCACTTTCCACATCACTCGTCTGGGAACATCATTCAGCTATCTACCTGGGAGGTACTAACCAGACACTACAAAAGCCATCAACGCCTTGAAACCAGTTGGGGCACAACGCGGCAGCGAACATGCTCACAAAAATGCCCTTTCTGATGCAGTTCAGTTACCGCATGCTACTTGAGTTTGCACTAGTGATCCATTCGTTATAGCGGTGTCATGCCCCCCTGGCATACACAACGTAGGATGTTATGCTGCGCATGCATGCATTCACTCAACGCTTGTATTGTTTACTTACAGCTTGTTATGTCTGGCACTGTCAAACTAAATCCCGGACCCGTTGGCAGTAATGCAGATGTCACACTTGAAACTATTGCCAATGCAATAGCCCGATTAGGAGCCACCCAGAACTTCGTTCTCACAGAGCTTACACTTATCCACACAGCTCAGAAAAAATTTGACCAGCTTGTAAACGACTTTTCTTAGCACGTAGACGCACAGAAAAAAGGTGTTGAAGATCCCAAGTCAAGCAGGGCAAACTCAGATTCAATAGTGAAATTGACCACGCACATCAAACAGCTAAACAACAAATGTGATGACGTGGAAAATCGACTTCGCCGATATAATCTAATACTCTGGGATTCCCGATGCCAGTGACGAAACATGGACACAATCAGAATTGCATATAATATCTCTCTGTTCACTGGAACTAGACATCAATATCAGTGACCCTGCGATTGAATGTGCTAACAAAATGGGCCGACTCAAACCTGGCAAGAACTGTCTAATTATTGCTAAGTTTGCTTATTTTAAAGATAAGGTCCGAATTTTGTCTGCTATACCGCAGCTCAAAACTTCAACCTATGCAATACGTGAAGACTACTTACGATTCCGATTAGCCCGCCAGAAATTGTACGCTTTTGGCAAGGAACGTAACAGCAAGTTCAAGGTGCGGTTCGACAAACTTATCATTGATGAAAAACAATTTATCTGTGATGCCGAACCCGATTCTGTCTTAGAGGTCAAGTCATATCGCTCACTGCCGATGGCTACACTCCCACTTTCCCCTCCTCCTCGCCAACAGTCCGGCCGGAATAGAATACCTGCACATAAGATCACGTCAGTAATATACACAAGCATCTCAAAAACATAAAAAAAAGAGGCCATTGAAACCCTCCTTCACAACAACAACATTGACACTGCCATTTTCACGGAATCGCAGCTAAGTTCTGACACTGATAACAGCGAGTTACCTAACAATGAGAGCGTATTCACTATTCATAGGCTTGATAGGGTGGGGCGCAGGGGAGGCGAAGTGCTGGTTTTTGTAAAATCTAGTATACCTTCATGTTCAGTCAAGATTACTTGTAGCCACGAAATAACGTGTGTCCGAATATTGCCAGGTGGCGCTGAAGCAAAAAAGACGTTGACGCTGCTGGCATGCAGATTGAAGGACGTTGAAGTTCGCCGTTTTCTCCCACCGAAGGACGTGCTGCCGAGCCCTCTCTTGCCGGGTCGCTGTCTTGTCACCAACACCGTGGCAAATCTCGTGGAGGTGGGATCGATCTCATGTCCCGTACCCCAATGGTTAGCCGGCGCTCCAATCCTATACCCGTCAAGACGCCCGTGCACCGTGCTCGCCACCGGATTCGGGGCTTACCACCTGAGCCTGACCCATCGGGTATGTCCTCGGAGCAATTTGGCGCCGCCTCAATGCCTAGCGCGACCACCCCAATGCCAGCCACGACCACCCCAATGCCTGGGGCACCGACACCCTACTTAACGCTCCAGAACCCCCGCATCCCGAAGTCCTTCCACAGCAACATTTTTGAGGTCGTGGAAGACTGGTTGCAGCACTACGAGCGAGTTGCCGCATTCAACCAATGGGATGACGCCACCCACCTCAGAAACGTCTACTTCAGACTAGACGACGGCGCTCGGACCTGGTTTGAAAACCGTGAAGATCAGTTATCTTCTTGGAGTGAGTTCCGGCGTCGTCTCCTAGAAACATACGGCAGCTCGGATAGTCGCGAACGGGCAGAACGCATTCTGCAATCTCGCATTCAGCTTCCAAATGAAAACGTTGCAGCGTATGTAGAGGACATGACACGTCTGTTCAGGTGCCCGGACCCTGCAATGTCTGAGGACGAAAAGGTACGCCATCTCATGCGTGGCGTCAAGGAGCAACTTTTTGCTGGCCTTGTCCGCAGCCCTCCGAAGACAGTCGCCAAGTTTCACGATTGGAAGGGTTCTTCAGCAAAGAGCGTCCGCGTACGATCGACCTGTGTCCGCCGCCTCCGTTTCCGGCGAGTTACCATTACACGGCACCGACGCCGCCCTGCTACGCGATCTCATACGTTCTATTGTGCGCGACGAACTCAGGAAGCTCTATGGGGCCCCTCCCGCAGCTCCAAGCTCCATAGAGACCTCTGTCCGTTAGGAGGTGCAGCAAGCGCTCCGGCCGTCCTTTCCTGCTGATGAAGCTCATCCATCCCCTCCTCCTGTCTCGCATGACCGTCGTCTCATTTACGCAGAAGCCCTGCGGTGCCCTGCTCCGGCTTCAGCGTCCTTCGTTTCGGCTCCTGCTGAAGTGCCGGGGCCGCCTAAACCCGTGCTGCAGTACGTGGAAGCTCCCCAACCATCCGCGCGCAAAGCCGACGTGTGGCGCACATCCGACCGACACCCCCTATGCTTTCACTGCGGCGAACCAGGTCACCTGTATCGGCACTGCCCCTACCGCCGTCTGGGCCTCTAAGGCTTTCCTGCCGATTCTCCTCGACCCCGCTATGGCGAACAACCCCGGGCCATCACGGATTTCCTTGAAGACCAACGTTGGCTTCAGTCTCGTCACCAGCAGGCCCGATCCCCAGGGGTCGTCCTTCACCATCTACCGCGAGTTTTCCCCGGCGGCGCAAGGCCGGCCGCCCAGCCCACGGCGGGAAAACTGCAGCCAGCGACCTTAGGGGGTGGGCTCGCTGGACATCGTTGTGCGTGCGACCCCCCATCGACGCGGACATGACATGCCAACGCCTTGACGGTTTTGAAGTCCGCGGTCACCATTCACTCCGACACAGCGACGCTTCCTTGACACAACGAAGCTTCGACGGTTTCGAGGTCCGCAGTACCCGCTCGCTTCAACACATCGACGCTGACACATGACGGCGCCTCGACGATTACGACGCCTGTGCTCTCCGGTCCCTCCGACGCACTGACGCCATTAGAAAGCACACACCACGCTGACGAATTCCCGGTGCTAAAGCCTGCGGACAACGACACCTGTGCCCGATCATCCCCTCCGGAGCCTCCAACACGCGAGCGGCTTTCCTTAGACATGCCTGTGATACTGGATGGTCACCACGTTCGAGCGTTTTAGATACTGGTGCTGATTATTCGATCCTAAGCAGCCAGCTCGCCATCATTCTCAAAAAGGTTCTCACGCCATGGGCTGGCACACACATTCGCACTGCGGGCGGTCATCTGATTGCACCTCTCGGCCTGTGCACCGCCCGAGTTCAAATCCGGGGGTCCACATTTGCCGTCTGCTGTCATGTTCTGAATAACTGTTCGCGCGACCTCATCTTAGGTGTCGATTTTCTGCGTGAATATGGGGCGATTATTGACCTACGCGATAACAAGGTCACGTTTTCAACTGAGAATGCTGTCGCCCTCAGCAATGCACCGCGACCAAGCCAGACGCTTCAAGTTTCTACGGACACTGTCACCCTGCCGCCTCGAACCAGCGCCTTCATTACGGTTGATTGCGAATCATTTCAGGACGGTGACGCCATCGCCGAAACCAACCTTTCATTACTGCTGACGCAAGGCGTGTGCGTGGCCCGCAGTCTGATCGATCTTAATTGTGGCCAGTCACAGGTACTTGCTATTAATTTTACGCACGAGCATCAGCATCTTTTTCGCGGCACTACCATAGCCTTTGTCGAACACATCTCCGATGTTTCCGAGTGCTTCTTCTCAGAACCAGTGCAGCCTCCTTTCTCCGTCGAGAGCCTCGATGTCAACTCCGTGCTGTCAACCAGCCAACGGGAACAGCTGTGTGCACTATTGCTCGAATTCAGAGAGTGTTTTGCTTGCTCATCGAAAGTGCATCAAATTACCATAGCCAAGCACCACATCGTGACGTACGATGACGTACATCCAATCCGTCAACACCCCTATCGCGTATCGTCTACAGAGCGTGAAGCCATTAAGCCCCAAGTTAAGGAGATGCTCGAACAGCCCATGGTCCTCGCCAGTCGTCCTCGTTAAAAAGAAAGACTGCACTCTGCGTTTCTGCGTCGACTACCGGAAGCTGAACACAGTCACGAAGAAGGATGTTTACCCATTGCCACGTATTGACGACTCTCTCGACCGCCTTTGGCGCGCTCGGTATTTTTCGTCCATCGACCTAAAAGTGGCTACTGGCAAATCAAGGTCGATGAACGGGATCGTGTGAAGACGGCCTTTGTCACTCCAGACGGCCTTTATGAATTTAAGGTTCTATCTTTCGGTCTTTGTTCTGCGCCTGCCACCTTTCAACGGATGATGGACACTGTCCTTGCCGGTCTTAAATGGCAGTGTTGCCTAGTCTATCTCGACGACGTGGTGGTTTTCGCCGAATCGTTTAGTCAACATCTTGAACGCCTGCGGACGCTCCTCGAAGCCCTTCGTTCAGCTAACCTCACATTGAAGCCCCAGAAATGCCATTTCGGTTACCAGGAGCTGAAATTTCTCGGCCATGTCGTCAGCGCCGCCGGCATGAAGCCCGACCCCGACAAGCTTGCAGCGGTTGCGGAATTTCCACCTCCACGTGACAAGAAAGCTGTTCGGCGCTTTCTAGGGCTCTGCAGTTACTACCGGCGTTTTATCAAAAATTTCGCTGACCTCGCAGAACCGCTCACTCGCCTCACACGCGACGCCACACCTTTTGTTTGGTCCCAAGAGCAAGACGTGGCTTTCGCCAAACTCTGCCTGCGTCTTCAAATGCCACCGCCCGTTCTTGGCCATTTTGACGAGCGGGGTGACACTGAAATACACACCGACGCCAGCAACATCGGCCTCGGCGCGGTTCTCGTGCAGCGCCGAGTTATCGCTTATGCAAGCCGCGCTCTGTCGCGTGCACAGATTAACTACTCGATGACTGAAAAAGAATGCCTCGCTATTATTTGGGCCGCTACGAAATTTCACCCCTATCTTTATGGTCGCCCTTTCAAAGTGGTCACTGATCACCACTCCTTGTGGTGGTTGGCCAACCTACGTGACCCGTCTGGACGACTGGTGCGATGGAGCCCTCGCCTGCAGGAGTTTGACCTCACCATTGTCTATAAGTCCGAACATAAGCATGAAGACGCCGACACCTTCTAGCACTGTCATCGTCACTGCTTGCTACCGTACGCCTGATTCCGATCGCACCTTTGTTGACGACCTTTGAAGTGTCCTTTCGAACTCGCATTTTCGCTTTCCAAATGCTGAACATGTGGTTTGTGGAGATTTCAACTTCCCAAACATTGACTGAAACAATCTGTACGCATCTTCTCATCTTTATAACGAATTTCTTGACATGGTACTCACATTTAACCTCACGCAAACAGTTAAAATAGCAACCCGGGGTTCTAATATTCTTGACCTTATCCTTGTCTCAAATCCAGACTTTATCCAGTCACTGTCATGTGTTAATTTCCTCAGTGATCATAAATTGTTGTGTGATCTTTCTATTCGAATCCCTATAAAGCAATTGTCAATAAAATACATACGTAGTTACAAAAGAGCCGATTTCGCTAAGATCAATCCCGAGCTTAATAAATATTTTTTGTGCTTTCTAAATTCTTCTCCTGCTTGAACAATAGATCAAAACTGGCTGCTCTGTAAAATAAAATTCTATCACTTATTGATGTTTACGTTCCTCTCATACGTATTCGTGGTGATGCTAGGGAGCCGTGGTATTCCAACGCACTAAGACTATCGAAAAAAAAAGAAACACCTCTACTGTGATGCGAAAAATTCCACTTTTGCTTCTAAATGGCAAAAATATCTGGCATGTCTTCACAAATATACAGGGTTATTACGACACAGTAAAAAGAAATTCTTTCATCAAGACTTGCCGAACATTATTTGTAGGAACCCTAAGAAATTTTCCATACTGGCACCACGCACTGTACGAGACATTACCTTGTTTGATAAACATGTTGCATTGGTCCTCACTGAACTCCATTCAAATACCACGAATTCATATTTTTCATCAGTGTTCACCCATGAACCCCCTCAAAATATGCCATCATTTCCCAATTCAAATTTTCCCTAATGCCCCCCCATTCACATTACAGCGGAAGGCATTGTGAAAATAATTGCAGGTTTACAACGTCCAGCGCACCTGGCCGTGACGGAATACCTGCAAAAGTTCTTAAGAGCACTAAGGGAAGTTCTAGCCTATTCCTTCAAGTGATTTTCGAACAGTCCTTGTCAACGGGTTTGCTTCCAAAAGACTAGAAAGTAAGGAAAGTTGTGCCGGTGTTTAAAGCTTCTTTTTCTAAAAAAAAGTAAAAAAGAGCACGTCGTATATTCACATGTCACACCACACCTCGATCAGAACAATTTCTTTTTTACTAAGCAGCATGGTTTTCGTTCCGGTTTCTCATGTGAAACTCAGATTTTTTAATTTACCACTGACCTCCACTTAAATATGGACTCTTCATTCCAAACTTACATTATCTTTATAGATTTTTCTAAAGCCTTCAATCGTGTACCCCATCTTCGTCTCATGTCTAAACTCCCTGGACTGTCCATCAATCCTCTCGTTTTATTATGGGTACACTACTTTTTAACAGGTTGCTCCCAATACACAGTAAACGACAATCGTCCTTCAGGTATTACTAGCGTAATCTCTGGCATTCCCCAAGGCTCCGTTCTTGGCCCGCTTCTTTTTATAATCTACATTAATGATCTTCCTTTTGGTGTTTCATTCACCATTTGTATCTTTGCGGATGCTTGCATCCTTTATCGTAACATTGTTACTAGTAGGAATCAACTATCACTTCAGAATGACTAACACAAAATAGAACGGTGGTGTTCCGACTGGCTCATGCAGCTGAACGTCCCAAAGTGCCAATTCATGCAAGTATCTCGAAAACGTTACTTCAGACCCGCATATTCACTCCTGTCAGGCATGGTAACCCAAGTCCAATCATATTGGTACCTTGGAATCACTATCTCCAGCAAATTAACCTGGTCGGAACACATCTGACATCTAGCATCTAGGGCATCAAAATCACTCGGCCTTACCCAAAGATCCTTGTACCTAGCCCCTCCTTCTGTTCGAAAATTAGCACATGAAACATTCACCCGTACCAGACTTGATTATGCAGCTGCTATATTGAATACTCGCCAAGCATACTTAAATCACTCTTTAGAAGCCATTCAAAACCAAGCAGCCCGTTTCATATCCTCAAATTACAATAGACACAACAGTACCACCAGGATTAAATCTACAGTTAACATCCAGCCACTAGAGCACCGAAGGAAAATCGCATGACTCTGCCTCTTTCATAAATTATATTACAATTTTCCTGATCTTTGCGACACATTATTACTAGCTCCAATCAGAACATCGCACCACCTGTTTAACCTCCTGAGCATTCACATATACACGAATCAACATTAGCATTTAAATCTTTTATGCCAACTGCAACAGAAAACTGTAACCTGCTACCCGACTGCATTGTAAACGACCACGACCCTATTAAATTTCGATAGGCATTAATTAATCATTGTACTGAATAAAAGATATTGCCCATTTGTCTCCAACTTGTTCATCCAGTTACACTTATTCTTCTTCTTGCTGTTACCGCCTAATTCAGCCTTTTGCCATTCAGCATTGACCAACGTCGTATTGTGATGTATCGTTTTTCATTTTATTGTTACATTATGTTTTATTGTATTAACATTTCATTCTCAATTGCATTTGCTTTGTTCCCCCCCCTCTAATGTAATGACTCAATACAGGCCTTTAAGGGTAAAATACATGTTGATAAGGATGATCGCTCGGGTGCTGCGGAAAAGAGTATAATTCTTAAGAAAAATATCTTTTGAGGACCTAAATTTGTCTCTTGTAGACGTAAAGCAACAGGACCATGTGTTCCTAGGATGCCTTTTATGTCACTATAGGGACTATAGGGACTTTTATGTCGCTATAGGGACACGTGTTTCATAGCGCTGTTTCTTCCTTTAAGTGTCACTAGAGTTTAGAAGTCCTCTACAATTCCATTGTATTAGGAAAGCCATTTTAATTTTGTGTTTGTATAGAGTGAAAAACTAGATCACGCTGTTATCGGTCCCATGACTTTTTTTGATCGATTCGGAGAGCTCTGCCGTCCGTCCAACGTGGACGCCACGGGGCTGCCCTGGGTAGTGTCCATCGCCTCTGCAGAGGCGCTAGACGACCATGCAGAGGGCACATCGATGTTCGAGTCTGACCTCAACCTGTGGGGAGAGGTCTTGAGGCCTGCCGACCCGGGGGTCTGCGCAGCCTGCTTTGGAGTTCGCAGAACAGTGTTAGCTACTCCACCCTGGAGCGCGGATGGCCCCGCCGCAAGCTCACTACGAGTGGCCTGGGCAGGTGCTGAAGCACAAAAGCACTCGCGCATGAAGCCGACCGACAGACCGAGCTGGCGCAGCAACGCAGAGAAAGCAAAAGAGCCCATGACATGCACTTGAAGTCACAGGGCACACGAAGGATCCTTGCATATCGCGGCAACGCAGGGAGGAGAAACGACGCATGCGTTCCCCTTGCATAAGGACCAGGCAGAGAAGAAAGTAAGGAGCCTTTGTGGAGCAGTTCATTATTAACGTTTCTGAAGGGTGAGCCGCTCGATTTTATTTTTTGTTTTGCATTCCGCATGACTGCTGGCGCAAGAGAGGCAAGAACGCATGCATTGTCCCATCTTCCAGCGTTCTTCAGTTTCCGCGCTCGCGGACTGCAATTGCCCTGAGCACAGGCATTATTGTGTCAGGCGAGCGAGCTGCTGGGTTGGTACACTGGCCACACGTGCCATGGGTACTCTCAATTAGTCGGTGCGGTGCACGCGCGTTGCAAGCGTGGTTTTTCTTATCTGCTGTCACCGTTCCCTCGATTCTGCAAGGTCCTTAGATTTCCCGTCAAGAAGTGCTTCCGGAAAGCAGGCGTGATGCCAGTGACGCAGAGGCGTGCAAAGCTCCCGCCGGTGCAGTGATGACGATGCTTTGGTCATTGGTTAACGGTGATGATTGCAGCGTGTCGAGTCGAAGAATTCTTTCACGCTTACGATGCATTTATGACAAATGAAGACCTCATCAACAAGGCGATCACGGTAGCTGTCACCAGCTTAAAAACAACAACGATCAGAAACTTATGCAAATTGTGGTGTAGAGTAAAAGCTCGCTAATTCGACCGACATTAATTTGGAAATCTGGACAATTCAGTCTGCCAGCACTGACCTGGCCAATGCCCATGTATGTCTATGGCGTCATACACTCGCTAATATGGACGCTAGGGGTCTCACACTGGTTATTTCGAACGGCCACCCAAAGGGAGGGAGGCTGTGTCCAGGTATGACTGGTGCGGCAAGCAGTCGTCCAAATAGCCTGGCACAAACCTAAATTATACGCTGCAGAGTCAGTCGTGTGCCTCAACGTGCGTGCGACGGCAGGCACGATGACCAACGTACGACCACGTCTCGAAGCCATTCAGAACTGTAGTTTCAGTTTTGCTTTTAAGTGCTTCGTGCAAGCCCATATCACTGATGCCAGCTAACTGAGTCCAGCTGCACACTGTTTCAGGCACTGATTGATGTGAGCGCTCTCATCCACTTGGTTCTTTCTCTTCGGATCTTCCAGTGCGTCGAAACTGCACACTCGTCACATGCCGTTCGCTGTTTGCGCAGTGAAGCCTCCTCACGAGCGACGCCGTTGCTTGTCAGGGGTGTGATGCAGTAGAGGTGGAACTTGAGCGCTATCGCATCACACCGTGACAGTTTCCGTGGAGGCCTTTGCCATTTTTGAGCAGTTCTGCTTCGACACTCCCCAACAGTATGCATGCAATAAAGCATGTTAAGAAAATGAAAAATAATCATTGTCCCGCCATTCTCATGTCAAAAGCAAACAGCCGTTGTCCAGTCTTTCACCAGATAAATATATCATGATGCAAGCGGTTCTTGTTATCTGTTCAGGATCATTCGATAATTTGAACATTTTTTCCAGACGCAGGAAGTTTGAATTGAAGAGGTTTTACAGGCATTAGAATGATCAAGCCTCTGCAGATCTTTCCTGGCATTAAAGATTGTCATGTTTTCCCTTTATTGGCACAACCCTGTTAAAACAATTATCGGTTATAATAATGGTATTTCCGTGGCACTTCAAAACTGTTATAAGTGGGTTTGACTGTGTGGAAAAAGACACACACTGGCACTTATGGTGGAAAACAAGAGGAGCGGGGTGGGCCTGACTTCATTTCATTGCTTGGCGATTGGAGGACATTCTTCTCACTCTCGCCGACATCAAGAAAAAAGGAGTATGGGGAGGGGGGGTGCAGAGGGCGTGGCCCGCCCTGAGGCCGCCACTGACAGCTACAAGGTCACAGTGGTAGCAGCCGAAACGCGTCACAGTGTGGACAGTGTGTCCAGGGCGGTGCGCTTGGTGGCAATGAGCTCAGGGCTTGGGGGCATGGTTAATGGTGAAGAAAGGAAAGAAGTGAGGACCGCTTTAATCCCATATAAAGGTTCTTCCCATGAGTTATCCGCAGAATATTTCTGGCAGATTCTTAGCATGCTAGGAGATAAATTTTGATGTAGAGAAATTTAAATATTATGAAGTTAGCTGTGGTTTTTACTGTCTTCATCAAACTGAGGTTTAACTGTATAACCAGGTTCAGCTGTACCTGTCCCCCTTCAGCATGTCATACTTTCTGGGCCAATAAGCTACTGACCAGAAGTTATGCACGGTTCCATTCAGTGCTTGTCACTAGCCTACTACAGTCAAAGCTCGTTAATTTAACTCAGTTAATTCGAACTTACGGTTAATTCGAACTGATGCCAGGGTCCTGGCACAGCCCCGTGTATTTCAATGGGGAAAGCTCCCGATAATTCGAACAAGTCGGCATCCGCTATGATTAATTTGAACTAGGAGCCACTGGCTGACACCACTCCTCGTAGATAGAAGTTGACCCATAGCAAGTAAAACACGCTTCAAATTCAAGACAGATGTAAAACAATGGAAAAAAAAAAAAACCCCGAGTGCACGAGGCACGCACAGCCCGCGTTCCGATGTATGCCATAGCAGGTTTTCGTTGCTGGAGCACTCACCTACGCCGCTGGTGCTTTGGCGCAAGCCGCTCCAGGTTTTCGTTGTGTAGCTGGCTCATGATCGCGTGGTGTAAACAATGCAGTTCGGCCGCCGTAGTCATGCTTTTTGTTGGTGCCGCGACGTACATAGACAGCAGCGTCGACACATTGGACACCTTGAACGACGTCGATATAATTGAGGCTGCACGCTCCCAGCAGACGTCACAGGGCTCACGTGCAGTGAGAACAGCCAACAGTGATGAGTCCGACGGCGGAGACTATGCCACCACCGAGTGCACGTGAAGTAGCGTCAGCATTCAATGTTGCAGCACGCCACTTCTCCGTGAATGAGAACTCTGACATTGCGCAGGAGCTATGGGTAAGTGTGTTGTGTGTTGTGTTGGGCTTAATGGCACATAAGCATCTAAGGCTATGATGCGCCAGGCTCAAGGTATAAGGAATTGTTTTCTGCAGATTTTTACAACGATAAAAAATTACACCGATGTAGAAAGCATGAAAAGATATTTCCTTCTACCTAGTATTCAGAGCAAAAACAAGATTGATAAAAGGCTAACATTAAAAGTTGTAAAGGAGGTCGGGCAACCTCATCAGCTGTCCTTGGCTGGGCAAGGACTGGAGGCCCCCAACCAATCAAAATAAAGCAACCTCAGCCCTTTTCTCTGGAATGAGAAAGTGTTCAAGGTGTATTAAAATACAAATAGACCAGTGAGTAAAAAATTTTAGAGCCTCTTGAGAAATCCGGTTTCTTTAAGAAAGCTAAAAACACATAATATATCAATAATTGCATCATGTCCTAAAAGCAGTGCAGGATGAAAAGGAATGCATTCGGTATAAAATTGAGTAAAGTACTTTTTCCTTAATTTTTCTACTTTCGCACAAGACAATAAAATGTGGTCAATCATAACTTCGTCTCCGCATTGTTCGCATACAGGTTGATCTTGTTCTGTCAGTAGGAAATTGTGTGAGAGGTGCGTGTGCCCTATACGAAGATGGCAGATAATCACTTTCTTAAAACGTTCCTAGTGGGTGCAGGTCTTCCATTCACTTACAACTGGTTTGACATTGTGTAGTTTGTTTTTTACTTCATTGTTCCACTCGGACTGCCATTTTTGTCTTTTGTTACGAATTATTAAGTTAATGCAATCTTTCAACGGAATATTTTCTTTCTTCATTTGCTTGTCACGTGCTTGAGCAGCGCATAAGTCTGCTCTCTCGTTACCTTTAATTCCGATACGGCTTGGTACCCAGCAGAGTTTTAGGTTTTGTCCTTTAGCTGTGGCTATTACTATGTTGTGTATGATATCACCAAGTATAGGAGTGACTACATTTCTAGAGTTGAGAGCTGTAAGCAAACTTAGCGAGTCGGTGTAAATAATACTGTTTTTGAGGTTCTCCTTTACTATTTGTTTAATGGCTACATAGACGGCGTAACATTCAGCAGTGAAGATTGATGCACACTGTGGAAGCCTTATTATCTGATTGCAATTCCCTTGTACCACTGCACTTACAACGTAACCATCTGTTTTTGAGGCATCTGTGTAAAAGGCTCTGAAGGTACTGTAGTTTTCCTCGAGTGCAAGAAATGTTTTTGCAGAATATGCAGAATATGTTTTTGCAGAATATGTTTTTGTGCGGTCTGTTTTTTACAGAACTGTGTAAGAGTAAAATCGCAGATTGTAGGAAAATGATACCATGCAGGCAGCGGATTGCGTCTTCGAGCAATGTCAGGTAATGTGTCCAGTAGGCCGAGGTTTTGGCACATCTCTTCAAAACGCAAGAGCAGTGTCCTAGTAGTCTGTGGTTGTTAAAGAGTGTTCTAGATGGGCACTTTGTTGCTATTTGGTGAACGATATGTTTACGCAGTGAACGGATTTTTAGAATGTGTGAACACGTTAGCATCGTTCTTCTGTCTGTAAGTGATGCTTCGTTAGTTTCTACATACAGACTGTTTATGGGTGACGTCCTATATGCACCAGTGGAAAGACACAAACCTAAATTATGTACTGGATCCAGTCATTTACGATATGATGGTCTCGCTGACCCATAAACTATACATCCATAATCTAAGGTAGAACAAACAACAGACCGATAAATTTTTAAAAGGCATATCCTATCAGAATCCCAGTGTTTTGGGGAAAGTACTTTAAGTATGTTCAAGGACTGGGAGGCTTTCTTTTTTAGAGCACTAATAAGGGGTAGGAATGTCAGCTTTTTGTCAAAAGTAATGCCCAGAAATTTTACTTCATTTTTTATAGGCAGTTCGATTTTGTTTAGATGTAAGCTGGGGTTGTATTGTAGACCTCTTTTTAGTGAGAACAGCACGCCCACTGTTTTCTATGCGGAGAACTGGAATCCATTTTTGTCTGCCCATGTCTCTAGTTTGTTTATTATTAACTGTGTTAGTCTATCGCATGTTGCTACATTGGATGATGTACAAGCTATTTGAAGGTTGTTGACATAGACTGAGTACATCAAGTACATCATAGACTTTGGGATTATTTTGCTTATGGAATTCATCTTTACAATAAACAGTGCTGTGCTTAAAATACAGCTCTGAGGAACCCCGTTCTCTTGAACGAAGTTCCTAAAAAGGGTTGATCCCAGGCGCACTTGAAATGAGCGGTCGGAAAGGAAGTCATTCAGGCAGTTCAACATCCTGCCGCAGATACCCAAGTCTCCTAGGTCGCGGAGGATCCCAAACATCCAGGTTGTATCATACGCTTTCTCCATATCAAAGAAAATGGCAAGACAATGCTATTTGTGTATAAAAGGTTCCCTTATTATGTTTTTGAGGCGAACTAAATGGTATGTCGTTGAGCATCCCTTTTTATAACCGCATTGATGGACATCAAGAAGTTCGCGGGATTCAAGGAGAAATGTTAATCTTACATTACGGGCACTTTCAAAAGATTTCTCAATGCAGCTTGTGAGGGCTATCGGCCTATAGCTACTTGGTGAAGTTGGTGTTTCCCAGGTTTCAGGAGTGGCACTATGATGCCTTTCTTCCATTCCTTAGGTATTTTTCCTTCTGCAAGTATTTTGTTAAAAAAATTCATGAGTGCCTCTATGGCAGGCTGGGAAAAATTGGCAAGCATTTCGTAGTGTATCTGGTCGTGTCCTGGAGCAGTTTTTTTGCCGACATAGGGTACTTTATTTAATTCTTGGAGGGTAATTAAACAATTGTATTTTTCATTTACACCTCCACTTGTTGAGAGCCTGTGTTTTTCAGCCGTGCTTTTGTATTTCAGGAATGACTGGCTATAGTGTGATGAAATTGAAACTGCGGCAAAGTGTTCCCCCAATATGTCTGCCTGCTCTCCTATATTTGTTTGTGTGCCGAGTGTTGTCAAAAAAGGAACTGTGAAGGGTGAGTAGCTACCATTTAATTTTCGAACTTGCTCCCACAGTTTCTACGATGGGGTTGAACTATTTATAGAAGACACATAAGCTTTCCAGGATGTTTTTTCGGCATTGCGCCGAATATACCGTGCTTGTGCTCTCGCCTTTTTGAAAAAGATAAGGTTCTCATGTGTTGGGTATCTGCGAAAGACTCCCCACGCTTTACTTTGTCTTTTTTTTTTTGCCTCGCATTCACGTGTGTGTACCTCTGATGGACCACTCCTGATGATTTTGGGATTGTTAAGTGTGCGGCAGTAAGGGTGCATGATGTGAAAAGCTGCAGATGATGCTGATGGAGTCTCGGCAGAAGAAACGCAAGCAAATGCACTTTGTTGACTACTTTTAATTTTGACAAACCTTCCTAGTAAATAAACATGTTTTGGAGCATAAATAGCGTCATATATTCCAGCCCTAAAGCTCGCTGCTCACGCGAATGCATTCCAGTACTTGTTCCTGGCACATAACTGGCCAATCAATCTATTTCATTTGCCATTAGGACCGGATTAATTTAATTCTCAAAACCCCCCTCCACAAACTTGTAGTAGCGCCAAGCTTGCGATAACGAGTCTAGATGTGACTGCTGCGAGTTCTGCCCATTCGATAATTCGAACTTCGCTTAATTTGAGCAATTTTCCAGTCCCGTTCCAGTTCGAATTACCAAGCTTTTACTGTGCTTGATACCAAGCAGATCACTCCAAGACCAACACCAGTGGAGCAATCACATGCTGAGCAAGGGCACCAACAGCAGAAAAGTGCCACACCACTCACCAGACAGCAGGGCCTCATCACTGGCGACCAGGGCATTCCTGCACATAGCACAAAGTCACCATCACTCACTGCACCGCCCCTCTACCCTCCATCATGGAAACCGGACCCCGGCCCGTGATCACATACGCTACCAAGCGTACGCCAACCACGGCGGACCTTGCTCTGAGGGGAACAAAGGAATGACACTGGCTGACACAAACACGCGTTTATTGCTATAACAACAACAACGCTAGCTAGCAACAAAATACGCTGAAGAATCGAGGTCATCAGACTCACCAGCAAGGCTACGAGCGAATGTTCGCCTACACTAGGGCAAGGGGAAACTCCAAAGCCCGAGGGGACAAGATGTGGGAGAATGCGGCACGACTTCTCAGTGGCGAGAAATGGGGTGCTGATGTGCCTATTCGGCCACTCTATACCACTGTCAAGGACACTCCAGAACCTGCACTTATCTCTTCCCATTTTTACTCAATTGATCCCTTCCCACACAACAAAGTTTGAGCGTCTTCCTTGGGATGCTGCACTCATGACTCAAACCCACTTCAGCTTGATCATCTACCCCTGAGACACCCGCTTGCTGTAATACATACTTACTTTGCACCTTATCTCGTCATCATCATCAGCCTGACTTCAGCCACTGCAGGGCAAAGGCCTCTCCCATGTCTCTCCAATTAACCCTATCCTTTGCCAGCTCTGCCGACCCTATGCCTGCAAACTTCTTAATCTCATCCGCCCACCTAACCTTCTGCCGTCCCCTACTAAGCTTGCCTTCTCTTGAAATCCACTGCATTACCCTTAAGGACCAGTGGTTATCTTGCCTTCGCATTACATGCCCTGCCCAAGCCCATTTCTTCCTCTTGACTTCGACTAGGATGTCATTATCCCACGTTTGTTCCCTCACCCACTCTGCCCGCTTCCGGTATCTTAACCTTACACCTATCAATTTTCTTTCCATGCCTCCCTGCATTGTCCTCAGCTTAAGCTGAACCCTTTTCGTTAGACTCCACGTTTCTGCCCCGTAGGTTAGTACCGGTAATATACAGCTGTTGTACACTTTTTTCTTGAGGGATATTGGTAAACTGCCATTCATGATCTGAGAGAATCTGCCATATGCGCTCCACACCATTCTTATCCTTCTAGTTATTTCCTTCTCGTGATCCGGATCAGCTGTCACTACCTTCCCTAAGTAGTTCCTTTACCACTTCCAGCACCTCGCTTACAATTGTGAAATGCCGCTCCCTTGCTAGGCTGTTGACCATTACTTTGGTTTTCTGCATGTTAATTAAGTGAACAATACGGTCATGATACTTCAAATGAATGTCTAGTTGTTGAACACCAAGGAATATAGAGCTGTAACTCTTACTACTTTTATTATTTTTAACATATTACAAACTAAAGGAAGTATAAATTGGTGCATTTTCTTTTTTCAGAATCCGAAGATACTTTGTTGCACGCGACAAAAATAAGCAAGGAGAGGCGGGCTTAAACCAGTAGTAGAGATACTGAAAAAAATCAAAATAAATAGTGATTACATTAAGAGGCAATCCAGAAATGCATGTGCTGGCTGGCATGGAATAATTACACCGAGAAAGATCTTACTGCACTGAAACGTAACTGTGACGAAATTATTTTGTGTTTTGCTGCTGATTGTGCTGAAATTGCTCTGGTTATAAAAAAATAGGTACCAATCGCTAGCAGGCAGCTTCGTCATGCTGTTCTCAGACTGCTGGATCTTTATTTCTCTGACAGGTGGCTTATATCTGCGTGTAGCTGTTTCAGTAGTGTTGAAATCTGGGTCAGTTGGTACATTTTCAGGAGTAAAACCAGTCAAAAGACGGGACACAGCGAAGAGACGAGGCACACACACGACGACTGGACTAGCAACTGTGCTTGTTAGAAGAAAACAGACTCCCAGGAAAAGTGGCAAAGTTTGCGCAGCTCAGTTAACAACAATCTACATCTAAAGATAAGTTGTAATCTAACGCCGTTGCGAAAGAAAGCTTAGTTCCTTCTCCATGAGGTAGATAGAAGGACTGCTGATACAATCATCTCCTTGAATACTAATGAGGAACGCTTCGAGGATTTCGCGCTCAACTTTTCCCTTGCCTCTGCCGACAATACTAACATTGGAAAATAGTGGGTAGCAACCGCATTCCCGGCAATGTCGAGGCAAGTTAGCGCCGTCAGTAGGGGACAGAGAGTTGTGGTGTTCTCTTAGCCTGTCATTAATACATCGGCCTGTTTGCCCAATGTACAGTTTTTCGCAGGTCAACGGAATTTTGTAAACCAAACCTGTGGCACAGTTGACGTAGCGGTTTTCATGTTGCGTCGAACAAACCGGCCGATAAGTCCTGCCACATGCAACACGCGAGCACAGGAGTGAAAGCTTGCAGGGAGCTGAAAACACAACATTGACGCCCTGCTTTCCAGCGACCTTTTTGATGGTGTGGGCGACTTTATGCACATAAGGCATGACTTCAAAATTTCTCTTTTCCACTGTCTTTGGGTCAAGCCTTTTGACGTCTCGAACCTTTATCTTTTGCAAGAGCGTTTCGGCCACTGCCCTCAGAAGTTCTTTTGGAAAACCGGCCGCCTCCAAACGTTCATACTGGTTATCGAAGCTAGTCTTCATGCTGTGGTGGCAACTCTTTTGCAGTGCATTACGGAAGCAGTTAGTAGCAATCCCCCTCTTGACAATCTTGGAATGAGCTGACGAGTACGGTAATAAGGACTTCTTAGTTCTAGGCATGAAGCACCTGCAAACATGGCCATCGTCACGAAATGTTATTTGAAGTTCTAAAAATCTCATCGAGCGGTTAGCGGGTAGTTCATATGTAAAACTGAGGGCACTCGAGCAAGCTTTAAAAGCTGTCAAAATCTGGTTTACAACCACCTGCAATGAGTCACTGGGTGAAAGATTCAAAAGAATCAGGAAATCATCAACATATCTAAAAATTCTGCACACATAATTGTCAAAAAGAACGCCCTGCAGCGTGTTGTCAAACTTTGCTAAAAATATATGGCACAGTACTGGTGCTACGCTTGCCCCAATACAGATTCCTTTTTTCTGGACGTACATGCCATCCTTAAAATCAACAACTGTGGAAGAAAGATAAATCGTTAACAGCTCAAGGAACGTATCCACAGAAACGCCACAAGCATTTTGAAAGGCGACTTGACCCTGCTGTTCAATCAGCTCACGCACCGCAACAAATAGATCACCATGGGGGATGCTGTAAAACAAGTCCTCCATGTCAATGAAAAACGCATTGTTGGCTCCAGGGATGCCTTTGTCCAGAACTTCAATCACTGCAGCCGCGCTCGCAACACAGTCTAGCGTGTGTCCTGTCTCTTTCTCTTACTTTGGTCCCTGTCTGTGTTTGCGCTAGTCAATATGTTTCACTGTGAATAGCATTGGTGGGATTCATTTTTTATGAATAGGTGGGCCACAATTTTTTTACCAATGGCGACCCCAAGTGGCACCAGTCTGAACACACGCTCTTACAGTACACACCGTAAAAATCGGCGTATAATACGAGGTTTTTTTTCCCATAATTAGTGTCCTAAATTTCCGCCTCACACTATTTGCGGATCCGAACAAAAATTTTCGATGTTGCTCGAAGTTTGGTTTCAGTATTGCGGCGTGGCTACGGCTTGGCTTTGCTACTGCGCACCGCTACGGCTTGGCTTTGTTACTCTCGACAAGCGACATCACGATGTCGTTTCCTTATTGATCTGTTGGGTGTGCCGGAGGGAGCGCGGTGTACCGTGTGCCTGCTGACAATGCACATGCTCACATGAAAGCCACGCTTCTTGAAGCGGATGATTTTTTGCGAGCAAGATGTCAGGATCTCGAAAACAGTACTCGGCTGCCTTCAAGCGAAAAGTGATTTTAGCTGCGGAGAACATCGGCAACAGTGCGGCCGGAAGGCAGTTTGGTGTCGTCGAGGGTGGCATTCGTGGATGGCGACGACAGAAAGAAGCCCTCTTCGCGTGCAGCGGAACGCAACGAAGCTTTTGCGGCCCAAAGAATGGCGCATTCCCAGAAATTTAACTTGGCCTGACGGAGTTCGTACGGCAACAGCAAGCAGCACGCGCATCTTAGCTGTGAGCGTGGAGCTTATGCAGGCAAAAGCTACACAGCTTGCAAAAGAAAAAGGAATACCGCGCTCTGTCTTCAAAGCGAGCAAGCACTGAATCCATCGCTACATGTGCTGTGCTGGCTTTTCACTGCGCCGGCGGACCTCGATTTCACAGAAGCTGCCTGAAGCATTCGAAGAGCTGCTTGTGAGTATTCAGCGCCATGTTATTTTTTTCGCAAGTTAAAGAACTTTCTGTTCCGCCAAATAGGCAATGCCGATCAGACGCCGGTCTACCTGGACATGCCATCGGCCCTCACTGTGCACGAGAAGGTGTCTAAACAAGTTAGCATCCGGTCCACTGGCAACGAGAAGACGTGTGTTATTAGTCATGTTATCGCGCACGGCAGATGGCCGCAAGCTTCCCTCTTACGTAATCTTCAAGAGGAAAACAATGCTGAAAGGTGAGGAGCTGCCGAAAAATGTCATCGTGAGATGTCATGAGAAAGGATGGATGAATGAGGATCTAGTCTTGGAGTGGGTAAAGTGCGTGTAGTGTAGGCGACATGGTGCATTGCTGTCTCTGCTGTCCATCCTTGTGCTGGATGCGTTTCGTTGCCATTTGGCCGACTCGGTGAAGAGGCTGCTATGCGACTGCCGCACTGAACTCGTTGTGATCCCGGGTGCAAAGACGTCACAACTACAGCCCCTGGATATTTGTGCAAACAAACCCTTCCAGGACGCAGTCAAGCAGCACTACGCAGAGTGGATGCGCTCAGGTGAGCCCGCAGTGACGCCAACCGGGCGGCTGAAGTGGGCTTCGCCAGCCACGCTGTGCAAATGAATCAAGGACGCGTGGGCAGCCATCCGAGAAGATCTTGTGTGTTGTTCTTTTAAGAAGTGCGGCATCTTGAACGCCCTCGATGGCACGGATGATGAGTACATTTGGGATGATTTGTCGGACAAAGAAATGTCCGAAGAAAGCGCTGCTGAAGATGAAAGTGATTGAAGTGAAGTGCGGGATGCGATTTGAATAAATGTCTTCTCCGAGGTTTCGTCACTCGTATTATACGCAGGTAAATTTATTTTTTTTCCAATTCGCGTCTCTAAAACTTCATCTCGTATTATATTCTGGTTCGTATTATACGCGGGTTTTTAAGGTATATAGACCAGAATCCAGAGCCGTTCTCTGGGGCGGACATTTTCCGTCAACTGGCACGCCACGATGCGGACATTTCTTTGGGGACTGCGGGCCTGATGCATGAAACTATCATAGATGGTAGCGCACGTAAAAGACGGCAACAGTTGGCACGCCAGCACAAAAATCTGCTTATAAGTACCTTAAAAAAACTTCTTGCTGGGCAAGTGCGCGAATTCTCTCAAAAAGCAAAGATACAAAAGCTAGGGAATTAATCGAAGCTTTTTTTATTGCAAAGAAAGGAAGCATGTGCATCAGCGACACCCATATCTTTGTATAAGAACAATGAGAACAATTTTTCAGCTGTTCGCTATCATACCAACATTGAAGATGATATTATTCCTTGCGTGTAAGACGATACAGTCAAGCCCACATATAACGGCCCCACTTAAGACGAACTTTCGCTTATAACGAACGAGACCTGCGCAACCGTCAAAATATACATTGTTTCAATGGCACAAGATTGCACGTATAACAAACGTCATTAAGCCCTGCCGATCTGTTACAGCGAACAGACAGCGTAAACCCAGCGCCGCGATGCGAGATAACCTGCCTCAGACCCCTTTGTGCCCCCGGCACGCGGTATGTCTTCCCGAGCCTTATCGCAGGCGAACTGCCCGCCCCGTTCCATGCCGCTCTCAAGCGAGCTACCCTTTCCCTGCCGATGCGCCCTCCCGCCCCTTCTCGCAACTACGCTCCCCTCTCCTCACTCTCTTGTGAATCTGTGCTTGGCCTCTGCGATTAACCGCGCCACCTGCGCTGATCTCGGAGGCCACGATCCGTGAAGTCTTCCGTGGGAGCCAAGAGCTGGCTGCATTGACGCTCACGGACGCCCCTCATTGGTCTCTCTGTTGGCGCTGTGCGTCTGTATTTTTAGCTTGATTGCCGCTTGTGCACGTTGCACGTCTGCACCGTCACGTGCTTTTGTCGCTCTTGTTGCGCTGCGGACGTTTCGATTGTTTCGTTCAAATCTCGGGCCGTGGTTGTAATTCGGAATGGCGGAAGGGAACACTGTGCCCATTTCCATTTTATTCAGCGGTAAAGATGATGAAAGCGGCCTGGGCGGAGGTGGCGGCCACTTGCGTGCGGAACTGCTTCCGCAAGGCCGGCTTCGTCGACACAGTGTCTAATGCCAAGCCTGATGTGTCGGAAGATGACCAGTCCGGCGAAGATTTGTGGCAGCGCGTCGTCGACTCTGACATGTGGGGTCATGACACTGGTTGGAATGATTTTATTTCTGTCGATGGCGACGCCTATACCGCGGAACCGTGCACGGACGAGGGCATCGTTTCTGAAGTGCGGGGCGAGAGTGACACGGAGGAATCAGATGAGGATGAAACTTCGGAGCCAGCACCCATAAGCGTGCCTGTAGGAATGGGCTACATAGAAAGCCTCAGACAACTTGTCTATGCCAAGGGCCTCGGTGAAGAGCACGCTTCAGCTTTAAATAAACTGGAAACCTCCCTCATCGGATCTGCGCTGCAAAAACAGACGTCCATCACGGACTTTTTCGCAAAGAAAAAATTTTGTGTTTTGACAAGCACCTGTCTTTAAAGCTGTGGTCCACTTAATACGAACTTCGGGATATAACGAACGGACGCCGCGTGACGCTCATGTTCGTTATAAGCGGGCTCGACTGTATATATTTGCGCGTGTTGCCTTTGAATAAATCAGTTGTGAGTGGCGTTCCGTCCCGTCTTTCTGCCTTGTGTTGTGTCTTTATTCGCGCCTGCAACCAAGGATATAAGTTTCTGTTTTCAGTCGCACCCTACCTGATCGACTAACCTTGGATACCACCTTGACAAGTAATAATGCACGTCAGATAACCGCAGTACAGTCTGGGAGAGGGAGAATGTGAGTAGTGATGTACAGCACACACCCAAATACGTTAGGTGGTAGAGCGCATCAACGACGGACGCGAACACGTAAACTCGTCTTCTACGTGCTGCGCCGGCTCGACCCGCTGTCCATCGGGCCACGTGCGCAGACAGATGGCGGCTGGTGTCAAGAGTAATAGAGTGCCCGCAGCCTGTGTGCGAGGGTAAAAGAATCTGGTCTATAGCGGAACACCACCATGGGGGGTAAACCGGCCGCAAACTGCGCACGTGCGTCACGTGATGGGCGGGGGGTCACGATTTGCACGATGCTGCAGCAATTTGATCACATAACTAGCCAACATCTCGCAATCTCGAACGGACAAACGTTCAGAGTGCGAGTACAAGAGCTAACGCTCTCAAAAAAAAAAAAGCACCGGTGCGTTTCATGCAAGTGGCACACCCCTCATGAATGTTAATAATGGAATGCTCAACCAAGGCTCCCTACTTTCTTCTCCTCTGCCTTTTGCACAGGCGTTTACATCCGTGGTTTTTCCTGCCGGAGTCACCGCAACCCACAAGCATCCTCAACGGGCCTGGTATCTCCGAGTGCGTGTTCATGGGTTCTTTCACTTTCGCTGCATCGCTGCACTTGCTCGGCCAGGCGGTTGTCTCCACACGCACACGCTTTTTGTGTTGTAAGCATGGTTTGACTGGTGTGGTAGCGTTCCCATGTTTTTGTTTAAGGCTGACTCTCACTGGCCAGACTTAATTGTTATAACTAATAATATGCTATGACAGCATTTCTATAAGCAGTTTATTTTACTATAGAACACAAGGTAAAGCTGACAGTGATGTGACTGACCATTGTTATATCCGATATACTGTAACAAACAGAATTGTTTAAGTGGGTTTGACTGTACAAAGAATAACAAAATATGAAAAACAATGCTACTCATTAGAAAGTACGGAAAATAAGTCAACAATAAATATTATGAGCATACACTTTGAAGGCATTAACATATTATCGGTAATTAGTTCTTGGAATGCTATTCTGAATAGTTGGAACAAAAAGTTTAAACATGAAAAAAAAACCATGTAACCATGGGTACTATAATATCAGAAGCAATCGGGAAATGGCTAGCTAATAACGCCACATACTGTGAACTGCCACATTATATCTTGTCAATGATGAGCTATTAGTAAAAGATGGACGAAGGCAGTTCCATTCTCTAATTGCTTGTGGGGAAAAGGAGTATTTAGAACAGTCTGTATAGAAATAATACTTAACGCATGTGAATGTTTATGACGCATTGATTTTTCTTCAGAAATAAAAATACATTTAGTAGTGTCCAGTTTTAGATGTCGATTAATTAGTCAAAACATAAGCTTCAGCCACGTGAGTTTAGCACGAGTGTGTAATGATTTGATTCTTTCTGCTCTCATTATTTCAGTAGGTGAATCAGTTATTTGTATTTGTTAAATATATCTGATCGCTTTTCTCCGAACTGCTTCAAGTTTGGTTATATCTTGATTAGTAAAAGGAAACCAAACGACGTAAGTATATCCGAGAACAGATCTAACCAATACATTGTAGGCTAATAGCTTTGTTTGAAAAGCGAATAATCTGAGATGCTGTCTAATAAAAAAAAAAAAAGCCGTTCTAGAGCTGTTAAGGTGATTCGATCCACATGAGTATTCCACCTGAGGTCATGGGTTACTGTACGCCAAGTTACTTACGTTCAGTTACTGCGGTAAGTGGTGTCTCATTTATAGTGTACTGAAAGTCGGACCTTCTGCTTCTTCCTAGAAACTGTCACAGTTGCAGATTTAGAAGCGTTAAGTGTCATCTGGCAGTCGGTGCATCATTAAGTTGTAGTTTCTAGTGCGTTGCTAAGGGCTTCATGATCCTCTATTGTATTAATTTCCCGATAAATTATGCAGTGATCTGCAAACAGATTTTAACATTAGGATTATTCACTTGATCATTTATGAAAATTAGGAAGAGAACAGATGCCAAGACGTAACCCTGGGGTACACCAGACACAACATTTACTGTGTGGGAGGTCTGATGATTAATTTCTATAAATTGTGTTGCCTGAAAAGTAATTGCTAATCCAATTTATTAACTTATTATTTATTAACAGATTATTAACTAGTTTAATATACATAACCCGATCAAATGTCTGGTAGATGTACTCCACTGCATTTAAAATTGTGCTCAAGATGCTGTTAGGGGAGCGAAGGAATTATGCAGAAATCCCTCCTTCCCAAGGTGCAGGAGAGAAAGAGAGTCACCTGGGCTCCTTGCTGTTGACCTCACTGACCCGGCAACCGAGGCGCGGGTGCACGGGAGGCAGCTCTGCCGACATGGCCCCTACCCTGCACCACAGACAACAAAACACTAACCAGAGATTCAACCTGCCAAACATTCACAGACACGCACAAGTGAATTGGTTTTGAGGAAAGACAAGCTGCAGTAACCGTCTCACCCTCAGCGGACACCACACCATGATGGAAGTGAGCAAGCCACCAAAGTGGAGGGCTCTGGATTATTTTAACCATCTTGGGATCTTCAATGCGCAATGACATTGCACAGCAAAGGGAGTCATTAATGTTTTACCTCCTTCGAAATGTGACCACCCGCAGCCACTGACCCAAAGCCTTCTCGGTCAAGTGCCACCATCCTTATTTCACCATTGATTTTCCACAGACCCTATGAAAGAGTGCTATTGCAGCCAAGGGCATAGGATGGCACTACCTTTCCTTCCTTCGGGGGTGTGGAGGATTCAGTGTTGCTGCAAACAGTGTGTGCTTCTGACTGATTCTGACCAAACTGGACAAATTGTAGTGAACAAAACTGTAGTGAAGAGGACTGTCCTTTCTAGGAAGACATATCTGCTTTACAGAGCTTGCAAGAAAACAGCAGTACACACTGCACAAGTTCTCACTTGACGTGGAATCAGGGACGGACTTATGAACGAAGAAAGGGGGGGGGGGGGGGTGAGGGACCAATTCCCCCTCCCTACAAGCAAGAAATCTGACATAGGAAAACCATGCAGAACCTCATGCTGAAAGCCCTTCAAATGAAACCCCCCAAGGTCCCCTCCCAAGAGTCACCATAAATTTGCCCCTGCAGGGAATGCTAAATATTTTTAATTTCTGTTAATAATTAGATAGTGGAATAACCTCGACCCTTCAATTACAAACATTCCAGCACTGAATAGCTTTATAACCCCCCTGAAAAATGAATTACTTGAACCTCAAAATAACCTTGTTTTTAACTATGCTTGGATGGCAATGTGCTAAATCACTGAACAGTTTAACGAGACCCTCGAATCTGCCAGTCTTGATGCCATAGGAAGCATAAGAAGGTTCTCGCACAGCTTCCGCCCTCACCATTGGATCACATTCCGAAGTGGCACTCATAGTAATACAAGACCTACTACAGCCGCCGCTATGGACGAGGGTGGCGCTGGTGAACAATGTCAACGTTCGGTTACACTACACGCAAATACCCCCAAAAGCAGAAAGGAGGCTGGCCAGCTGTCACCGCAGCTCAGTTGGCAGAGTAACGGACCTGAAATTCGGAGGTCGTGGGTTCGGATCCCACCAGCGGCACGTGGTTGTTTTTTCTTCTGCTTTCTTATCAATCACCTTAAACTTACACTATTAACCTCCAATTCATCAACACCACAAAGAAAAAAAATCCCCCTTGTTCCATAGTTCTGGTGACTGTTGGCTTCTGTCATGTATGCCGTAACATGCACCTCTTTCCATTCCCTTGTCTCCTTCATGTTGTACTGAGCAGTTTATAGACTCAACTTATACGACTACAATAGCATCAACTTTACAAAGTGCCTGAGGCTCACTACAAACCACGTTTCACCTACCAGGTGCTGAATGAAGCCGTAAATATGTTGTACTTTGTATTTATAGCTTTTTGGTTTATAGGGGGTTTAACATCCCAAAGCAACTATGGCTATGAGAGACGCCGTAGTGAAGGGCTCCGGAAATTTCGACCACCTGGGCTTCTTTTACGTGCACAGACATCGCACACTACACGGGCCTCTAGAATTTCGCCTCCATCGAAATTCAACTGCCACGGCGGGGATCGAACCCGCATCTTTCGGGCCAGCAGCCGAGCGCCATAACCACTCAGCCACCACGGCGGCTTTTATAGCTTTTTGTCACGCTTCTTATTCTGAAAAGTAGTTGCTAGTTTATATGCTCTGCTTATTATTTGCCGTGCCTGGCATTCTGAATTTATAATAGCCGATTTAGTTATCGACATCTACTGACTTCTTCAGTTTATTTCGCGCGTGCTGCATTAACTGTTCTTTTAGTGCTAAGATAGTGTTTTTTTTCCTCATGTTTGAGTCTTCCCTCGTATTTTTTGTACTCACCATTTTTACTTATCATGTGTCAGTTCCATAACAATGATTCAAGAGTTTGGCAGTATGCTTAAAAATTGTGCATATGTGTTCAACAACATGATTCTGGTGCCGTTACCTTTGTAGCCCAGTTCTATTACTTTTCATGACCATTCTGTTCGCATGCATATATTTTTGAGCAACCTCATACTGGCATCTGCTCATTCCCTGCAAATTCTTATAGCTTCATTTGAAGGTCGACATTTATTGACACCATACCATTTTGCATGGAGAAAAGATTGCCATGATTCCCCGTTTAGCCTTGGCTAACTGTTTTTGGACACTTCACAGATTTTTTAATAGCCTTTGGCTAAAATTTTAAGCAGTAGCTGCAAAATCTGCGCAAAACGTGAAGGTATACGCAACAGAAATAAAAGGCCAAATGTCAACTGACTTTTGTGTGAGAGAGACTCGCCAACAAGCTTTTCCTCACCTGAGTACAAAAACCCGCAAGCAAGAAAATTAAGTGACAATACTCGCCAAAATTTATTTCAAGCGTACGTACGTGTTTTGTCCCTACTTGTCTTGATAACACAATGGCAAGACCTATTTATTGTTTATACTTGCGAGTCAGTACCTGTGTTGTCTACTTCGCCCTGTCTGCACGAACCAGAGCCAAACGAGCGTATTCGCGTGGGAATGATGTGCGGGTTATCAACCCGCAAATGAGGAAACAGATCAGCTGGCCCCGTATTGGGAGAAGCAAGCTCTAACATATCGTAAGCACGAGAGGCTTCTCTGTTCAGCAGCTTTTGCCGCGTTATGCTTCCGTTCTACAACTGGGCCCATGACGTTGTTCAGTAAGCGAAAAGCAATTTAAGCCCCGCTACGGCGGAAACTTATCCTGTCAACCCGTTTCTGTAGCACACAGACAGCCGTGACAAAGTGATCATGGACCTTCGTATGACAGTCTCCCAGTAGTACGTCACACGTAATCCGACTACAGCAGACAAGCCGAGCAGTTGCAAAAGACATTTCCAAACTTGCGCACAGCAACCTTTCTACTACTACCAGGAATCTGCACCGTTGCTCACGACTTGGATCTGAACGTTCCCAAGAGCCACACGAATACCTCGAGCAAAGCATGCAAGGAAGGCACAGTTTACAACCAGTGAAACACATACTACTGTTAAACTGAGCACCTCGTAGCGTTCTCGCCTTAAGAAGCAGCCTACCTGCGAGTCTCAGCGGTGAGAGCCTCTAGCAGCGGAACTCCATACCATCCGACAGAACGGCTGTGCGCGAATCGCTCAACAGCGAAGCGTGGCCTGCAACTTTGGCGCGAAAGACCCTGTTACGTCGAAAATCACGTGCAACATCACATGCACCTCAAAGAAAACTGCTCATCCCCTGATGATTTAATCGTAGTAGAGCAAACAAAAATTATAATGTCAAGAATGTAACGAGACCAACTTATTTAAAAGAAGATAATTAACGTTCAAAATCTTTGCCAAAGCTGCACGATAGCAGTTATTGAACGTAGCCGATAGCCAACACTAGTTGCTTGGAGCCTTGGCTACATCCTCCATGCTTGGCTACACTACCTTGGTTTGCGATTTGCGGGGCGTATGATTGGTGATCCGACGCGGTCAGCAAGGTGATGAGTTATCAGTGCGGGCGAAGGTGTAGTGTTTGCCATATGCACGGCCCTCGGCCGTCGTTTTATTGGGCGTTTAGCGCATAATCTTGCTCAGCCATACTTATAGAAGCACCGCGAGGGAGCGTTGTCATGTCAGAAACCGGGCAGGATGAGAGCGCGAAAGAGGTAAGTGTGGCTGTGCCCGTGAATATTGCTTTTGCGTTTCGCAAACCTCTCGGAGTAGTGCATCTGGAATGACGCCTATTTTTCTGCCGCAGGATGCAATCTGCGAGATCAACATTACGGAGGTGGAGCGTCGCTGCTCGGGCACTGTCATGCCGCTGCAGGATGTTCACATAGCCTATCAGGTGGAATCGGTGTAAGTGTCATCGATGTCGGTCGGGCCTTGTCTCTTGATCGCTACGTGCGCCTCTCCTGTTTCCGGAGTGGCATAGATCGGCTGCCTACATAATGCCAAAATCAGATTTGAGCTGAAGCAATAGGCTGCATATTTAAGCGAAAATAGCGCAAAAGACGAGGCAAGGAAAGGAAACAACAGGACCAGCGCTTACACAACTGAAGGTTTATTCACAGGAAGCAAGGAATATAAAGAGCGCAAACAAACAAGATAACAACGCAAACAAACGTGTAGCTACGTGTAGCTTCACGTCATTTTAAGCGTATCATTAACAGCACTGGACTTTAATTAGAGCAGCCAGGAATATCGCCAGGCTGATATTCTCGCGACACTCTCCTAGGGTGACGTGAGAACAATATTTCTGCTTTTTCACAGCGTCTGATTCTCCGAGACAGTACAGTTTAGTATTAGTGACCTGACCTCCGCAGATGGAGCTCCTATTTCTTTACCATCCTGGCCCTGCACATACCTTAGTAGTACTGTGTGAAAATAAATTGTTAGCTCTTTTTGTGGACTTCCTCGGCTACGGAGAAATCAGGAGTGTGAAAATGCACATGGCTTGGCCGATGCAACCTTGGCTGGTAAGGTTGGTGCCCAAGTGCAGTGTCACCCTAAGTTCCTTCCCTTATGGGCCGCCGTGCGGCTACTCCGAAATAGTGCCTGTTTAGTGCACCCGCGCTTTGTGCGCATTGTTTCTTATCGCCATTTTCTCATTTTTGCTATGAATGCGCTTGAAGCGAAATACACTTGGTTCTACTTTCCGCACCTTTTTTACATCTTAGTTTGGTACCATCCAGTGTGCAACCAAGTGTCTAGATCCCCCTTCATTCCTAGTCCCATACACATACAAAAGAACGTGCTGTAAGGCTACGCATCATTTAGCAACCTCCCACATGAAGACTGAGGCTGTCTCAAACTGTTGCTGAGGTACATCTCCATTTGGCCAGTAATCAAGCATTTGTAAATTTTATTTTGATAAGAATTTCTGTCACTGCAAAAAGGCACAGGAAGTTTAATATACCAAAATACCTGGCATTAAGAGCAAAATATCACAGTGTTTTGCAGCCAGTCAGTAGTAATAAGTGCTCGTAGAACCAACAGAATTTCCTGCTTATCGGAAGCAGAAAATTAATGCACCAAGTACACCTGCTTGGCCTACATATAGCCGCGAAAAGAAATTCTGCTTTAAAAAAAAGCAGGTGACACGGCAACCACTTTAGCTCAGTTGGCAGATTTTTGCATGTGACCTGCAGAAGTCAAATCAAACTTTTATTCCAACTTTGGGGATGCTGAGGGTCGTGGACACCGAGAATCTCACCAAGGTCATCTAATTGTCTTTTTTACCTTATATTTAATTATCACCTACACAAAACGATGATGCAGTTAATTTTCCTGTCTAACACCACCTCAAGACGTCCCGCAGGGGCATCTGCAGCATGCAGATGTTGGTGAGTTGCGACACCATGGGTTCCTGAGCATCCGCAGGCACATCCCCGCAGGGGGATGATGATGAGCAGTGCGTCACCACGGACCCGAGCACCCACGCTTAGCCGTTCGTGGCATCGTCGTGTCCGGGAAGAAGGGGATCCTGGTGGTTGAGCCGATGCCAAGCGTTTGGACCTTTAAGGCCCCTCGGCAGAGGCAACACACCACTTTGGCCCCCGCTTCCTGTAGATGGCGTTTCTGGTCTGACCCGACCGGGGGAAATCGGCAGTCGCCTTTTCCTATCCTTCCTTCTGTTTTTCACTTTCCTATCATCTTTCTTGCAACTCTCCTGTCTCCTCTTCTCATCCTTAGTTTTTCACTTTTCATTGGGAGCTAGGGTTAACCTTGTGTGGCGAACCACTCTGAGTTACACCATATTTGGTTATACCATATACGTGCCTGTAATGGCCGCAGGTTTTTTTTCCAAGATTTGGAGTCAAAATTGGGGTGCGGCCATTACACGAAGAAAAGGACAACAAAAATATTTGCCGTGGTACTTGCCCTTTCTTTCTTTTTTTTTTATGGGTGTTTAACATCTCAAAGCGACTCAGGCTATGAGGGACGCCGCAGTCAAGGGCTCCGGAAATTTGGACAACCTGGGTTCTTTAACGTGCGCTGACATCGCACAGTACACGGGCCTCTAGAATTTCGCCTCCATCGAAATTCATCCGCCGTGGCCGGGATCGAACCCGCGTCTTTCAGGTCTGCAGCCGAGCACCATTACCACTGAGCCACCGCGGTGGAAAAAAAAACAATGTTTGTTACTTTCACGAGCTTGCAAGAACGTTAACACTTGTCCTCCTCCTCCGAGCTCATCGGGGCCTCGAACGCATCCCTGTCCCAGATCAGGTCACCCTCTGCTCCATCGAGAATTTTGGAGATTCCCATGACTTTAAAGCATTTCTCCGCAGTCTTGAAGCGAACTGTGGTCCACCCTGGTTTCGAGGATCCAGCCGTACACATTGAAAAGGAATGCCTCCTTCAGATGAGGGTCCCAAACTGAGCATGCATATTCTAGCTTGGGCCTTATAGGGGTTTTGTAAGCAAGGGTTTTTTTGGAAGGGGAGCAGAATTTAAGATTTCACCTTAGAAAGCCGAGAGTGCGGTTAGCCTCGTTAGATATTTTCGCTATGCGAGAGGACCATGAAAGATTCTGGGCTAAAATAAGACCTAGATATTTATAAGATGTCACAGAGGATATTGCTGTGCTACTAAAAAAATATGTGGGCACTACGTCAGAACGGCGGCGGTGAAAAGTAATTAATGACGTTTTTAAGACATTAACCAAGTTTTAGACAATTTTTCTACAGTTTGTAAGTCGCGTTGAAGAATGAGGGCATCTGAACAATCGTTAATCGGTCGGTATATAACACAATCATCAGCAAACAGACGGATGTTAGAAGATATATTGTTAGGGAGGTCATTGACGTAGATTAAGAAGAGCAGTGGGCCGAGAACGAAACCCTGATGCACACCAGAAATCACAGGAGACAGCGGAGAGGAATGGTTATTTGCAAAAACGAACTGATGACGGCCGATTAAAAAACTGCGTAGCCAGTTATAGACTAGGGGATGAAGATTTAGGCATGAAAGTTTCAAGAAAAGTCGATTATGAGGAACCTTGTCAAAAGCTTTCTCGAAGTCTAAAAACAGTGAATCTACAGGTATGTTGAAGTCTAGGTGGGAGCTGATGTCGTTGATGAATAATGCAAGTTGTGTATCGCAAGATAAATTCTTAAGGAAGACATGCTGACCTGAATGCTGACCTTCAGTTCTCAGTGCCACATGAACTCTGTGTTGCTGATTTGTAGTTTGTCTGGTTGGTTTTTGTTTTTGTTCTCTTTTCTCATATTTTTTTCTTTTTCTCAAGCTTTCCATGGAGTTGCACAATTGCTGAAATCGGTAATTCTCAGTGCAGTGAGCCATATGTAGTGCTATAACCCATGAACGTATTTCCATTTCTTGTCATCTGTGTTATACTATGTCATGTTCCCTCAGGGCCAGCTTTTTAAAGAGAGTTTGGTGATTGAGGCGGTCAAACGACTTTGAAATGTCAGTGTAAATTCCGATGCACAACTATTTAAGTTCAAAGGCTTTGAGGATAACTTTGAGTCAGCAATGCTGTTTCCATAGATTTGTCATAAAGAAAGCCATGCTGTGACAGGCTCACGAGATGAAATTTCTTACACATGCTTGATTTATGAATCATTTTTTGCAAACGTTTCGAAAATATAGGCAACATAGAAATTGGCCTGTGGTTATATAAATCATTTCTATCTCCACTTTTAAATAAAACTCGGCTTAGGGAAGCAACCCGTCGATAACACAAGATTGTAAATGTGAGCAAGTAGTGGGGCAGTAGCATCAAGCGCATATTTTACCGGTTCAGTTTGAATGTCATCAATGTCCCATGTCTTGTTGTTCTTTAAAGATGTGTGTATATGTATATATCTATCGCTCCAACTTTTAATTCATCTGCAGGCTCTAGATATATGCTGTGTGGATTTCTCATTATTCCACATGTTGTAGGCAAAGCGCACTGCACTTGACTGGCGACATCCTTAAAGAATTTATTGAATTTATTAGCAAGATCTATACCTTGTATATGACAGCCTTCCAGAATAAGGTCATTTACAACCAAAGGCGCCTACAGACGACACAGCAACCCATTCATCTTCCTCCAAACATCACCACTTCCCTTGCAGCAGTCACTAAGAAACTGGTTATGTAAATACGTTTTCTTCTCATTCCTCAGAAGTGAGTTGAGCTTGTTGCAGTACTGCTTTAATTTTTTCAAGTCATGGATTGACTTGGTGCTCAGGAATTTTTCGTATAATTGGATTTTACGCTTCATCTGTTTCAAGGATTCATGGCTGATCCATGGTTTGTGACTTTTGGTGCTATTCCTTTTGATGTGTCTTCTTCAGGGAAATGTGCATGGTAAATGCTCTTGAATATACGAATAAATGCTTTGTAGGCAGCGTCTGACCATGTTCCACTGTTCTTCCCTGAGGCTACTAAGAAAGGCTTCCAAGTTTCTAGGCGTGATACTCTGATGTGACCTTTCTTCACTCTGACGCATTGGTTTTAAGACACTTTTCAAAAGGAAAAAAATAGGAAAATGATCACTTATATCCGAGCGCAATGCACCTGATAAAGTATCGTCTACATTTGTATCTGTAATGAAGATATTAGTGAGCATCGCCTTGCATGCGGCAACACGGGTGGGCATGTCTGCGATTGAGTGTCTGGGCGCGTCTGTGGGCGGGGCGAGTCTATGATGTAAGTTTGCATGATATTGCATAATTTTTACTGCAGTATAATTGGCCATTCTCTTTTTTCATAGATGGCAGGGAGCCCTCATACCACTCCTGGTGCAGTGGTTTAGACGACACACCACTGCCTGTGATGGCAGGTGCTGCCATTGATGGGGCTTGTTAGACCCAGGTTGCTCTTCCCGAGTAACCTCTCATCATTAACCAGTAATTTAATTGCCACCTGCTACGGTGGGAACTTGCTCCAGGTGGTTGGCACCCAGCTCTTCCAGGTTGCGGAGGGACAGACGAACAGCTTTTCGGCAGGGTGGAAGCGCTTGTACTAGTGTACTAAAAAATGTGGAGAAGGCACTTAAAATCCACCTGAAGAGTTTGATGCGATAGCTTAAGGAGTTAATACCCATCTACGTAGGACCGGTCATTTTCTACTTAACATTCATAGATAACTGGTAGTCCTCATACATCTTCTGGCTCAGTGGCACAGCGGTTAAGCAATGCGCCACTGCCCTGCAATGGTAGGCACTGCCACCGGTGGGGCTCAAGTTGCTTTTGCCGAGCAACCTGTTGTGACCAATCATTATTTTAACTGCCACTTGCCATGGTGCACCATTTGCTGACAATCTAGTGAGCAGGTTGGGTTGATGCCACAAGGTTAAGGGACTTGGGTGGCCCACCTGCCTCCTGGGTTGGTTCTCTGGGGCTTTTTCGTGGTTTTTTCGCTCATGGTCGCCGATGCTGATGACGCCAGATTTTCTGTTACGCGAGCTCCTTAACGCTATTGCGTTATTAACTGTTTTTAGTGTGCTAGCACTGGCATCGGTTATTTCTTTCCCTGCCTTGTATATCACTCTGCATTTGTAAAACTGGGGATCCAACACTGTGACCCACCCTTTGTCTTAATTCCTTCATTCGTTGCACTGCTAATGACTGTAGCCGCCTTCATCACCACCAATACTGATACTCAGTTTCACGAACGTCAATGCCAATTTTATATGCCCCTCCTTTCGGTACTCCTTACAAACCATGAGGGAGTATAAATGAATAAATTGCTAGAGATTTACAGGGAAATGCATCATTTTACCCTCTGTTTGTGCCCCAACCACAATCTTTTGTTGCGAGTCTGCCAGATCGTTCTGTGGCCACTGATCCTCTGAGTGTGCTTGTCCCCCCTTTCCTCACCACAGCATCCGGGAGCCCAGGAAGACCCCTTATATTGTATGGCGGCGGTACCGGGACTTCGAGTATCTGCATAGTCACCTGCAAGACACGTACCGCTTCGTCATTATTCCTCCCTTGCCTGAAAAGAAGGTACTTGTCTGTGAATTCATTCATTGCTGAGCTGTATGCTTTTACCCTACAACAAGAGCCTCATAGTACAACTGTAAAAACTTGTTACTCAGACTTCTGGGGACTGGAAGAAACATCCAAAGGCCAAATTATCAAATGACCCCCAAAAAAAGCTGTCAGAGACCATTTACATCATTTTTTCAGATATACTTCATAAGAGGATTACATCATCATCATCATCAGCCTGACTACACCCACTGCAGGGCAAAGGCCTTTCCCATGTCTCTCCAATTAACCCTGTCCTTTGGAATGCAGTGATCCATAGAGGTAGAGCATCCACCTCGCGTGCAAGAGGACCAAGGTTCAAATCCCGGTGCCGCGCAATTCTCCATCAGGTTTGGAAAAAAAAAAAACGCTGGTTAACAGAATTGTGTAACCAGGCCTGGGGTGCGGCCTTATCTCGGTGACCAGAACCAACGACGCACTCCCTCACCAGAGGATTTGGCCACAACCTTCTATGACCACACCAATTAACACAATTACAAAACTGCTTTAACGCTAAATTTGAGCACACCTCTTTAGATGTTTCTTTTTGCATCAGTGCTATCTATTATATAAAGAGTAAAAGTGTTAAGTACAAGAACGGTGCAGCAGAAGGCACTACTATGGCTTAGTTGGGAGCTATGGAGCTCACACCGAATGCAGCCTTCGACTCTGCTTTCTTCTTCATGCTTCTACTGTACCCTCCTCCGCCGCTGGCTTTGCTCTTGCGCTGCGCTCTGCGTTCGTTCTCTTATAATCTTTCAATGCGCTCGTACACACGATGACGCTGTGGCCGAGGCACACCGCTCAACACACGAAAGGCACCTAAGAGCTGTGCTCTAAAACTGGGCAGCCGATGTCTGCTTTTAAGATGACAGCTGCTCAGCATGATTATTGTCTAAGTTCCATCAGATGCTTTACTACATGCACTTGCCTTTTATAAAAAAACTGTGCAGTCAGTGTCATCTTTTGAGATGAGAACCGCACAGCAGTGGCGATGTGTCCCAGTTCCATCAGATGCTTTACTGCATGCACTCGGCTTTGATAAAAAACTTTGCAGTCAGTCTCATCTCTCGAGATGAGAACTGCACAGCAGTGACAATATGTCACAGTTCCATCACATGTTTTACTGCATGCACTCGGCTTTGATAGAAAACTTGGCAGTCTGTGTCATCTTTTGAGATGAGAACTGCACAGCAGTGACGATATGTCCCAGTTCCATCAGATGCTTTACTGCATGCTCTTTGCTTTGATAAAAAACTGTGCATTCAGTGTCATCTTTCGAGATGAGAACTGCATTGCAGTGATGATATGTCACAGTTTCATCATATGCTTTACTGCATGCACTCTGTCTTAATAAAAAAGGTGCTGTGCTTTGTGGGGTTTAATTCGGGGAGATAAATACGTTCTCTCCGCTTAACCGCGGCTGACCTAGTTCAAGGCCGCCCGGACACCACCCCATGATCGCGTACGCTACCGAGCACACGCCATCATGATAATGTTCGCCCGCGCTAGGGCAAGGGATGTATACTTCATGGCCGGACGGGACGAGATACGGGGGCCAGTCTTCCCTCCGCTTCCTCGCCCCTCTGGCGAAGAGTGGAGCCACGAGCGACACGTCCGCTCGCGTCGACAATCCTAGCCTAACCGCCTTCTCTTGCGCTGCGACGCTGGAGCCCTCTCTCAGTAGTTAAGGTAACTAACAAGGGAATGTGCCCCTCCTCGAGGCGAGGCTGCTTCTGCACAGTGCATCGCGGGAATGCCTACACAGGGTACTGCAGGGCAGATCCCCACAGGTTTTAACATACTTAAACTGAGTTGACGTGCGAAAGCATGTGTTTGGCCTGGTTGGCTCTTGGTTTTGCTTTGCTGGGTCATCTCCATGTCTGGCGACAATATTAGACATCAGTTAAGCTCTGATCGAGGTTAAGCTGATCTGGTCTGTTCACGCCGCAGATGGAAGTTGATGAAGTCTACAATATGCAATGCACAACATGAAAGTGTGTTGCAGTTTAACGCAAGGCATGATCGGCTGCGACGCTAGCATAGTGCTCTTGTGCAGTGGCCACCGGAGCTTATTTGTTCGGGCCAGTGTGGGTTCAAAACCCAGTCGTGGCAATATTTATTTCATTTCTGCACCTTCAAGATCCTGCAAGCCCCAAGATTCTTGATCCCATTAGGTAGTGCTTTCACTCTAAAACTGGGCAGTTGGCGTCTTCTTTTGAGACTTGGAACACACAAGGCCGTTACATGAAAAGAAGATAGAATGCATTGAAGCTTTGCCACTGTTATTAAAGCTGTGTTGACTTTCTGCAGTAATGGCCATCGGAAAATTGCGGTGCCGACCAACATGCAGTTCCTAATATATCTGTGAAGTGTGAGGCCTATATGTGGGAACTCTAACAGCTCTAATTGCGACTGCATTGTTCTGCAGCTGTTGCTTTTAAGCGATGACTCCATGGCACTAGCTAGGAATATGATGGATGGATGGATGGAAGATAAGTGTCCCCTTTGAAGTGGAGTGGTGGCAGTTGCCATCATGCTCGGCTTCTTTACTTTTATTTAACTGTTATACATTCGTCGTTTTCTTTAAATATGTTTTCAGTCCTACACTTCTAGCCTTGAGTCACCTCTCTGCTTGTGAGCCACCAATCTTCCAGTCACTTTTTGCTAACTTCCACCCCAGATTTCTTTACATGACAGTTATCTCTAAACCCAGGGCCTCGAGGAGAGTGACTGTGCCTGCATTGACATCCGGATGATACCACCACATTCCACAATAAAGTGGTGAATTGTTTTTACAGATTTACCACTCACAGCACGTGTCATCTTCTTCGTTAAATTTCTTTTTTAAGCTGCACATTCTAAGACGCCATGATGTAGTTTCAAAGAGTAGGGCACTGCCTCTTGAGTTATCATAGAACGATTCCTTTCTAATCTGCTTTTTACAGTATCCATATAGTTCTACACTATGCTTCTTTTTCATTGAATTAATGCAGGTTTTACCTTCTGCGTTTTTTTACCTGTTATTTGTAGTTAAAGACAGTTAATGTCTCCCTCCTTGTTTCCTGCATACTTATTGGTTAGTTTCCTAGTCTTTTTCTACCACTACCATTTGCCGATTTTGGGTCTGCGCTCCTATTATAGGCACTTTGTTCAAGATTTCTCTAGGATCGCTGAACCGTTGAGCTCACTGACTCGCGACAACACGCCCTTCCTTTGGGAAGTGACTAAGAGGCCGCATTTGTAGAGCTTCGCAGCCGTCTACAAAGAACTCCGATTCCATTTCGATGAACACGCTGCCACGGACATCCACACTGATGCCAGCAATGTTGGCCTTGGTGCGGTACTGATCCAGTGGCAAGGCGGTGCAGAACGGGTCATCAGTTATGCCACTCGAACACTTAGGAGCTCCGAGACCAATTATTTTGCGATGGAGAAGGAATGTCTTACAGTTATATGGGCCATCAGCAAGTTCCGACCGTACCTCTACAAGTGACCCTTCGTGTGGTCAGCGACCACCACTCCTTATTCTGGCTGGCGAGCCTCGAAGACCCCTCAGAACGCTTGGCTAGATGGAGCTTACGCTTGCAAGAATAGAACTTAACAGTCATCTTCAAGTTGGGCCATAAGCATCCGGATGCAGACTGTTTGTTGTGCGTGCCCATCGCACAATAGATACTGAAGAAACCAGCGATGATTTTCTTTTCGTGTGTGTTGTAGTACCACCCAAATGGCGCAGCTTCAGAGGGCGGACTCGGAGTTCACCCCACTCATCAATTACCTTGAAGGCATTGACGCTCGCATTCTTCATGTTTTACTTTGTGGGCTCCACACCTTCACTTTATGATCTGGTGTTCTCTACAAGCGCAACTTTGCCAACAACAAAAAAGCGTTCCTACTTGCCGTACCATCACATTTGCAGCCTGAGATCTTGAATTCCTATCATGATGCACCATCATGCAGCCATCTTGGAGTGAGCTGTACACTTGTGTGGATTAGACAAAACTATTATTGGCCCAGGTTACTCCCATTGGTGCGGCCCTAAATAAAAACATGCCGTGACAGGCAACGTTGGAAGTTTCCTCCATTGAAACCAGTCGGATTTCTTCGCCCCGTCAATCCACTGAAGACCCATTTTCACCAAGTGGGCATGTACCTCCTTGGCCCTTTTTCGAAGTCTTCGTCTGGAAAGCGTTGGATAGTCGTTGCGACCGACCACCTGACTACGTACGCTGAGACCACATCCCTTGTCAAAGGCACTCCTGCTGAAGTTGCACGGTTCTTTGTTGCGACATGGAGCCTCCGCCGTTGTTACTGACAAAAAGTATGGTGGAGCTGCCATAAAAAAAACGCAAACCAACAAGCTCCTGCCTGTGCCACTACGTATAACAGGCTTACTGACAGGGGGACTGCTTTCATGGCCCGCTTAACCCAGTCCGTGATGACTCCGATGCACACCAGCCATCGACGTGCTATGGTGTATCACCCGCAGACAGACGGGTTGGTGCCCGCAGGGGGGCATCTGCTTCATGCAGATGTTGGTGAGTGACAACACCACAGGTTCCTAAGCATCCGCGGGGACATCCCTGCAGGAGGATGATGGTGAGCAGTGCGTCACCACAGACCCGAGCACCCGCACTTTGCCGTGCGTGGCATCGCCGTCTCCAAGGAAAAGGCGATCCTGGTGGTTGAGCCGATGCCGAGAGTTTGGACCTTTAAGGCTGAGACCACATCCCTTGTCAAAGGCACTCCTGCTGAAGTTGCACGGTTCTTTGTTGCGACATGGAGCCTCCGCCGTTGTTACTGACAAAAAGTATGGTGGAGCTGCCATAAAAAAAACGCAAACCAACAAGCTCCTGCCTGTGCCACTACGTATAACAGGCTTACTGACAGGGGGACTGCTTTCATGGCCCGCTTAACCCAGTCCGTGATGACTCCGATGCACACCAGCCATCGACGTGCTATGGTGTATCACCCGCAGACAGACGGGTTGGTGCCCGCAGGGGGGCATCTGCTTCATGCAGATGTTGGTGAGTGACAACACCACAGGTTCCTAAGCATCCGCGGGGACATCCCTGCAGGAGGATGATGGTGAGCAGTGCGTCACCACAGACCCGAGCACCCGCACTTTGCCGTGCGTGGCATCGCCGTCTCCAAGGAAAAGGCGATCCTGGTGGTTGAGCCGATGCCGAGAGTTTGGACCTTTAAGGCTGCTCGGTGGAGGCAACACACCACTTTGGCCCCAACTTCCTGTAGACGGCACCTCCTGCCTGACCCGACCGGGGGAAATCGACAGTTGCCTTTTCCTGTTCTCCCCTCCATCTTTCACCTTCCTATCTCTTTTTCACAACTCTCCTATCTCTTACTCACTTCTTGTTTTTTCCTTTTTTTCCGGCGGCAAGGGTTAACCTTATGTGGCCAACCACTCTGAGTTGCATCATATTTGGTTATAGTCGGGGTATACAGCTTGTGAGGGCAGGACTTGCTTGAAAGTACCTGCCCTGTCCCCTCATTGAGCTCCATGGTAGGTGGCTGGCACTGTAGCCAAAAAACACACATATTCACATAGTCTATGGCTAACTCTCTCCGCCCTCTCAAGAGAGGGCGGACTGATGCAACTCAGAAGTTCATGCAGAAAAAAGAGCAAAGTTTCCCTAAATTTCATGTAATACATAGTGAACAAACAGAGAAATCTGCTAGAATAATCTTCCCATTCATTGTAGAAAAATGCCTGATGGGTGTCTTGGGCTTAGGCTACAAGGTTGCAAATATGGCCAGTGGAGACCTCTTGCTCGAACTTCGAGATAACGTCCAACACACAAAACTTTCCAACATTGTGTCCATGGGTGACATACCTGTCTCCATCACTGCCCATCGATCCCTCAACACGGTCAGTGGTGTAATTTCAAGGTATGATTTCCTCTACCCCACTGAACAAGAAATCAAAGAAGGGCCTGCTGAACAAAACATTGATGTTCACAGGATCAAAATAAAAAAAGAGGGCAAAGAAATCCCGACAAAACACATAGTCCGGACATTTGCCCACAGTACCCTCCCAGACTCATTTGAGGTGAGTTATCTCAAAGTAAATGTGAGACCCTACATTCCTAACCCTCAACGATGCTTTAACTGCCAGAGGTTCAGCCACGGTTCACAGAGTTACCGCAGTCGCAAAACTTGCGTGATGTGTGCTTCTAACAGTCACTCTTCTGATGAATGTGACGGCGCCCCAGGCTGAGCAAACTGTGAAGGAGACCATGCTCCATACTCCAGAGCGTGTCCGTCCTGGAAGGACGAAAAAGAAATAATGACACTGAAAACTACTGAAACATTTCTTTCAAAGAACCAAGAAGGCGATGCGCTCAACCAAACACATTCTCCTTCTCCGCGAAAACAAACTTCGCCAATCCGGTGCGTGGGCGTAGCGCACCCCACCAGGCTTCGGCACCTGCCCAGGCCACTCGCAGTGAGCCTCTGGCGGGGCCATCTGCGCCCCCAGGTGGAGTAGCTAACACTACTCTGCCAAACCAAAAGGAAGCCTCGCAGACCTTCGAGTCGGTGGCCCTCGCGACCTCATCCCAAAGGTCAAGGTTGTGGGGTTTTTAATAGGGGAGATAAATACGTTCTTCCCACTTAATCGCGGCTCGCTGAGTTCGAAACCGCCAGAACCCCAACCCATGGTCGCGTACGCTACCGAGCACACGCTGACCACGGCGGGCCTTGCTCTGAGGGAACAAAGGAACGACACTCTGGCTGACACAGACAGGCATTTATTGCTACAACAACAATAACGCCAGCTAGCAACAAAATACGCTAATGAATCGAGGTCGTCCAACTCACAAGCAAGGTTACGAGCGAATGTTCGCCCACGATAGGGCAGGGGATACTCCCTTAAGTGCCTTAAGTGCCAGTGAAACAAGGGGAAGCGACATAGACTTCTGCCTCGGGAACTTCCAGACTACTACTACTACCATCAACAAGAAACACCGTTGATCTCAAGCCGGTGAGAGCTGTCAGGAACTAGGGCTCTCCGCACCACCACTGTATTGCTCCCCGTGTCCCGTAAAACACGTACGGGCAGGCCTCGGAGCTCTCCCTTTAGTACAGGCATATGTTGGGCGTCTGCAGGCTTTTTCCGGACAAGTCCGACCACCACTTTGTCCTCAGCTGGTTCAAGCCTACCTGCTGTTGTGGACACCGTTTCAGACACAACACTATCTGGTTGGACACAACAGGTTCATTGCTTCTCGTTTTTGTGCTTCCTTGAGCAGGAACTTGCATCATACCCTGTTTTTCGGCAATAAACGCAATAAAGCTGTTTTGGCTTAGAGCGACAGTCGGCAGCCTTATGTCCCGGTCGGTTACAACTAAGGCACCTTCCTGACTGTCTACTTGATAGTAAATCCTTCTCTCTCGGAATGCCCACCTGGAACGATTCTTTGAACGAAGACAAGTTTCTTTGCCACTGGGCCTCTAGAAAGTTGTCTGCTGCCTCAGCCATTTTGTCCAGTCTCTTGCACTCTCTTTTTTGAAGGAAAATCGCCAGACAACCATGACAGTTCCTCATGAACTGTTCGGCCACCACCAAGTCACGTACCACCATTGCACTTTGTGGCCGTTCCCGACATCTCGACCCATCAATCGAAAAGACTGAGCAAGTGTGCTGTGTATTGCTTGCCTGTTTCTTTATCAAGTGGCTTACCTTCACGAAACCTTTCGCCAAAACCCTCTGCTGTAAACCGAAAATGTTGGAGCAGTGCTAGTTTTGCCTTATCATAATCCATTGAATTTGTGGGAGACAATCGACCGAACACACGGAAAGCTTCCCCAGTCAAAGACCCACTCAGTGCTGTAGCCCATTTTTCCTTGGGCCAGCTGTGCCCTTCTGCGATGCGCTCAAAATGTTTGAGGTATGCATCCAAATCATCCCTGCGATCGTCGAAAGGTGTGATCAATGTGTTTGGGCTAACCGCTGCTGAGGACCCCGGTGCTCGTTCTCAATTACCCCCCTGCTTCTGCGAGTCTTAATTGGAGCTTTAATCTACGCTCTTCAGCTTCTGCTAGCAATTTTGCATGCTCGCGTTCGGCTTCCGCTTGCGCCTTTTCATGCTCGCGTTGAGCCTCACGTTCGGCTGCACGTGCTGCACGTTCCTTCTCTTGTTCAGCAGCCACCCACAGGCGCAGCTCGGCGCCTTTCAACCCCATGCGTTCACCCAACTCAGCCTAATCCCTTAGTGTTGCCATCGTTTCTTTTTAGGAACTTATGAAAGGGGGGAAAAAAACACGGCTTCGTCCTGTCGCGAATTGGTAATGCATCTCCGACTTCCCGAAGTGTAACACTATCGCGAAGTGTAATGCTATGGCGTGCACGTTCGAACAAAACAACAAAGAGATCAGAGAAAACAAAACGAAGCTGTAGTTATAATTTAAAGGAAAGGGGTCAATAAGAAACGGAAACGAAGACAAGACAAACACACACTCAAAACGCATGCAACACTACAGAATAAAGGAAAGTGTTCACCAGGTACTGAGCGTCCTAGGTGAAGTGGGGATGCCTTGCAGACAGGTTGGACGCAAGTGGATGCAGTGGGACATGTCGCTGGTGTTGCTTCAAAGGAAGTGGCGGAAGGGAGCCAGGTGGTAGTAGGAGCGGAGAGTACTGCAGGAAGACCGCAGTGGTCTCCCGTCAGCAGCCCCCGGAACTTAGCAGCAACAGGAAAAGCCTAGCCAGGTCCCATCGACGGCATCCCGAAACGCCGGAGGCTTAAAGCAGGCTATCCAAGGGTGCCTTTCGGCAGTACGGACCCTCAGGCCATCGGCTGCCACCTCCATGCTGGCAAGGAACACAGGAGGCTTGCGTCAGTGATCCAAGGGAGGTCCATGGCAGCACAGACCCAACGTCCGACGGCTGCCACCTCCACGCTTGAATAATCTGATCTCCGCTGCGCCGTCTCGGTTTTCTGACATGTCAGCTCTCTGCTCCTCGTGCTCACCTCGCTCTTCGTCGCCGTCGCCTCGCACACACCATTCGCACGCACACGCGCAAGGCTGGGCTGGCACGTGCAGCGCTCCACTGTCTGCTGCACCACTGTCAGCGCACCGCGTTCACAAATCCTCCGAGGATCTTTTGTGCACCTCACAATCAGTGACGATAATGCAAGCGTGTGGCTTTCAATGCGTTGTGTGCAGCCGTGAAGTGTCATATATGCCTCAAAGGATCCTCAAAAGCATGCAAGCAGCAGTCATGCTCTAACATATTCATTTGACACCACATGTGAGTGAAAAACTGCACGTGCATTTTTCTCCAAACGCTGCATTGTGCTTTCGATTATCACGTGTTTGTTGACTGACTACGCAGTAAGTATGATCGCAGACAACCATTGTGATTGACTCTTATGTGGCTGTTGCAATTTCTAGGTTTGTGAATTGCTTCATATGGGTTGTAAGCAGAAACAAATCAGGGTATGTTGTGCCCAGCTGCAGTCTGCCACCTGTCAGCTATAGTTGTTGGCAGAGTATTCACACACAATCTTGACAAACACGCATGAGATGGTTGAACGTTTTTCTCGCGAAAAACCCTGTCTTGCTTGCCGATGCCTCACATGCTGCATGCTTGATGACCTTGCTGGGAAACCTTTTTCTTTAAGCCCAATGAGAGGTGATGGTGCATACATATGGTCATCATCATCATCAGCCTGACTATACCCACTGCAGGGCAAAGGCTTCTCCAATGCAGGGTTCGCACAGCCCCTTGAAATCCTTGAATATCCTTGATATTGACAATATAAATTCAAGGGCCCTTGAAACTACTTGAATAACCGTGCACTCCTTGTAATCCTTGAAAATCCCGTGTGATTTGTTCCGCTATAGAAAATTAACAACGTACCTCCGCAAGTCACGCTTATTTTAAAGTCCCTTTCGCTTACGCATGTCCATGAAAATAAGCTTTGTTGACTAAAGGGCAACATCAGGAAGTTTCGGTTTTATATCCCGCAGCCCCTACGTCGTCTAGCAACTAATATGCATTGGAAATCAAATCCAATCTAATGCGAGGCATATCGCTCGGTTGGTTGGCGTATAGTGCCTAGAATATACTCTAGTGTGCCGTCCACCGAGCGTCTCCACCGTGGGACGGTGGCATAGGCAGTGATGCCTGCTGCCACGGGCCACCAGACGGCGATGCCTGTCGGCACCATGCTAAACCATGCGGCGTTCGACTCGCATTCGTTTGCGATGCGTTGATTGCTACAAGTCGATTGCTATGCGCAGTTCATTTCGCGCCTTGCTGCCGCTTTCCTTGCAGTATTTTCTTCTTGTGAATGTGTCTTATCTATGTGCTCGTCTGTCTAAAGAAACTTCAAACAGGTCGCGAAACCGCGATTTCCCAGACAGACGCGGAAAGAAACGGCTCGTCTCATTACCCAGCGCGTCCGCAGACCCCGAACATATCGCGGATTGGGACAAGAACATAAAAGAGGCAGATCGCCGGGCAAATGGGGAGACTCGCGTCGTGTCTCGCCTGAAGTCCGCGCATGTCTCAGCATGGTCCGGCACAGTCTCGTAGTGCAGCGCACCAAGCGGCTGATGGCGGCAGGCATCACTCTCGGTGCTACCACAACACCCGCGCTCAGCACACTAGAAAGTGCTCTTTTAGGCACTATAGTTGGGTCATCTGTCGGCCTCGTGCGCGCCATTTCAGTGAAGTTTGCATTTGCGTCGTGTGTCTACTTTGACAAGATGCCAGGCGGGAAGTGCAAGTTTCAGCCTGCGTGGCTGCAACATATGGACTATCGTCACTGGGTGAGACCGGAACCAAGCGATCCTTATCAAGCAAAGTGCACAATATGTCAGAAGACGGTCGGCATTGCAACGATGTGGGAATCTGCCTTGAAGAGCCACCAGAAAGGCGCGATGCACCGATCCAAAGCTGCAGCAGGTGAGGGCTGCTCATCCGTCACTAGTTTCATGCAAGCGGAAAATCTGACGTCCGAGGCTGCTTGTCATCGTGAAAGCATGGCAACTTCCTCTCGGGCTACGACACTTGACGAAGACTGCAGAAAGCATGACAGTAGATCCATTTCCCAGCTATTCCAAAAGATGTTTTCGTATAGCGAGGTCGCGAGAAGCTTCACTTGCTCTGAGAAAAAATGTGCGTACGTCGCTTGCCACGGTCTGCACCCATTTTTCACTTCGCAAGTGCAAAAAAGGGAGAAGTCTGACAATTTTTTTGTGCTTTTTGTCGAAACCTTGAATGAATACCTGCAAAGAAAACAACTTGATGTTCACGTCAGATTGTGGAACAACTGTGAGGTGACAACCAGCAGTTTCGTGATGCTCGTGGCTTCTGTGAATACCGAGCGCTTCACGAACCTTGCAAAGAGGCTCCTCAAGACAGTTTCAAGCTCTTTCGCTAAAAGAAGTCTTTGGAGAATCACTCTGAAAAACAGTCAAGAAAGGCTGCACAACCATTGCAACGTTTAGGGAAAAGTTCAGTTTCGCAAGTGCAAGCTGGTCCTTTAGAAAAGCACTGACGTTCTCATACGCTCTACATTTCGTCAAGGGTAGCCTATGGTCGCTCACTGCTTCGGTGTAGTGCCTCAAATGCTCCCACATAGCCAGGGCTCTCTCCAGTACTCGCACGTTCTCGACCCAACGGTGGGGTATGAAAGGAAGTGGAAACAGCTTGCTCCCTGTTTCTTCAACAAAATCTTCACGGCAGGCCAGTGCATCATGGAAGAGTGAGAATAAGCTCGACAGAAAGGTGTCAACTGGCCAGCTCGTCGCATGAATTCCTGCTTTGTAAGCATTCGAACAGCCAAAGAAAAAGAAGCGGAGATAACAGCTCTTGAAAGAGAAATTAATGCGAAAATAGGGCTCCTTTCCTAGGTCATGTCAGGTAATTATATTACGCAACACTCGTTGAATTCTGCCTTTTTGCATCCTTGAAATCCTCGAAATGACCTTGAATTTTCAGCCAAATATTGTGTATGAACCCTGCTCCCATGTCTCACCAATTAACCCAGTCCTTTGCCAGCTCCATCCACCGTATCCCCGCAAACTTCTGAATCTCATCCGCCCACATAACTTCCTGCCGTCCCCTGCTACGCTTGCCTTCTCTGGGAATCCACTCCATTACCCTTAAAGACTATTGTAATGCCTTCACATTATATGCCCTGCCCAAGCCCATTTCTTCCTCTTGATTTCGACTAGGATGTCATTAACCCATGTTTGTTCTCTTACCCACTCTGCCCGCTTCCGGTCTCTTAACGTTACACCTATCATTTTTCTTTTCATACCTCACTGCGTTGTCCATAACTTGAGCTGAACCCTTTTCGTTAGCCTCCACGTTTCTGCCCTATAGATGAGTACCGGTACAATACAGCTATCCTATACTTTTCTCTTGAGAGATATTTGTAAACTTCCATTCATGATCTCAGGGAACCTGCCATATGTGCGCCCCCCCATTCTTATTCTAGTTGTTTCCCTCTCATGATCCAGATTGGCTGTCACCCTAAGTAGACATATTCCTTTACCACTTCTTGCACCTCGCTGCCAATTGTCAACTGCTGTTCCCTTGGTAGACTGTTGAACATTACTTTGGTTTTATGCGTGTTAATTTTTAGACCCACAGTTCTGCTCTGCCTGTCGAACTCATTGATCGTGCTTTTCAGTTCATCCCCTGAGTGACTCAGCAAGGCGATGTCATCAGCGAATCGCAGGTTATAGGTATTACTATTCTATGTTAACTCTTATCCCCAACTGTTCCCAATTCAGGCCTCGGAATACGTCCTGTAAACAGGCGGTCAATAGCATTGGCGAAATCTTATCTCCTTGCCTGACGCCCTTCCTTATTGGATTTTATTGCTGACTTTATGCAGGACTATGGTAACTGTGAAGTTGCAATATATATCTTCCAATATTTTGACATAAGGCTCTTCTGCACCCTGATTCTGCAATGCCTCTATGACTGCTGAGGTTTACACTGAGTCGAATGCTTTCTCGTAATAAATGAAGGCTATATATAGGGGTTCGTTATATTCTGCGCATTTCTCTATCACCTGATTGGTAGTGTGGATATGATCTATTGTGGAATATCCTTTATGAAAGCCTGCCTGATCATCTGGTTGATTGAAGTCTAAGGTTGCCTGACTCTATTAGTGATTACTCTAGTAAATACCTTTTAGGCAACGGACAGTAAGCTGATCGGTCTGTAATTTTTAAAGTCCTTGGCGTCTCCTTTCTTATGAGTGAAGATAATGTTAGCATTCTTCCAAGCTTCTGGTACGGTCGAGGTCATAAGGCATTGCCTTTACAGGGTGGCTAGTTTTTCTAGCAGAATTTCTCTTCCGTCCTTCAATAGATCTGCTGTTACCTGATCTTCACCAGCTGCTTTTCCGCTTTGTATTGCTCCTAAGGCTCTCTTTACTTCCTCTTTTGTTACTGACGGGATGACGCATTGCTGTTCGCTACTCTCTCTCTCATTAACGTTGGGATTACACTGGCTACTCTATAGATTTGTGTGTAACTCTTAGGCTACTTTAACTATCTTATGCATATTGCTAACGACATTGCCCTCCTTGTCTCTTAACGTATACATCTGGTCTTTACCTATGCCTAGTTTCCTCTTCGCCGCTTTTAGGCTTCCTCCATTCTTTAAAGCATGCTAGATTCTCTCCATATTAAACTTCCTTATGTTGGCTACCTTGCGCTATTTATTAACTTCGATAGCTCTGCTAGTTCTGTTCTGTCTGTAGGGTTAGACATTCTCATGCTTTGGCGTTTCTTAATCAGATGTTTCGTCTCCCAAGGCAGCTTGCCACTATCTTGTCAAACATGCCTACCACCTTCTACGGCGCACTCCATAATGACAGCCGTGAGATTATCATTCGTTGTTCGAACAATAAGATCGTCTTCTTCATTTTAAGCCGAATTCCTGATGTGCAGTGTAATTTTGAATACCTCTACCTTCCCTCTTACCGCTAACTCGTTAATGGGTTTCCGTTTCACTAGATTCTTTCGTTCCCTCTTCAAGTCTAGGCTAATTCGAGACCTAACCATTCTGTGGTCGCTACACCACACCTTTCCGACGACCTCCACATCCTGCACAATGTCAGGGTAAGTGCACAGAATGAAGTCCATTTCATTTTTAGTCTCACCATTAGAGCTCTTCCAGGTCCACTTCCTGTTCTCTCGTTTGCGGAAGAAGGTATTCATGATCCGTAAATTATTTCTATATGTGAATTCTACTAATAACTCCCCTGCTATTCCTAGAACCTATCCCATAGTCACCTAACGCCTAATCGACAGCCTGCTTCTTGCCCATGTTCGCATTGAAGTCGCCCATCAGTACAGTGTGCTGTGATTTTACTTTGTTCATTGCTGATTCGACGTCTTCATAGAAGCTTCCAACGGTCTGGTCATCATGGCTGGACGTAGGTGCATGGGCCTACACCACCACCTTCAGCTTGTACCTCCTATTTAGCCTAATTACGATAGCTGATACCATTTTGGTAATACTATAGAACTCCTCTACATTGCCAGCTATATCCTGATTAATGAGGAATACACACCTACCCCCGTATTCACAAACCGACCTTTACCTTCCCTTTTGAGGTCCTCACCTTTGCGGCTCCTTTGCAGGTTTCAGAAACCAACCTTGCCCTTAAACTGCACCTTTAGCCGCCCTTTTTGCCTCGGAAAGGGCTCGTTCGCAAAGATAGCTCCTGGCCTACCTTTGGCAGCTCCTTTCGTCAATTCAGCATGGCAGCCAAGTATGATCTACGACCGCTTTTCCGATTTATCAAGTTCACGGAGTTAATGGAAGAAATCGATCAGGTGCCCCATCGTGCGAAGCCGGCACGGCGAGTGCTGGGGAATCGCCAGTACCCGATGGGGCTGTTCAACGACGAGCTTCTCACGAGGTACCGCTTTTCGAAGCCTGCCGTGTTGGAACTCTTGTCTGTGCTGCTGCTGCACCGCTGCCGTAACGGACGATGGCCGCCGCCCTTCGCTTTTATAGTGCGCGAACCTTCCAAGTTGTCACCGGCTACCCTGTCGATGTATCCTTGTCAGTGGTATCGTCTCTATCCGCCGTCATTGCAGCAACATTGTTTCTGGCACAGGTCGTTTCCTTAAGCCGAAGATATGCACAAACTAAAGCAGGAGATACATGTGCGAAAACATCATCGGCGCGCCGCACTGGTCGCCGCTTACGAACTGCCGCCTCACTGCAAGCAGGGACACCGAGCGGCAAGCATCGATGCACAGCTCGACTCAAGCTCCACCCACGGCCGGTGTCACGCTTTGAAGTTCGCTGCAGAAAACACAAAAGAGCGATGTTATCAGAAAGACCGCCTGCTCTCCTCGAGCAGTGACAAAGCTTGCCTGAGCAAGTAGCGAGCTTTCAGATACAGCACTGCCCGAGAGCGCGCCGCGCAACGAACTGCACCCGGCTGCAAGCCTAGCTGGTTTCGCATTGATGCTGCAGCCGAAGGCGCTTCGGAACTGGCCAGCGCTATAATAAAAATACTACTTTCCTCACCCCTTCACTGCGAACCCATCCCATAATAAAATAAAGATATACCTGATTTCCGCGACGCCTTCTGCAGTGGATCTTGCAGAACTAAGCCAAGGCCGAGCCGCACAAGGCAGCTGCAGCAAAGCGGCTATGAGGTGAAATTTCCTTGTATCGCAGTTGTCACTTCTACCAGCATCTCCGTATTGACCAACAATCCTCAGAAAAGGTACATTTTTGACGTTCAGCGCAAAACAACAAACGCGCACAAGCGCAACACACCACGATCGAAGCACACCAAAATAAACAAACACCGACGTCGACTCAACAAAGCTTCTTGTAGCGATGGCTGCCTATCATTGTGGCTAGACCGAGAGGAAAGATGCGTAAAAATTTGAGTCTGGCTAGTTAGTTTCGTCTACTTAATGATTATGACAGCTCCAGTATATGTTTAACTGCTTTCTGTAGTATACAAAACTGATGCGGCAAGCATTAATATTTCTTTAACCTTGTTACCATACCTCTTACTTCTCTGGGTAAGGGCGCTTTCCATAAGGCTGCCGAAAGGTGGATTTCTGAAACACTGCTTGGCCTTTCCCTTACCTTTCACTTTCAGTAACCTTTCTGAAAGTCGCCCTTCGCGTTAAAGTAAGGTAAAGGTAAGGCCAGTTTGTGAATACGGGGGCTAGTTCTTGCCTCTCCGCTAATCCGCGACAGCACAGTATGTGCCCAACCTTTAGTACTGTATACGTCTCACCTGTCCTCCTAACTTCACAAAGCCCTTGACCTCCCATTTAATTTCTGCCAGTTCCTCGAGCAGCCCTGCTAGGCTAGCCGCACTGGATAAGGTTCCAGCGTTAAATGTTGCCAGGTTCAGATTCTAATAGCGGCCTGTCCGGAGCAAGTGATTCTTAGCACCCTCCGCTGCGTCACAGGTCTGACCACCGCCTTGGTCAGTTGCTTCACAGCCGCCGGGGACTGAGGGCCGAGGGTTAATTGGCTTGTTCATAGAAGGTTGCGGCCAAGTACTACACCAGGGTGTCCAAATCCTGTTCTGGTGGGGGAGTGCGTTGTCGATTCTGGTCACCGAGATCCAGTGTTGTAGGCGTCACGGAAAAAAGTAACTAAATACGTTACTCGTTACGGTAAGAAAAAGGAGCACGTTACTGCCCTACGTTACATATAAAAAAAAGTAGCACGTTACCGTTAACTGAAAAAAGTTCCGCACGTTACTTTGCCGTTATTTCATGGCCATGAATATTATTATATTTTATAAACCTGATATTTCACGTAATACTTCTAGCCCAAACAACCATTTTATGCGATATCCTGATTTAACGAGAATACTTAGCACAAATGTGCAGGAGCTTAGCAATGTCATCGTGGCCTAAAGTTGCCTGTAGAGTTACATGTGATGGATTCTTACTCTGTGGCACAGGGCTGTTTTCTGAATGTGACATTAAACACAAAATGACACTTCATCATCAATTCTAACTTCTCAAAGAAAACATCGCTAAAGTCTCAACAAATTTACTGTAATTCTGAAAAATGTGATGTTCCAAAATGCTCGGCATGCTTCCACTCTGCAGAGAGTTGCGTGTGTGACTGGTTCGGGAAGGGGAGCTATGCGAAGGCATCTGTGGAAATGCATGTTCGTGCATGTGTTTCGTGCTTTATGGCTATTCTGTTTTTTTTTTTTTAGGTGGGTATGTCATCAAGGGCAGTTGTTTTATGGCATGCATGCGAGCCGCAACCAAGGTTGTCCACAGCACCTGTTTGTTTATTTGCAACATCACTTTAAGTGTTCTGCGTTTTTTTGTTTTTTTTTTTCTAAAAAGAGGGGCGAAGTGGGGGACAACTGGAACAAAAGGTAACTAGTATTGGGACACCTCGCGTTACCGAATAATGTTAATGTAAGTATGTTACCCGTTACAGTTCCCAAATGGTAACGAGTACGTTACTAAGTTACCAGAAAAGCAACGCGTTAGCGGTAACGCCGTTACTTGTAACGCATTATCGCCAACACTGCCGAGATAGGCCGCACCCCAGGCCTGGATATGCAGTTCCATTGACACGCGTATTTTTTTTTTTTTTGTTCAAACCTGATGGAGAATTGCGAGGCCCCAGGATTCGAACCCTGGTCCTTTCTGCACATTAGGCGGATGCTCTACCTCTACGCTATCGCTGCCTCCCCCCATACATGGGTACTTCTCACAATGTGCTGAAAAGCACATCTAGAAGAACTGCTCAGGAAACATAGAAGACCATGCACTCACATAGTACTTGACACATTGACGATGTGGATGCATGCGCATATCTGCCTGAGTGTGTACAAAAAATAAAATACAAACACTTTGCAATTTCATAATGCCTGCAGCCTGTATGAAGTAGCCAGTTCAACGGATGAAGAGAGAATGAAGCTACTTTGCCGGCCGCATAGCAAGCACACAGAGCATGCATGCCATTGAGAGCATGCAGTTCTGAACTTGCTACGAAAACAGTTTGCGCAGCCTGAACGCACAGTATCCGAGGCGAAAGCTTCAGCGCTCGTGTTTGTAACCAATGTACCTTTCTCTCAGGTGTCTGTTTTGCTTTGTTTTAATTACGAGACCCTTCACACTGCCGGCAAAGCTCTCCTTGCTGTTTCCTCATATTTCAGCGGTAACTGCCCATCGAGACAGCAAAATACTGTTCGTTCATGAATATGTCACTCGCCGCAGCTACGCGAATCTTTTAGTTGTGGCGCCACGTGTACTCTGCTTTTACGCAAATTTTCTTGCTTATAACTGCAATGTTTTCGGTAAAAATGACTTGTTTTCTATCAAGTAAACCTACCCTATCAGTCTAGCCTGTTTTAGTATCCCCCTTTATTGTCTCTTTAAAAAAAGAAAATCCAATAGCCTTTAGATTGCCTGCTATGGGCTCTACAATAAGTTCGTAATGTTCTTGCGATTTCCCAACAGAAATTATAATTGAAACTGGTTCAGTCCGCCTTTTGCACCATGCGGGAGCCACTAGGGAAACGAAACTGCACGCTGGCCTAGCAGACAGCGTTCAGAGCTCATTACACTGTGTGTACAGGTGGAAAGAAGGTAAAGAATGGCACAAAGATCAGAGAAAGATGACCACAGGCTAACTGACCAATGAAGCCACATTTTTTGCAAATTCATGATGAAAATAGCCCGAAAAATAAAGACGAAACATTCAGAGATAAGTACGAATCCCGGGGCTGGAATGAGTGGTGTTATTAACAGTTAGCGCACGAATAGCGAGTTTAGGGCACATGTCTATATGAGTACCATTCTCAGTGATGTGGCTGGAAAATGGACTGAATCGCTGTGCTTTTTTTTAAACACAGCTACGCTATGCAGCAGTGCAACACTGGCATCATCAGCTGGTGGGATGTCAGCGGACTTCCCAACGACTGTGCCAGCACAATTGCTCTCTGAGTGTCATAAAATTGTGACAGAAGTTCAGGCCAGTGATGGTGTTCTGCAGCAAGCGTTGACATTTCAAGCTGTCGCTTTGATACTCACCCACCTGCAGTAAACATTTCCCAACCCTTATATTTTAATTGAAGGCAGCCCAGTTCCATTCTCTCTACATCAGTTTGTTGCCTGTTTTTATATGTATTATGTGTTATTCCCCCCCCCCCCCCCCCCATGTAATGCCATTTGTGGCACTGTGGGTATTCGAATGAATGAATCAGAAAATTGTTCCGTGGTGAACATAAGCTTAACCTTGAATAAGGCAAGCTGTCAGGATAGTTGGTGTTGCCTCATATTGGTCAACAGTGCTTAGACACACGGCTGAAACACAAAACACGACGATATATGCGCTTAACTTCAAATTCAACACCTAACTTCAACTTCGATGCCTCATTTAAACTCTGTCAGAAGGTAAAAGAAAAAACATAGAAGCACTGGTTGCACCACGTGGCATAGAAAACCCTTAGCGGCATGCATGGAAGGCACTGTAGGTTCTATCCCGTTATCTTGCAGCAAGGCATACATTGGCCAAACTGGCCGATGGCTTCATCTTTATTACCCACGTCCATTTTTCTTCATTTATGTACTCAATGTATTTAGTGTGTAGAGCGATTTATTGGCACGTTGGAAGCGAAGAAGACTTAGTACACGTGATCGAAGAGCCAGCGAGGCGAGAGACTGGGAAACAAGCGGCACCGTTCCAGCACGAGCAACCGACGGACTTCTTCTATATCTCAGTAAACGAGGGCGCAAGTGCTTCGTCGTCGTTGGCATCGGTGCTGTATCATGTTCTTCATTCCAAGTGTTTAATGCAGCTGACCTTCTGCCGCTTAGCCATGTTATTTGTTGGCCTCTCCAGTGCTATGCATGTATATTTTTTCCTTTATATATACCCGATCATCCAAACCACTTTTTGCGCCTTCGTGCCATTGCTTGTATTCATGCTTTATGTGTTCGCATTTTTTTTAGCTCTGTGTTCTTGTTTGGTTTCAAGATGTTGATCCTGTTTTTATGAAAGAAATTTTGGTCAAATCATCCTCCCGTGTTTTTTGGCTGCTGTAAACAAGCGTTTGCTGTGTTTTTTACCACCCTGTTCTGGTTCCCTCTTTCTGTCGGTTTCGTAATGATAAGTGAGCTTCACTTGCAGTCCGATCCAATGTAGGATCCCGGAAGCATCTTCCAGTTTTTGTTTTCACCTTTGTCGTGTCACCCCTTGCTGCCACGTGTTAAATTTCTTATCCGAGGTGGGCATTTGTCATGAGGGCATATAAGGAGCGGTTCAGCGTCTTTTAGGAATAAAGTTGAAGTTAAGCGCATATGTCATCGTGTTTTGTGTTCTGTCCATGTGTCTAAGTGCTGTTGACCTATATGAGGCTTAATCTGCAGAATTCTTTCATGCGCGGTAGTGAAGGGCTTATTCATCAATTTCCCACTCTGGAAATGGTGCACTCATGTCGTTATCCATATGTTGCATCACAGCATGCGCATGCTGGAAACTGGAAGCACTGTTGTTATGCTAGATAAGCAGGGCTGAAGGCATGGCCAAGAGCACTTATCGACGTCATTTGTGGAACGCAAATAGGATATTTTACGAAATGCAAGTCGTCAAATGTAGGTTTTGTTAAACAGATTGAAAATCAAATATTGGCTGCATCACAGGGTAAAAAATATTGAAAGAGAACAGCCAAATTGGTCTATCCTGCGCAGGCTCTAAAGCAGTTTCCAGCAATGCCATCATATCACCGCTTGTAATGTTATTGCTTAACAAATGGAAATCTCCCGTTTGCTGCCTGTTGCTGCAAATGTCAAGACATCATTTACCTGAGCGGAGTGCTACTTGTGTCTTGTATCAACATGGAGTGCAGATCATGCAGTGGCTTTTCTTAACCAACTGTATATGTAAACAAACGTTTGCGTTACCGTGCGGAACCCCTCATTGCTACTTTCTTTAGGAGAATGCACTGAGTAAATATTAATTCTACCTGAGACGGTGATGGTATTAAAGCAATATTAATTCTAAGGCTGTGAAGCATTCCTTCAGCTGGTTCACGATCTGTTTGCGAAACAGGTCTTAATAAAAAGCTAGAAGCAGATACCAACAGCAGCAACTGCAGTGAGCACGAAGGCCAGAGCAGCTGTGTCAGCGCAGCTACGTCCTATACTCTGATTTCATGCCATCTGCTACACGGCCACCACCGCTTGCTTGGTATTGCTTTGCTGACCTATGTTTTTTCTGCTGCTCAGTTCTTCGTGAATCTTTCAGCATCACTCACATATTGTTGAGTCCTAAGTTCATGCGAAGACTTGGCAGCAGCTACGCACTTTTGGTTGCTCCCCATGTGTTTCCTGTGGGAGCAGCACAGAGCAGTGCTGTCCAAATCGTTTCACTACACGCCGCTGCGATTTTGCGCATGCACAGGTCACTCACGCAAAGGGCAGATTGCTCTTTATGTTGTGCAAGATTCTTCACCTTCTAGAATGTTCACTACCTTCCATCAGATTATTTATTTATTTTTATTAATTTTATTTATGGATACTGCGATCTTGTACACAAGATCATAGCAGGTGGAAAACATTGTGTTCACTTACAAAAATACAGACACATACAAAGAAAACAAAACTGCACATAGGAAGGCAGCAAGAAAATACCGCGGCAAGGTCATAAACAACAATCATTTCAAGTGCTCTTCAAACAAATGCAATGATGTCTGCCTGACAACATCGTCCGTGAGGTTATTCCAATCAGTGATGGTCCTTGGAAAAATGGAATATTTAAAACAGTTAACTCGCGAATTTAATGGTGTCATGGAAAAAGAATGGTGATCTCTAGTTTGGTACCCGAGGAATAATTAAGGATATTGGAGATGTCAACTTTGAAATTATTATTAATAAATTGAAAGAAAAACTTAAGCGACATATGCAATTTCTGTTAGGAATAGAGGGTAAGCACTTTTTTTGAGGAGGTCACTGACTGATGCCCGCCCATAAGTGTTAGATATAAACCTTACTGCTTTCTTTTGGATTCTTTCAAGTTTATTTATGTTTACCTTTGTAAAGGTGTCCCAAATAATTACTGCATATTCTAAGATTGGTCTAATAATAGTGTTGTAGGCAAGGAGGCGTGTACCAGGGGTTGTTAACTTAAGCGAGCGTCGTAAGAAAAAAAAAACATGAGATAATTATCTGAGCCGCCACGTTGGGTCAGAAGTTATGGTGCTCGGCTGCTGACCCAAAAGAAGCGGGTTCGATCCTGGCCGCAATGGTCAAATTTCGATGGCAGCGAAATTCTAGAGGCCCATGTACTGTGCAATGTCAGTGCAAATTAAAGAACCCCAGGTGGTCGAAATTTCCGGAGCCCTTCACTACAGCATCCCTCATAGCCTGAGTTGCTTTAGGACATTAAACCCTCACAAACAATAACCCTATAATAATCCGACCCACTAGCCCGCCTTAATCCATTTTTTGAGGGCAGGCCTACTTTAAAAGTTTTGGGGGTCCTCAGATTTTCAAATTTAGCGGTGCCCTATGATTGCTGCATTAGTGATTACGTGGTGGTGATGCATCATGGCCCCCTCGACCTGTCAGGGAATTTTGTGACAGAGAAACCAGAAATGTTTTGTGAGACAACTGCCTAAGTGCTATTTAGTGGCAGAAGCCCTTCAGTTGTCACAACTGGCATTGTGCACATATCAGAGGCACATGGGCAACAGTGCACCATGTGAACGAGTCTCAAGGGGGGTTACTTGGATGACTGCTTGCCATGCCAGTTATACTTTGACACGGCCCTCCTTCAGGAGCTCTCCTAATGAACCATTTCAAAAGCTTAGCTGTGTCCAAGCAAGTGTTCAGCTATGGTTCTACATGGGTGCTGCCCAGAGCTCTTCCTCTGGTGCAAATTATTAATTTTCTGAAATAATAGGGGTCAAATTAATGAGCTTTTTCTGTGCCAGACAAACACAAGTGGTGGCGATCAACTCATGCCTTTTTGTTTCAAAGATGGAGGAATGGCATCTAATATAGAGACGGTGGCATGGAGGCGTAGGTACTGTGTTAAACCATAGTAAAAAAGAGACTAAAATGGATATGGATCATGTATGTTACTGCCCTGCAGTGATTTGTGTGGAACATGCGCTGTAATTTCCGTTTTAGCCTCGTTGTGGGCTTAATGTGAGCCCGCACTTTCCCATCACAACTCTACCTAGCTTATCTTGTGCTTTGACACAATTGTTGACCGTGGAAGTCAGAAGACCGGTAGCAGGACAAGCAAGCCCCTGATAGAATGTATGTTTCCAGGTCTGGTAGGCTTCGCTTGGACCGCATAGCAGGTATGCTTTAATAATGGCATTCTTGATGTCTGCTTGGAATGCCCTCTGGGCCTCATTTGGTTCGATGGCTGTTAATGTTCTCCATTGTGGGCTCCTCTGTTTCCTTCACAATGTGGCATCAGTGTTTGCGTGAAGGGGCGTTCTTCATGTATGTGCAAGGTGCATGCTGTCTGAGATTGTTTTGTTTGCATAGCACTGGGGCGGTCGCTTTCCTGCAGGTACAGTTTCGCTGGCAGAAGTTGCCCACGGACACGCTGGACCCAGAGTTTGTGGAGAGGAGAAGAGCTAGCCTGGAGGTACTGTGGACATTCCACTGATGCACTCTGCTGCTTAGCGGCCTTTCTTTTTCCTCACTAAACCTCATTCTCTCAATGGGTTAAGCAGTGTGCTGCTGGTCACTTGTCTTTGGTCTAGAAACTAATTGGACAGCTGAGGCATCTTCACTGTCATGGACCACCAAAGTTTTTCAAAACCTTGGCACTTCGTGACTATGACTGCAGCCAGAAAACCATGCTAAAGGTACAGGGAGAAACAAATCATGAAAATAGAGCGTAACCAAAAATGCACTTGAGCCCGGCACATCCAGGGGAAAATAGCTCACTGTACACTTCAAACAGGCATGCAATTATAAAGCAAGGTTACATACTAAGAACAAAGCTAGCACGGCTACTTTCTTTATCGCTCTCCGCCCATGTTGTGCGTTTCCCCGCCATTGTCGTCGGGTGCTTTTCATCGCTATATTATCGAAAACACACTGACACACTCACTGAAAACCAGGAACTGGCAGTTATTTTAAACCATCAACATTTACTATTACTGGAGCATTGGAAGAACAAGCGCAAGTAGTAGCATAGCAACTAGTTTTCACTGCTACCGGAAAGCTAGTACGGAAACGGGAGCACACACATTTCACGCGCAAGACAAAAAAATTCCACCGTAAGGTGGCAGTGTGACAGCGGTCTGTTCTGGATCCGTTGCACACGGATGGAAGTTGATGAAGACGATGACATCCAAAACACAGTGCGATAGACTGGAAGTTAAACACACGGGGTGTTTGGCTGCTGCAATGATCTAGTGGTCTAATGCAGTGGCCAGTGAAGCTGGTCTATCCTTGCTGCCACAGGTTTTAATCCTGTGCGGCCCTAAGCGTTTTATTTATTTGTTACGTCATCTGCCCACCTGACACTCTGACGCCCCCTTTTACGCTGATGGTGATTACGGCTACGCACCTTTGCAATAGGTAGGCCATCTCTCCGGTAGCGATGCTCATACTGTCGCAGCCTCCCAGCTCCTTTGGTGGCGGTGGATTTTCAAATTTGGCTGTATCCCGCAAGGGCACCTTGAGTCTCAAGGTGATGGTGCTTGCCGCCACCACGGACCCTTAGCCCTCATACCGCAGCTGTCATCTGCACCGTGGCGATAGGTTGTAAGGTGAAGGGTAGAAACCATGAACGGTGGCGGTCGGGGCCACGGTCAAGCCCCGGCCGATGGGCTCCCCATCTGTTTACCATTCAGGGGGCTCCGGGGCCTTTGTGTGAATAAGACGGTGAACCACAGGTGACATTTTAGGAACCGTCAGTATATCTATATCGCATGAATACTTCGGAAAAACCTGATCGGTCCCTGAGAAGGAACCACACCAATGAAAGCATTGCCAGAACTCGACCCGACTCTCAACATTTTCTTCGTTTCCTGATTGTCCATTCGCTTGTAGACAATGAACCGAATGAACCAGTTGCTGCCATGTCTGTCTTTCTCATTGCTAGGACTCTAGATAAAATGATAGGCAAAAACTACAATGCAAAGAAACTTTCATCTGGTGACCTTCTTATTGAAGTGTCCCAGAAAGACCACTCTGACATCCTTCTGAGGCAAAAGCAGTTTGCTCACCTCCTGCTGACCATCACTCCCCACCGAAATCTAAACACAGAGCAAGGTGTCATATCAGAACGCGATCTGGTCCAAGAAACAGAAACTGACCTCCTGGAAGGCTTCCGAGATCAAGGTGTCATTGCCCTTCTCCGCATCACCATAAGGCGGATCGGTGAAGAGGTGGTGGCACCCCATATTGTCCTAACATTTGAACGGTCCCGTCTTCCATAAGCTGTAAATGCAGGGTTCATCCACTGCAAAGTTCGTCCATATATCCCCAGCCCGAGAAGAGGTTTCAATTGTCAAAAGTACGAACACGGGTCAAAAACATGCCAGGGAAAACTCACATGTGCAAAGTGCGGTGCCCATGAGCACCTAACCAGTAACTGCAGTGCCGCTCAAGTAGTGTGTCCAAACTGCAACGGGCCACACGCCGCGTACTCGCGGACATGTCAGACATTCCAAAATGAGAAAAAAATCATTCAGCTGAAAGTCACCAAAAACATCACACTCCTGGAAGCCTGGAAGAAGCTCTCGCTTTTCTCCGGAAGATCCCATGCTGACGCAGCACTCAAAGGCACCGTGCGGCGTCTCGTCTCAGTGGGCACGCAATTCAGCATCGAAGTGGGCGCACAGTCATCAAAGACTGTAAGCGTACTCTTCACAAAAAAACATGGTATTAGACCTAAACCCGACATCACACTTAAGGAGCAGAGTATTTCTGTCCAAAAAGAGCACAATTTCTTGGCGTCATAGTCTACGAAAAGCTGACATTCATCAAACACATTAAGGAGCTAAGACTTAAATGCATGAAATCAATGAACCTTGTAAAGATCCTGTCCCACCAGTCTTGGGGCACAGATAGAGACTGCCTGCTGAGTCTTCTAAATAGCGTATTTCTATAACGTATAAAGTACGGCTCAGTAGTGTACGAGTCAGCACGAAAAAGTACCTTAAAAAGGCTCGTTGCTGTGTGGGTCTGCGGTTGGCTGCTGGTGCTTTCTGTACAAGCCCTATTGTAAGTTTGTACGTTGAGGCGGATCGAGGGTCACTTGAACAACGACGGAAATACACAAGTGTAACGTACGCTGCGAAGTTATTATCTCATGCTGACGATCCATGCAACGCGCTGTTGAGTAACCCAACTAGTACTCTGCTCTTTTCAAACCGACCGTCTGAAACCCCACCTTTACCCATTAGAGTAGCCACACTTGTCCAAGACATGAACATACCAGTCTCCAACATTCTGGTGACTTCTTCTAAGGACGTGATTGCTCCTTGGGAAGTGTCCAGTTGACTGCGACGCATTTTTCGTGAGGTTGGCCAACAATGGCCCACCAGTTGTCATAAAACAGCATTTCCAGTCCCTACAAGCAAAATATCAGTGCACAGAGTTTCACACTGATGCCTCAAAGACATCCTCAGTTTCATGTGCATTTCACAGTTGTCTATTTTCTGAAACAAAAACAATGAGTAGACACACAAGCATATTTACTGCAGAATGCCATGGTATTCTGTTGGCTGTTAGATTCATCCTGGAAAAGAAAGTCCCAAGCTCTGTTGTTTACTCAGATTCTTTAAGTGTGATTATGGTCCTGTCTTCTGGGAAATCCTGTAAAACCCATGTAATGAATTCCCTCTTGAAATGCCTTTTGTCTGCACTTACATTGAACCTTAAGGGCACAGGGTAAGCCCTATACTTCCCATGCATTTTAGGCCATGTTGAGGTACATGTTTCTCACTAACTAATAACAGTAGCCTAATAATACATATATCATTGTTTGCCAAATTTTGTGCTCTTTTTACTGAACTAGAATATTTGAAATGTGTTGAAATTTCGATTTTTAATAAAAATTTTTCCGGTAGAACACAAATCTGGCCTTTCTTTATCCCATCTGAAAGATCACTGCCGAGAGTGTGGAAAACAGGAGAAAAAGAAAAAATGCCGCCCCCTGGTCACCAAAACAAAGATTTTGTTTCACTATAAAGAAAAAACAACCAGGGAAATAATGGAGGCATATTTCATTCGGAAAAGACAAGCGGAGTGTGTGAGCCAGCCTTCCTTGATTCTTGTTGATAAGGAGGTTTCTTTTTTAGATAATTCATGATGCAACCATTTAATTCAGCGAGGTAACCATTGAAAAGTGCCAATGCAATTGCTATGTGCCTGATATATCATGTGTTTTTTGAATACAAAATGTATGTTCTTCTTAATAAAAACATTAGTTGCGAGTCAGCGCTTGTCTGTGTCTTCTCTTCTCGTCTTCGTCTGTTCGCGCTGTTCCACCCACCATGAACTCTTACCAACCAACTTTCCATCCTTCTTCAGTGTATTACTTCTGCACAGGGCCCTTTTTCGTGTTTTAACTTCAACCGTATTAACCCCGAGTGCATCGCGACGTGTTATGCGGTGTGCGTATACAGAGCACGAGTGGTTGCTTGGCACTTCAAGAATGGGCTTTGCTCTACGGATTTGCAAGTGTATTGCGGTCCGTTACAGCTGTCAGCAGGGCATTCCAGAAGGATGTGCCGCATTCTGCGCTCTGAGTTATGGCGACAGGCTCGCTACTTCAAAGAATGCTTGTGGGTGGCTTGTGGAAACTTTGGCAGTGAACGTCAACGACACAGGATGTACAAGGAGTGGCTCATCACCTCACAACAGACAACGGAATTTTTGTGGGCATCCGCCATTCCGCATCTTCCTAGGAAGAGGAAGACAGAAGCACCAGTTGGAAAAGTGCAGCTGCTGGCCGATGCGCATCTATCACAGCATTATCGGAAGACCCTTGAGCAGGGACCAAAGTTCTCTCAAGAACCTGTATTTTTGCCGGTGGAAATGTTGGCCCTCTCCAGGAGCATCTCCAAGAAGGTTGTCGAGGGAGCACGCCCGAGATTCCTAGAAGAGAGCGTCAACGCCCTGGTAGCTTCACCGGGAGCGTCACGAAGAAGTAAGGACTTGCGTGCCCTGGTTGAGTTTTTCGAATGCAGCAAATTGCGGCTTATTTTGTCCAATAAAGAAGGTCATTTTGTTGTAGCCTCAGAAGGCATCTATGCAGAAAAGGCTTTGGAAGCCGTTGAGAAGTGCTTCAAACGAGTTAATGTGGATTGCAGGGGTGTAAAAGAGCAGGCCGTTTCAATGCTAAACGAATGTAATCTCGGGTCTTTGGCGACGACTACACTGAAAATGAAAGGTGATAAGTTAGATTTGTTTTTCTCTGCAAAAACTCATAAAAGCAACATTCCTTTCAGAGCCATCGTTTCTGAATCGGGCACTTGGCAATACTCTGTATCAAGTTACTTGCAAAAGCATCTTTCAAAGTTGACTGTGAACGATCCATTTGTGGTTGATAAGACAGATAGGTTGACCCAGTTCCTAAAGCTTAGCAATCCGGGATTGTGTTCAGGCTTCAGTGTCGACATTGAAGACCTATATTATTCTCTGCCTCAAAAAGGAATGTTGAAAGCAGTGAAAAAGTACATCGCTGAAGAAAATGATGAAGTGCGTTTTATGGGTCAATGCGGGTTATCTGTCAAGACCTTTCTTGAAATATTGTCGTTTTATTTAAAGTCCACATACGTTGGGTGGTGAGATGAAGTATATGTCCAAAAAAGGGGCATATGTATTGGATCGAAGGTGGCGCCCACATTAAGCAATATTTTCCTAGGTCAAGTTGATAGAGCTATTAACAAACACATCGATGGACTGGCGATACGCATTTTCAGATTTGTAGACGATTTTCTGGTACTGGTTAAGAAAGAAAACTTCAGCAGGAGGCTAGTGGACATTTTGAAGCTCTTTCGCGAGAATGCTAAGGGGTTGTCATTCACTTTTGAGGTTCCATCAAACGATGCTCTCCAGTTTTTAAGCCTCAAATTGTTCTTCAAAAATGACCACGTGTGTTGGGAGTATTCACCAAGGTCCCAAAAACCTGTTTTAAACTATTCATCCGAGCACTCGAAGATTGTAAAAAATGGAATTGTTATGTCTTGCATTCGCTCTAGCCTTCAGCATTCATGTCACCATTGCGTTACAGATAGTGTGCTGTCACAAGTACGTAGGCTAAAAAGCGCAGGTTTTCTAGACATTGTTATTTCATCAACTTGTGAAAAACTTTTGCAATTGGTAAGGGCAGAATTTGTGAAACCAAAAAATGAAAGGTCACATAAGAATCTAGCTGTTATTCCATATGCACACAAGATAGCGCACAATTTGAAAAATGTGGCTAGTCGTTTCGAAGTAGACGTTGTTTTTTCGGCGCCGTATAAGTTGAGTCGGCTATACCGAGCCATTAGCAATCGCCACCAACATATAAAAAGAGCTAGCCCGTTCCATTGCCAAGCGGCGCACAGGTCACGGTTGGTCGATTGCACATATTCAGTCGTTTATGAGCTTCCACTCTCTTGCAAGAAAGTTTACATAGGCCAAACCGGCCGTTGCATTAATATTCGGTTGCGGGAACACTTTAATTCGCTCTCGGATTCAATTTATTCCTATCCTAATTATCGTCCGATAACTATTCTTCCATTTTTCAGTAAAGTAATCGAAAAGCTCGTTGTTAACCGTCTAATGAACTACCTTCTAAAATTCAGCCTGATACCTCATCAATTTGGTTTTCGCCCTAACTATTCCACTGAGCTCGCACTGATACAGTTTACTGACAAAATTAAACACTTCATTGATAACGGACATTGGGCGGCAGCTGTATTCATTGATTTTACGAAGGCATTTGATACAATCAATCATCCCATACTCCTTTTAATACTAGAAGCGCTGGGAATTTGTGGGCCCACTCTTAGTTTACTACGTAATTACCTCGCTAACAGAACTCAGTTTGTACAAATATCGAATACTTTATCCCAACCAATTACAATTAATCAAGGAGTTCCGCAAGGATCTGTTTTAGGCCCTCTTCTATTCTTAATTTACATTAATGATCTGCAAAAATGCCTCAATAACACTGACTGCATTCTGTATGCAGATGACACTACCATATTTTCTTCTAGCGATAACTTAAGTGACCTAACATCAAAAATTAATGCCGACCTTATAAATGTAATGGAATGGTGCCACAGCAATCTTTTACAAATAAACCCAGTTAAAACAAAGCTAATGATATTTCACTCAGAACACAAACGACTTGTCAGCATTCCAGATGTATACCTAAATAATCACATTATTCTCCCATCAGGTTCTGTAACATTTCTCGGTGTGACGCTTGATTCACATTTAAAATTTTACCTTCACACTAAATCTATTAGCAAAAAAGTTGCACTCGGTATACGTATACTAATTAGAACGCGTTATTATTTCCAACAGCATATTCTTCGCTCACTTTATTATGCATTCATTCATAGCCACCTCAATTACTGTTTATCATCGTGGGGTAACACGTGCTATACCCATCTTTCTTCTTTGTGTCATCTTCAAAACCAATCTGTTAGAATAATGACATTCAGCTCATACACCGCATCCAGTGCTCCCCTTTACCGCCGGCTCAATATCTTACCTCTCCTTTGTTCACTCCAACTGAAACTAGGTTTATTAATTTATCGCGCCCGTCAAATAGCACTACTCTCCCTATATTTACAGGTTCCTGTTTGTGTAACGTTAATAATACTAGATTCGCTGAACAACATAAACTTTTGCTTCCGAGCGTCAAAACTAATTATGGCAAACAGTCCGCTTTATTTTCAGCAATCACTGTCTGGAACTCGCTACCCGCAACCATCAAATCATTCCGCACCGAAGCACAATTCCATAAAAACTTGAAAAACTATGTACTGCATAATTGCCTTCAATTGCCACGCCAGTGAAACCTGTTAGTATTGTGTACGACTTCTATTGCCTGAGTGCTTGTTCTATGTTCTCTTTTTGTGTTTGCAAAATGTGTTTTTAAAATTTAGCATGACTAAACTGTTATTTCAGATCTTACTTTTCATTGCACCTGTGTTCTGCTATGTAATTGCTATCTGCCATATATTTATCCTACTTCAAATATGCAATTAATTACAGGAGGTCCCCCTGACAGTTTCCACTTTGGGACCTCCTTCTGTAATAATCAATTTATGTACATCTTACCTATGCATCTTTTTCAATAAACTTTCAAACTTTAAAGATCACTGCCGAGAGTGCGGAAAACAGGAGAAAAAGAGAAAATGCCGCCCCCTGGTCACCAAAACGAAGATTTTGTTTTGCCATAAAGAAAAAACAACCAGGGAAATAATGGAGGCATATTTCATTCGAAAAAGACAAGCGAAGTGTGTGAGCCAGCCTTCCTTGATTCTTGTTGATAAGGAGGTTTCTTTTTTAGATAATTCATGATGTAACCATTGAATTCAGCGAGGTAACCATTGAAAAGAGCCAATGCAATTGCTATGTGCCTGATATATCACGTGTTTTTTTAATACAAAATGTATGTTCTTCTTAATAAAAACATTAATTGCGAGTCAGCGCTTGTCTGTGTCTTCTCATCTTCGTCTGTTCGCGCTGTTCCACCCACCATGAACTGTTACCAACTAGCCCAACTTTCCATCCTTCTTCAGTGTAAGGTTGTCCAGTCAAACACAGATGCGCTGTAATCACCCACATGCGATAAACCCCCTTCCCTCCCCCCCCCAAAAAAAACACATTAAACAAATTTCCAAGGCACGTGCGCTATCGTCAATTGGCACGTGTCAAGGCACGTCCAAGGCACTGTTGTGCGTGAAAGTTTCAGGTGAAAGGGGCTGCGCTGAGCCGGACTGAGGCACAGAGCACGGGTGATGGAAAGCAGAGCTCGGATGAAGTCTAAGCGTCTGGGCTTGCAGAAGGCCAGAGTGCTGAACTACGCCGCTGTGGCCGCTCAGGTGTCCAAGCGCAGGGAAAGCGGACGTGGTACCGAGGGCAGAAGGGCGCTGTGTGTCGAGCTCACAAGGGGACTGTGTAGTAGCATGTGCACCGGAATACACAGCACAGGTCGGTGGGACAACAGAGGTCGACACAGTGCTCTTGGCATCGGCCGGGCGCCAGTGCCCGCCAGTGGCATGATCGGCGCCCGTTCGGAGGCGTGGAATGAAACGGAAGAGTCCGAGTCGACGCTGGGGCGCACGGGGCGTGGGGCATCCCTGGAGCCAGTGGTAGAGGTGCTTGAAGGAGCGGGTGGAGCAAGTTTGGGAGAGACCACGGTGTAGGATGAGGCAGCTGGTTGGGAAGGGTGGCAAGAGACCAACGCGTGCTCGCGTGGCACTTGCCGAACCATGGGTGGGAGCTCATTCGGTGGAGGCAATAGTCGACACACCGGTGTGGGGAGCGGCTCCGGTGCATAAACTGGCGGAGGGAAAACCGAAGCAGCTCGGGTCGAGAATGCGGCCAGGAGCGGTGGTTCGAGTGGCGCCGCAATTTCCGAGTCCGGAACAGGAGCGCAGAGTCGGCGGGAGCTCCAAGCTAAAATGTGCAGTCAGGCCCTTTTTGAAGTCGGCGTATATGTCGGCGCCGGGAGGCGGCAACCGCAGCTGTGCCAGGAGACCGGGTAGTAGTTCGCGGCTGGCGTGCTGATAGCGCAGCAGCTGGCTGGACACATTGTGGACATGAAAGTGCGAGTCCAGCAGCGCCAGCCACAAAACTGGGTTCCTGGCGTAAAAAGCGGGCAGGCCAGGCAGCCGAGGAAGGTAGGGGCGCTGATATGGCTGAAGGAGCGCACCGGATGTGATGGGAGGTGCGTACATGGCGGCAAGAGGCTGCCGAAAGCCGGGCGCGAACTGCGGCCGTGCAGCGGCAAGGGCAAGTAGAGGGACAGGACGGGCAGGAGTGGTGAGCCGGTGGGAGCGGCGTTGCGTGCGTCGAAGCTGTCGTCCGGCGTCACCAAAATGTGGTAGGAAGTCCACATTTATTTGACGTCCCGGTAGCCGCCGCGGCTGAGACGGTGGAGTAAGCTGTTGACGTTGCTGGCCTGGTCGGTTGCTGAAAGTGCTCTGGACTGCGCGAGCCAGGTCGCGCTCCGAGCTTCGTCTTAATCAGTGCCGCTACAAGCGTAAGGCTCCTGTTCTGCAGAAAATCCGGCATCATCATAACCTGTCCACAGGATTGTGAACAAACTGACCACCGTGGCAGGAAGCAGTGAATTAATGGCTGGTCGCAAGAGAGGTTGCTCGATAAGGACAGCCTGGACTGCACAAGCCCCACCGTTGGCAGCGCCTGCCACGTAACTGCTGCACCATTGTGCGAGGAGTGGTACGAGGTCTCCCAGGGATCTATGAATGTAAAGTCGAGAATGACCAATTCCGCACATGTGGGTATTAACCTATTAAGGCTATCACGTCATATTCTTAAGGCAAAGCTTATGTGTCCCTTCCAATTTTGTTTTTTGCCAGATTGCATATAGAAAAAAACTTCCACACGTCCGAAAAAAAGATCAAAAGTTCCAAGAACTTTATCTGGCGGATGCACCTGAAACCATTTTTAAACAAAGTATTTAAATCTTAGGACAGGTGGCAGCACAGCGCTGCAGAGGAGACACCTGCGTCCCACTGCCTCTTAGAAGCCCTTTAGTGTAGAGAATGAAGTGGGGTGTATGTGTCCCATTGTCACACAAAGGGTTAAACACGTGCACTCACACTTTGAAGTTCACACATGCACACACACAAAATTCTCAAAGGACGATGACATGGCACAGGTTGTTTTGAATCAACGATGAATGGTGCGCATATTACAGTAAATAGCATCGGTCTTCCATTTATGCCAAGCAGTAATGCAGTAGACAAAACACCAGAGCAGTCACTGACACCTGCACACAAATCCCTATACACAATGTGCGAGCAAGGCTTCTTAACAAATTACACCCATGAATGGCACTGACATAGGACTGTGAGCGCAAATTTGTGGACTTCGCCGACGGGCGAACTCAACCAGCGGAGACAGTCATTTAGGTAAAAGTCCATGAGGACAGAATAACATGGTTTTTGTTTTTCCGCAACCACATGCTAGTGTAGTGATGCGATTGGCTGCATGGGGTCCTTTGAGAGGCAAAATCCATTTAATTCTTAGTACTATAGGGCTACGATGGGAAATGGAGCATCAGCTTAAAACTGGCAATATTTTTTTTCTTTTTTCTGTGAGCGAGGGCTTGCAAGTTGGGGATTGGTCAACATATTCTCAGAGCTGACTCATGCTCTGCACTACACAGTAATAATAAAATGGTAGCTGCCTTAAATACTGATGCTGTTACTGTGTTGCCTCCTTATTATAGTCCCCGGCCCCAGCAGTCACATTTCGATGGAGGCGAAATTCTAGGGGCCCGTGTACTGTGCGATTTCAGAGCACATGAAAAAACCCCAGGTGGCCGAAATTTCCGGAGCCCTTCACTACGGTGTCCCTCATAGCCTGAGTCGCTTTGGGACATTAAACATCATAAAACCATACCAAACTTAATTATAGTCCATTCTCTCTGAATATATGTTGCAACTGAATCTGCTGTAAAGAGAGTGAAGTCAGTGGCAGGAATAGGAAGATCAAAAAAACATGGCAGATTGGTATGTTAATACCTATTGATGCCAAAATCATCGTAAAGAGATTATTCTGCGTTATGTTTTCTTTTGTTTACAGCATCAGTATTTAATAGGAAGGAATATGCAGCTCTCGTCTGTTCAGCACCTGCAGTTATGTCACACACACGAGAGACAGTGTAGCCTCCATTCGCAGAGAAAATGAGCAGCTCCAGTTGTCTCTACATGATCAGATATCACACACCACATGAGTGGAACATAGTCGCAGCTCATGCTTCAGGTGCAGACTGTATTATCCAATTCCATGGCAGCACTCTCCCTCCTCTAGGTTGCATTCTAAAACTCATTCATGCCGGTGCGACACGAGCTTCTGGGTCGGCCAAACCTGGTGCATTGCATGGATTGTGATCGTAGCATCAAGGCTGAGAGGTGTGGATGCGTGAAGCTAATGGAGCAAAATGTAGACAACTGAACAAAGATGGAGGTGAACACAGGGGAGCTTGTGAGCATGTCGTGTATAAGAGGCAGCATTGTCCAGGCACTGAGTTACAGGTTCACAAACCTGCAGTGATCTTAACATTGTAAATTGCATCATCATAAAAGTGATTGTCTACTGATTTCATAAACATTGGCTGAAGAATTTTCCTATTTGCACACTGCCCCTGCCAAAAAAGTTGAATTTAAATTTCTTTAATTCAAGTAATGAATTTATGTGTTTTATTTTATTTATTTATTTACATAATAATGCGGGCAATACGTTTAAGCAGGGTGGGTGTAAAGGTTAGCAAAATTACAAAGAAGCAACACTGCAAAAAAAGGGGGCACAAATAGGACTAGTTGGTTAGACCTCTCAGGGCAATAATTCAGTTATCTGATTTCAATTAGTTATTGTACATGGAAAAATTGAAAATTTGTAAATGTCTGTTTTAGCGAATATAAGGGTTAGGGGACTAGGGTGGTAACTTCGAGATTGTCTAACAAGTAACAGCACTAAGTATGCCGGGAAACCGCGGGGTTGCGGTGGAGCGCCAAAACTAGAGGTGCAACATAGCAAGCTTCTAGGACCAAACTGCCCGTGCCCAGCTTGCACCTCGGGCATGCGCCACTCCATTTTATTTTCACCTTCTGCCGAATCTCGTAGCTGGCGTCAAGGCACCATCTGGAAGGTAACAAACTGAGCGTCACTGCGTTACAGCATCAGTGGGTGCTGCAGGGCCCCCCGCCTAGACGGAACGACGAAATGGACGCATCGATGAGGGAGAGATGGGGCTGTCTTGGCGATAGGAAGATCAGCGGATAGGCCAAGGGCTTCCGAGGGGAGCTCCGTGGCAGGTTTCTTGATGTAGGCCAGTTTGAGACGGTCTCGTTGCCACCTTGCGACCGTTCAGGAGGATGGTCGCGGACTTGCGAGTCTTGTGGAGGGCACGGTACGGCTCGTCATAGGAGGATGTGAGGGGCACCTTTATAGCGTCTCGCCGGAGAAAAATGTGCATCGAAGACGGAAGGTCTGGATGCATGAAGATGAGATGGTCGGAAGATCGAGGCGGGGCTGGGCGCAGGTGTCGAATGCAGTCGCGCAAGCGTTGAAAGTACTGCAGAGGCGGTGGCGAGGGAGCCGAAGGAACGAGCAAGTCTCCGGGAAGCCGCAGGGGTGCACTGAAGAAGAGTTGCCCAAGGTCATGACAAAGGATGGCATGCAGGCGAAAAAGGTGGTCGGCCCAGTGCTTTTGGTCCCAGCGTGCAGTGAGGGCAGCCTTGAGCTGGCAATGGAGCCACTCAACTATGCCATTGGCACAGGGGTGACGTGCTGTGGTGTGGCAGTGCTTAGTTCCAAGCAGATGGTTAAAAGAAGTAAGGAGGGGCCGTGATCCATTATAACAATACCAGGGCAGCCAAAGCGGGAAACCCATATTGAAACAAAGGCGTAGTGAAGTCCTGGAATGGACACAACTTTGGGCCAGCAGGTCAAGCGGTTGATCATTGTCAGAATGTACCGGCACTCATGAGAGGGAAGAAGCGGTCCAGCCAAGTTAAAGTGGCAGCCAGGTCGCAGGAAAGACTGCGTGGGAGTCTTCGTGTGGTGGGTGGTCCTGTAAGCAAGACACACACGAGCAGGCCCACTGGCAAACATCATTGTTGATACTCGTCCAGGCGTACCGCTGGGTAACGAGGCGCTGAGTGGATCTGCTATGAAGTGAGTAGAAAACTGCTCGATGAAAGGCAGCCAGAATGAAAGGGCGTTGTAGGGCCGTTGACGTGTCACACCAAAGTGCTTTGGGCACAAACGGATGAAGCACCCGCTGCAGCCGGGGGTGGGGCGGGGGTGGTCATTCAGGGCTTGCAACTCGGGGTCCTCTATCTGCGCCTGGGCCAGTTGCTCCCAGTCCACAGCAGATGGAGAAGTGCCAACGGAAGTGGTGCTTGAAAGAGCATCAGCTGCCTCATTACTAGTGTTTTTTTGTGGTAGATATTCGTTGTAGACTCCGATATATAGGCCAGGTGACAGAGTTCTTGCGCGACGTACTTGGAAGAGTTCGTACGAAACACGTACACCAAAGGCTTATGATCCTTCAGAACGTAGAATTGCTGGCCCTCCAAGAAATATCACAAGTACTATATGATGGAGTAGATGGCCAGCAGCTCACAGCCAAAAACGCTGTAGCGGGTCTTAGCAGGTTGGAGCTTTCGAGAGAAGAAACTTAGTGGGTGCCACTAAGAGTCGATTTGCTGCTGGAGAACAGCGCTGATGGCCACTCTGGAAGCATCCACCATGATGCGAGTAAGCACGTCAATTGTCAGGTGAATGAGGAGAATCAAATCAACAACGGCTTGCTTGGCAGCCGTGAAAGCAGATTGAGCCTTGGGTGACCAGGAATTTGTGGATGAGGAGCTCTTGGTTGTGCGAAGGTCGATCAGGTGGTGCAGAAGCTCAGCGCACTGCAGAACAAAGCACCGTGAAAAGCGAGGTCTAGGAACTCCTGCAGTTTGCTCAGGGTAGAAGTACTTGCTGTTGGGCTAGTTGGTTCGTCATAAAGTTGAATGGCGCAAGGGAAAGACCACAAGAAGACACAGAGACAGAAAGAGCGCCCACTGGACAGTACTGGTACTGGACAGTTTTTCACGGCCTTGGCGTGGGAAGGCAACAAACGAATTCCCAATGCCGAGGTGTGGTGGCTTAGAAACTCGAGCTCGGGAGACCCGAAGACACATTTCGAGGCATTGACTATCATGCCAAATTGTTGAAGGCGATGAAGGAGTTCCCAAAGATGCGCTCGTGGTCTTGCGGTGTGCGATTCGCGACAAGGATGTCATCAGTATAGGCATATACAACGAGTAGCTCACGCGTGACCTAGGCAGTGAATTGTTGAAACGTCTGAGCTGCGTTGCGGAGCCCAAAAGGCATGTGCACGTACTCAAACAGGCTGAAAGGTGTTCTGATGTTTAAATGGCGAGAATTGAGCCTAGTAGGTTGTTTATGAGGGTTCAACGCACTTAACTTTTGACAAAACAACACCAACACAGTGCGTGAACTGACGACTGGTTTTAATGGTGAAACCAGGTGATCTTTTTATACACAAAACGTGAGCGTCATCGACGGCAAACCAAGAAATGAAATAACATAACAGTGTGAGCAATCGCAATCAGATGCACACAATCATCACGATAGCCTAAGCATGTCAACTTCTTTCTCAGATAACGACAAAGACACATTGCTGATCCACCTTTCAGCCCCAGAGTATCTAATTTCGAAAGCTTCTGCGATCTCTTTCTGTTTTGTTATTGGAATGCGAAATAATCGAGGTTCTTTCGAGCAGAGGCTTGCATTTTTTGCAGCGTGTATGATTCAGAGCATCAGGAAGTCATACGGGCGCAAGGTAGAGCAGGGACATAACCAACAGATTATGAGGTTGAAGGATAGCGGGCACCCCGATATCCTCCTGGCATCGATTTTGGAAAAAGTTCTAAAAACATTGAAAGGAAAAACAAAAAAGACACAGAGTGTTCCAAGAAGGACACACGTCTGGTTATTATCCGCTACGTACACAGTGTTTCGCACGATCTCAAAAAGATTGCGGGCAGGCACGAGGTCCCTGCAGTTTTCACGGCCCCCAAACAACTATCGGGTTTATGTGCAAAAGTAAATGAACACTAAGACCCCCCAAAACCATGTTGCAGCATCAACCATGAGAATCAACACGTCGAATGCGACACAGATGTTGTTTATGTCATTTCGCTCTCATGAAGATTAAAATATGTTGGCCAAAGAGGCCGTTGCATAAACAAAAGGCTAAGCGAGCATGCCAACAACTGCAACTCCATCACGCATTCGGGAAAGCTGGTGGCTCATTGTTATTCCAATAACAAAACAGAAACAGAGATCGCAGAAACTTTCAAAATCAGATCCTCTGGGGCTGAAAGGTGTATCAGCAATGTGTCTTTGGCATTATCCAAGAAAGAAGTTGACATGCTTAGGCTATCACGATGAGTGTGTTGTGTGGATGTGATTGCGATTGCTCATACCGATATGTTATTTCGTTTCTTTGTTTGCCATCACTGACGCTCACATCTTGTGTATAAAAAGATCACCTGTTTTCACCATTAAAACCAGTTGTAAGTTCACGCTCTGTGTTGGTGTTGTTTAGTCTCGTTTTGTAAAAAGTTAAGCATGTTGAACCACAATCGTGTTCTAATGGCCGTCTTCGGTATATCAACAGGCTCAATGAGGATTTGGTGATACGTCTTTACAAGGTCCACTTTGCTAAAGATTTTGCATCCGTCGAAGTTGGTGGTGAAATCTTGGATGTGGGGAAGGGGGTAGCTGTCATGGACCATGTGACCGTTGAGCGTGATAGTCTCTGCATGGCCGCCAGTCTCCTGGTTCTTTCTTGGGCACCAGACGGAGTGGCGAGGCCCAAGTGGTAGACAAAGGCCACATTATACCCAGCTGGAGCATGTGCTCGAATTACCCTTTAGCAATTGCCAGGCACTCACCAATGAGACGGCATGGTCATGCTGCAGCAGGTGGACCATGCATAACAATGTGGTGGGTTACGCTCTGCCTGAGTGACTGGTTTAGATTGCAGGGCTTCATGACCTCAGGAAAATCTTTCAGAAATTTAGCGTATGGGCATATCGGAATCGGCATGCAGATGCCAGCGGGAGTGACAGCCAACATAACACCAGCGATGGAAAGGCGCATCTTGCTGTCAATGAGGTGATGGCGGCGCATGCTGGCGTCCAGGTCGAAAAGAGTCAGAAAGTCGGAGCTGAGGATGGGCTGATAGATGCCGGCTACAATGAAAACCCACTGGAAAGTGCGCCGCAGGCCAAGGTCGAGAGCAAGGGACCGCAGACCACATGTGGTGAAGGAGGAAGAGTTCGCCACACGGAGAGTAGGTAGAAGTGAGGACAGGCTTGGAGGCCGGCAGTATGCTGACCTCAGCATACATGTGGACAAGGAAGCACGGGCTGGAAATGCAGCCCAGGACTAAGATGGATGAGTTGACAGGTGAAGTCACATGCTGCCGTCAGTGATCTCACATCGCGTTTTCCGACCAGTTGCATGGGGAATTGCACCGGCGGGCACGGTGCTGAAAAGTGTGATGATAGCAGCACATAGGTGAGATGAGAGACCTCCGCGAGCATGGGCCGCTCGGCGAAGAACAGCAGCTGGGACGTGGGGAGGAACCACGCTGGCGATGTGAGGACGTCCACAGGGTACCGAGAGAAGCGACAAGCTGGTTGATCTGGGCCACTTATCGGGACATGGCGGAGGACTCCAGTATTGAAATGAGGGTGGCGACGGAAGGAGAATGCACGTCGTAGACTCAACCAGCTAACTGGGCGAGATGATCGAGGGGCAAGTCTCCTGCGGCAGCCAAGATGAGGCGGGTGGACTGCAGCAAGCGCTGCAGGAAAAGCTTCCTCAGCAACGCACTGTTAGAGTCAACATTGCTTTCTCATAGGAGCTTCCGCATGCTAGCGAGCAGCTGGGAGGGATGGCTATCTGCAAGCTCTCTGCCAGTGAGCAGGTGCTGAGGGTGCGCTCTCATACGCTGTGGTGCGCTGGAGACTGCTCTGCTTGAGCGCTGGTTTGGGGCAACACCCAATAGTCCAGAGATGACATCCGCAACCTCTTTAGCCACATCAGGAGACAGGCTGGAAAGTAGGTTGTGAACCGAGAGGTGTCCGGGGTGAAGGGTGGAGATGGAAGATGGCTTCCACCTGGACAAACCACACCTGCGCCGCGTGCCCGGGGCGCACACGCTGCTCCGCTTTATTTTCATCTTCTGCCGAATCCCATAGCTGGCACGAACACACCAGCCGGGAGCGCAAAACTGAGCATCAGCATGTAACGGCGTCGGAGGGCAGTACATGTATAACGAGGGGTTCAGACTGAGTTTATTATATAATAAGAGAGAAACAAAATCTATCCTGAACTTTTTCTTTGAAGCTCAAGTCATTCAACCTTTGAATTGCCATTAAAGTGGTGGAGGACTTGGTCCTTGCATATTTATTGAAGATAAACCTAACAGCCCTCCTTTGTATTATTGGATTCTCTGTATTCTTTATGTCAGATTTAGTGTAGGGGTTTCACTTTATGCACACATATTCAGTTTAGGTCATATTATAGCCAAATAGGAAGGTAGCTTAACTCTTTGCTTACCGTAAAAAAATGACCGATTTTGTGTTTTAAATAATGAGTTATTTCTTCCAGAGGTTCCAAATACACTGTGCATTGTAAGTCATCGAGCTCTGGTTGAGTCAGTTAAGAAGAGGTGACCTTGATTGTCCGGGGAACCGCTCGTCACCATTAGTAATTCCTCTGCACGTTTCCCTGCCATCTACGGGGTTGTGTGCAACGCTCTGCAGTAGCACGAAAAGGCCGGTGATACCAACGATGCGGCATGCTGTGAAGCACCTCAGCGTGACAAAAGGTGGGCAGTGAAAAGGAACGGGAGCAGCTGTTGGGGGAACGGCTCGGATAACGCCGCTGAGGACAGGAGCGGAGCCTAGGAACACCCTGCCTGGAAGACCGCGAGACGCCAGCAACGAGGTCTTGAAGATGTTGCATGTCGTTGCGCAGCTCGGCAAGTTCTTGAGGAAACGCCGCTGATGGTGTTGAAATTGGCGGCTGTTAATCATCCAGAGCTGACCACCAAACACATGCCGCAGAGGGTGGCCCCAGATGCAGCGTGGCGACGTCCATGATCTTGTCTGTGTAGTTGGCTAAAGTCGCAAGTGGCGTGTCGGTGGCCGTCGCCAGTAACATCTGCACCGAAGGTAGAAGGTGTTGCAGGAAGAGCTCCAGAAGGAGCTGGGTGTCAAAAATGACTGCGTGGTCGCCAAGCAAGCCCATGTGCCAAAGAAAGAAGTTGCGATGGATGCCGTTCACCAAGCTCTGACACGGAAATGAGCTTCTGCAGTCTGAGCAGCAGCTGCTGTGGTGCTTGTGGTGTAGAATGGCTGCCTTCAATTGGTCATAGGGATCCGCTGCTGGGGCCCTTGTCAGGTTGTAGCGGACCTCGAGCGCGACCTCGGCGGGTAGGGAGGCTTGAAGGTGGCTGAACCACAATTGCTGGGAGGTAATGCTCGCCAGGCGAAAACAAAGTTCGACCTGTAAAAACCATATGTCAGGATGTTGCACCCAGAATGGCGGAAGACGGACAGTGTAGGTGTCAATGGAGGGGATGTGGGACGTCGGAGCCTGGGAAATGTCATGGGGCGCAGCGTTGCTGTCAGTGTTCCAGGTAAACAGTATAGAAGATGCTTCCACAAAAGCCGAGGCCACACTGGTTTATTCCAGCCGCTGTGCATCTCATCCTTCCCTTCACCTCATAGCACGTGCCGCTAAAGCGCCGCTACAGAACTGTAGCTTATTCGTTACTTCTGAACGAAAAAAACACCAAGAGTTATGTGTGCAAAACTTTTTAAAAAATTATTGGTTAAATGTGCTGGTGACGCAAAGAAAAAACAGGCGAAACAAAAATAAGCCACTACACTGAGCCAGAAGTAATTACAAAAAAATTGAAATATGCAAAACCTTGCACATGTTCTTAGCTACCTTTCTTGTCATTTTCTGCTGCATACATAATACACCGCTCTTTCCATGGCCTTTCAAGTTAGGGAATATGACTGCTGTGCCACTCGACTAGAGAAAGCGGTCACGAGAGGACGTGAAGTGGAGATAAGTCTTGAATGTGCTACACATTACACTTGTTTTGAGTTCTGTTCTTGCTTTTATTGAAGGGCTTGCAGTTCCTCCTTTTCACTATTTTTTTTTTTTTCAGTTGGTATTAAATCAGTCCTATAGGTGAAAACACGATGCGGCTTTCCTTGACATCGTCATAATCAAAAATCTGCTGGCGGATTTGGCAAAATGTCTTGGCAGTGGGTATATTGCAAAGACCCTAAAGCACTAAATAAAACCACTCTCATCATTTACAAATCAAGTGCGCTGCATAAAATACAACGTGAACAGCAAAACGAAATGCGCAAGCATGCACTGATGTCACGTGCCTCTGAGATGAAGTCCCGCTGTCAGGACTGAAATCTGACCATTCTACATGGTTATCTAACTCACCGCTTCTGGTATAAAAGAAAGTGCTCAGTGTAGCTCTTCGCCTTTCAGGAGCATGTGGCGCAACAGGCGCCTTGGTCGCCAACCAGCGGACTACGTTCAGTCAGTCTCATTTTTCATGTCACCTCCTCGCTTTAGAAAATGAAAAAACAAAACTGAAACCAAAGAATTGGTGTTTCAGAAGCAAACTAGATTGCGCATCCTGTCTAGGAGGTGCTGACTTGGATTTTTGATGGCAGGTTTAAAACATGTATGACTTGTCGCCTATGGTATGGTAAGGAAAGAGTTCACTTCTTCACCTCACTTTATTCACCTTAAAGACCTCCTTAAGGGGGCATTACATAAGAAGTAGGTTAATATATTCATCATCAAGTACAAGTCATTGCTTGAAATATTAGTGTTTACGGCATCTGAAAATACAGACAGGTGTGTGATGGCAGCGATATCGGTGGGGAGGGCATTCCAGTCCACAACAGTTTGGGGGGAAAAAAAGAGCCTGAAAAAATTACAGTACGGGACACAGGGAGGGCAATCTGAAACGGATGGGCAGTGCGGTGAAATATGCGGTTCGGATGAGTAATGTAGGGTGGGGTTGATTTAAAGAGCTAGATCTATGGAAAAACTTGTGTAGCAAACAGAGGCTGGCGATGCGGCGATGGGCTGTGAGGCTTTCACGATAGGAATTCATCTTCAAAGCTGAAACGCATGTGGTATATGAATATTAGTGGACATTTTTCTAGTTTATGTCTTAAGCACCACAATTTTCAAAACCCAGAGGAACAAGTATTACTTATAGGCAAGTTCTATGACAGATCGCTTGTTATAGTTGCACCTAAGTAGTTGTAGCTAGATACTTGTTCAAGAGGGAACAAACCTAATTTATAAGTGTAGCTATGTGGTATGTTTTTCTGGGTTATAGAAGAGATTTATTTAAGTAATTTCGCTTCATTTAGGTTTTACGGCTGACAGTGTAGATGCCACGGTACAATGCTGGGTTATGTGGCTAAAGCAATCCTATAACAGTTTTTGTTAAAAAAATTGGAGTCTTGTTTCATTGGTGAAGTTTATCATAAACGGTGCTGAGGCTGAGGCCCATGTGTCCGCTTGTGTAAGTCGGGCAGCTGAGCCAAGGGTGCATTCACCTAATATGTGGTGTTTAAAGCCTTATGCACTGGTGCCAACTACATTTCCTTGCACATTTTGAGGTGGGAGTTGTGAAATGATGCATGCACACATGGCTGTCTCTTGTAGGGGGAAGGGAAGGGGGAGCTGGACAGGGATGGAAGTGCTCTTTGACAGGACAAGGGGCATTCACTGCTTTGTGTCTAGAGCCACCCTACATGCGGTGTGCAGACTTTCTTGCGGCGAGTGGCTGCCCACCGGGAGCTGTCGGCGGACACCCTGCTGGGCCTGTTCCTGCGCCACGAGGCCAGCTGGCGGGATGACCACAGCCAGGGGGGCGGCCTGCTGCACCGGGCAGACAGCCTGCTGCGCTCCCTGTCAGCCTCCTTGCGCTTGCGCAGCCCCGACGGGTGAGGCACTGGCTTGGCTCCTCCACACAGAGATGGCGCCACTTGTGCTACTGACGCCTCCCAGCAGCCTTTCTCAGCCCAACTAGGAAACAATGCAACCTCATCAGGGTTTATAACACTGGACGGAGTGACATGAAACGTGACATAAACACAGACTCCGTGATTTCTGGCGGCTAGTGGTGCGGTCTAGCAGCCGCCGCACGTTGAAGGCGTCTGTCGGGGGTCGCTACCGTCGCTTCATTTACGTTTGCACTGGCGTCTTGCCGGCGTTATGATGGATCCAGTTCCCGAGCTCAACAACGAAGTTCTCGCAAAAACTCCGGCCTGCATTTCAGCGACCTCAGCCCTACAGGGTGTGCGATGCTTTTGAGGGAGCATGCTTAAGTTAGGCACCGGCGGGTCGTTTCCCCTTTCCTCAGTGAGCAGCGTTGCTAATTAAATGTCTTAAGCCCAGTGCGGGGAGTCGCAAGGGGTAAGGACAAGGTCGGTGCGTCGCGCCCATTGGAGGCTGGCCGAGGCTTTGGGGCCAATGGATTGTGATTCCTTGAACAGCGCTGTTGCACGGTGCAGCAGTCCACAAAAAACAGACGGGTGCTCAAGGGCGCTGACATTTAAATTTGGTGGCTTGAAAGTAAAACCGACGCATGGCGCTTCAACGGGTTTCACATGTTTCCGGAGGTATGGGGTCCACTGGATCGGGCTCTCTCACCCACTTGCATGTACCTTCAGGTGTGTACTGTGAATGGATTAAATTAGCTGAGAGCTCGAATAGAACAGCTCCGCCCAACAGCCGAAGTTATTGAATAGAGCCGCAAAGAAACGAGTGGGAGGAGAGCAGAGTCACGGTCTCTGCAGGTTCCAAATCTCTTTTTCTTAACTGCCTTGTCACTTGTCTCCCGCCCCTAATAAACGATTTCCGTTAAGTAGTTCGAAGTTGACTGCCACAACCGGGAACGTTTCGCCGGGCGAGCATACGCAGACACAAGGGCTCCTTATACTGCTAACTGCCTTGTACGATCACCGACCATCGTGCCATCATAGTTTTTCATCAACTGTGGCAGTCATCTGACTAGCCTTAACAGGCTCCTTCGAAGGTTAACTAGCACTTGAAGCCGCACTTGGAGTTCCTGTGCTGTTCAGCACTTGTAAATCGAGGCGCGTCAAAAACAAAACCACGGGGCACGCAAAGCTCATAGACGCGAATCGCCGTAACAAACCGAAACTCTCCTGGCTGCCTGTGGCGCCACCAAGCATCGGTTTTCTTTGCTCCGAACATTCAGGTTGTCTTTTGTCTGTCCTCCTTGTGTGGTAAAAGTGCACTATCAGTTTCAAATCAAAACTTACTTCAATATTGAACCACGCAACCTTCCTTTGTAAGCCTCAGAGATTCGTGGCATCCATGGAAGGAAAAAAATTCGTCCAAGGTGGCATCTCTTGTCCTATGACGTCATAAGTTAGCCCATCGCCTCAGGGCGCCGAGCGAACGCCGCTCTTGCCCGCGATTGGTCGGAACCGTCGTGACGTCATCCACGGGGATCGCCGTCCGGCACCGACAGCATTGCTGCGTAGCGTGTTGCTTCAGCGGGCTTTTAAGGACTACGTTCTGGAAATTATGGATAATTCAAGCAGTGTTGAACAGTTTGGACTTTCACCATGCATGTTCGAGCCATCAGCAGCTTCAGAAAACGGCAGAACCAACGACGCCGCGGAGTGCGTTGGCAGCGAATGTCAAGTCGCGACATTTTGACGTGTTGGAAATCTCGACTGGATGGATGGGTGGATGACAGCTTTTATTTCCACCGGAAATGGAGACCCCTCACTACTCACCGCCCCAGGCACGCAGGCCTGGAGGGCGGGGGCCGGAGCCTCCGTGACTAAAGGCTAACAAAGAGACTTTATATCTCTTTGCGGCATCAGCCGCCAGGCGGATTGGCTTGTTTCTGCCGAGCGGGTTCTTCGCTGCGCAGCAGGGCTTCCCAGCTTTCTCTGCTATCAATATCTTCGTCGACTCCGGGGTAGTCAGCGCATTCCCATATTCTTTGCTTCCGGGTAACCGTGGAACCGCTGGACTGTCGGAATCTGGACGAGCGCGCACAAAACTATTCCGAAATCGTTGAGAACTACAGGCAGAAAGCTGGGGCCACCGCCTGGTAAGAAGCTAATAGAGAGGCGACCGCATGGCGGCGCCTGCAAGCCGGAAATTTCGTTAACCCAGTATGGGCCTTTCACGTCCTACCAGGGTAACACGAAAACCAAATCTCGACTGATACGTATGTTTTGCGTAGGTGCAAAAAGTAAATTGCGCCGAAACGTTTCTGTGTACCGCTGCTGCATAAAAGCCTGGCCGCCAACTTCTTGTAACGCCTGTAAACATCATCTAAATAAAATCACCAGCACGCTTACACGAGTCGTGAGAGGTAAAGCATTTGTTTGTTCATTTATTTATAGTTACTTTCCTAATTGCCCCCAAAGGCCTTTTAGAGCTACAAAAGAATGCAAAACTGCATGAGTTGGAGTGGGTGCACTGCTGTACTACAATGCGAAAAGACGAGGCGACCGGGAGGAAGCTCCCATGTGCGCTTTCCTTCTGTCGCGTATTCGGGCTTTTGTTCAACCATCAAACTTTTGCACTTACCCCCGTGCGTTGTTTTTTTTTTTTTTTTTCATGCTGAACACGTTTTTGAAAATAATTGGCGGCGTTTCGGAGCTCGCAGTGCTGCTCATCAAAACTTGTGTGCTGCAAGATATAGTTGCTGCTGTTGCGTATCGAGATAACGAGCAGAATTACTTGTGGCAGATATATGCGTACCGCTGCTCGACCACTTTACCGTTCTGACTGAAAGACAAATTTGTATCAATTCTGGCCCCATTGTCTATCGTCAGCCATGACCAAGCGCTCATGAATGCAAATGTTTGCTTTGCTCAAGTATACTAGGCCTATATAATCGGTTTTTTGTTCAGTTAGGTGTGGCTGCATGTGCTGCGCGCTGATGAAAGATGAAGAGAATTGCTTGTGCTGCCACGGGGTGCAAGCAATCGGGAAAAAGCAAAAAGGCACATAGTGCGTAACGAGCTCAAAAAAGTTCAACACTGTGCGCCTCAGTAAAGCATTGCTGGAAGTGGCTTTAGCTCAGCATCGATGTGAACCAGCTGGAAAAGGCAAAGAGTTTGCAAACAGGTAAGAAAGTAATATAACGAAAAGAGATATATTGCTGCACATACTTTGTGCAGGCAGTTTCAGCATGCTGCGTACCACCAGATTGTCTGGTTAACGTGGAAGAAGCTGAGGGAGAACAACCGACGGATTCCACCAAGCTGTGGGCTGAGCACTGTTCGAACGAAGTACCATGCCAAAACTGCTTTATATACAGGCTTCAAGCATTACAGGGAACGCCTGAACGAGAGGAAGTAAACGGCTATGGCGGAAGATTACGTTGATCTGTGGTTTGCCAAAGTGCTGGCCGCAGTGAAGCAAGCACATCCGGACGGCCGGCCGACTCTCCGTGAATGGCGTCACTTCCGCCAGTTCTGCCTCTCTGCCGTCCCCCCACGCAGCGCTTCCGGAAGCGATGAGGGCGTGCCGGCGGCGGGTTTTTAAGAAGCGATTGCAGCTCTGTTTGCGGATAGAATCAGGAAAAAATTAACACACATGATTTTCAAGGTCCTTTCTTCCCAACCACAGCGTTTCATGCGATCTGAAAACCGTTTCAGCTTCCCTTTAAAACGTAACATAAAGCATGCTCCCTCTCACCTCCGATTACGTGCTTACAGCACTCTTATTCGACTTAAAATTGAATATGCTTTGGCTATTTGGGACCCTCATCAAGCATATTTAATAAATAACATAGAATCATTGCAGAATCGTGCAGCTCGTTTCATCTACTCTGATTATTCACGTCATTCCAGCATCACAGCCTTGAAGAAACGCGCTGATCTGCAAGATCTATATCTCCGTCGTACGGTGGCATGCTTATCACTTTTTCATAAACTGTATCATCACCCAACGCTTCATAATGACTTTTTTCTTTGCCTTCCTCCATTTTTGACCGCCGTGGCCATCCGTTTAAAGTTAAGCGCTTGGCATGCCGTACATCTAACTATGCACATTCATTCACTCCGCGCACTATAACCAACTGGAACGCTCTCCCTTCAGATGTTGCTACCATCACTGATCCGTGAGAAATTTTATAAATTAATATCTGCCACTACTTCTGCGTAACATCTTTTCATACAATGTTAACTTACCAGTGCGTTAGATTTTTGTCTTTTATTTCTGTTATTGATGATTCTCATTGTTTTATTTTCATGCCGTTGTGGATAGACATTGTAATAACTTTACTCTATTAATGTTTCTGTTTCTTGCCATTTATGCTTCAATGGTTAATTATGTCGGTTTTGTATTTTTATTCCAACGATCCATATGCTTTTATCTGTTTTTGTTTGTAGTTTCTTGAATTTTTTGCCTTATTTATTTCTTTTGACTCTTGCCTGTACTGCCTCCCCCCCCCCCCCTATGTGATACCTTCAAATTGTGGGTCTTTAGGGGCATTTTGTATAAATAAATAAAATAAAAGTGAAGCTATTGCAGTAACCGGTCTATCCTCCTTCGATAAATTATGTGCAACATTTTTCTTTAAATTTTTCTGTCATCCTTGTTCCTATGTGTTTTATCGCTTCATCCCCTTCTAGTCGAATACCTTGACCTATAACAATGAACCTTTGTTCTAGCCTAGTCTTATTACTCATTGCATTTAGATGCTTCCAGAATTTTTCAGCTGCTTTTCCATCCTTTTTATTTACTTTTGACAACCATTGGGCACCCTTTCTTCTAATTTTCTCATTAATCAAATAGGGTGCTTCCCTTCTACACTTTATGAAGGTATCCCATTTTCTGTCTGCTTCAAATTCTGGTTCCCCACTCTTCTTGGAATATCTGTGTTTCCTGGACGCTTCCTGATGTTTCTCTATCGCCCTTTTGATCTCCTCATCCCACCAACTCTTGGGTTTGCGTCTTTTCCCTTTTAGCTTTACTCGCACCTTAGCTAGCTCTAGCTCCAGTAATCAAGTTAATTTGGTATAAGTCCATTCTGTTTCACTATCCTCAAAAATTGCTTTGTCAATTTGTTTGGCTGCTGCTTCCAATTGCTTTTCTGAGTAAAAATTCCCCTCTGATTGTTCATCTCACTTCAGTCCTACTTTGGTTTCTCTTCTGAAACTCAACTTGATACGCTTGTGGTCACTACCTAGACTTCTGGAACCATGTTCATCTATGCTCATTACCCCTAATCTATTATACATCCTCTGTGGCATTAGTGCATAATCTTCATGGGGATCCATAGCACACACAATTGAGAGGACACAACACAAGCGCTCGTGTTGTGTCCCCTCAACTGTGTGGTCGTGTTGTGTCCCCTCAATTGTGTGTGCTATGGATCCTCATGTTGACTACCCACTAGCTCGAACCCTCACCCTTTGAAGTGCATAATCAATCGTCGAGTGCAGACTCCCTGTCTTCCATGTTATGAGCCCTTCAAACTTCTCTGTACTGTTGCATAAAACTAAATCATGCCTGTCACATTGAGTTGATGGGCAGCCCCCTCACCCAGATGTTGTTTTCAATCAGAAACTGCATCTTTCTTCGGAAGTTACTCTCGCAGTGGTAAGGCGGCGAGATATGCTGGCCAAGCTTAACCTTTCCGGCCGTGGGCATGTCATTTGACACCACAGCAAAAATCATCCGCCCGCACCTCAGTAACGGACAAAAATGCTAATAATTTTTAATAGAATAGTTCCTCCAGGATCCCTGTTGCTATCGGCATCATTGTTCACGCATTTTCTTTGAGTTGTGCAGTATAAGGAAGAAGATGCTGCATCGTAGGCATGTGGTGAAAAAGCCAAGGTATAGCAGATTTGTAGATTTATGTCTCATTAACCATTCCTTCTTCCCTGCTCAGTTTTTTAAATGTTCTGCGAAACACCTATTCATGCTCATATCCGCGTCGGGAATATTGTATAACATCCGAAACGTTATAATTAGAGAGACAGGCAGCCGCTAGCTGGAAGACAGTAGGCCACCACAACCAACATGCGCATATATCTCCTCGTCTTCGTCCCAGCTTCCAGAGTCGTTGTCACCACACCTGTAACACTTTCCACCTCCTCAGGCGAAGCCCTCTGGGGAAGTCAGGTACTGTCACGAGAATGGCATGGCTTCAACCGGGCAACGTGTGTGACTTCAGTTGTTGCGGAACAGCGACCACTAGGGGTAAGGTGCGCCGTGGAGTAGTTCAGGTCACTGAGTTGGTCCACGATGACATAAGAACCAGTGTAGTGTGCCAGCATTTTCTGGTGTAACCCGCATTTTCTTACTGGTTGCCAAACCCAGGTGAATTCGCCAGGAAGGTAGGTGATATGGCGATGGTGGCTGTTGTATCGAGCTTTTGAGCTGTCTTGGGATGCAAGAGTTTTCAGGCGGGCAAGCCTCTTCAGCCAGGCAGGGAGTCTCTACTAAGCACGGATCGCCATCAGTGAAGAAAGAGAGAACGGTGTCGAGATTCTCCGGTGATACAGAAGCGATGTAATGGTCGAAATCATCAGCATCACATTGTGTCATAGCAAGTGGTAACCAAGAGAGGCAGTTGGCATCGACATGTCGTCGACCAGGCTTATACGAGATGATGAAGTTGTATTCTTGCAGGCAGAGGGCCCAGCGTGCAAGACGACCTGATGGATCACTGAGATTGAGCAGCCAGCATAGGGCATGAATGTCGGTTACGGCATTGAATGGCCATCCATTCAGGTAACCGCGAAACCGCTGCATGGTAAAAATAACCGCAAGGTATTCTTGCTCGGTAATGATGTAGTTTTGTTCAGCCTTGCTTAGAGATCGACTGGCGTAAGCAGCGACTTGTTCTCACGACGCCAACACCACTTCCATCAATGTAAACCTCTGTCGGAGCAGACGGGTTGAAGTTCCGGAGAATAGGATGCAGCGTTAGCAGGTATTTGAGTCGGCGAGGAGGAGGAGGAGGAAAAACATTTATTCGGAGCATAAAAACTGGGTGGGTTCAATACAAGAACCCATTGGTCGCCATCATAATCCGGCCCCTCTCAACCAGCGATTTCTGGTCGAGGAAGCTGTGACTATGAAGGGTTGCCTCCCAGCGCTCATAAGTCGGATCGGGATTGCTGTCCAAGTCTGGATTTTTTTTACATTCCCAAACCGCGTGAAAGAGTGTGCCAACTGCTCCACAGAAGGGGCAGGACGAATCGTAGGTGTCTGGGTACCATTTACTCATTAGGTAAGGATTGGGCAGAGTATTAGTTTGTAGTCGCCTGATTATGTGCTCTTCATATTTACTTGGGGTTTTGTGAGGAAGAGGATATTTCCTTCTTGTGATCTTATAGTACTCCGTAATTTCTGCGTAGCTTAGTAAGGGTGAGGGGTTGTCAACTGTGTCAGAGAGAGGCTGCGTGCCAGATGCTTGGAGGAGGAGAGCTCGAGCAGCTGTGTTGGCCGCCTCATTGCCCGTCGAGAGGTGCCCTGGCGTCCAGAAGATCTGGATGTTGGAAGGATTAGACCTTTCCAAAATTTCCCAACACGGAGCGCCAACGCGGCCTCTGAGGTAATTGCGTACCACTGCTTGTGAGTCGGGCATAACCGTTGCCTCGCTGTTCTTTGATATCGCTAGTGCGATAGCTGCTTCTTCAGCCGATGTGGTATCCACCGCTTGGATAAGGCTGCTTGCAATGATATCCCCCCAGGGTGAAACTGCTGCAATTGCCGCGACTCCATTAACGGGTCCAGCCGCATCAACGTAGATCATGTCCTTGTTTTCATCCCAGCGCTTAGAGAGGTGTCTAGCTCTGGCTAGTCTCCGTCCTCTGTTGTATTCCTCATCCATGCGTTTTGGTATGGGGTGAGTCGTAATGTGTGATCTCATCTGCATGGGCATGTCGATCTTGTCAGCGACTTCCCGGGGTGGACTGATTCTCAGCTTCTGTAATATTTTTCTGCCAGGTGTAGATGTTGAGAGCCTGACAATTTGATTTACACGGTGGGCCTCTATTAGTTCGTCGATGGTGTTATGGATCCCCAGCTGTAATAAGCGCTTAGTGGATGTGCATAAAGGGAGTCCCAGCGCCGTCTTAACTGCCTTTCGAATAATAACATCTAGTTGGTCTTTCTCCTTTTTGCTAAGCCGTAAGTGCGGGGTGGCGTATGTTAGTTTAGAGAGAATGAAAGCCTGAACTAATCTTAGGGCCTCCTTCTCTCTTAGCCCATTTCTTTTCTTGATTACCCGGCGTAGCATTCTAGAGACTTGTTCGGAATAGGCTTGGAGCTGTCTGATTGTAGTGGTGTTAGTGTTGCCGCTGGGTATGATGGCTCCCAGGATCTTGATCTCTTTCTTGATCGGAATGCTCATACCCTGGACCGTAATGGCCACAGAGGGAGTGGACAGCAAAAGCCCCGTATTCTGCTTCTTGCCACGGTCGATCAGGAGTAACTCTGATTTCTCGGGAGAGCACGTTAACCCATGCCTCGCCGCATGCTGGCACACGACATTCGCTGCTTCCTGAAGCCGGTCTTGAATTTCTCCTTCATTAACGCTGCAACACCAGATCGTAATGTCGTGGGCGTATATAGCGTGCTTAATGCCTTGGATGCGGTCTAGCTTCTCTGGTAGCCCACGCATGGCCAGGTTGAAGAGAAGCGGAGACAAGACCGCTCCCTGCGGGGTGCCCTTGGAACCTAGATTGAACGGAGAGGAGGTGCGATCACCGATACTTATTAACGTTTTTCTATTGGAGAGAAAGTCCCTCACGTAATTATATGTGCGGTCACCACAGTTGATGCTGTTAAGCCCATCCAGTATTCCCTGGTGGTTGTCATTGTCAAATGCCCCTTTTAAATCGAGCGCAAGGATGGCCGTGACCTGACATCTGCCGGGTTTGTCCAGAATATCCTCTCTGATACGGAGGGGAATATCGTGTGTAAACAGCTTTTCTCAACCCGTACAGCGTGTCAGGGAGGATATCAGTCTTCCTCAGGAGTCGTTTCAGTCGGGCGTTCACGACCCTCTCGAACAGTTTACCAGACACGACGTCAGGGAGATCGGTCGTAAATGATCAATATCGCATGGCTTTTGGGGCTTGGGAATAAATCGCACTAAAGCCAATTTCCAGGAGTCTGGGATCTGGCCCTTGTTCGAGCACTGCGTGTGGAAGTATTTCACTAATTTTCTTAAGGAGATGTCATCCATATTAAAGAGCATCTTGGTGTTTATCTGGTCCAGTCCAGGAGCGGTGTTCTTACGCATGACGTCAAGCTCCGCCCTCAGTTCCTCAACCGTTACGTCTTGGTCCATCTCTTCATTGGGTGCACCGGTGTACGCAGGGAGAGGGTTCGAGGATCCCAGATCGAGGAATTTCCATGCAAGTTCTGTTTCGTTGTCCCCTTTATAGCTGTGCAAGGCGTTACAGAGCGTGTCTGTTTGCTCTTTCCGGTTTGAGTTCGGCTCGATAAGGGATCTGAGGAGTCCCCATGCCTTAGCCGTGCCCATTCTACCGTTGAGCTCATCACACAGCTTGAGCCAGTTTTGGTTAGCGAGGTTATGTGCGTAGTCATCTGCTTCTTTGGTGAGTTCTGCAATCTTGGTCTTCAGCTTGCGATTTAACTTTTGCCTTTTCCACCTCCTTGTCAGAGATCTCCTGGCTTCCCACAGATGTAACAGGTGCGGGTCAACTGCCGGAGTTTCCTCCGTGGTGTTCGCTGTCGTAAAGTGCCTGGCGACGGTTTTCATCTGCAGTGCTGTCCATGCCTCAATATCTGTGATATCCGTTTGGGAGACGTGCGATTTCCTCTCTCCACTTGTCCCAGTTCACAATCTTAGCCTTGCCAATTGTTTTCCGACATTTAACTCCCTGAACAGTGCAGGAGACGATGAAGTGATCACTGCCCAGGGACTCGCCAGTGTTAGACCGGGTGGCCTGCAGGCAGTTTTTCACAAGCGTGAGATCTGGACAGGTGTCCCTGCTGACGCTATTACCCACTCTGGTGGGTTGCAGGGGATCCGTTTAGATTGCGAGCCCTTCTCTGTTAGTGATCTCAAGTATCCTCCTACCTTTCGGGCTGTTAAAGTGATATCCCCATGCTTGATGGGGTGCATTGAAATCACCGGCTATGTCGAGGGGGTACTTACCTGCCCTCTTGATTAAATTATTAAATAATGTGGCTATCTGACGACATGAGTCCCTGGGGCGACTGTACACGTTCAGTATGTGCAAACTGCGTTTTCCCCTGTGTTTGGGAAGAATGTCAATGTAAGCATGTTCGATATTTTCGATCTCAAGTATCCTCCTACCTTTCGGGCTGTTGAAGTGATATCCCCATGCTTGATGGGGCGCATTGAAATCACCGGCTATGACAAGGGGGTCCTTACCTGCCCTCTTGATAAAATTATTAAATAGCGTGGCTATCTGACGACATGAGTCCCTGGGCCGACTCATGTACACATTCAGTATGTGCAAACTGCGTTTTCCCCTGTGTTTGGGAAGAATGTCAATGTAAGCATGTTCGATATTTTCGGCTAGCGGTTCTTGCAGCGTTGCGGTAAACTCCTTGAACAAGTATTCCTAGGCTATGCTCGTCTTGGAAAGGTTTGTACCCCCTCATGCTGATGACCGTATTTGCTTCTTGAAGTACTATTACAGCAGGTGGCGTCTCCGACGTGTCAATGAAAAATTGAAGGCTTGCTTTTTTTCTTTTTAAATCCCCGACAATTCCATTGCCAAATTATTGTTTCCTGTCCCCTATGTGCCATGGTCCTTATTCATCCTCTTCTGGAAGTGGGTGCCTGTCGGCATATTTGGATTTCCTATTTCGGAAGTTGCACTCGTTGAGTTTAGATTTGAATTCGTCTCGGACTGTGGCAATGGCGGAGTTTATGTATTTCCTAGTGTTGGCGGACTCGTTTGTGAACTCGTTTTTGACCATCTGAATAACTTGTAGGAACTTTTTACCCTGCTCCTTTCTGTCAGCCCTCAGCTCTGCAATGACGCGCTCATAAACTGTGAGTTTGGCCGGGCTTCGGGTGTTTTTTTGGGAGTTATTTGTGACTGCAGCCTGACCAATTTAAGTTCAGCTCGCAACGCCTCGTTCTGTTTTTTTAGCTGAATAATTTCTGCTTTCAGGTTATTAAACTCCTTAGATATCGTGTTTCTGGGGAGGGATGGAGGCAACCCAGCATAGCCCGCCTTTACGATGTGTCTTGAGTCTTCTTGCTTCTCAGATGACAGTCCGCGTTCTCGGGTGCGTGGCGTCTCCTATGCCGGTGGATCCGCCTTAGGTGCAAAGGAGGTCGACCTTGTGGTCCCCTGCTCTTTATGATGTCTTGACTCTTCCGTTCCGGATCGGCCTGACGAGTTGCGACGTTGACTAGACTTGGATCTTGACCTGAACCTGGACGTAGAATTGGAGGCCGCTTTTTCTGGATTCCTTCTTCTCGAACTGCTCATTTCGGCTCGTGCGTACAGCTGCCGCGTAGCTCTTGCTGGTGCCACTGGTTGTCGGTTTCTCTTCCTGATCACCGCAATGTTGATGTTTCCTAGGCTTATTGATGTTATCCAGAAATTTTGCTTTGCATTCCCTTGAGTAGGTGTGGTGATTCCCCTGGCATGCCGCACAAGTTGGGGTGCAATCGTGAGCTTCCCCGGGATTCAGCTTGCCGCACGAGTCACATTTTGATTCAGCTGGGCTGGGGCAGACGTCCTGTCTATGTCCTTCCCTGCCGCACAGTACGCAAAACGGTCTAGTTTTTCTATAAAGAAAACATTTGCGCTCGATCCACCCGTACGTAACAAAGAAAGGGACTTTGTATCCACTGAACAGTATCACCGCCGAGTTGGATCTGCCAAGCTTTCGGACGCCTAATATTTTGTGGGTTTCCGAGGAAAATTCTTTCTCTAGGTCTCTGTCTGATGCGTTGGGGTCAATCCCGTGCACCATCCCTTTGCATGAGTCTTGCGGTTTTTTCACGCAGGCTTTGAGGTGGTACTTTTTCTCGTCTAGGTTGATGTGATCGATCTTCGCAAGTACTGTGGCATCTTCGACATGGGAAGTTGCCGCGATGATGATGTTTTGCTCTTCAATAACTCTGATGTAAGGTTTGGCGTCTTGCCACGTAACGCGTTTTCGAACGCGACGTTAAGTGGGTGTACACTCCCACCCCACATTTTTAGGTCCAAACGGTCTTTCGACTTGATAATCACTTTAAATTCATACTTGTCGAGGTCAGGCAGTCTCGGGGGCCTTTTGCGGCTTGTGGGATCTGCTGCTGGTTACTTCGGGTCATCTTCGTATGCCTTCGGAGCCGAGTGCCCTTGTGCACGCTGTCCTGCCCTGAGGTATATCGTCTTCCATCCAGGTTCTGGCTGTGAATTATCAAAGTTCGCCTCGCCTTGTTTGCTGCTGCTCGGAACACTTCCGAATCCTCCAGACTCGGGGTCGTAGCCATGGGTGTGGTCCACATCCATCGTCGAAGGGGTAGCGGAGAGCTGCTCGCTGGTCAGTCCAAACGCGGCAACGGACGCCGGGCCCGGTGCCGAAGTGCTTGCGAAGCTTAGCGATCCCACGTTTTGGTTTGGGCTTTGAAGTCCCGCATAATGCCAAGAAAGTCACTTCTTGGGATCAAAGCGTATCCTCGAGTAGTTCTCGACGTTATACGTCTGATCCGGACAAAAATGTGGAACTGCGAATGGATCTTGCGCGCACAGGACGAGAAATCCACGGAGCGCAGACAAGCTGCGTCCGCTCAATCCTGTCTCCAGCGTTCAATCCCTTGAGTCGGCGAAATGATGAGTCGCACTCTGATGTCCACTCCTCAACATCATCATCAGCCTGACTACACCCACTGCAGGGCAAAGGCCTCTCCCATGTGTCTCCAATTAACCCTGTCCTTTGCTAGCTGTGCTCACCCTATGCCTGTAAACTTCTTAATCTCGTCACCCACTCTGCCCGCTTCCGTTCTCTTAACATGAGGATTCATAGCGCACAGAATACACAGGACACAACACAAGCGCTTACTTCCACTGAATGGTCTTTATTTGGTGCTGACAGCCTTATAAAGGTCAAGTATTGCGCAGGTACAAACAACTAACAATGATTATCTTGTCAAGGTCATGATGTGTCAAGGAAAGACGAAAACCAAAACAATAAAAACATTTAAAAATATAAAAAAATAAAAAAAAACAAAGAACCTACCAAACAGTGCACAAGTTTCACACTTTCGCCCTCTGCCTTGCACCTAAGAAAGCTAAGTCTTTCATTGATAAAAACACCGAAGGATCACTGATACAATTTCCCAGTCCCTCATTTTTCCATCTCTGCCGCTTCAATTATTTCCCTCGTTTTTTGATTGCTATTTTTTCCTAATACCGACACTCCTTGAAGTTAGGCGTGCACTTGTGACTACGGCAGTGACGGGCCAGATTACCTGGTCCCTGATCTCTAACACTTCTGTGGTGCTCGCTGAGTCGCTTGTTCAGGCACCGGCCTGTCTGCCCGATATACAACTTGCCACATGAAAGTGGCAACCTGTATATAACTTGTGTATATAACTGTATATAACCTGTATATAACTGTATGTAACTTGTGCCGATAGCGTCTCCTGAGATAGCCTGTCAAACAATCCTACCACCTTCTACGATGCACTCCGTAATGATAGCAGTGAGATTATCATTCATTGTTCGAACAATAAGATCGTCTTCCTCATTTTAAGCCGAATTCCTGATGTGCAGTGTAATTTTGAATACCTCTACCTTCCCTCTTACCGCTAACTCGTTAATGGGCTTCCGCTTCACTAGTTTCTTTCGTTCCCTCATCAAATCTAGGCTAAATCGAGACCTTACCATTCTGTGGTCGCTACACCACGCCTTTACGACGACCTCCACATCCTGCAGAATGCCAGGGTGAGTGCACAGAATGAGGTCTATTTCATTTTTAGTCTCACCATTGGGGCTCTACCAGGTCCACTTCCTGTTCTCTCATTTTCGGAAGAAGGTATTCATGATTCGTATATTATTTCCTATCTGCGAACTCTACTAATAACTCTCCCCTGCTATTCCCATAATCGCATCCTGCCTGGGTGCCAGCCTGCTTCTTGCCCACCTTCGCATTGAAGTCGCCCATCAGTACAGTCTACTGTGATTTTACTTTGTTCATTGCCGATTCCATGTCTTCATAGAAACTTTCAACGGTATGGTCATCATGGCCGGCTGTAGGTGCGTAGGCCTGCACCACCTTCAGCTTGTATATCCTATTGAGCCTATACGATAGCTGCTACCCTCTCGTTAATACTACAGAACTCTGCTACATTGCCAGTTATGTCCCGATTAACGAGGAATTCCACACCTAGTTTTCGTCTTTCCGCTAATCCGCGATAGCACGGTACGTGCCCGTCAGTATGTGCCGTAATCTATCCCTCATAAAGTAACAAAAGCTTTTGTTCAGTTCTCAACGCTGGAAACTAAGAACTTTTTCCGTTCAGTTCATTTTTGTGAATTGCAGTAACAAAAGTGGTCCCTTCTGCATTTGCCTTGTACAGTAACACAGAAGCCTCACTTTCGCATGGACTTTACAGATTTATAAATGAAAAATGCATCCGTAACTTTTAATGCAATGTTATTCGTGCTTCTGCGTTGAGTGTTTGACTCTGAAACTTGTGGCTCACAAGTGTATTCTGAAAAACTTGGGGGCCTTCTTTACCACATTCTTAGAGAAGAAAATGTGATAGCATTAAGGTTGCCTGCTCTGATGTCTACATCGAGTGCCTGATGTTCTTGCGATTTTCCTGCAAAAATTGTGGTTGGAACCGGTTCCATTGCCATTATGTGGTATGCATGAGTCATCTTCTAGGATGTTCCAGTACCTTCCATTGGATTATCGTATGGGATTATACTCATCCAAAATATTAATACATCTTAATCTACCCACTACTCCACCTTAACCCATTTTCTAGCGTGGGCGTACTTCCAGAATTTTTCGCGGCCCTCAGATTTTCGAATCTGGTGCTACCCTATGATTGGTCTGCTGGTGGTGACATGGTGTTGACGATGTCACGACCCTCTCAGTCGCATTCATAAATCGCGGGAATTCCTCATTCCACTAGTGGCACAGTGGTGTGGAGCGGCTAATCAATGCTTCACCACTGACCTGGCAGGTGTCTGTTGCAAGCACTGCCAGCGGTGGGGCTTGCGAGGCCGAGGATGCTCTTCCCGAGCTTCCGCAAGGCTCATACACAGCGCCACAGTAGGCAGTTGCATTGAATTTGTCAATGGCAGTTTGTTCGCGATCCTATGGGCAGGTTGTGATGACGTCACAAGGTCCCCCGACCTTCCTTGACCTTTGAGACGACAACCTAAATGATGTCGCATTGACAGTGTGGCAGCAAAATGCGCACAGTAATTGTTTGATATGGTGGATGCATGCTCGCTCCCTGAACCACTGCATGGTGCTGCAGCCTGTTTGTCTCACATAGGACTGTCCACAAGACACGGCATTTTATAGATAACCCTGCAATACACATGACATTGTTATGCTCTGCAATTGGTGTCACATTTGTTTTGCAGGGATTTCGAGGAGGTGAAGAGGTACAGCACAGAGCTTAAGACAAACCTGACCAACTTTCTGCGGTCACGAGCTGTGAGTAACGCACTGACCATGTGGTCTTGTTATTTCTCTCATAACCTTCTGTTTGTTCTTGTGTGCCATGGACTCTTTACTCAGACAGTCTATGTTCAGCAAATGAAACGACAGTGGAATATTCGGCTAATTGCTACCATTGTTAAGTGTGTAAATGGTGGTTCACCAGCCACCCTATTATGAGGAAGCAAGGATGCCACCCATCTGCGATACTGTGCAGCAGGCTAAGGATTTCGAGGCAGAATATAGATGAGAAAATTTTGCTGAAATGGAAGCCCCCGCACTGTCTGCCAAATGAGGGACATGGGCTTTCGAGGATTAAGAGATTGACAGAAGGACTTCCAGCGCTCTTGCGATGCTTCAACAGCAAAGACTGCCTTTCTATGCGTTGGCTCTACACCAAAACCGTCACCAGATTGAAGTTGCAGCTGACTTCTGTAGGGCAATCGCGGGTGCAGTGACTACCTCGGGTCCCAAGCGTGTTCCACCTGCATCACGGGATTCAGCAATGGATGTTGTCTTTACTCGTGAGGAACTTGATGCTGCCCTTACAGAAAGTAAGCATTCGTCTGCACCAGGTCCAGACGGAATTACATATGCTGCGCTGTGCCACCTTGGCCACAACGCGCGTAGAGAGCTACTCAGCCTTTGCAACCACTCGTGGCTAGACGGAGTTATCCCTCCCCAGTGGAAATCCAGTCGCTTGAAACCATTACTAAACCAGGGAAATCCCCGCTCAACCTGTCATCATACAGGACAATAGCTTTGGCCAGTTCTGTGGGAAAAGTCATGGAAAAAATACTTCTGGTGCGTCTGGAGTGGTATCTTGAGCGCAATAACGTATCCTAAAGCCATGGCGGGTTTCAGACGGTGTCGCTCCTCTAAAGACAACGTCATAAATCTTGTGTCCACAGTACAGCAACAGAAATGCCAGAAGCGCATGTGCGCGGCACTTTTTCTTGATGTCAAAGATGCATACGATAACGTGACACATGAGGCCATCCTTGATGCACTAGAGGCTGTTGGAATCGGTGGACGGATGTATAGGTGGATTCAAAGCTATCGGACCAAAAGGACATTCTTTATTATGTGTGAAGATGGCTCCACACCCGTGCATTACACCTACTGGGGCGTGCCCCAGGGCGGAGTGCTCAGTCCTACTTTAATCTAACATAAGACTCCCGGAGTACCTACCTAATACCGTCTATATCTCTATGTATGCCGACGACATCTGCATCTGGGCCTCCTCTGTGACGCGTCTCCAGGTGCAAGCAAGACTTCAGAGGGCAGCAACCATAACTTCCTCCTATCTCCGAGAGCAAGGTCTGAGCATGTCAGCCGAGAAGTGTGCTATAGTGGCATTTACGCGCAAAAGTATGACTCGTTATCCGCTAACTATTGATGGCCATGCTATTGCCTATGGTGCTTCTCATCGTTTTTTAGGAATTGTTATAGACCGGAATTTATCATGGAGCCCGCATTGCAGCTTTGTAAAAAAAAAGCTAATCTCTATCACACACCTGGGTCTCCCTCGCAGCACATCAACAGTTGCTACCATTGCAATCGCCCAGGACTACCCACTCTTGACGTATTTAACCCTTGACACCCTGCAGATCCACATACGGCATCTAACAAAGATTCCCCAGCACCACCTTGTGTCAGTGGCAGATCAAAGACCACATGCAGCGTTTTCAAAGGTTATAGCAACCCAGCAGTCGTCCATCCCATCACAGTTCACCCCGGCAGCACGGCCTTCCTCTGCGCTGTGGTGTCGGCGGGAGCCATGCGTACGCCTTACAATTCCGGGCATAGCGAAAAAATCGAACTTATCGGCACCGGCCATTAAACAGATGACACTCTACCTACTCCATGCCGCATATAGTGACCACACTCATGTGTATACAGATGCTTCAGTCTCAAGTACAAGTTCAACCTACGCCATGGTCATTCCTGCAAGACGGACCAGTATTATCCAGCAAACTTCGCATCGGACAACGTCCACCGGGTCAGAATTGGCCGCTCTTCGTGCGGCTGTGCAGTACATCGGTGCACAAACACCCCAGAAATGGGCTGTGTTCTGCGACTCGAAAGCAGCCCTACAATGTCTTAATTCTGCTTTACGCCATGGCGATTATGATCAACTCGTAGCTGAATTCAGACATCTTCAACACCAGGCGCAGGATAAGGATCATGACGTCGTCTTCCAGTGTATACCGGGACACTGTGGCATTGTCGGAAAAGACGCAGCTGACTCTGCAGCTCGATCAGCTCACGGCAGTGCCAACATTGTCCACATACCTTTGACAAGAGCCGACACAGCAAGACATCTGCGAATGCTTGGCCGAAAAGAGATTTTAGCATCATGGTCTTTTCCTGGAAACTCCACATGCAGTCTGCACCGCCTAGACCCCTTACTTCAACTCGGTCCTTCGTCCGGCCTCTCCCACTGCGATGCTACACTGTTATGTCGCCTGTGGCTGGGGGTAGCGTTTACAAATGCCTACTCCCTCTTAATCGCAATGGCGGACCCTCCTGCGTGTGAGATCTGTGGGTGCGACGAGACTTTAGAACACCTTCTTTGTAACTGCCCTCGGTTTCAGCGTGAGCGTGCACTCCTGGCTGCAACACTCCACCGTTTAGATCCTCGGCCCCTTACTGAAGCCAAGATTCTGGGTCCTTGAAGTAAGCCTTCATCGCAGAGGACAGCTTTGAAGGCACTTTTCAAGTTCTTAAAAGACACAGGACTGAGTGCAAGGTTGTGAACTATCAGTGTGTGCCTATGTACCCTGCAAGTAACGGCCAACGGACATATGGAAAATTGATCATCTCCCTTTGTTCTCTCCCCTTTCTATCTCTCCCTCTGTTCCCTATCCCACGTGTAGGGTAGCATACCAGGCGTGTAGGGCAGCATACCGGGCACTGCTTAGTTAACCTCCCTGCCTTTCCGTTCGTCTTTCTCTCTCTCGCTCTCTCTCGCAGAAATGGTAACTACAGCCCAGCACTGCAAACAAGACAAAAAAAATTTGATTTCTCAGTTTGAAAACAGAGCGTCACCGCTGTTGCTATGCTTGAATTCAATGCATCAGCAGTCTTGGCTGCCACGCCTTCATATGGAAACAACTTTTCTGCCATCAAAGGACACTGGTCATCATTATTGCCATCAACCAAATAAAACGCACTGAAGGACAACGCCTTCTCTTAGTGGCGTAGCGGAGACTCCAGCAGACATTTAGTGCACATCCATCTTTTACACACCGAACGAGCACAATGTCAACAAACCATTTTTTTTTTATCTTAAGGCTTAAAAGGATATTTCTATTCTCTTAAATGCTGCAGACTCACTTTCTTAAGACGGATTTCCGTCGAACTCTTGACTTAATGTCACTGTTGCTCCTGTGGTTGGGCACTGTATTTCTCTTACATGCTTCCATCCTCTCAAGGCATAGATTATGTAACAGGCCGGTCTATCAGTGCGGCAAATCTCATAGACAAAGTATAAATTGAAAAGGTTCCAAAATACTTCCATGTTGGACACCTGTTTTCACCAGTTTTACTGTTGAATGCTTTCCTTCAGTCGCTGCAAACTGAGAATGGTATTGCAAATAGGATGTAATTAATTTGTGTGCTTTATCTCTAATGCCGTAATAATGAAGTTTTTGAAAGAGAATTTTATGACTAATGAGGTTAGGTGCTTTCAAAACATACAGAAAAAGAACCTTAGTACCGCATTTCCACTTTTAAAATTTTCTTTAACGAATTTCTTTCAAGCCAGGAGTGGGAGCTCTGTCGACTTGTTCTGCGAAAACCATACTGGGCTTAACTTATCAGGTTAAAACGCTTGGTATAAGGACAGGCGTTTTAGAAGTATTCTCTCCAGGCCTTTGGAAAGCACGGGTAAAACTGATATAGGATGGTGGTTGGACATGTCTTTTCTATTACCTTTTTTGAATACAGCAGTTACTCTTAACCATCTGCACACTCTGGGGGAGAATTCCCATCAACAAGCACATGTTGAAAATGCAGGTAAGGTAAGGTGCTAACGTATAAGTGACATATTCTACATGTTTTATTAAATATATCCCGCTTTACGGGCTCTGCTGTTGCTAATGGTCAATAATGTGGCTACAACTTCACTACCCAAAACTAACTCTAAAATATTGTTTGGTCATTTGAGTTATTCGTACCAGATGTTTAAGGGAAGCCTGCCACTAATTTTTAAAAATTAATGTAAGGCTATATCTTGCCGATACTTACCTATGGGGCAGAAACATGGAGGCTAACGAAAACGGTTCAGCTTAAGTCAGAGACAACACAGCGAGCTATGGAAAGAAAAATGATAGGCGTAATGTTAAGAGACCAGAAGCGGGCAGAGTAAGTGAGAGAATGAACGCGGTTTAATGGCCTAGTCGAAATCAAGAGGAAGAAATAGAAATAGGCTTGAGCAGGGCACGTAATGCAAAGACAGGATAACCACTGGTCCTCAAGGGTGACGGAGTGGATTCCAAGAGAAGGCAAGCGTAGGAGGGGGGGGGGGGGGGGGGGGGGGGGGGGGGGGGGGGCAGAAGGTTAAGTTGGCGGATGAGATCAAGAAGTTTGCGGGGATACAGTGGGCACAGCTGGCAAATTACCGGGTTAGTTGGAGAGACATGGGAGAGGCCTTTGCCCTGCAATGGGCATAGTCAGGCTGATGATGATGATGCATCTCTGTTGGCGTCATGGCCCTGGATGCAAAAGCGACAGCACGTCTCTCTCCTGAAGGCTGACCTTGAAGGCGAAGGGCACCCAGACTGAAAGAGCTCGCACTGCATAGACTGGAGTAGGGCACAGCGGAGACTACTTCACTAAACAGCACCCTGAAGTAAGTAGGTTCTTCAGCCGCTCGAAGGCTGCTACCTGTTCGGGTCTCGCGATCCAGACGTTATTCTTGGCCAGAACTGCTTGAAGGGGTTTGGTGACTTCATACATATGCGGTACAAGACAGACAACATGATGGACCATTCCCAGTAATCTATGCTCTCCCGCCACGTCCTTAGTGATTCCATTGCTTGGGCCTCACTTATGTTGCCTGAGCCTGTCTTCATTCTGTCAGCAGACACCCTGACACCAAGAAAGTTTTCCTCTGGTACCCCAAACACACATTTTTCTTTGTTCAAGGTGATGACAGCATTTGACAATTGGGACAGGACTTCTTTCAATCGCACATCGTTTTCTTGCAAGTGCTTCCAAAGACATGGATGTCATCTGTCATGCTGGCACATCCTTCTTGCCCTTCCAGAATGTGAGCCATCTGTTTCTGGAAATATTCTGGTGCTGACGTGAGACCATAGGGAAGCGACAGAAGCAGTATAGGCCGAAAAAAAGTTATGAACTTAGTCAGCTCCTGACAGGACCCAGCAAACTTCACTTTGTGTAATCCTGATGTGTCCAGTTTTGAAAACATCCTTGCATCTCCGAGGAGTCCTAATACCTGATCCACCTTTCGAAGTACATGACACTCTCGGAGGACGAACTGGTTGAGCTTAGTAAGGTCAACACAGAGACGGTAGCCTTGGAAGTGATGACTATTCCTGCACACCATGACATCGGGTTGTGAACTCAACAAATGATGCCTTGTTGCTCAAGTTTGTCAATCTCCTTCGGCACTAAGAGTAATTGTAAAACGCAATGAGTCACTCTCAGCAGAAATCCCGGCTGCAGCCTGGTGGTGTACTCATCTGGCAGTGTACCGTATGCAAGTGACAGCTCCAGAATGCAGCTGCACTGCTCTCCATAGGAATGCCACCTGTGTTTCAGGGCATGTTAGCAGTGAACAACCGCGTTGTCTTCTTCTGCTCATGTTAATACTGCCTCTCAGAGGAGAGCCAACAATGTTACCTGTGGTGTTATAGAATGCAGCTTTTGGGTGCCTGTTCCTGGCTTTCCATGTCTTAGGCGTCGGAGTTGTCAGCGTAATCATTGGCGTAGTCGGCGTAACAGATTGCCCAAGTAGCAGAGTGAAACGCCACCTGGAAGGGGCCAGAGGCTGGCTGGCAGCGTCACCTGCCACCTTGCAGCCATGAAGAGCTGCACTCAAATTTCGCATTGCCACCTATCGCAATCGGCTGTCAGTTTTTCTCTGCCTTACTGGCTGGCAACCTGTCATTGTGTTGCATGCATCCCTTCCTGCAGCAGTGTTCAGTCTCAGACTGCACGTTTGGTGCAGTGCAGCTGAAGTTGTGGGTATAAATGCTTGGAGGTCCTTCATTCCATATTAATGTGCAAGCTGCATTGTCTCCATGTGTTATCGTGAATTTCACAAACAGAAATGGTGCTGCAGAGGCAGTCTAGATATGAAACTACCTTTTGCTGCACATTTTCCCGTGCCACAGCACGCAGCGGCTGAAGCAGGGTACAATTTCCAGAGACTAGCAAAATGGAGGCACCACTATTTCAATCTCTGCCATTGGCATCGTTGGAGCCTTTACACAAATTGGCCGCTGCAAGTTCGGCTTCATTGTGTTGGATTGGTTGTTCCTTTGTCCTCGTCCATCTTCTCAGTGGGGGGGGCGTCTTTGAGATCCCGGAAAATTGCAAAAAAAAATTATTTTTATGTGTTGCATCCACTTTCATGCTTCGTTTTTTAAGCACTATTCCGATGGGTAAACCCCGAGCAAGATCTTGCCATGTTTGTATGCCTGCAACGTTTGTGGGTTTGTGTCAAGTGGAATAAAGAAATAAAAATAAATCAAACAAATATCTGACTGGGATTGGAACCCGCTACGGTGCGAACAGGTGAGCATCATTGGCCACTGCGTGAGAGCTCTAGGCTATCAATGCAGCCAAACACGCCTCGTGTTAAACTACAACGCACACTCGTGCTGTGCATTGCCGTCACCTTCTTCATAACTAATACTACTATCAAACTAATATTAACGCTTTGAGCTGTCTGGTGGTAGTGACAGAGATGTGCGCTGCATGGATTGCCGTGGACTATGTTGCGGCAGAAACGCGCTGGAGCAATACGCAGTTGCGTTGACAACGTTGCTGCAGAAATGCAGTACTGGAGCATAGGCCAACGGCTTACAATGGGTAAATTGGCTTTGATGGTGAAAAAGTTTGAGACACATATAACAGGCTCCCTGGGTCAATGGACACCTCAACAGCGCTTTGAGGTACCTGGTAGGTGGCATCCACCTGCAAAAAAATATGCTTTCGCACAATATGCTAAGCCGCGAGCCATATTTACTCGCATAATTTGCGCTCTTTTCCCTTTTCATTAAGGCTTCAAAAAGGAGGTGCGCAAATTACTGAAAAATTTAGCACATAAACGCTACAATGGTCATAATGCACAATATATACTGTTGTCGCGAATTGGTAGCGCGTCCCCAACTTTCCGAAGGGGAACGCTATCCCATGCAGATTCGAACAAAGATCAAACGAAACAAAGAGAGGATACAAAACAAAAACGAAAAACACACACTCAGCACGCAAACAACACTACAGAAATAAAGGAAATTCACCAGGTACCGAGTGTCCCAGGTGAATAGGAAACAAAAATGAAAAACACTCAACACACAACACTACAGAAATAAAGGAAAGTTCACCATGTACTGAGCATCCCAGGTGAAGCGGGAATGCCTTGCAGACAGGAAGGAACCTTGCAGACAGGAAGGAACGCGGGTGGATGTAGTGCAATGCGTCGCTGGCGCTGCATGGAAGAAAGTGGAGCAAGGGAGCCAGGTGGTGGTATGAGCGGAGAAGAACATGGTGAGACGCCGGTGGTCTCCGTCAAGAGCCCGAAGAGCTTGGCAGCAGCAGGAGAACCGTAACCAGATCCCGTCCGAAACGCCAGAGGCTTAAAGCAGGCTATCCAAGGGTACCTTTAAGCAGTATGGACCCTCAATCCATTGGCTGCCGCCTCCAATCTTGGAAGGGACACAGGAGGCTTACGTTGGTGATCTAAGGGAGGTCACGGCAGCACAGACCCAACGTCTGACGGCTGCCACCTCCACGCTTGAATGACATGATCTCCGCTGCGCTGTCTCCCTTCACACCTCGGTTCTCTGACACGTCAGCTTTCCACTCCTCGTGCTCGCCATGCTCTCTGTCGCCATCGCCTTTACACACACCATTCGCACGCGAACAAGTGCAACGCTGGGCAGGCACGCACAGCGCTCCGCTGTCCGACGCACCGCGTTCACAAACCCTCCGAAGATTTGTTGTGCACCTCACTTATGCCCCCCCTTCGAAAAGTTTTTCAGATAGAAAAAAGTGTCATTGGGGCACAAACACTTATGTTCATGTGGTAAACAGACAAGTTAGACGCCATTGAAGTCACCAAAGGCACTTTACACAGTGATACATGGAGGCACATAGTGACGCACACAGAGAGAATATGTCAAACCTTATACATGTGACAAAATGCAAAATAAAAACAGTACAAAATACCAGACAAGCTTTTAACATGTCTGTACCATGAACATGAATATGTACACACTGAACAACACATAACCGCAAAACGAAAGGAGAACAACAACCTACATACACTACCAGGCTACATTTGCACAGATAACAATTGCAAACACCGGATAGTAGCACTGTACATTGGGTATCAGCCTCCGGCAATATATAAACCACTCATGCAATCAGCACCTACGTTTTCTGATCCTGTCAACTTTTTCGATTACAATGAAAGATGACGCTTGCACAGTCTCTTCGGACACACGCTCTTTGTATCGCTTAAGCATATTGATGTGGAAGAGCTTCTTCGTATGGCCCAAGTCAATCCAATAATCCACGTCACTCTTTTTGCCAGAAACCACGAATGGACCTTTCCATTGCATTAGCAGTTTATTGTGGCTGCTGGGCTAAAGAATGAGGGCATGATCTCCAGCACTTAAATGCTGCTTCTTGCTCTTCCTGTCATAACATTTCTTGTGAGACTGTTGAGCACGCACCAAATTTTGATGTGCCGCGCTCACAGTTTGCTCAAGACATTCTCTTAGATCGAGAACGTAACCATATGTCGTCTTCGTGTCTTCTCTGAGCTCTTCCCTTGTCCAGAGCTATCTGAGGATGGCGAGCAGTCCTCGCACATGTCGTTCAAATATCAACTCAAGCGGAGAAAACCCCAGACTCGCCTGCGGCACCTCTCTGTATGCGAACAGAAGCGGAGCGATATAATGATCCCATGTTTTGGGCTGCTCCTGACTGAGCTTCCGCAGCATCTGCTTGAGTGTGCTGTTAAATTTCTCCACCATCTCATTGCACATTGGATGGTAAGGGGTTGTGCTGAAATGTTTCACCACCAAGATATCATTGAGCTCTCTCATCATTTCGGATGTGAAACAGAAGACCTGGTCACAAAGGATCTCTCTCGGAACACCAATTCGTGAAAACATCTCCACCAAACCTTCTGCCACGGTTTCCGAGTCTGTCTTTGGCAGAGCCACGGCTTCGGGATACCACGTGGCAAAATCGACAAGAGCAAGAGTATATCTATTCCCTTTCACCGATGTGGGCGATAGCGGACCGACAATATAGACAGCGACCTGATCAAATGGAGTTTCGATAAGAGGCATGCGTCCCAACAGAGCTTTCCCTACTTTGCCTTTCGGGCACGTCCTTTGACAGGTGTCGCACGACCTGACATACCGCTTAATCTCCTCCTGCACTCCCGGCCAGTAGAATTCTTCCAGAACTTGATCTGTAGTCTTCTTAAAGGGACTATGCAATAAATTAATTGAGATTACGTAAAGTAGACGAGAGATAGGCATTTCATCACTCGTCACCCCAACGCAAGAATTTTTAAGCTAGCATCAATAACAGCGAAGATATAGACGATTAAAAATTACACTCCTCCTCTCCCTCCTGAACTCGCACACGTGGGGCACCAGACAAAAATAAAGAAAATAGCTCTGGGACTGGGCCCCGCCCATAAATATGTCATCCGCTGACGTTCCTTTTGCAACTTCCGGTTGTCGCTCCTAGCTCCTGAGCAGCAGTCAGCGGCGTGATTGTGGCGCGCGTCGGGTTTCTTTGCTTGTCGTCTGTTGTAGTTAGCAGTAATGGACCCGGACCTCGAGGCACGACTGCTCGCTCTTACGGCCGCGATGGGCATCGAGCCCTATGCGTTCACGCCGTACCGGCTGAACGACAGTAGCGACTCGGCGAGCACTGCGAGTGGCTCCGGAACTCCCGACGGAAGGAGGCGGCAGAGGAAAATTGAAACCATATGCGCGAAGGCAATGCCCTGGCTCACGCTTACTTGAGAGGGTCGCGCGGCGGCACGAGCAGACGATTTTCACGACTACCGGAAGTGTGCCCGTGACGTCGTGGCTACCGTGGCTCTAGCGAATGACAGCATGTGGTGGCCTGGTGACGTCATAGGTAGAGTGACGTCTTTTTTCACGATTTTAGTTTAAAAATCGGTCACTACGAGCACACCAATCGGCCCGCGAATTTTAAAAAACACGGTTTTTAAAAATTCATAATAAATTGCCGGCTCAGTTCCGAAGACTCATACTTGGTGTGAATGCTTCTTAGCATCATTTCTAAGCATTGAAAGCATTTACAAGCGACCTTTTATTCGTTGCATAGTCCCTTTAATGCCCTGATGCTCGCCAACGGGCTGTCGTGGGCAGGCCTTAACACCTGTGATCGGCAAGACTTGGGAAGTGCTACCTGTCGAACCTCTCTGCCAGAGGCGAGATGATAGAGGCGGTACAGCAAACCCTTTTCAGCAGTAAAACGAGCTTTTGGGCAAGTTGGTTACTTTGCTTCCACATAACTGCAGCGTAAAAAATTACGAGCACAAAAAAGGGGTCGTATGCGTGTCGTATGTGTTTCTCCCCTTTTTTGTGCTCGTAATTTTTTACGCTGCAGCTACCTTTTCAGCAGGTTACGAGTGCAAAGTGCCGTATTTGCCATGGAACACCTTCCCTACTTTCACCCAGCACGCCTTCAATGACTCATCGTCTCTTTGCTCTGCTTCTAACACTTCCTTGGTGAACCTCATGGGACAGACGCTTAAAGCAGCTTTTTCCCTCCTTCGTCCGGAAACTTCCTTTCCTGCCAACACCACTTTTGGGCCCTCGCCCTCATCATTTTCACTGGTGACCGCGTCATTGACTATGTCAGGACATAATTTAGCAACGCCCTCTGATTTCTTCCAATAATATCTGGATTTGACGGCTCACTGGCCTCTGGTATATTTGCAATTATGACATCGAACAATGGTGTCTCCATGCACTTTACCAGGGCTATGCCAGTGAAATAAGGGAAAGCGATATAGACTTCTGCCTCGGGAACTTCCAGACTACTGCCATCAACAAGGAACACCATAGGTCTCGAGCCGGTGAGAGCTGAGTCACGAACTAGGGCTCTCCGCACCACCACTGTATTGCTCCCCGTGTACCGTAAAACACGTACGGGTAGGCCTCAGAGCTCGCCCTCTAGTACAGGCATGTGTTGGGCGTATGCAGGCTTTTTCCGGACCAGTCCAACCACCACCTTATCCTCAGCTGGTTCAAGCCTACCTGCTGTTGTGGACGCAGTTTCAGGCGCAACACTCTCTGGCTGAACACAACAGGACGATTGCTTTTGGTTTTCGTGCTTCCTTGAGCAGGAACTTTCATCATGCCCTGTTTTTCGACAGTAAACACTATAAAGCTGTTTTAGCTTAGAGCGACAGTCGGCAGCCTTATGTCCAGGTCGATTACAAATGAGGCACCTTCCTGACTGTCTACTCGATGGCACATCCTTCTCTCATGGAATGCCCACCTCGAACGATTCTTTGAACGAAGACAAGTTTCTTTGCCGCTCAGCCTCCAGAAAGTTGTCTGCCGCCTCAGCCATTTTGTCCAGCGTCTTGCACTCTCTTTCTCGAAGAAAAATCGCCAGACGACTATGACAGTTCCTCATGAACTGTTCGGCCACCACCAAGTCACGTAAATCATTGTACGTTGTGGCCATTCCCGACATCTCGACCCATCGATCACAAAGACTAAGCAAGCGTGGTGTTTATTGCTTGCCTGTTTCTTTATCAAGTGGCTTACTTTCACGAAACCTTTCGCGATAACCTTCTGCTGTAAACTGAAAATGTTGGAGCAGTGCTAGTTTTGCCTTATCATAATCTATTGAATCTGTGGGAGACAATCGACCAAACACTTGGAGACCCTCCCCAGTCAAAGACCCACTCAGTGCTGTAGCCCATTTTTTCTTGGGCCAGCTGTGCTCTTCTGCGATATGCTCAAAATGGTTGAGGTATGCATCCAAATCATCCCTGCGATCGTCGAAAGGCGGGATCAATTTGTGTGGGCTAAGCGCTTCTGAGGGCCCCGATGCGGGTTCACCTACCTCCTCCAGCTTCTGCGAGCCTTAATTGGAGCTGCAATCTACGCTCTTCAGCTTCTGCTAGCAACTTTGCATGCACGCGTTCGGCTTCTGCTGACAACTTTGCACGCTCGCGTTCGGCTTATGCTTTCCGCTCCTCGGCCTCTGCTTGCGCCTTGGTGTGCTTGCATTCGGCTGCACGTGCTGCGCTTTCCCTCTCTTGCTCGGCAGCCACCCAAGTGCGCAGCTCGGTGTCTTTCAACCCCATGCGTTCACCCAACTCGACCAAATCTTTTAGTGTCGCCATCTTTTCTTTTTACGGGCCCACGAAAAAGGAAAAATAAAAACCACGTCTTTGTCCTCTCGTGGACGCCAATTGTTGCAAATTGGTAGCGCGTCCCCGACTTTCCGATGGGGAATGCTATCGCGTGCAGATTCGAACAAGAGTACACGAGAACAAAGAGATCAAACAAAACGGAGCCGTATTTACAATCTAAAGGAAAAGAGCCAATACGAAATAAAAACACGAAAAACACACACTCAACACGCGTACTACACTACAGAAATAAAGGAAAAAAGTTCACCAGGTACTGAGCGTCCCAGGTGAAGTGGGGATGCCTTGCAGACAGGATGGAACGCGGGTGGATGTAGTGCGATGCGTCGCTGATGTTGGGTCGAAGAAAGCGGCGCAAGGGAGCCAGGTGGTGGTACGAGCGGAGAACACGGGGAGACGCCAGCGGTCTCCCGTCAAGGGCCCGAAGAACTTGGCAGCAGCAGAAGAATCATAACCAGATCCCATCGACGGCAGTCCGAAACGCCAGAGGCTTAAAACAGGCTATCCAAGGGTGCCTTTAAGCAGTTCGGACCCTCAATCCATCGGCTGCCACCTCCAAGCTTGAAAGGGACGCAGGAGGCTTACGTCGGTGATCAAAGGGAGGTCATGACAGCACGGACCCGACGTCTGACGGCTGCCACATCCATGCTTGAATGACACGATCTCTGCTGCGCTGTCTCCCTTCACACCTCAGTTCTCTAACACATCAGCTCTCCATTCCTCGTGCTCACCACGCTCTCTGTCGCCGTCACCTTGCACACACCATTCGCACGTGCAATGCTGGGCATGCACGCGCAGCGCTCCGCTGTCCGACGCACCACTGTCGACTCACCGCGTTCACAAACTCTCCGAAGATTTGTTGTGCACCTCACAACTGTATATTGCTGCCTATACGTAGACCCCCCCCCCCCCATCTCGCACCCCTCGCTGGCAACAAAAAATATTTATGCCATATCTAAGACACATATCCTGTCCCGTTTCACCTCACGTTATGTACTTCCTCGCATGTTGGCATGACTGTGCATGCGCAGCTCAAAGCAATGAGCAAGCAACGATATAATCACAAAGCCAGCAGTGGAATGCAAAGGAGATAACGGGCGATCAAACGGCACCCTCGCGTGCGGCCCGCTGACCAGCTGCAAACCGAACAGCAAACGGTTCGATAGCTTTGGATTTGGGCACGCGTGCAACTGTTCATCCGGGAAAGCGACCGTCAGCACGAGCGAGCCAGGTAGACTGTGCACAATTCGTGCCCACGCCACTTGCATATGGTGGTGCGGCCATGCTGATCTTTCGAGGCCTGTTAAAGTTTTGTTTAAAAAAATCTGTTTAAAAAGTTTAGGGTGCGCAAATTATTCGCGGGCACAGATTACATGAGTAAACACGGTATTCTAAAGAAATTGTTGCCTGAACCATGGAAGCTTATACAGTGGGCGCTTTTATCCATGACTGGATGCTCATCGTGTGAAGCAGATTTATTCATAACTGTTTTGACCCCGTTCGTTTTGTTGCATTTCTAGAGCTGTACTGCAGTCAAGACATTCTTCGTTTTTCAAATTTGGGAATTTTAAACCTTCTGTATACAGTTTTCTTCCCTGTCTAGATATGTCAATGGACACTGCATCACAAAAATTCCAAACTAAAATTGGTGCTTTATGAAAGAAAATTCTAAGAATGTTTTTACCTGTAGCGCGCTAGCAGCAATGCAGTGAATAAAGAGATTTAGCATACTGGAGACGCATTAGCAGAGATGTATGCCAGTTTTACGTACAGGACCTGCGCATGCATAGTGGCATGGGCGTGGCCAGATAGGACCACTTCGCATGGCTTACGTAAAAGTGGTGTACATCTCTGGTATGCTAAAGCTCTCTAATGTTGAACCAGCCTTCTGCCACATTTTATTAACTCTGCAGACTTTTTACAGGAATCGGAAGAAAAATACACATTAGAAAACACTTTTCTGGAGATATGACAGTGAAATTTTGTTAGAGTAGTCCTCAAGTGGAGTTGCAAGCTGGGCTAGTCTCTAGGCATTTGTAGAGGTGTTTCAGTACAGAGAGACCCGACGGTGTGCGCAGCGTCTGATGGATGCAACACTGGACTTCCACGTGGTGCACCAGCAGTACGGCCAGGTGCTAAGCGAGCTGAGCCACCGGGAGGGGCCGGGCGGCCGCGGGGACCACCTGCAGGCGGCCGGCCAGTTCATGGACCGGCTGGCCCAGGCGCCCCTACCCTTTCTTGAGGAGCAGGAGGAGGCTGCCGACCGCCTCAAGGAATACCTGGGATACGCCAACGCGCTGCTGTACGTCTTCCTTGGGGTATTATTCAAAGCCTTGACTCCTAGCACTGCAGAGTGGCTGGGCACCATGATACATGCCTGCAGAATGAAATTACGCTGCACACTTTATAACAGCTATACTCTGCGACAACTTCTTCTGGCAGTTGAGTGGTAACTACAAAGCCGAAACACACAGAATGTAGTCCACACTTGTAGTTATTAGATTTCTCTTTAAACATAATATGCTGTCAATATTTGTTACTTAAAGCATATTTCTAACACAGGTGCCAAATTTGAACGTCGAAAGTCGAAGAAAACAGTTTTCTCTGTTACAGTGAGTTTGCTAGACGAGAAGCCTCCATAAACGGCGCTAGCTGCTCCAGCGGCAGAGTGTGGGTGCCGCAGGGAGGCAGCCGCACTAATTGGCAGAATGACACTGTTATGGATGCTCTGCCCCTGTAGCCTTGCCTTCATTGCCAAGAAGCTGTGAAGCATAAGAGCACAACACATACTCAAGACGTGCTGCTTTGCAATTAATCTTTACGCACAGAACTAAGGAAATATGAAGAAGCAATGGTGTACTTGTGAACAGTTTTCTGGCCTAAGAATTGGCGCATTGAGAGTGAAATAGACTAAACAAGTGAAATAAGAAAGAACTACTTAATGTCTCAAGACACCACTTACAAGTCCGATTGGCTCACACAGGTGCCTTTTGTCTTCAGCGAATGTTTACATTATCTATCGGGAAAACCAATGCTATTGCTAATAATTAATTCTTGTGTCTGCAAAGTTTGGCTGACAGCTATGTGAGCTACAGTAAGGTATGTTGCTGGTCAAGTTCACTTTGCATGTTACCTTGTGATACAAGGCTTTACATAGACACACACACAAAGAGACAGGACGACAAGCACAGGTGCCAACTTCCAACTGTTTATTACGCCATAGGAGCACATGTATTTATAACATCTAGCCATGCCCACATTCACGACTTTGTGCTTAGCAGTTGCCAAAACTTATCACACCAAAAGGTCTGAAGAAGGGGGCACCATGGTCAAACCAGAAGTTTGTGCACTATCCATACCTTGGCAAAATCGCAAGTTCCCACTCAGGCTCACCATAGAAGTTTGGTCAACCTATGGGCTCATTCAAACTCACACTCAAAGAGGCCTGGGCTCACTCAAACTCGCGGCTCATTTGGACTCTCATTTTGACTCGACTCATCTGGGCTCACTCGTTTCAACTTAAGACTCATCTGGACGCGCTCATTTTGACTCGGGACTCATCTGGACTCACTCACTTCGACCCGGCTTGGACTCACCTGGACTAACTTGATCATTTTGACTCAGGATTCATCTGGGTTCACTCTTTTCGACTCGGGACTCATTTGGACTCACCCACTCATATCGACTCACGACTCATCTGCGCTCACTCATTCTGGCTCATTCGCACATTTAAGCTTATATTCACCCAGGCTTACCTTGATTCGGGACTCCTATGAGCTTACACATCTTACAGCTGAATTGCTTTTACTGCCAGTGGCCCTAGTTATGTACCTAAAATGTCAAAAAAATTGGTTCAAAACATGATGGCGCGATGAGCCCTTAACTGCAGCTACCCTGTAGCTGCCGCTCACGGGACATAAAGATCTGAGGCCACTGCGTTTGCAAACAGCCAACTAAAAAACACCAAAGGAAGAACTAGAGCAACTGCGATACAACAAGCCACAGCTAATATCCAACGATCGCGCCACTAGATCGCGCCACCGGTCGCGCCACTAGAAAGTATTCTAGTTCACTATAGTTCAAACTCACAATTCAGATCACGTGAGTCCAGGCTCATTCTCCTGAAGAACAGCGTGAACTTGGACAAGGACAGAAGGAAGGCACAGACGGGTGCTGTCCTTCTTTCTGTCCTTGTCCAAGTTCGCGCTGTGCTTCAGGAAAATGTCATACCAACTCGCCCAAGCATCCGTTTTAACAGGCTCATTCACAATTCAGATCATAATCTGAACGTCAGTCCAGACTCACTCACTACTCAGATCATGATTACAGTGTTTACAGTTCCAGTGTTAAGTTCATTGTGCCTATGTTTTCATCATGAGTGCATTTACACAAACCCATTTGTAAGTCCCTCCTTATGTAATGCCTTTGGGCCTTTAAGGATGAAATTAATGAAACATGAGTCAGACTCACTCACTACTCAGATCACAATCTGTACATAAGTCTGGGCTCATTACTGCTCTGATCATGATCTGAATGTGAGTACGGACTCACTCATGACTCAGATTTTTACCTGAAGTGTGCCCGAGTGAGTCCGCCGACCTATGACCATATCTGCACAAGGTGTCACACAACTTCAAGAAAGTAACAAGCAGACACAAGGTACTGTTGGTTTTTTCAGCGCCAACAAGCTGTCTAAACATTACCCCATATAAGTAGCACAGAAGCGCCCGGCTGCAAGACAATGCACGAGACAGTGTACATCCGCTGAGTTGTGTTATCATCATCATCATCAGCCTGACTACACCCTCTGCAGGGCAAAGGCCTCTCCCATGTCTCTCCAATTAACCCTGTCCTTTGCCAGCTGTGGCAACCCTATCGCTGCAAACTTAATCTCCTCTGCCCACCTCACTTTCTGACGCCATCTGCTACGCTTGCCTTCTCATGCAAGCCACTCCGTCACCCTTAACGACTGGCGGTTATCTTGGCCAAGCCCATTTCTTCCTCTTTATTTCGACTAGGATGTCATTTACACGCATTTTTTCTCTCACCCACTCTGCCTGATTCCGGTCTCTTAACGTTACACCTATCATTTTTCTTTCCATAACTCGCTGCGTTGTCATTAACTGAAGTTTTACCCTTTTTGTTAGCCTCCACGTTTCTGAACCATAGGTGAGTACTGGGAAGATTCAGCTGTTGTATACTTTTCTCTTGAGGGATATTAGTAAACTGTCATTCATAATCTGAGAGAACCTGCCATATGCGCCCCACCCCATTCTTATCCGTCTAGTTATATCCCTCTCATGATACGGGTCAGCTGTCACTACCTGCCCTAAGTACACATATTTCTTTAACACTTCCAGCATCTCGCTACCAATTGTGAAGTGCTGTTCTCTTGCAACTGTTGAACATTACTTTGGTTTTCTGCATGTTAAATTTTTTGGCCCTCCGTTTTGCTCTGCCTGTCTAACTCGATCATGCTTTGCAGTTCATCCCCTGAGTGACTTAAGCAAGGCCTAATACTAAGGTATTCTCCATTAACTCTTACTCCCAACTGTTCCCGATCTAGGTCTCAGAACACCTATTGTAAGCAGACGGTGAATAGCATTGGCGAGATCGTGTCGCCCTTCCTTACTCGAATTTTATTACTGAGTTTATGGAGGACTATGGTAGCTGTGCAGTTGCTATATATATCTTCCAGTATTTTGACATAAGGCTCTTCCACACCCTGATTCTGCAATGCCTACATGAATGCTTTCTCGTATTCAATGAAGGCTATGTATAGGGACTGGTTATATTCTGTGCATTTCTCTGTCACTTGATTGATAGTGTGAATAGGGTCTATTATCGAGTATCCTGCCTGATCATTTGGTTGATTGAAGTCTAAGTCATCCTGCTTCTATTTTTGATTACCTTAGTACCTTGTAGGCAGCAGACAGTAAGCTGATCGGTCTGTTATTTTCCCAGTCCTTGACGTCTCCTTTATTTATGAATTAAGATAATGTTAGCGTTCTTCTAAGCATCCGGCATGCTGGAAGTCATAAGGCGTATACAGGGTGGCTAGTTTTTCTAGCACAATCTCCCCTCTGTCCTTCAACAGATCTGCTTGCTGTTATCTGATTCTCACCAGCTGCTTTTCTCCTTTGCATTGCTCTTGAGGCTTTCTTTACTTCTTTCGTTACTGGCGGGATGTCCCATTGCTGTGGATTACTGCCTCGATCTCATGAACGGTTTGATTACTTTGGCTGCTGTATAGATATGTGTAGACCTCTTCAGCTACTTTAGCTGTCTTATCCATATTGCTAATGACATTAACCTCTTTGTTTCTTAGCGCATACGTCCCCGCAGGGGGCCGTCTGCAGCTTGCAGGCGTTGGTGAGTGGCGACACCACGGGTTCCCGAGCATCCGCAGGGACATCCCCGCAAGGGGATGATGGTGAACCGTGCATCACCACGGACCCGAGCACCCGCGCTTCGCCGTGCGTGGCATCGCCGTGTCCGCGGAAAAGGGGATCCTGGTGGTTGAGCCGATGCCGAGCGTTAGGACCTTTAAGGCCCCTCGGCGGAGGCAACACACCACTTTGGCCCCAGCTTCCTGTAGACGGCACCTCCGGCCTGACCCGACCGGGAGAAATCGGCAGTCGCCTTTTCCTGTCCTCCCCTCTCTCTGTCTTTCAGTTTCCTATCATCTTTCTTAGAACTTTCCTGTCTCCTCCTCCCTTCTCGGTTTTTTCACTTTTCATAGGCGGCGAGGGTTAACCTTGTGTGGCCAACCACCCTGAGTTGCGTCATATTTGGTTATAGCAGTGGTGTATAGCTGGCGTGGGCAGGGCTTGTTTTAAAGTTCCTGTCCCGTCCCCTTGTTGGCTCCATGGTGGGTGGCTGGCAGGCACCATGGCCGAAGAACAAAGTTTTTTATGGCTTCCTCCCTGCTTACTAATGATCGCCCTCTGAAAAGGGGCGGACCGATGTCACATCCCAGTTTTTAAACAAAAAGAAGACAACTTTTCCTAAGTACCACATCGTCCACAGTAAAGAAACAGAAAAGCCAGCCAGACAAATATCCCCGTTCCTTGTTTCAAGACTTCTTACAGATTCCTTGGGCCCTCAGTACAAAGTCACAAAGTTGGCTAGTGGTGACCTCCTGTTCGAACTTCTCGACATTACTCAAATATCAAAGCTTGCAAACATTGAAACTTTTGGCAATATTCCTGTCTCTGTCACACCACACAGATCATTGAACACAGTACGTGGTGTCATCTCAGACAATGACTTTCTGCACCTAACAGAGGAAGAGATGCTTGAAGGACGTTCACCGCAAAATGTAACCAACATCCATAGAATTACAATCCGCAAAGACGACAAAGAAATTCCAACAAAACACCTGGTCCTGACATTTGCCTCTTGCACCCTACCCGAGCTAATCGAGGTAGGCTATGCAAAAATCTCCGTTCGCCCTTATATACCCAACCCTAGACGCTGTTTCAAATGCCAGAAGTTCGGTCACGGCTCACAAAGCTGCCGCAGCCGTAACACCCGTACTAAATGTGCCTCAAATGACCACCAATCAGACGACTGCGATGCTCCGCCATGCTGTGCAAACTGCAAAGGCGACCACGCTGCTTATTCAAGGTCTTGTCCTGCCTGGAAGAAAGAAAAGTGAATAATTACAAGAAAGACAAAAGATAATATCACATTTAAAGAGGCAAGAAGGCGTTATGCGATGTCACATGGCACTTTCTCCATCACTCCTCACACAAACTTCGCCGATGTGGTGCAGGGGCGCGGCGCATCACAGCTGCTTTTGGCACCTGCCCAGCTCACACTAAGTGAGGTTGAGGCAGGGCCATCCGCGCCCCTGGCAGATGCAGCGAGAGCTGCTATGCCACCCCCGCAAACGGGCCCGCCGGCCACCAAGTCGGCAGCCCGCAAGGCTTCCCCCGTTTGGGAGAAGTCCACTACCCCCCTAACGGTGGATTCCCCGCGGAACTCCAGCGCCTCCACTGAGGCGATGGATACAACTGAGAGCTCGCCTCGGCCACAACGGCGGCAGGGCTCCCTTTACCGAAAAAAAGGAAAAAATCATGATAACAGGCCCTCAAAAAGGAGGGACCTGAGGTTCAGAATACATCCTTTTAAGAATTTATAGTGGCGTTTCTTATCCACTGGAACTGCCATGGAATTTTAAATAGCTATGGTGATGCAACAGATCTCTTACATTCTCTGTCTCCTGTGGCACTGTGCCTTGAGGAGACCAATTTGGGACCTTTACACAAAAATATTTGTAAAAAGTATAAAGTCTTTCGCCATGACCGTGAGCAGGCGAATAGGCTCTCTGGAGGCATTGCTGTTGTAGTTCAGAGCGGTGTTGCAACGCATGAAATCAAGCTCCAGACGAATTATGAAGCCGTTGCAGTCACTGTCATTAGCTTTAAAACAATTACCATATGCACAGTGTATCTTCAACCACACCTCACAGTAACACTCCATGACCTAGAAGCACTTTTTAATCAGTTACCAGAGCCATATCTGGTAGTTGGAGATTTTAATGCGCACTCCCCATTTTGGGGGAGTGAACAGACGAACACTAGCGGCTGGGTTTTAGAAGATTTTACTCTATGCAACAACGTCTCCTTGCTCAATACAGGCAAACCCACATACTGCACTCCATACTCAGGAAAGATGAGTTGCATAGACTTATCTTTTAGCTCTCCATCCGTTTTTACAGATTTTAAGGGGAATGTTCTTGACAACCCATGCAGAAGTGATCACTTTCCAGTGATAATTAACTTTTCATCACCACCACCAATCATTCCAACTAAACCACGCCGTTGGAAACTGCACTTAGCGGACTGGCCACTATTTCAAGAAAAGGCCTGTCTCGAAAAAATATTTTCAGGTGATCTTAGCCTTGAGGAAAAAAATGAAATTTTTACAACATGTATAATTGAGGCTGCACGTCTAGCTTATTCCGCAGTCGTCAGGACTAGTACGTCGAAACAACAAGGTTTGGTATAACCAAGATTGCAGAGAAGCAAAAAAGAATCAAAACAAAGCCTGGGGAACTTTCCGAAGATACCCCACACACGACAGGTTCATAGATTTTAAAAAGGCGAGAGCAAAAGCACGACATATCCGTCGCAATGCTGAAAAAACTTTGTGGAAAAACTGCGTATCGTCAATAAATAGTTCAGTTGCATCAAAACAAATGTGGGACCAAGTCCGCAAACTTAATGGCGGCTTTTCTCCCTTCACAATTCCTTTCCTAACATCTCCGGATAGACAAACAAGCATTAGCGAACAGGCCGACAAACTAGGAGAACACTTTGCCACAGTTTCGAGCTCCTCACACTACACACACTCATTTTTAAAATACAAGAACACAACTGAAAAACAATGACTGCCGACCAGTGGCAGTGCAAATGAACATTACAATAAATTAATTACTGACAAATAGACGGCACCAGGCCCAGATGAAATCCATTATGAAATGCTTGCACACCTCTCCGAAGATGCTGTAGAAGCTCTTCTGAAATTCTTCAATAAAATATGGCAGTCTGGAAAAATGCCAGAGGCGTGGAAAAACGCCGTGGTTGTGCCATTCCTGAAATCTGGAAAACTGTCAACTTCGGCTGGTAGTTACAGGCCAATAGCACTTACGAGTTGTCTTGCTAAAAGCTTTGAAAGTGTGCTAAACATTAGGTTAAGGCTCATCCTAGAATCGCGAAAACTTCTTGATATTCATGATGTGGATTTAAACAAGCACGCTGTACAAACGATCATCTCGTCCATCTTGAAAACACAGTCCGTGAAGCATTCATACACAAACAGCATTGTCTGGCAATATTTTTTTACTTGGAAAAAGCTTACGATACCACCTGGAGGTTTGGGATTCTTCGTGACCTCGCGGATCTAGGTACCCGTGGCAGGATGCTAAACTGTCTAAAAGACTTCCTCTCTGACCGTTCCTTTCGTGTACGTCTAGGTTGCACGCTTTCGAAAAAATTCATCCATGAGAATGGCGTACCGCAGGGCTGTATTCTATGTACCACGCTCTTTATTGTAAAAATGAACTCAATATCGCGAATAATTCCAAAGTCCATCATGTATTCCGTATATGTTGACGACCTTCAAGTTTCATGCACATCATCCAGTTTATCAACATACGAAAGACAGACACAGCTTACACTGAACAAACTAGCGACTTGGGCACAAAAAACAGTTGCCGTCCTTTTCTCACTGAAAAGAGGCGTGCAGATTGATCCCACCCTGCACTTGAATGAAGCTGTTCTACAAGTAGAAAAAGAGCATAAATTCCTAGGCATAACTTTTGACAGAAAGCTCACATTCCTACCTCACATAAACACCCTCAAAAAGAAAACTTCCCGATCGCTAAATATACTGAAGATACTCTCACGGAAACATTGGGGGTCCGATAGGTTATGCCTTTTACAGATCTACCGCTCCGTAGTACGGTCCACTTTGGACTATGGATGCATTGTGTATGGGTCTGCAAGACCATCATACCTCAAAAAACTGGATCCTATACAAAACCTGGGTCTCCGTTTATCAACTGGTGCATACAGAACATCCCCAATAAACAGTCTATATTGCCACGCTGCTGACTTTCTGCCGGCGCCACCTGGAGGTCGAACTGTGTTCCCGAGCGCGTGGCCGAACGTCTTCTTTGTCCAGAACGAGCGCGGCGGTGTTGGCAAACCTCGCCCGAGTGAACAGTTTGGTTCTCTGTATTTTTCGCCGGTGACATTTTTGGTGGAGGTGCTGGGTATTATCCCATGTACGCTGACCGGGACGATAGCCCTGACGCTTCTCCCCGACGAGCAGACGCCACACCTGTCCACAAAGCTAGCCGTCGCCTGCGAGGCCTGCAACCCGAATTTGAGCCACTCACGATTCCTGCTCGGGCCATGACTTCCGCCACTGGCAGCCAGACAGGTCAGTCCTTCGGCAGTGCCCCGCCGTTCGTCTTTCTTGCACCTCGGTCGCCACCATCCTTCCACGGCGACCGGTTCGAGGATGTAGAAGATTGGTTGGCCGGTTTTGACCGTGTGGCCGCGTTCAACCAATGGGACGACGAGCGAAAGCTGCTGAACGTGTACTTCGCACTGCAAGACTCGGCGAAAACGTGGTTCGAGAACCACGAGGCGTCCTTCTCTAACTGGGCAGCTTTTCGCCGCGAGGTGCTCGCCACGTTCAGTTCGAGCGAGCGAAAGGAGAATGCCGAACTTGCCCTTCGCTCCAGGTCACAGCAGTCCAACGAGAGCGTGGCCATGTTTATTGAGGACATGACCCGCCTCTTCAATCGGGCCGACCCAGCCATGCCCGAAGCTACAAAGGTGAGGCACCTTATGCGTGGGGTAAAGGAGCAGCTGTTCGCTGGCCTCATGCGCGACCCTCCCAGAACTGTCGCCGCCTTTGCCAAGGAAGCGACGACCATAGAACGTTCCTTGCAGGAACGGAGTGCCCAATACGGCCGTCAGGCAAATGTAGCGGCCGCTCAGTACTGCACGTCCTTGCCAGGCCCCGGGGATGAGGCGCTGCGAGCGCTTGTGCGGAGCATTGTCCGCGAAGAACTGCGACACCTCCACTTGAGTGCTCCGTCAGAAAGCGTACCTTCGACAGGCGATGTTCTCCGTGACGAAATCCGGCGAGCGGTGCAGCCACCCCCAGCACCCCTTTCGGAGCCGCACGTAATGTCCTACAGCGATGCCCTGCGCCGACCTGCCCCGGCGCCGCAAGCGTTTCGCCCCGTTGCCGAACCACCACCACCCCATCGATACGTGCGTCCCATCGAGCAGCAGCAGGACCCGTGCCCTCCATTCCGCAAAGCGTACGTGTGGCGAACGTCCAACGATCGTCCGCTCTGCTACCACTGCGGGGAGCCCGGCCATGTTCTGCGGAATTGCCCGTACCGGCGGATGGGTCTGAGAGGATTCCCACCGGACGCGCCTCGACCGCGCTATGGTGAAAGACCGCGGGACATAGAGGAGTACCTGAACTCTCAAGTGCGGCCCCCGACCTCACAGCGGCGACAGTCGCGATCGCCATCCCCGAGGCGCTTTGCTACGCCCAGTCGGCCCTCAACCTCCGGTCAGTTCGGAGGCACGTCCCCTCGGCGGGAAAACTGAAGACGGCGTCCTCCGGGGGTAGGGCCGCCGCCGCTGCACGAAGTCAACAGCCTCCACCCGACGATTGGACACGACGGCCCGAGCGTCAACGACCCGATCCGACGACCCCACCGACGTGCTGCGAACGATTAGTTTCCGCTGAAATTTTAGTAACCGTCGACAGTTATGAACAGTTATGGCTAGCAGGGAGCTAGCCATGACACTCCGTAAGGTTCTGACGCCTTGGTGTGGACCCGTGATCCGCACTGCCGGTGGCCATGTCGTGACACCAATCGGCGTTTGCACTTGCCGCATCCAAATCCGTGGTCTTACTTTCACCGGCTCCTTTGCCGTGTTAGCTGACTGTTCAAAGGACCTCATACTGGGCATGGATTTCCTTCACGAGTATGGTGCGATCATAAACCTTCAGGAACTCATGGCGCTCTTGGCATTGCTGAAGCGAACATGTCCCTGCTACTCGCTCGGCAAGTTTGTGTCGCCCGAGGCCTAGTAGACCTTGCCAATGGTCGTACCGAAATCTTAGTCACGAACTTTACTCGTGAACCGCAACATTTGACGAAGTCAGAAGTCGTCGCTCATTTTGACGAGCTTGGAGAGTGTACGAGGCAGTGCTCTTTATCCACCACGTCAGACCTCGGCGACGCGACGGCTACAGCCATTCCGACTGACGTGAACCCGCACCTCTCGGCCAGTCAGAAAAACTGCGTGCAAAGCCTAATCTATTCCTTCCGCGACTGTTTTGCGGAAACTTCCAAGGTCCGACAGACGCCGCTTACCAAGCATCGAATTGTCGTTGCTGACGACCAAAGACCAATTTGCCAGCGTCCTTATCGCGTGTCTTCCAAAGAACGCGATGCCATCCGCCGCCAAGTTACACAGATGCTCCAGGACGACGTCATCCAACCTTCCACGAGCCCCTGGGCATCGCCTGTTGTTCTCGTCACGAAGAAAGATGGCACCCTCAGGTTCTGCGTCGATTACAGGAGCCTGAATACCGTCACGAAAAAAGATGTGTACCCTCTGCCCCGCATTGATGATTCCCTAGACCGCCTGCGCCATGCCACCTTCTTTTCATCCCTCGACCTCCGCAGTGGGTATTGGCAAATAGAGGTCGACGAACGCGACCGAGAGAAGACCGCCTTTATTACGCCAGACGGTTTATACGAGTTTAAGGTACTCCCTTTTGGCTTGTGCTCGGCCCCTGCCACGTTCCAACGAATGATGGACACCGTGCTGTCCGGTCTGAAGTGGCAGACATGCCTCGTATATCTTGACGATGTCGTGATCTTCTCTGACACGTTTGATGAGCACCTGAAACGCTTGCGTGCTGTTTTCGAGGCCATACGTTCCGCTGGTCTCTCTCTCAAGCCAGAGAAATGTCACTTCGCATTTCAAGAGCTGAAGTTTCTTGGTCACATTGTCAGCGCACGAGGTGTTAGTCCAGATCCCGAAAAGACGGCCGCCGTAGCTGCCTTCCCTAAGCCAACAGACAAACGGAGCCTGCGTCGTTTCTTGGGCCTCTGCGCGTACTATCGCCGGTTTGTTCCCAATTTCTCCCGGCTAGCAGAGCCTTTGACCCGCCTGACGAAGGATTCTGAATCCTTCATCTGGGGCCAAGACCAGGACAGCGCCTTCACAGAACTCAAGTCCCGTCTGCAGTGTACGCCTGTGCTTGGCCACTTCGACGAAGAGGCCGACACTGAACTGCACACTGATGCTAGTAACGTTGGCCTCGGCGCGGTCCTTGTTCAGCGGCAGGATGGTCTAGAACGCGTGATTGCTTACGCCAGTCGCACTTTGTCCCGTTCAGAAGTCAATTATTCCACAACGGAAAAGGAATGTCTAGCTGTGCTGTGGGCCGTTACGAAATTTCGTCCGTACTTGTATGGCCGCCCGTTTCGGGTCGTGAGCGACCACCATTCACTCTGTTGGTTGGCGAACCTGAAGGATCCCTCGGGGCGGCTTGCTCGATGGAGTCTTCGGTTACAAGAATTTGATGTCACCATCGGGCACAAGTCTGGCCAGAAACACAGCAATGCTGACTGTCTATCCCGCGCCCCAATCCTGTGCCCCACTGACGAGTCCGACGACGATTCCGCTTTTCTTGGTGCTCTCACCACGTCCACCCTTGCCCAACAACAAAGGACCGATTCTGAAAATGTCACCGGCGAAAAATACAGAGAACCAAACTGTTCACTCGGGCGAGGTTTGCCAACACCGCCGCGCTCGTTCTGGACAAAGAAGACGTTCGGCCACGCGCTCGGGAACATAGTTCGACCTCCAGGTGGCGCCGGCAGAAAGTCAGCAGCGTGGCAATATGTAGAAACAAATGAACAATCTCTTGCAAACAGAAGAGCAATGCTTACCTGCTCGTATGTACTAAAAATAAGATCCTAACCAAAACACTTTTGTTACCCCATAGTTACCAAGTGCACATCTAGAAGACTGTTCAACAATAAACCACAATCAATCAGACCTTTATTACTACGCTTTGAAGATGCATGTCATGAACTGCATGAAGTTGATACATAACACGTTAAAGAACAAATGGCAGAAAGAGTGGGATAATGAACTCAACAACAAACTACACTTCATAAAGCCCACCTTGGGGGAATGGAAGTCATGCAGACACCAGGAACGTTTCACTGAAGTAATCTTATGTCATCTTCGCATAGGACACACACACCTGACACACAACTACTTACTTACAAAAGAAGACAAACCTGTTTGTGAAAGATGCGGAGGCGAGCTCACACTAAACCATATCTTATTCGCGTGTTCAAACCTAGAAAAACTAAGGAAAAAGTATTTTAGTCAATTTTATGATCAATGCATTCCATTTCACCCAGCACTACTCTTGAACAATAATGCAATTGTTGACATTTCTTATGTTTTTAACTTTTTACGTGAGGTTGGTTGTCTTAATGAACTGTAAATGCCTCACTTTTATGTGATACACCTCAGCCACTTTTTCATTCCTGAGAAGAATGCTGAGGTGTGTATTTCATTGGTTGGGGGCCTCGACATCGTTCCTATGCAAAGGATGGCCGCTGAGGTTACCTGACCTATTTTAAAGCTTTTACCATTGGCCATTTCGAAAAATTCTGCCTTTTACCTTCACTAGATGGTGAGAAATAACATTTTAGGTCCTTTACACCACCGCTTCATTTCTGTCATATACAATCCGGCACAAGACCATTTTCTATACCTTGCATTTGGCGCATGATGGCCTTAGCTGCCTATGTGCCATGAAACCCAACGCAAACACAAATCTTAGCGCACACGTCTGGTTTTTACCTATTCCTGGGTTCCTCTTCACTGCCTTTTGGCTACCTCCGTTCTTTAGGGCATGCTCGATTCTATCCATTTTTAACTTTTTTATGTCGGCTACCTTGCGTTTATTTATTAACTTTATTTATTAACTTAGCTCCACCAGTTCTATTCCGTCAGACCTGTGGAAAGTTAATGGGCAAACCGGGTGATGCATATTAACGACCATCTTAGGTAGAATGGCAAAAGGTAGAAAATAATGATCATAAACATGCCAATTTGGTCATGCAAGTTAACACATGTAAGTGTCAGACACAATTTGACTGTGTGAGGATCCTAGGCTGAAGCAAGGTTCAAAAGGAGCGGATTGTGTTAGAGGCATACTATATAAAGAAAAAATTGGAGAGAACACTTAAGTTTTGCGGTAAGGGTATGACACAATAGTGTAATGGGTTAATTCCCGTATATGCACAAGGTCATTCTCTACTTTACATTCATAGATCCCTGAGAATCCTCCTATGGCTCCTGGCGCAGTGGTGCAGCGGTTAAGCAATGCGCTAGTATACCTTGCGATGGGAGGCGCTCCCAGCAGTGGGCCTTATGTAGCCCCGGTTGCTCTTCCCGAGTGACCAGTTGTTAATTTAACTGCCACGGGGGCAGTTTGCTCATTGTCAGGCGGGCAGGCTGTGATGACATCGCAAGCTCATGTGACCTATGTGGCCCACTTGCCTTCTAGGTTACAGCACCTGCCAGAGTCATGCTCGTGATTTTTCACTTGCAACCTGACAGTGCTGATGCCGGATTTTCTGGATAATGGGGCCTTTAATGCTGTTGCGTTAAAAGGCAAGCGAGTGCGTAAGTGATGCATCGACGAACTTGTATAAGGCTGAGTTCGATCTTCTTAAGTACGATAAGGCAGTGGATAAGTTTCAGTAACTGCCGAGTTCAAAGTCATGAATGTGGGCATGGCTGGATGTTATAAGTACATGTGCTCCTATGGTGTAATAAACAGTTGGAAGCAGGCACCTGTGCTTGTTGTCCTGTCTCTTTGTGTATGTATCAATGTAGCGCCTTGTATCGAAAAATATGTCAGCTAGCATGAATGCCCATGTGGTGAAACTATGGCTTCAGAAGCATGTGCTTCTGTTCTCTCAGCACTATATAAAGTAGTTTTATTCAACATCAAAATGGTGTTGGAGCATGGGCAAAAAGGCTAGAAAAGGCCCGACTTGCATCATGCCCCAGACGTTGTGTGAAAGGTTTACTGAAATCAATGTGCAGCGCATGCTGCAGTGGTAAAGAAAATGTACTGAAAGAAGGTGGCAAACGACAGCAAAACATGCACGAGGAAGTCCAATGTGTGCATTCATAAATAAAACGTAGTAATCAGGCACTGTAACATGTGGAAGTGCATTCAGTAAGTTTAACCTTACATTTGCAAATGCTGGCCAGGTTGGCCCGCCCGAGGGGAGCCGTGGATACTCGTCGAGGCAGCTGACGTCTTCCTTCGCACGGAAGAGCGGAGAAGGTGTCAAATAGGTCCCGTCCCGCGTCGCACCTTTGGGTTGTAGAGTGCACACATCGGGCAGGCCTTCTTTGCTGCGAGATAGCGCAGGCACCCCAACGTGTGAAGCGTGGTCGGACGATGCAGGTGACGAGAGAGGACCTTCGTCAACGCGCCAAAATGGAATATGGTCGGTGGCTGAGGGCAGTTCCTCGAGGTACTGGGGAAGTGCCAAAGTCACAGAATGGGATGCTTGCTGGCAGACGACAGCTCCTCGAGGTACTGGGGAGGTGCAAGCGCCAGGAGCAGACCTTCGACAACATCGCAGAACTACATTTAAACATAATTGAAACATAGTGAGTGGAAACAACAACAAAGTAATCCAGAAAACAGTCCAAAAGAACAAGAAAACCACATCGGCATTTCATTTGTATGCAAATCTTGTCATACAAGCCCCTTCAGTGAAATAAGACTCGGCATCTGCATTGTCATCCTTCGTGAAATCATATGAAAGTGTTTCAAGTCTAAATCCCAAGCCTTGTTTTCCACTACCAGTGCATCATTCGTCCACTACCCATTTTTCTGAGCATTGACTTTGGATGGAAGCGTGTTTTTCCAGATTTAGGCCAGCATTTTGTCTAAACTCTAATACCTAGAAAGCCCATGCTCATACACATAGGGCGCTTTGCAAACCATGCGGATGGGACGTTTTCTGAAGCTTTCCGATATTGTCTTTTATTGTGGTTCCCGAAACAAATGCAGTGCAGGCCATCATTGATGAAAATAGAGAATTATAAAACATATCATTTACGGTCCTTGGAAATGTGGAACAGTGATGCTGCACGACATGGTGAGGTCATTTATGTGAACATGCGAGGGCAAAATTCAGCGGGTAACACCGAGTGACTTCGAATTTCGCACCTCTATCTCACTACAACTCTGCACAATCATAAGGTACAGTCGGTGGTAGGATGGAGCATAGTAGCCCTAGTTTTTTCAGCATTTAACAATAAATCATTTCTTTCTGCCAAAGTGCTAACTAGGCGAATTGTGTTGAGTTTTTCTAGTATTTAGTATTTTCATAGAGAACGTGGCATGTGATCAGAAAAGACAAGCTGTGTCTTGGTGCCCTCAAATGTGCACAGCATTTGCCAGACCCTGTGGAAAACAGGACAGGCGTGTTGGACTGGCAGCTTTCTCCTGCTGGGAAAAGCGTTCTTGAACCCAGCTAGTCAGGAACAAGATACCGTTTAAATGTGTGCAAGCATTGCACTCGTGTACGGGTCGCAACCTGTTTTCCTGAAGGAAATATTTAAAAAACAAACAAAGTAAGATATTTGTAAGGGCTGCACCGAACCTTTCCACAACCCATGCTGGAATAGCCTTTGGAATGCACATGCAGAGCAGCTTCCAGGCACCGCGCATGGATGGCGTGCAAGGCTGAAAATCATGATCATCAGCTTTTTTCCTCCTCCACAAACTCCCACTGTCCATATCGGCGCCAGTATCCCCAGCTCCAGTTTTTTTAGGCTTTTGCTGTCGTGGCTGATAGTGCAGTGGGCAAGCATCTTAATAGCTGCATGACGGGCTTTAAATTGAAAGTCTCAGAGTTTGCTCTCTAACATGGGAAGCATGCGGCGGGCAGGAAATTTGACGTGGAGAGAAGTGCATTCAACAGTGGTGCAGCCAAAAGGAATGCAAGCTGCAAAAAGCACACTTTCTGAGGCAAACAGCGCAGTGCTGCTCATTCCTTGATTGGTGTGTTGTTTGTACTTAGAAAAGAAAAAAATTCATTTTCGCACACACCTTTATGCTTGTGTGGCTGGCTCTCCCTCCCTCATCCCAGGGCCGTATGCAGGCACCAGGAGCTGCTGCAGTACGAGCTGGAGCGCAAGAAGAGCCTCTATGCAGCCAGGGAGTCGCAGCGATCCGAGATGGTGGGTGAGGCCACAAGGAGCTGGCCAGTGGTTGTCGGTGGAATAACTGCCAGGGCTCTTAGCAGCATACTGCTGTTTGAGAGTGGCATGGATTGCTGGTAGCATGTCTGAGGGGTGTGGGTGCAATCTTCCGTGGAGGAACTAGTGGCATTATGCTACATGCATCCGGTAACATGTTCATCTCTCGAGAGGGTGGGAAAAAGCCTTGAGGTTTTTCATTTGCTGGTATTGTGGCACCCTCCCGACTTAGCTGAGTGGCTTTGTATGGCTATCACTGATTGCACTGCTGCCTTTGTTGGTTGTGCAATATAAGAAAGGTCTAATGCATGATCAAGTGTCTGGGTGTCATCCTGAAGATTCCTGTGGATGCACTGCGCTTGTCCTTGTCTTTTACAGTAAGACCTTAATTCAGATTTTCTTGCTATTTTGTGGGTTTTTGTTATAAATTTTTTTTAAATCCAAGAAGAGATGTTTAAATTTTAATGCGAAATGAGGCCAATAAGCAATTTTTATTAATGTGAGCTTCGTTAAAGTGTTTTATCTTTACTTATCAAATTTTATTTCCAAAATTAAGCTTATAATCTAAAAATTTACACAATGCTTGCAAAGATATGCTCGTATCCAAAAAGGAAATATTGAAAAAAAAATATGTAACATAAAAAATATCTGCCTATTCAATAGCAATACTTAAAGTTCTAGCTTGTACAGTTTTCCAGGTACAAAACAATCACTTTAGGCCGTATAGTTGGGCACGCTACTAGGTAAAGCAGTCGGGCAAACCCTTTGCAGCGCAGGCAGCATCAGATTTTGCCCAAATGGGCTGCCACGGTGGCTGAGTAGTTATGGGGCTCGACTGCTGGCCTGAAAGATACGGGTTTGATCTGGGCCACAACGATCACATTCCAATGGAGGCAAAGTGCTAAACGCCCATGTACTGTGCAATGTCAGTGCTCGTTACAGAATCCCAGGTGGTCAAAATTATCCAGAGCTTTCCACTACGGCGTCCCTCATAGCCCGAGTTGCTTTGGGACGTTAAACCTTGTAATCAAGGGTAGAATTCATAGCGCAAAAAAGACAGGGACACAGAAAGACGACACCACAAGCGCTAACTTCCAACAAAGATTTATTTCGTAAAAGAAGGGTGGTTTTTATATACTGACTTATCATACAATTACTATCAAACCACAGCTAGCAACGCATATCAGACAGATATAAGAGCTCCTTTGGCAACAGAGCTACTGAAGGGCTACTCACACAATCATCTTCCAACAAGGAAATCCATTCCGCTTCAATTATCTCTCGTGTTAAGCGGTTTTTGTGCATTTTCAAGACCACACATTTTTTTAGGAGTGGTATACAATGACACACACGGCAATGGGCTGACAAACCTTTCGGCAATGGCCTGACAAACCAACGGCGTTAAGTGACCGAGAGTCAGTAGCGGCTACCCGCTACTGACTCTCGGTCACTTAACGCCGTTGCTGACTCTACGCCAACGCCAACGTGACAATATTTTAATTAGCTTGCGAAAATAAATTCATGCCACTGATGGTGTCACCTCACAGTGGTGGTTTTTAGTAGTGGATATGACATCATCGGGTAGGAGCTTGATAATTGGACAACAAACCCAGCACATTTGCCTTACGTAGGAGCACTGCAAAACAAAACAAGAAACTACCACCAAAAGCTCTGGCTATTGTTTTGCATCGAAGGACTTTGCACATCTTTGTGCACACATATGGCCCAGCACACAGCACTTAACAGTACTCTCTCTGCATCTGAGAACGGCTTGGCGGAATCAATCTGATCGAGCCGTTGCATTCTACAAGCGTTCATTTCGGTCCCAAGGAAGGACACAAAGAAAAAAGCCATTCGTTTCACATTTACCAGTGCACATCATCAGCTTGTGAAGGATCACTGGGCAGCGGCGACAGATGGTGCCACATTCCATCAGCAGCGCGCAGTGGCAGGACACGGTAAGCGGTGGCGGTTGCAGTACGTGCTATGCTAAAAAGTATCTTGCACAGGTCATCACTCCGTCACAATATCTCGCGCTCCAATTTGAATAAGTCAGGGAAGGCCATTGATCAATGCTCCCCTCTGCATCGCTGGGCATCCACATGGTTGTTGTACCCATGGAAACGACGCTGCCAGCCTTGGCAAGAACAAGTTACAGGCTGACATGGTGTGCAAACTTCCACGACATGCTGAGATAGGCTGTTTTGATTGGTCCCCACAAGTGTCGTCATTGGGAGAGCGATATGGGAAGCTGCGCGAAAATCGAGTTGAGGGCAGCATTTTGTTTGCTTGTATTTTGAAATTTCTTCATTGAGTAACTCCTATACCCATGTGCCAATTCCTCTAAATCTTTTTTAGTCAACATCTGTGTAACATAAAGAATTTATCTGAAATATAGCCCTTCAAGCAGTGTTTCGCAGCACCTTTAAGCCCTGTAGTCTTTTGACCACTTGCCTTTATGCTTGGAGTCGCCCACAGGCTTGGTGTCTTCTCCCCATGTGTGCAGAGCCTGGTAGTAGGCAGCCAACAGGGCCTGGTGTCCCGCCTGCTGCACCCATCGTCCACGCCTGAGCAGAAAGTGCAGGCGCTGGAGCAGCAGCTGGTCAATCTGGACATCGAGATCCGAGCAGCAGCACAGAGCAAGCAGTGAGTGGCCTCTGCTCGCAGTGCTTAAGTTCGAAAATAACGGCAACCAAAAAAGGCATAACACGATGTTTTGGAACCTACTCGGTTCCTTCATCCGGTGTGGCTGACCGTAAACTTTGGGGCTAAGAGAGGGGAAGGGTTTAGAGAGAGTGTTAACATTCCCCTGCATCTGCGGAATATGCCATGACTCAAGTAAGAGCCTCCTGCGCGGGCATGGCTCAGTGTCTAGCACTGTGGTTCCTTCCAAGTCAGCCTTGTGGTCAGATGCCTCGCAGTGTTTGGCCATCGTGCTTTGATCTCTGTATCCAACCAGACAGACTTTTGTCGAATGTTTTCGTTTGCTTGCAATGTGTTTGGACACTCAGGTGGGCTGGCTGACAGTGAGATTTCACATGGAACGCACTAGTTGCTATGATACAATACCACATTACGACAGCCAATGTTTCATTGAGACCGCTGCTACCGCAAACTCCCCATAAGTGCTCAGTCTTTTCCACATTAATTGTACCGTATCAGTGTTTGTGGCTGTAGTATGCAAAGGGGCAGAAATTATTCTGCAGCACAGCATGGCAGCAGCAGTGCTGCCATCTGGCTGGTGGGTGTTTTTGCACTCTTTAGAGTGAGAAAGCTGCAGGTTGCATTCCACAAAGGAGCAGTCAGCAAATGCATAGAACTTGATTGATTTGTCTTTTGAAAATTGCGGTAAAAAGCATATTATATGGGAAAACAGAGCATCCAGAAACACTACTGTTTTACTAAAAAGAACCGCGGGTGAAACTGCTGCAACATTTGCTCTAAACGGCGCCAAACAGCAGATTCTGCTGCTGCAAAGTCCGGCTTACTCCTGTGCCATGGCTGCGCAAACCGTCACAGATGAACGTCCACAAAAAGGAAAGTGGATGTTGCTTGGGCTCACGCATGGGGGAAGGAAAGGAGAGACCCTAGCGTCTCCTGTCAGTGTGATTGTACATGAGCTGCAAAGGCCTAGGACGAGCTGACGAACTTGCGCTGTGCCAGGCCACTGGCAGCCTGCCTGCCTGCGAAGCAAAACTACTTCATCAATCAGGAACAAAGGCATTGTCCCTCTGGAATCTGCACAATATATCAGCTCCTTTTTGTTCAGTGTTTTCAGCTTTGTGCACTGGAAAACATGCATTGTCTAGAAGGTACATTTTCGGGCACAAATCGGCTTTAACCCCATTTTTGACAAATATAATCGGGGTACAAGAATAGTCAGATGAAGTTTTAATCAAAAATGAAGGGCCCTGCTTATAGGGCACTCATACGTGGGACAGTAACAACTTCATGACAGTCATTTCAGCCAAGATTGGAATTTGGATGGGCCAGAAAATTATGTACAAATAAAAGGCTGCAGCAATGTCCATCGTGAATTTTGGTAGCTGCACCCCATCAAGTGAATTCCTTGCTGGCCGTGATTGGTTTTATCGCGTTCACATGCAGCACTGTTTCAGTGGAGGCACCGCTGAGTTGGGACAATGGTGCAGTGAAGATATGGAGGTGCAAGAATGCTGCATGTTGCCCTGCTCGCTGCCGTCCTGCATAGCCACTCCAGAAGCGCAGCCCGAGCAAAAGTCTGTGGCGCTTCTCTCAAAGTCAAAGTCAACTTTATTTTCAGCATCCAACGTCCACTGGACAGGAGTGATGTTGAGGGGGGCAAGCAAAAAGCCCTAAAAAAGGCTTGACAAGGCCCACACCCCATGCAAATGACAGCGACGCAGTGCTGACATAAAAAAGGTGTATGCAAATTAAAACAAAAAAAAGGAAATGAAACAGAATACACATGTCAGAAAAAATTAAACTCACAGCGAGTAGAATTAGACTTCATGCATGGAAAAGAAACGATATATGGAGACAAGGGTTTACACTACAAAAACTTAGGACAAATTCGTACTCGTTTTTTGCACGGTGTAATAACAAACAAAGAAAAATGTCAAGGCAATAACAGTGCAAGGAGGAAAAAAAACACAAGCAAAAACAACAAATGCGAAAAAATGTAGCTAACAAGTAAGTTCGCTTATGCAAACTAGGAGGCTATAGGCTCAAGAAAAAGCAATATTATACATGAAAAAGACAGAACGTTGCACAAGGCACGTTGGGAATGTGCAAGGAAATCAGAATTTAACACAGTTGGCAAGGTGTACCGTAGAATCTGGCGACCGTAATTTGTTCGCGTGAACGGTAGCTGCCACTGTTTCAAGTTCCTTCTGTCATAGACAGTGTGACGTAATTTCAGAGCTGCAGGTTCCTTGAGATAAGGGTCATTATTCTTCATCGGGATTTGATAGCATGAGGCAAGCAGTGTATTGTAAAGATTAGGAAGTGGAACTAGACCTAGTTTCTCAAAAATTGGCCCAGTGTGTACGTCATAAGCAGCATTAGAAATGATATGCACAACTCTCTTTTGCAACGTATGTATTTTGGTGACGTTCGTAGCAGTAGTACTACTACTGCTAAGTAGCAATATCTTTGTGTGGAGAAAAGGAGGCAATGATAAAGCAATAATTTTATGTTTTGCGGCAAAACAAAACACAAGCGCGATATTATTCCGACTCTACGAGATATTTTGGAGGAAGTCATTTGAGCGTGAGCGTCCTGCGACAGGTTTTCGTGGAAAAGAACTCCGAGACTTTTGACAACAGACACCATTTCAAAGTTGGATCCAGCAAGGCTAATATTTCAGGTTACGTTCGCCGGTTTGTTTTTCGGGCAGAATAAAACTGCTTTCATTTTCGAAACATAAGTAGAGAGTTTACCTCGCTCCAGTTTGTTAAAAGCTCAAGTACATTGTTTGCGTTATGTTTGAGTTTGGTCAAGCTAGGTCCAGGAAAGAAAAGACTCGTGTCATCTGCATATACGATAAATCTAGTATGATCACTAATGTTTACTAGGTCATTTACGTAAATGTTAAATAATAATGGGCCGAGAATGCTGCCTTGAGGAACACCACTCCGGAGACGTGTAAAATTAGAAGTGTAACTTTTCACTTGTACTTGCTGCTGTCGATTTCTTAAGTAACTGTGCAAAAGCATCAGAAATATGCCTCGAAAACCTTAGTGTAGTGATGCTACCAGTGGCACAAAGGGTAATGAACAGTGTAGTGCTGCCATCCAGTGATAAATACTATAAAAGGGCCGTCTCATCAGTGGGCCGAATGGTTTTGTTTTTGTTCATTTTTTGTTATTCACTGAAGAAAAGGCACCTCATGAAAACAATGTAGCACCACCCGCTTCTATGAGGATGTAAATCAGAGGTGAAATTCTGAACTTTATTCCAAATTTTTCAGCATTCCACTGACCGGGTGCTCAGCTTCTCTGGGATTAAATGCTTGAAAAATGGGTCTTTGACCCGACCTTGTGTAAAGAAAAAAATGCCTTGTGCCATGGCGCTCTTTGACCAAAGCTGTCCTTGCGCCGTTAAAATTCAGCATTTATTAGCCTCCGGCATGCTCACCAGGACCATGTCCAGCTGCAGCAATGAGTGTCAAGCATCCTTTTTAGACCACAAGTCCCAAGTAAAACACAGTTCGGGGTGGAAAGTAGAAAGGGAGATGGCCGCTGTTGTAGCTGAGTTGGTAAAGCACTGCACTTGACTTGCGAAGGTCGTGGCTTTGGCCGCCACTCATTGCATGTTGTCTTCTACTTGGTCAGCTTATCTGTTGCTGTTCATGGATGCAAAAAACACTTCATATATATATATATATATATATAAGTACAGTATTACGACAAACGCGACTGTTCGTTTTAAAGGTTTATTGTGCCAACAGTTTCGGGAATGGTATTCCCTTCGTCAGGGCAGGCTTACAATGAAACAGTCTTGTCAATATAAGGACACAAAGCGGGCGAGGATGTATAAACTCCGCCCTCAAAGCAAACTTGAGAGTGAGGGCAAGGGGCCGTATAATGGACCGCGCAGCAGCTCTCACAGGGGCAGTGGCTAAATTAAACACAGAAAAAACGCAGAGCAAAACGGGGAGGTGGAAATAGTAAAGGAGTAGAAAAGACAACGAATTTGAACAGCGATAGAAAAGGGGAAGGAGCGTTAAACACGGCTCTCGGTGCACCGGGAGGCCGCACTCCCCCCCCCTTCTTCCCCTTCTCTATGACACTCCCGCAAGACGCCGCCGAGTCCGCGCCGCCAACCCGTATCAGGTATCCTGAGACGCTTGCTGGGGACGCGCACGAGAGACACTTGTTGCGCGCCGCAGCGGCAACCTGCAGTGGTGTCGTATGCGTATCTTTGCTTCCTTTCTTCGGTAGGCCCTTCCGTCGGGCTTTTGCTACCAGACATCCTGGCGCCCTTCTTCCCATAAATAAGCTAGGCCGTTTCAACCCGTGTCCGGCAGTGCGCTTCCCGTGAAAAAGTGGCAGCCGTGGGGGGAAAAGACAACAAATATTGAGCGAAGCCCGAGTGCGTAATGAGAAGGCAGAGAGGAATTTGGGAGAGAAAACGAAAAGGAAAAAGAGGAGAAAAATTATTAGCACAAGAGAACTTTGAAAGAAGAAAATATTAACACACAAAAAATAAAAAATAATAAAAAATGTATATATGAATAGAATGGGGCGCCAACCAAATACCAAATGGTTAATGAGAATGAATAGGGCGCGGAAGACATAGCACAGAATTCAAGAAATGTATCGCAAGGAAGTTAAAAAAAGAAGAAGAAAATAATAATAATACATGTGTGCGGAAACCGTGAAAGGTTTGCGGCCCGCGGGGCTGCCGCGTGGTCCCAGTCGGCTAGGTGATAGAGTTAGAATATAGGTGTTTATTCCAGATAGAACATGGAAGCTGGCTGTAAGTTGAACAAAGGAGATTACTGACAAAATAAACAATATACAATAAAATAAACAGCTACATTCCCAGCCATTTAGAGCGTGGTTGAAGTTGTCAAAAACAACATCCGGCGTATTTTGATTTATAATGTTGTCCAAATCCTATGACGGGTGAAATTTTCTACGTTGCCTCCCTCAAGCAGGAGAGCCTCCCAGGAGTAGCGTTCATGCCATGGGAGAACGTGCGAAACTTGTGAATGAGGTATGACTCCCTTTGTTCCCTGTAATAGGTGCTAGGGAACCCGGACTGGAGAAGGATGACGCGGATGTTTTCGAAACTGTGGAGTGGCAAACGCAGGTGCTTGGAAAGGGGTAAGCTGGGTAATGATGACACGTGAGCTTTGTGGTTATTAAAGCGGAAGCGAAATGATGTCTTGGTCTGACCAATATACTCTTGTCCACACACCTCACAATGAAGTTTGTAAATCACATTGCTTGAGTCGCAGTCGAGGTCTTCGCTTATGTGAAACACAAAGCTGTCGAACTTGGATTTTGCCAGTTTGGTGTCTAAAATGTGCGGACAGACTTTGCACCGAGGTTTTCCGCATGGGTGGCACCCACCCTGGGTAGAGTTCTTCTTTGTTTTCGCATTGACAAGCAAGTCTCTCAGGTTCTTGTCCCGGCGGTACACCACTCTGGGCGGTTCCTTGAATATTAGTGACAACTTATTACTCTGTCTGATTATATTAAAATGACGGCTTAGTATGTTACTTACTCTGGGAGCCGTTGAGGAGAATGTAAGGATTAAGTTTGTTTTGCTGTCGTCTTTGACCTTGTTTTCTGCCAGGATGGATGTGCGCTCTAGGTTGCGAGCGCGTTCAATCGCGTCATCGACTATTTCCCCGGGGTATTTCTGTCGTGACAGAGCGTCTTTGAGAGTCCTTGTATGTTGGTCAAATTCCTCTGTTGTAGAACATATTCTTCGGTATCTGTGCGCCTGAGAGTATGGAATGCTTGTTTTGCAGTGTTTCGGGTGGCTACTCTGGAAATGAAGATATTGCTGCCTATCTGTGGGCTTTTTGTATAGTGTAGTCGAAAGGCAGTTGCCGTCTACCGATATCTGCACGTCGAGAAAATTAATTCTAGAGTCGGAGATACTGTGGGTGAACCTGATTGAGGGGTGCAGGGCATTAAACTGAGCTATGAATTCCAACAGGCTTGCCTCATCATGTTCCCATACAAGAAATATGTCGTCCAGGAAACGCTTGTAGAAAAGTGGTTTTTTTGGCTGTTTCTCAAGGAACGGAATTTCTAGTGACGCCATGAATATTCCAGCGTAGTTAGGGGCCATTTTTGTGCCCATCGCAGTACCGCTCATCTGGAGGTAGTGCTCACCATGAAACTCAAAATTGTTCGAATTCAGGACCAGTTCAAGAAGGACGGAAAGAGTTCCATTGTCCAAATCTACCGAAGATTTTGAGCTTTCGAAGGCTGCCAGTGTTGCCGCTATGCCGTCGGCATGCAGGATGTTTGTATACAGGGAGCAAACATCCATAGTCGCTAGAAGGCCTCCTGTGGGGAGATTAGGGAGGAACCCCTACAGTATATATATATATATATATATATATATATTATATATATATATATATATATATATATATATATATATATATATATAGGTCTCTCATCTAGAATGACTTTAAAGATTGATCCATGCACAGTTCATTCTTTTTCAGACTATCAGATGTGCCCAAATTTTGGATTCTTGTCATTTCAAGCATGTCAAGCAAACTCCATAAAAATGCTGTTGGACCTCATTATAACTAAGTAGAAAGGGCCCTGCTATTTCTTTGCTACAGCTGTATGTGACCTTGGTCACAACTGTCACATGCCAACAGGCTTGCCTGCCGTCATGTATGCCAAAGACAAAACAGCAAACTTAGAAGGTGTTTAGTCTGCTGCCAATGTGCGTTGCGGGAACCTTCAGCACACTTAGAGCCCACTACGAGGTGGAATTTGCGTACACTAACTGAATATGTCAGGCTTGCCACCGCACCCCAGTTAGTATATCGACAGCCCCCATGGGCTTCAGCACCTAGGAAATGGGTCCTGAAGGAATAATCTCGAAGAGGACAAGGAAAACCAATTGAGAGTATTTAGCTCCCTTTTCTAGGTGCTGAAACCAATACAGACAGCTGTAAAAGTGGGCATGTGGTAGCAATGTCGTACCGATTTTTGTTGCCTTTCCTGGAGGAGCACTGTAGCCACAATGTTTCACCGCATGACAGCACTGTTGTGTGGAGAATGCATACGCCAGACCAAAGGCTAGCCTTCTCTGTGCCCCGCGCAACTCTTTGATGTTGGTCAAGGGAAATTTTTTGCTCCTTCGTTTCTTCATGACGGCACAGTCTGTACAGAGGCAAGCGACCGGTGCTGAAAATCATGCACCAGCTAGGTCAACTTTCCCTTCTACTTGTTTCCCACTGCATGCCGTCATGGGCAGTGAGGAGGTTGCAGAACAGGGGAGCTCCAGTGACCTGGGCAACTTTGTTGAGCTGCGCATCATTCATAGGGCTGATTGTCATCTGATTGTCAGCGAAGACTGCAGATCTAGCATCAAACCATGCACCGAAGCTGACAAACTGTCCAGAAAAACGCTACATACATTCTCATCCTCAGGCCGGAAAGTCTTCTACATGTTCTGTGCAGTAATCTTAGTTTGCCTCATAAAATGGGTACGGAAGCATTGAGTTTCATTACAAATTGACATAAAGTGGAGACCACTTATAATATAACCGCTTTTAGCGCGGAACCGGATATAACGCGGCTTTCCCTGACCACCGGTGTTCCAGCCATAGAACTCAACGTATAGGCCAACCGCTTAATACGCAGATGTACGAACCGGCTATAGCGCGGTTTTTTGAAGGTCGCAGCGCAACCATGAAATTTGGGCACGGAGCGCAGCAGAGTATATATGCGCGGAGGCACAGGCAGCGGCGAAAAGAGAGCGTGGCGGACGCGCCACCAAACGAGAGAGGGAGCAGGCGGCCCCGATGTGATGCCCGAGGGAAGGCAAGCGCACACGTCATGGTAGCAGCGCCCAATCCAGGCGTGCGCTGCACAGAGGGCAGGGTAGAACCAGCAACGGAGCCGAGCGCAGCCGTCGTTGTTTTTTTTTTTCACTGCAGTCTCTTTGTTGTCTTCTGTGCACGCACGCCGTGCATTCAGGCTTCTTTCGTGATGGCGGCGACGTCAAAAAGCGGCATGCTTTATCGCTTGAAACGAAGGAACATGTGATCAAGGACGTCAAGAGCGGAATGAAGAAGACATCGGTGGCGGCGAAATACGTGATATCGGACACAACCGTGTCGACTATCCTCAAGAATTGGGAGAAGGTGCGGCAGCAACTGCAGCAAGATTCTTCTTCGAAATCACGAAAGAGAATTCGTGCAAGAGAATTCGTGCGTCTAAGTACGAGGGCGTGGACGTGGCACTTTTCAGGTGGTTTCGAGAAGTGCGGGCTCAGAGCATACCAGTAAGTGGCCCCATGCACCAACAAAAAGCTAGGTGCTTTGGTGTTCTGTTAGGCCACGATGACTTTAATCCACTTAATGGATGGATTCAATGGTTCAAAGACCGTCATGGCATCAGCTGCAAAGTTGTGTGCGGCGAAAGTGGAGAAGTTAACGACGAGTCCGTCGCAGTCTGGCTCCACTTAAATTTAGAAACCATACTGTCGACATATGCTGACAGGGACATATACAATGCCGACGAAGCTGGCATATTTTATAGCCTACTGCCGAACCGCACTCTCCGCTGAGAGGCGAACCCTGCTCTGGCCGGAAGTCTTCAAAGGAGCGCATACTGTGCTGTTTTGCGCAAATATGGATGGCTGCGACAAGCGTCGCCTGTTTGTCATTGGAAAATCGGCGAGGCCACGTTTTTTCAAAAAATGAGAGTACCTGCCAGTGGCGTACAAAGCAAACAAAAAGGCATGGATGACGCAAGAGATGTTTACAAGCTGGCTTTGCAAGTTTGACGAGGATATGGTGGTAGAGAAGCGGCGGGTTGTGCTTATCCTTGGCAATTGCACTGCTCATAACGTCCAGCCAAAGTTGGCTGCTGTCAACTTCAAATTTTTGCCAGCAAACACTACCGCTAAAAGTCAGCCCCTTGACCAGGGCGTCATCGCCCCTGTAAAGGCGCTCTACAAGAAACGTATCTGCGAAAGAGTTTTGCTTAACATGCAGCAGCAGCAGCCCCTTAAGGTGCATTTAAAGGGTGCCATAGACATGGTTGTTGCTTCCTGGTGGCAGTTGAAAGCCGAAACAAAAAGTAAGTGCTTTCGAAAGGCTGGATTTGTACGTGATGAGGCTCTTGAAGCCGATGAGCAGGGCAATGTTGCCGTCGATGGGGCAGTCAACGCCGACGACGTGTGGTTTGGTCTTGTTGAGAGTAACTTTGTTTCTGCAGCGTGACACTTTTGAAGAAGATGTCGATGCTGATGAAAATGAGTTGGCTGTCTGCGACGAAGCAAGCACGGACGATGCGATTGTCGCAGCTGTGCGCAGTGGTGTGGAGCTTGCGACCGAAGATGAGTCGGACAGCGAGGACGATGTAGACACGATGCCAGATGTGCCGTGCAAAGATGCGCTCGAATACCTGAGCAGAATGAAAATGTACTGCGCGAAAAACAGTTTGAGCGACAAAGCACTTCAATGTTTAAGCTTTGTTGAGTACGAATCATTCAAAGTGCAGTGAAAAAACACCGCCAGAAAAAAATCGCCACATTCTTCCGATGATGCACTTTTAATGCAAACATTGTTCGCGTTCAATTTGCGGTTATTTTGTATGTGCGTACGTGTGCAATTGTGATGCAAACAATGTTTCTTGTTCAGTTGCGATTATTTTGTATGTGTGTGCGTGTGCAATATGTGCAATAAATTGTGTTTGGAAGGTAGGTTGCCCGTTTCGCGTGAGTAAGAGCCTAAAAACACGATGTTTTGGTTATAATGCAGTACCGCTTATAGCGCGGATTTTCGCAACTCCCGCGACTTACATGCACAAAAGGGTCAATGGGATTCATTTGAGGTTTGTTATATCCTGTCGCAAAAAATTTGTTTGTACAAATGTTTGTACAAATGGCATGTGACACATTGGAGCCACCGCGGTGGCTCAGCTGTCTTTCAGATTCAATCCCGGGTACCGCGGTCGCATTTCCATGGAGGTTTGAATGTACCTGTGAGCGCAAAAGTACCACATGTTTATTTTAGGGATGTGCGAATATTCGAAATTTTGGATACGAATCGAATATGTTTGATATTCAATTCGTATTCGTATTCGAAAATTGATACTATTCGTGAATTTCCAAATAATCGAAAATTCCCAAATTCTCACCAGCGATCGTATACTGCGCATACTTTCATAAATTCGACGGTGGCAAAACCACACCATCCGAGCAAATTAGCCGATAATCGAGTTAAAAATTCCAGGAAAACAATACAGAGGTCCTATCCGCTTCCTTCTCCGCCGTTTATCACGCGGACCGACCACATCCCGACGCCGCAAGGCTTCACCTCGTGAGAATTTCCCCAAGAGGGCTTTTCCACATATCACCCGTGCTGCGAACAAGATGACCGACGGCCCGCTTCGAGCAATCGCAACGCGAAATCGCGCTTTTTTTTAATCCTTCGGTAATACGTTACATATTTAATGCCCACATCCGAAAAATGCGCCCTGTCGCCTTCATCACTCTCCGAGCGGGTCTTCCGGCATCCCGTTTTGTAAACTACGCTGTGCGGGAAAGCCTACTTGCAGAATGCCGCGGGAGCCTCCTGAAGGGGCACGTCGAGTAGTCACAATAGGGCAAGCGATCCTGTTAAAATCTCGCCTATTGCATGGTGCATTGTGACCTGCACACCTCTTTAGCGGGCATAATGGCAGGCGTGGCAACAATCGGAAGGCCTCTGTCGCTAGGGCAAAAAAATAGCCTGGCTGCGTAGTTTCGGTTTCTGAGCTTCACTGCTGCCCCACGGCAACTTCAAATGTCGGCCCCCGCATTCGCCGATAGTCCAATCCCAGCTCCGCGCGGCTTACTTCTTTTTCCTTTTTAGAAACCGCCTCGCCGCTTCGACGCCAGTGTGTGTTCCCTGGCCCCTTGCTTGCATTTGTGTTGTTCTTCCAGCAGTCCAAAACAGGTGGCTCGTCACGGGCTTACAGGTGTTAGCGCGATGGAGCCGCCTCATAAGGCCTTACTGCATCTTCAGCATTTTCGGCAGCATTTTTTTTTTTTTTCGAAGGGGAGCGGGCAATTTTATTAACAGAGGCCTTCGGATGAACCGGGCATTTCTTCCGTTCCCTTGAACTCCAAATGAATGAGGTTTAATAGTCATCATGTTATTTTTTTTGCCAGTCTTGTCATTTTATGGATTTTGTTTTGCATGACCTCATTATAGTTTGGATACTGTTATGCTATCTGCTCAAGTAGTATACATTTCTGTGCACATTGTTTTTTTATATGGTACTGAGGCAGTCTAGTTTTGTTTATTTTAGCTGCAAAGACCGTACACTATTCTGAAAAAAATAAGGACAACAATGTTTGCTTGCTCATCATTTTCTGAATTTTTTTTTTGTACTGAACAGATATTCGATTTGATATTTGAAGCCATTTTTTCTTCATATTCGTATTCGATTCGTATTCGAAACTCAATATTCACACACCCCTAGTTTATTTATTACTTATTTTTTACAGAGACCTGCAGCGCCCGAAGGCATTATTGCAGAGGGGAAACACAAGAACTTCTGCTCGTTTGGCCAAAAGTGCGCAGGATAACAAAAATACAATTGCACAACTAATAATAGATTAGGGAAAGCATGCACTGAAGGAGGACAACCGCGCTCCATAAATACAATGACACTAATGAAATGAAAAAACGCGCAAGAGAACTGTGCGCCACGTCACACATCAGATAAGAATGCACGGAATTGACCTTCCGTGCAGCACTCAGTGATGCCAGCTGGCAGCCTGTTCCATTGATTGATCGTCCATGGAAAGAACGAGGTTTTGTAAATATGTCGTACATTTAATCTTTCGGATCTTCCACTGATGATCAAGTCGTCTAGAAAAAAAGTGAGGTTGAAGCAGGTACCGGTCTTTGTCAATGCTCAGCTTTCCAAAATAGATGCAATGCATGATTTGCAACCTCAAATGTTTCCTACAGTTAGCTAAAGATCCCCAACCAAGGTGGTTTTTAAGAGACGTGACACTAGTTGAGAAGCTGTAATTATTGCACACGCTCGAGCATGTCACATAAGTAAGCAAACTGGTCCTCCTATACAGGGCAGGCATATTCTAGAATTGTTCGTTTTTTGACGTTAGGCTGTGCTTTATTGAAATTTCGTTTTAAGAAATTAAGCATTCTGCAGGCTTTGGATATAATATACTCAACTTGCCTCGTCCACGTTAGGTTAGATGTAAAATAAACGCCGAGATACTTATTATATTCAAGTACATTTTGCAAGGGAACATTATGTAATGAGTAACTTGTTTTTAATGGAGAACGCTTTCGAGTGAGAGAGATAAATTGGCATTTTGTAGCGTTCAAAGACATTTGCCATTTTGAGCACCAGCACTGGATGGAATCCAAGTTTCGCTGAAGTTTTGCCGCATCAGAGGAACTTTCCACAACATGGTAAACGACACAGTCGTCAGCATATAGCTGAACTTTGCAGGCAAGTTCCAAAACAATAACATTAAGAATGGGCCTCTGCGGTACACCTGAGGAAATATTTAAATAATCTGAGTGCGAACCATTAATCAAAACACTCTGCATGCGGCCCTGAAGATACGAATGAAACCAATTGATGACAGTGGGGTGCAGACTAAGACAACTTAACTTATGTAATAATAGTAAATGATGTACAGAGTCAAAGGCTTTCTTAAAATCTAAAGTACGCAATCTATTTGAGAGCCACGGTCAAAGGAAGAAAACAGATCATTACTAAACTCAAGTAACTTAGTAGTACAGGAAAAACCTCACCTAAAGCCATGCTGAATGTCTGTAAAATACTCATGAGAATCAAGGTGTTTTATGACTGCGCTATATATTATGCGCTCCAACGTTTTACAGCACACACAGGTTAAAGAAATCGGTCGATAATTAAGTACAGAGCTTTTTGAACCACTTTTATGCACTGGTACCACATTAGAATTTTTCCAGTCATTTGGCAGAGGCGCCGAGTTAAGAGATGCTCGGAACAAGATGACTAAGTAATGAGAGATTTCATTCGCGCATGACTTTCAAACAAAGTTAGGAACACCATCAGGACCACCGGCAGAAAATGAATTGATATCACTAAGCAATTTTAGCACGCTTTGATGAGTAGAAACCAATTCAAACATGGTTTCAGTGACAGATTCAAGAGTTAACGGGAGTTCTCCGATGTACCTTGGCTCAAAAGCAGTCTGAAAAAAAGCATTAAAGCAGCATGCCTTATCACCATCATTAGAAATAACTGAACCATCAAGGTCTAAATTCGGGATTTTGACAGATTCACGTTCATTGTGTTTCAAAAACGTCCACAATTCCTTGGTATTATTACGCAGTTTTGATCCCAAGTCATTTAAATAGCTATCCTTAAGAGCTTTAATTTTGTTTTTAGTATACTGCCAAGAGCACGAATCGATTGCAGTACTGCAGGGCACCGATTTGTTTTGTATGATTCTAGAAGGCGATGTTTTTTCCTGATAAGCCATCTGGTCTGCCGCATGATCCATGGTTTGTTGTGGTGGTGCTTTCCAGAAAGACTTTTAGATGGGATATACTGATCAATTAGGCATTCCAGCTTATTCTTGAATACTTCCCAAAGGGAACTACAATCTAAATTCTGGCTAAGATTAATAAATTCAGGAAGGAAAGATGAAAGTTCATTCTTCATTGATGTATAGTCGCCCTTATTAAAAAAGAAAACCTTTCGAGGTTGACCTCTTAGAATTAAATAAGGAAAATGCAGAACGTTAACGACAATACAACTGTGGTCGCTTATTCCTGGTATGATCACTGTGTCATGCACTACTGAAGGCCGGTTGCAGAACAGTAAATCTAACACTGAAAATGAGTGCTCAGTTTCCCTTGTAGGCTCAGTGACTTACTGGTATAGGTCATTAGTAGTAGTTAATTCATAAAAGGATGAAGACAATGAAGAATGGTTCATACGAAGAGGTTTGTAGTCTACCCATTTGAAATCAGGCATGTTGAAGTCCCTACCAAAAAGAAAGTAATTTTTTAAGCTGTGTAGAAATTCAGACAGCGATCTGAAAGCGTCAGGGTTGGCAGCAGAAGGAGGGCGGTAGACTGAGCAAATAGCCAAATTCTTTCCATTGTTTAGGCGAAGGCTGCACCATACTACTCGCAACCAACTATGGGCGCTGTTATTAATGAAGAGCTAAAACACTGGTCAAGAAGTAAAAAGACCCCCCATCATGCAAGTGTTGATCGCTACGGTACGCGTCATAACCGGTGGGAAATACTTCAGAGCTGAGAACGGAATTATCCAGTCACGTTTCAGTGCCAATTATAACATGAGGTTTTACAGAGGAAACAAGAGTAGCAAATTCGTCAGTTTTATTTTTGATACTCCTGCAATTCACGATGAGAGTTATAAATTCAAAATTTGATGAGTCCAAGGGCATAGAACGAAAGGTGGGCACGAGCAGCGGAGCGGGCAGTTGCCTCCCTTTTTGCCTCGAAGCTCGACGACTCGGTCATGTTCAAAATCATAGACAAAACATTTTTTGTTGGCAAGGAGCTTATCAAATCGCAACTTGGAAGGAAAGGCCGGGTCACTTGCGTATTGTGAGAACCTGAAGCGTGCCTTTCTGACTGCGGCCGTGAAGATAAAGTGTCCTTTATCTTAGGGCTGCACGATAAGATATTGTCTTTGACTTTATGACTACAAAATTTAACGACAATCGGTCGGTGCTTGCCTTCAACAAAATGACCTATTCGGTGAGCCTTTTCGATCCTTTCAGGTGGAACATTTTGGTTACGATGAGACGAAAAGAATTCGCGCACTTTTTTTCAGATTCAGACCAACTCTCTGTTTCGGAGTCATTTAGACCTAGAATGAGCAAATTATTCCTGCGGGACCTATTGGAAACATCTTCAAAACACGCCTTAAGATAAGCAACGTCCCTGGTCAAGGTGTCAACACATGATGATGCGTTTGAATCACCAGCCTTTGCGGCCAGCCGTGAGGAATGCATGTCGTTCTCCAGTGTAGCGATCCTGCCCCTCAAACATTGTAAGGACGTACTTGTAGCATCCTGGCTGTTTAAGCATATGTAGTTCCTGAAGGAACTGCGAAGGTCGAGTCGTTTTATTACAGCATAAATGCCAGCAATGGCTTCATTATCCGAATTCATCTTGTGTATATCGAAACCGGGACCGGGGTTGCTCTCAACATCAACACATATTAACTGTAAAATTTGACATAACAGACCATGGCCATACTTCAACTTATCAACACACTTTTTCAAAACACAAAGCAAGTCGTCGGGGCACGACACCGCAATAATACATCGATTGGAACTGCAATAGCACGCAGCAGGAAACAGGTAACTAACCTAGGCCGTGGTAAGCACATGGCCAATGCGATGTCACGCCCCAGCTGACCGGCTTGAAACTGGCGAATAAATATCCGTCCCTCGGAGATAGTGCTGACAGATCAACAGTGTGGGCGAAGCCAGACTGGGAGGCAGATGTGCAGGTGGTACGCAGCAGCTTGCCATCGAGGCATCATCAGCAGCAGTCGAGCTGAGGTTGAACTTGACAGACGCATGCTTGGATGCTATATCCAACGATGATATATCCACGGACCTTTATGGCCCGTGTTATGGAACCTTTGGTTCATGATGGACATGAAGCAGTGCAATGGCACACGGCCTAAAAAGAGACCAGGGGGAAGAGTAGAAATGGACACAACACAGCACTGGACTAGCAACTTGCATTTATTTGATGCGCTGTGCATATAAATATAAGTGAAGCAACCAAAAAAATGGATGAAAACCACTGCAAAGAGCAGACTCGTGCACCAAGAACCCTGTAAGACAACAACGGCCAAGTCACACAGTTCAAGAAATGGAGTTCTTTTCTCTTGCATTTATATGCACAGTGGACCAAATGAATGCCAGTTGTTTGTTCAGTGCTCTGTTGTGTCCATTTCTACTCTTCCTTCTACTCTCTTCTTAGGCCAGGTGCCGTTGCACTGCATCATGTTCATCAGTTCGTGCTTTGGTTCATGTTTCTTAATAACTACATGCTTTAGTTGGTGCTTACAGTGCACACATCCATTTGCAGGGAGTTTGCCGAGAAAGCCCTGGCAGAGATCGCCAAGTTCCGGGAGCAGAAAGAGCAAGACCTGACCCAGGCATTGACCATCCTCGTCAGCACCAACATCCGTCTCTGCAGAGAGGTGGCCCCACTTTGCACCACCCTTTTTCGCGTTCAGAAGCAGAACAGCGTCTGTAGCTTGTGTGTCTCACAATGGCAGTCGTTGTGGAATGCTTAACACCCACCGTGGAAGAAAGCCAGGATAATTAACCAACCAAATAGCATGCCCTGGCACAAAGCCAGGCTGCATATGGCTTGGCAATGGGTGGGATGCTTAATGAAAGAGCTTTGTTCGCTGTTTTCTTCATTACTTCACTTGTAGTAACCTCAAGTCGTGTGTGCTGCTTTCTTTCTGGGGGGGCATCATGAAGTGCACAGAATTGATGACCGGCAGTATTTTAGCATAAAGGGAAGCACGTCGTGTTACGGCCCCAAGTAACGGACTGGTATAGCTGGACTGCGGCTGCCTCAAGCCATGGCTGCTTGAAGATCATTGGCCTCTGTCCATCTGTGGACACAGCTTGGCTATGACAGCAACAGTGGTTACTGCAGTCTGACATGCTGGCAACAAAGAGGGTAGATGCGCATCAGTTGAGAGTGCATCGCATGCTTCGAAAGGTATGGCACCTCAGGTGCAGGTATAAATAGCGTCACATTTACAGGAAACGTCATCTATGCAAGCTCATTTTCTCATTTGAATAGAGCCCACTCAGACCTGCAGACTTAAATACTGACAGTGGGTCTAAAGTGGACGATCAGGTTGGCCCGGTTAAAAAAAAAATTTATCATCCATCCGAGGGTGCCAGCAGCAGTCAACAGACTCCCGGACTAGGGACCCTGACCATGTCAAACCCTCGGTCCTAAACGCGTCAACGTTTTCACCACCAACTTGTGGCCAACCTATTACTAGCTGTTTCCCCGCAGGGGGGCGTCTACAGCCTGCAGGCGTCGGTGAGTGGCGACACCGCGGGTTCCTGAGCATCATCCGCAGGGACATCCCCGCAAGGGGATGATGGTGAACTGTGCATCACCACTGACCCGAGCACCCACGCCTCACCGTGCGTGGCATCGCCGTGTCCGGGAAAAAGGGGATCCTGGTGGTTGAGCCGATGCCGGGCGTTTGGACCCTTAAGGCCCCTCGGCGGAGGCAACACACCACTTTGGCCCCAGCTTCCTGCAGACGGCACCTCCGGCCTGACCCGACCGGAGGAAATCGGCGGTCGCCTTTTCCTATCCTCCCCTAAATCTTTACCTTTCCTACGCCTTTCTCACAACTCTCCTCTATCCTACTCACTTCTAGTTTCTTCCTTTTCTCCCTGGCGGCGAGGGTTAACCTTGTGTGGCCAACCACCCTGAGTTGCATCATATTGGGTTATAGTTGAGGTGTACAGCTGGCGTGGGCAGGACTTTTTGCAAGTTCCTGTCCCGTCCCCTTGTTGGACTCCATGGTGGGTGGCTGGCACCGCGGCCGAACAACATACTTAATCTATGGCAAACCTTCTCTCAGCATCTGATCGCCCCGATAAAAGGAGGCGGACCGAAGCCACAGCAGAGTTCCTGCAGAGAACCAAAAAGAATCGTGCTAAATATCATGTGATTCATTCACAAATCCAAGAAAAACCAGCTTGAATATTGTCCCCATTCCTCGTGTCAAAATGCTTAACAGAATCCTTAGGCATAAAATACAAAGTCAGCAAAACAGCCAGTGGAGACCTTCTACTCCAACTCGACAACGAAGCACAACATGCAAAGCTCCCAACCATTCAATCTATTGGGGATGTTCCCATGACCGTCACTGCACATCGAACCCTAAATACCGTCCGTGGCGTAATCTCCGACCCGGACTTCTTCCACATCACCGAGAAGGAAATGCTAGATGGTCTTTCTGAACAAAACGTCGTCAATGTCCAGAGAATCGCCATACGTAAAGATGATAAAGAAATTCATACAAAGCACTTGATCCTAACATTCTATGCAAGCACACTACCCGAGACAATAGAAGTGGGATACTTGAAAATACAAGTCCGACCATACATACCTAACCCTCGCAGATGCTTTAACTGTCAAAGATACGGCCATGGGTCAACCAGCTGCCGCGGTCATAAAACCTGCGCGAAATGTGCCTCGAAAGAACATGCAACTGAGAACTGCGATGCAGTGGCCTCCCTCTGTGCCAACTGCGAAGGCGATCACCCTGCTTACTCCAGGTCTTGTCCAAGATGGAAAACTGAAAAAGAGATCATAACTCTGAAAACAAAGGAAAACATATCATTCAAAGAAGCTAGAAAAAGGTTAGCACTTACAAACCCGTTTCTATTCACTGCAAAGACAAACTTCGCGGATGTGGTGCGCAATGGCGGAGCACCACACCCGGCTCTGGCCACTGCCAAGGCAAAGCCTCCGGCAGGGCAATTCCCGCCCCCGGCAGACGCGGCGAAGGCTGCCCTGCCATCCGGAAAAAAAGGCACGCCGGCATTTCAGCCGGCCGCCCTCAAGGCTTCCCCCAGTCGGGAGAGGCCTCTAAACCGCACACCCGCGGGTTCTCCGCGGCCGTCCAGGGCCTCTAGTGAGGCAATGGACACAACTCAAAACTCGCCCCCGTTACAACGGCGGAACAGCTCTCTTGAGCGTAAAAGAAAAGACAGGGCCCCCATTACAGGACCCTTAAAAACTTGAACAAGTTCTTTTTTTAACTCGCTCAAAACTTATCCAACATGACATTCCTAATTAGTTGGAACTGCCGAGGACTTTTAAGAAATTACAGTGATGTAAGTGATCTTTTAAACTCTTTTTCCCCTGTGGCGTTATGCCTACAGGAAACGAACTTAGGTTCTAAACATACAAACATTTTAAAAAATTACCAAGTCTTTCGGTGTGACCGAGAGCAAGCGAGTAGGCTCTCTGGAGGTGTTACGATTATCATCCAGTCTGGTTTTGCAACCCGTGAAATCAAGTTAAAAACCAAATTTGAAGCAGTTGCAGTCACTGTTATCCATTTTAAAACTATTACAATATGTTCCATATATCTCGAGCCACACCAAACAGTTACACTTCAAGACATGGAAGCACTTCTAGAACAGCTACCATAGCCATATCTTTTAACGGGGATTTTAATGCGCACTCTTCTTTCTGGGGAAGTGAAGAAACTGACACTAGAGGCCGCGTTTTGGAAGATTTTATTCTATGCAATAATGTCTGTCTGCTAAATTCGGGAAAACACACATATTGTACCCCAAGCACTGGAAAAATGAGCTGTTTAGACTTATCGTTTAGTTCACCATCTGTTTTTACTGATTTTAAATGGGATATTCTTGATGATCCACGGGGAAGCGATCATTTACCATTAACTATTAGCCTGTCATCCTCTCCGTCAATCATTCCGAGCAAACCTCGTCGTTGGAAATTACACTTGGCTGACTGGGTACTGTTTCGTAAAAATGCTAGTCCGGAGAAACTATTTTCGGATGATCTAAGTATTGACGAACTAAATAAGATTTTCACAACCTGTATAATTACTGCTGCACGCATATCTATTCCTCAGTCGTCGGGCGTAGTGAGACAATGTCAGAAGCCGTGGTACTCACAAGAATGTAAAGAAGCAAAACGGAAACAAAATAAAGCATGGGGAATTTTTCGTAGGTACCCTACTCATCAAAACCTTGTAAATTTCAAAAAAGCAAGAGCCAAAGCGAGGTATATTCGTCGAAGTGCCGAAAAAACATCATGGCAGAAATATATAACATCTATAAACAGGTCAATAACATCGAAGAAATTGTGAGAGCAAGTTCACAAAATAAATGGCAGCTACTCTCCCTTCACAATCCCTTTTCTCACAGGCGCAGGCACACAAACAAGTATTAAACAACAGGCAGACGTTCTAGCGAAACATTTTTCTACAATTTCTGGTTCCGCACATTATACAGAGTCATTTTTAAGGCACAAAAACATAGCTGAAAAACAAAGACTTCCAACAAGTGGTGGTTCGAACGAGCCGTATAACAGCCTAATTACTCTCGAGGGAATACATAAAGTACTGTCGGCTGGCAAACAGACAGCACCCGGCCCTGATGAAATGCATTGAGATGCTGGCACACCTTTCCGAAACATCAGTAGAAGCACTTATAAAATTTTTTAACAAAATATGGAAACTAGGAAAAATACCAGAGTCCTGGAAAAAAGCAGTTATTGTGCCATTACTGAAGCCTGGAAAGCCACCCACTTCCGCTGCTAGCTACAGACCCATAGCACTCACAAGTTGCCTCGCCAAATCTTTCGGAAGTGTGTTGAATATCAGGTTAATGTTTGCCCTCGAAAACCGTGAACTTCTCGACATCCACCAATGCGGGTTTAAAAAAGGATGCTCGACAACTGACCATCTCGTGCGCCTTGAAAACACTGTACGAGAAGCGTTCATACACAGGCAACACTGTCTAGCAGTATTTTTTGACATGGAAAAGGCTTACGACACTACCTGGAGGTTTGGCATTCTCCGCGACCTAGCAGACCTAGGTATACGCGGAAGGATGCTGAACTGCCTGAAAGATTTCCTGTCGGAACGTTCGTTTCATGTACGCCTGGGTTCAACACTTTCCGAAGAATTCGTTCAAGAAAACGGAGTACCACAGGGGTGCATTCTGAGTACCACGCTCTTTGTTGTAAAAATGAATTTCATATCGAAAATAATTCCGAAGTCTATCATGTATTCTGTATATGTTAATGACCTTCAGATTGCATGCACATCATGCAACTTATCAACCTGTGAGAGACAGGTACAACTCACATTAAACAGACTAGCGGTTTGGGCAGACAAAAACGGGTTTAAGTTCTCCCCACAAAAAACAGTTGCAGTTCTTTTCTCGCTCAAAAGAGGCTTGCACAACGTCCCCCCCCCCCCCCCCCCCCTTCATCTAAATGAAACTATGCTACCAATAAAACAAGAACATAAATTTTTAGGCATAACATTCGACAAAAAACTAACATTCCTGCCACATATAAACACCAGCAAAAAGAAAGCCTCCCAATCCCTGAATATATTAAAAGTACTGTCACGAAAACGCTGGGGATATGATAGAACATGTCTTTTACAAATCTATAGGTCTGTAGTACGCTCTACTCTAGACTGTGGATGCGTTGTGTATGGGTCCGCGAGGCCATCATATCTAAAACGACTGGACCCAGTGCATAACCTTGGTTTAAGACTTTCAACTGGTGCACACAGAACATCCCCCATAAACAGTCACTATGTCGAAATCAATGAACCCTCCCTTACAGAGAGAAGAACTATGCTCACATGCACATATGTCCTGAAAATCCGTTCCTTGCCGAAACACCTCTGCTATTCCATAGTTACAAACTACACCTCCAGTACACTATTCAACAACAAACCCCAGTCAGTTAAACCTCTGCTGCTCCGCTTCGAGGATTGTTGCCAAACTTTAGGAATACTGGATACCCTTCCTGATGTCGCCTCAGGGTATGACCCACTGCCCCTATGGTACAGCCTTCCCACTGTGTGTGACTTCACGTTAACACAATACCGAAAGAAACAAACGCCACACGAGCACATATTACATGAATACCGGGCACTACAAGAAAAATATGCGAACTACACAGAGTTTTACACTGACGGCTCAAAAACAGCAGATTACGTCGGAAGTGCAGTAGTGCAAGGAAACTGGCAAAAGATATTAAGGCTACCAAACTGTGCATCCATTTTTACTGCGGAGTGTTATGCTGTCTCTGTAGCTGTAAGAAGAATAATAAATAACAGTTTGGAAAAGAGCATAATCTACACAGATTCGCTTAGTCTGCTAACAGCATTACATTCCAGAAATGCAGTCGAACCCTTAGTAGGAAACATAGTACATAACATAGAAAAAGTTACAACACAAGGACGTATCATAAAATTCTGCTGGGTGCCGAGCCATGTTGGAATAGACGGCAATGAATGAGCCGACAAAAGTGCTGCACAAGCTCGCGGGCGTGAAATTAGAAAAGTCAGCGTGCCCCACAAAGACTGCATGAAATTAATACACAGAAATCTGAAGGCTAAATGGCAGACAGCTTGAGATAATGAAATAACCAACAAGCTGCATTTCGTAAAGCCTGTCCTCGGCGAATGGAAGACGTGTACACACCAGGCACGTTTTACAGAAGTAATTTTATGTCGTCTCCGCATCAGACACACACACCTGACGCATTTCTTACTAACCAATCAGGACAAGCCTCTTTGTGAAAGATGTGGAGACGAGCTCACAATACACCATATTTTATTATCATGCCCAAAACTCGAAAAACTAAGAAAGAAGTATTTTACTCAGTTTTACAACCAGTGCATCCCATTTCACCCTGCGCTGCTCTTAAGTGATTATGCAATTGTTGATATGTCTTCTGTTTTTAACTTTTTAACAGAATCGGGTTTTCTTGATAGACTGTGAATTTCCCACTTGTCGTTGACACACCTCGACCACTTTCTCTCTCCTGAAAAGAAGGCCGAGGTGTCTATTTTATTGGTTGGTAGCCTCCAGATCCTTGGCCCCTTAAGGACGGCTGCTGAGGTTACCCGACCTCCTTTGAAGGTTTTAATACTAGCCATCTATCAATCTTGTCTTTGCTCTCTATACTAGGTACAAGGAAATAACTTTTGAAACTTTCTACACCGCTTTTTTTCTTTACTGTAAATTCTAGCGAAAACATTTCCTATATCTCGAGCTTGGCGCATGATAGCCTTAGCTGCTTATGCGCCATTAAACCCAACACAACACAACACATTACTAGCTGTTGGCCATGGTTACTTGGGGAATTTCCTGTCTGAGCTTTGGTGATTTTTGTTCTCCTTCAAAGGCACTGGTGAGTCTTGGTTATTTTGTTCTTGGGTGTTGATTTGTCCATGAGCCAACTCTTGTGATCTGTATGAATTCTTTGGTGCAAGGGTTTCAGAAAGTCAGAGTCCTTTATGCTGCAGGATAAGACAGCACAATTCTTGGCAGGCATCATATTGATGTTTTGTGCTGAGTTTTGCACTGCATACTACAAGTCTCCAGAGAGGCTGTTTTTGAAATGAAATGGCATCTTGCCAAGCATGCATGCATGATTTGACACACTGAACAAATCCTTTGGTAGGACCTAACACATTGCTCTTCTGGTCAACGTGAGCGAATGTGAGGGCTGCCATTTAAACTGCATCAAAGTTCATAAGTGGAAAGCAGGAGTTATGTCTCCTTATCAATGAAATTTAACTGAGACAAGAGTGCCATCCAAAAAAAAAAAAGAAATAACACGACGTTTCAGAAACTACTCCGTTCCTGCATCAGGTGTGACTGTGGGCGAGTTGCAGCTTGCCTTTTAAGCCCTTGTTTAGATGGCTGCCAGGTCACTGGCCATGGACTGTGGATGTAAGAAGGGGGAACAGTACCAGGAGCGGTTAATATTCCTCTGTGTCTACTGAACATAACTCAAGTAAGAGTCTCCTGTGTGGGTGCAGCTGAGTGTAAAGATTTTTGTGCCGATAGAGGCATGGTGCATGCACACCATATGAGCCATTTTAGTCCTCTTGGAAGAAGCATAAAAAGAAATGAAAGGGGGAGCCCAGACCAGCAGAGCTTTACCAGGGCTTAAACTAAGCCAATACAAGAGGCGCAAGAAAACACATTTCAGAGGAATGTGAAGAAAGCCAACAGAAAAACAAAGCTAAAGACTAGCCTAAAGTCCAAGTTATTGTATGATGCAGAAAAGAAGAGAAGAAGAAAGCAAGGAACCAAACGACAGCAGTGAGGAAGGTGGGTAAGTAAAAGCAGACATCCAGCAGGTAGCAGCTGAAGACTGTGAAAGAGAAAAGCAGACCAGGTTGGTAATATAAGAGAAGCAGAAGAAAAGAAACATATGATAAAAGGATGTGTGTGCATTAAACAGTGCAGCCGAACATATAAAAAAGTGAGAGAATGACACAGATGAAAAGAGGAAAGATGAATGGCATAAAACAAACCATTTAACAAAAGTTGTTGGAGGCACTAAGGAACTTACGCATGAGTAATTCAAAAGCATTTTAATTCTATTACAATTTCATTCCGATTCTCTTATATTCATTTGTAGTTGGTGCAGATGTAAGTACTAGTACTGACTATTACTGGTTAAGATTTTTCATTTTTTCCACATTGATGACTTCGCACTGTTTTGACTGTGTGTTCTGTGACGCCAATTTTTCGGGCCACTCTTTAGAACTGCATTTTTGGCAACACCGGCTTTCTGCTGAAGTTATCTAATGCTATGGCATTAAAAGGCGTATGTAGACACCAGAGGAAAGAAAGGACCCGCTACAAGTAGGTGAGCTGGGAGAGGGGGGAGAAAAATAGACAGCGGTAAAGTGGCAGAAGCGAAAAAAAGAGAAAGAAATAAAAGGCAGCAGCATACCATTGAGTTTAAAGACAATATGTTCTTATTTAAGAAGAATTGCCAGAATGAAAGTATAGTGCCGAAAAAGTGAGCATGTCCATCACATTACAGCGCTGTGGGAATTGAACTAAAGCACTAACAAAAAGGGCAAAATGGGATGCAAAAACGAAGAGGAAAAAAAACAATAAATGTGAGGTGAAAACAAGTGCAGGGAGTGTAAACAAATACTACAAAAATAAAAAGCAAGAATGGGGCACAAATAAAACTGAAAAATATGGGCAGGTAGAGAAGACTGCCATCACTGCTACAGATTTAGACAACACATGGACCAAAGGAGTTAGCGGAAAGATGTAGAAAAGGTAGCTAAGCTTTAAATATATGTGAATGGAATTGCATGAAATACAGGAAAAGAATCTAATGTTGTTGGTAAACAGTTTGAAAAGTTGCACAAAAAAGGAAAGGAAAAGAGGGAGAAATGAATACGAAATAAGGCATAACAGTGGTGGTGGGATGCCACATTGGTGGACTACATGTGGTTTTTTTTTTTTTTTTGTAGCTGAGCCCACTTATATCATGATTGTCACGTGCCATTCGTTCATTATATTCCTATGTTTGCAGTAAGTGGGCTAGACACTACAAATCCGACCTTCCTATGCATTTTTGTTGGCGTGCTTTTACACGATTTGCAGGAGTCACCCGGCAAGTTTCCACCCTGGTTGGCATGTTTTGGCCTCTGTGCCAATTTTCACCTCAGTTAGGCAGTGGCGTGAGTAGCACGCAAATCGCAATCGACATGCCAGTTGTCACTCTTGGCAGTGGTTAATGCGTACGGCATGCAAACGGTCTCCTTGTGCAGCAGCAGGACACATTTGTCCCACCTGCTTCAAGAGCTAGGAAACAAAAAGCTATGCACCATGTTTTGGCATGCAGAGTACTATCATACAAGCCGCTCAGTGTGTTTTTATATTCACTAATAGGCCTCCTTTGTGTTGTTTCTGTTTTTAAAAGCATGGGTTCACAGTTTCACAAGATCCATCTTGACGTGAAAAAAAAAAAATTGGGAAATAATTGAGCTTTTGAGACCTTCCCATCAGTCAACTCGCCCATACTAGTTCTTGAAGCAGTTTTAAATTCAAATAATACAAGTAATCTAACAGGTCCAATAGATTGAGAGGAGGACACATAGCACATTTAGGCTCTTCTTAACCAAGTCATTGGTTCAACTGTGCACCCTTTTTTCTACAAAATCATTAGTCGAAACAGCTTGAAAATGATGAAGGAATTATTAGTCATTCTTAATGCAATTTCACCATTGGTATGCATGTGAGACATGCACCATTTAAAGTGTTACTGTGCAAAGGCCAGCCAATCAAACTTTCAGTGAAAAGCACGCCAATGCTTCATGCACATATACAGCAGTAGTGGCCATGCTTATGCAGCCATAGCGAGAAGCAGATTTTGGGACAGTCGGCGAGTTTAGCGCACGCACAGTGCAAGAGAAAGTGCTTTGTGAGAGGCAGCTCTCGTTATGGTGGAATACAAAAGCAGGTGGCTGTGCAGATAAACCCCTCATCTTGCTAGCACATAGGTTGCCAGTGTCTTTGAAAACCCTTTCAAAGACCTTGAGAGGCCTGCAGTTTCTGTGGTTCCTTGAAAACCCTTCACTTTTTTGTATTCTAAAAGGCATCAGCCATAATGCTTGCCCTGAGTAATTTTTTTTTTCCTTATCAAAATGGTCATGTTATGGAGAACTCCACTAGTCTATAGCTTTGGTGCAGGGCTACACCCTGAATGAAAACAACTGAATTCCCCACGGAGTGACTCAGCACTGGCAATGAATGCGTGTGCGCATATGTGTTCATGCCTGAGTATGACTCCTGAATGGGAGTTAATCGTGAAGAGGGCTTTTCTTGTTTTTTGTGCCACACTTTGGTTAGTGCCAGTAAGCGATCTTATTTCTTCAATGCCTTTCTCCCTAGAGGGACCATGAAATGATATTTACTGAGGTCAGGAAAACCGCATGAGTGATCTGTATTCCATGGCTCGGCACGGCACAATCGGCGATCAGAAATGATGCTCCTCCTCTCCCTCCTTGGCCCATACAAGCCAGTGCAGCAGAAGAAAAAGAACAGTGGGGACTGCACCCCGTCGCGCCCAATTAGAAGGCTCGCTCTGGTTCCCCCCTCTATGCCAGCAGGGTGAAGACGCGCAGTAAGGTGTCGTCTTAATCTGTTGCAAGCAGCAATTATAAGAAATTTTTTGTCCAAACTAGGGTCCTACTGTGGAATGTCAATACACGTTAAAGAACCTCAGGTGGTAGAAATTTCCGGAGCCTTCCACTATGATGTCCCTCATAGCCTGAGTCTCTTTGAGACGTTAAACCCCTATAAATCAAACCAAAACGGGGTCCACCCACAGTTTTTGTTTGATTCAAATACTGACAAAGACCACCTCTATGGATTTGTTGCTTTAGAATATGACCATCGGAATCATTTCAGGGTCCCTTTATTAAACTTTCAGTTGTGCCTGTGTTCTTTTCCCTGTTGACTTTTACATTCCTTCCATGCTCATTGGAGGCTGCATGCCCAAGCACATAAAATGAATACAGTGCCCAACCAATTTTTTGGACTCCAGGGAGTCCAGACTTTGATTTTTGGACTAATGTGGATGCCAGTGGTACTATGGAGATTTTTTCCAACAGGGCATGTAATGCGAAGGCAACATAACTGATGGTCGTTAGATGTAACGGGGTGGATTCCAAGAGAAAGGAAGTGTAGCAGGGGGCGGGAGAAAGTTAGGTGGGCGGTTGAGATTAGAAAGCTTGTGGGGACAGAGTGGACAGCATTAATTGAAGGGGCCTTTGCTCTGCAGTGGGCATAGTCAGGCTGATAATGATGATGAAATTGGACAGACTGGCTTGGGCAGGCTCAGCTATTTGTTTCCATTGTCGCCACTCAAGTTAAATGCCACACTCTTCGTTGCCATCGAGGTGGCCTACAAAGAGGAGCGCACAACTCATGTAAAACGGGACAGAAGTGTCCTCCGTGGCTTAGACGATTGTGACGGCTGTGGTGCGCAGTCAGCGTGGGGTTGAGGATGCAGCTGGAGGTGCTCGCTGCTGCTCCCACCTTCCTAGCAGTTCCCTCTTTTAATCTTTGCGACCATTTGTTTCTTTAAGAGGCAAATTGTTTTCACTTCTCACGGCACGTTCGCGGTAAAATCTGCGGCGTCTCTCTTAGCCTGGTATTGTTAACATGATCTGTTGCACTTTTGAATGCCTGACTCTGACTTAAATACAATTTAATATTATCACTTGCAAACGAAATGTGGTGAAATGGCAATGTTTGCAATTTTTCAGGTTGGTTTTTCGCATGAATGGGATTTCTCTTAAGGTCACGGATTATTCAGACTCATCAGTTAATCAGATTGTTTATCAGGTCCTGCCAAGTCAAGAAAAATCGATTGTGATTATACCCCAGCCAGGTGATGTAGTTGGATCTAGGCATACTGCTTGTCGGTGTCATTAGGCTCTCTCGAATGTCTCATGTTCATTGCTCTTGAGCTGCTTGCCTTGACCATGCACCTCATCACCTTTGTTTCAGTCCATTGCCATATGGAAAAGAGTGTGCCAGTGCTTTGAGGAAATGTGCCGACTTGAAGACGGGGCCATGCCACCTGAGGAGCATTCGACCAGTGTGGAGTGTGTACCTTCAGTGGACATAGCAGACAGTGTTATGCACTGAGAACGCGGTGCCATTTGACTGTTTTTATCTTCTCTTTTCTTTTTTGACCTGTATGTCCTGTGCAGTCATTCCTTTGGCACCATTCGTGTCTGATGAAATAAACATGTTGTGTACAGTCGCCTATGCGCCTCATAGGCATGGCCTCTTGCTGAGAGGTGAACGACGTCGATGCTATAGGGAGTGAATGCTCATCGCTGCAGCATGGGCGGGCGACGCTGAGATCACTGGGCCAGGAAGGGCCGGCACAACTTGCCAGGGGGAGGAACAAGCGGCTGTAGAACAGAAGTCGGTGAATAAACTGTCCTGATTTTTCAGGCAACAAGGCAGAAGTGGCAGCATCATCTGCGGAGACGGTGTGAGCCGCTGAAGTACTGTGCCGCGTTGAAATGATAGCACGCCAAAGTGCTCTGAAAACGCCACCGTTGGAGTGTCTAAGAGGTGCTCATCACGTGGCGGGAGCGGAAGCTAGTCAAAGAGCGCACAGGGTAGCGCCCACCAGACTAGCAAGTCGCACCAAACCTGAGGGATGCCTTTGACGTCCTATTGTGAGCAAAAGTTATGAGATCCCTGCCAGCACATATCGATTCATGCCAAGCTGCATAGGAGCACCACCTGATGAAGCACACATGGTGTTGAGACAAGCACACTGGGGCATGCCGATCACGAGCTGCTTGAGATCGGCATGTAGGCATGATGGCTGAATGGCTGGGGGCCAAAGCAGCGATGCGCTGGCTCAGTGGCGGGCTGCAGTAGCTCAGATCCAGTGTCACCAAGTATGTAGTTCCAGTGACCACATTTATTTCCCCGTTGTGAGTCGGGCGCCAGGGAGGCCACATCTGTGAGGCTGGGAGCAGGGTTCATTCTCCAGTGCCAGTCCGACTCTTCTTCCTTCCGCATGCCTATGCAGTGGCTCTGCAAGTCTTCTAAATGTTATCATAATGAATCAATCATAACTATAAAACATTACAAATATATTTCATGCACAGGAGTCAAAACTTTCTCACCATTTTGACAGTAAAGATGTTTTTTACCTAGCAGTACTTGCAACTAATTCTCTGATTGTGCCTGCCATAGATTGCATGCACAACCCCATTATTGTGTGAGAAAGCTTTTCTTATTACCCATACACCGCTATCATTGATGTGACACATTCAAGTAATGCAAACACAAACTGAACAAGCGGGGGGGGGGGGGGGGAACCTCTGGGAGCTTGCCAAGCTTTATCCATACGAAGACGAGTCCTCCTGATATGTTGGCAAGCTGCCTGGGGCTTCCCCCTCCTTTGTTCACTTTGTTGCAAGAAACCTATCTACCTACCCTCTTTATACTGTGGACCCTTAATTAATGGCTGTATAAGCCGTGGTATCTCTATGAAGGTATCAAAACGCGGCCGCGGCGGTCGGGTTCGAACCTGGGTATTCCGGTCGCGTTTCAGTGGAGGCGAAACGCAAAAGGCTCCCGTGTGCTGTCCGATGTCTACATCGGTGCACATTAGATCCCCATGTTATTGAACTTATTCCGGAGCCCTCCACTACAGCACCTCTTCCTTTCTTCTCTCAGTTTCTTCTTTATCCCTTCCCTTATGGCGTGGCTCCTGTGTCCGCTGAGATGTAAGACAGGTACTGCACCATTTCCTTTCCCCAACAAGCAATTTAATTTAATTAGTAGCCAAGCACTCTAACCGCGGGATCAAGATTGCAGAAAGAATTTAAAAATTGTTTTTTTGGGGGAAACAAAATGGCGCAGTATCTGTCTCACATGTCGGCGGACGCATGAACCGCACTGTAAAGGAAGGGATAAAAGAGGGATTCAGAAAGGAAAGGTGCCGTAATGGACGGCTCCGGAGACCACTGAGGATTTTAATGTGCACTGACGTCGCACAGCACGCGGGCGTCGTGTTTCGCCTCCATCCAAACGCGGTCGAATTTGAACCCGGGTACTCCAGATCAGTAGCTGAGCACCCTAATGGTGGCCGATCATGTGATCAAATTGCTGCAGCATCGTGAAAAATGTGGTCCCCCATCACTTGACCGCGCGCGCGCAGTCGTAGGGCCGGCACGGCAGCCATTTTACCCATCGCGTGGGCGTTCCGCTGTATAGACGACTTGCAGCACCGCATTGTGGCAGCTTCCATCTTTGGTCACGTGATCAGGCCGCCATTACACGCCTCCTGACTGCTCGGTGCCTGCCTCAAGCGCTAGGAATGGAGCCATTAGAGCAGAATCAGAAAGAGGATCTACCCGCGGAACTCGGGAAAAGAATAAAAACCTTGCAGATACCAAGAAACATGCATCCAGAATACCACAAATCAAGAATAGCAAGATACATCCATGATGGGTATGGAAAAGGGGCAGGAGTTGCATAATTCGAACCCGGGTACTCCAGATCAGTAGCTGAGCACCCTAATGGCGGCCGATCATGTGATCAAATTGCTGCAGCATCGTGAAAAATTTGGTCCACCATCACTTGACCGCACGCGCAGTCGTAGGGCCGGCACGGCAGCCAGTTTACCCATTGCGCTGGCGTTCCGCTATGAATGGATACGGCTGAACCCTTTAAATCGGGCGGTGGCTCAAGCCACCTAGCCATGTCTTGTGAAATTTTACTCCTGTCTTGCCTTTAGCCACCAATCGTATAACCTTCGCTTGGTTACTTCTAACCTCTTAAAATCCACTTTCCCTTCACTATCCCTAAACCCCAATGCCTTGGGTAAGTCAGCCCCGCTGCTTTCCACTGTAGGGTGAAGCCCTTTACAGAACAGTATCAGGTGTTCGGCCGTTTCCTCCTCTCCGCACGCAATGCACAAAGTGTCTATCTCATGGTACCGGACTCTATACGTCTTAGTCCGCAAAACTCCAGTGCTGGCCTCAAACAACAAAGAGCTTCCCCTACAATTATCATAGATATTTTTTTTGACAATTTCCTGTTTAAAGGTCCGGTATGTTCCCGGTGCCGATTTCGTCAGCATCCCTGTTTTCCACAGAGCTCTCTCTGTTTCTTTAACCTTTTTCTTAACCGATAATTGCTGATTTGCCCCCTTACTGCTGTCCAGATATTTGCTTGTCAATTTTCTAGTTCGCTTTCTCCATTTCGTGTCAACATTCTTTATATACAGGTATCTGAAAACTTTCCTAGCCCACTGCTTTTCCTCCATCTTTCTCAATCGTTCCTCAAATGCTATCTTACTGCTAGCCTCTCTGCTCTCGAAAGACGCCCATCCCATATCCCCCTGTACCCCCTGATTTGGTGTATTGCCATGTGCTCCCAAAGCTAACCTCCCTACTCCCCGTTGCCTAATTTCCAGCCTTGCTTGAACATCTGGCCTCATATACAGGACCGCATTCCCGAAGGTCAGGCTAGGGACCATCACCCCTTTCCAGATCCCTCTTACCACCTCATACCTATTGTAATTCCACAGTGCCCTATTTTTCATGACAGCTGCATTCCTACTAGCTTTATTCATTACATATTTTTCATGCTCTGTCAGATACTCAACACTGTTAATTATCCACACCCCAAGATACTTGTACTCATTCACTACTTTTAGCACGAACTCCTGTATTCTATGCTTGCCGCCCTGTTCATTAAATATCATGACTGCAGATTTTTCCTTACTATACTTGAAGCCTAATCTATCTCCCTCTGTACTGCATATGTCTAACAACTTCTGCAGGTCTTGCTTGTTGTCAGCCATTATCACTATATCGTCCGCATATATTAGTCCCGGTAATGTCTGTTTAATCCATTCCCCTTGCTTGAAAAAAGATAGGTTGAAGCCTAGTCCGCTCCCCTCTAGCTTGGTCTCCAAACCTTGCAGGTACAACATGAACAACGGGACAGAGGACATCCTTGCCTAAGCCCCCGCTGTATCTCTACAGTCCCTGATACATTTTTTTCCCATTTTATGAGCACTCTGTTACCCCTATATATATATCTTTTAAAAGATTAATTACTCCATTTTCCACATCCAATGTGGCCAGTATGTCCCACAAATGCTCCTGAATAACGTCATAGGCTCCCCTAATATCCAGAAATGCTAGCCATAAGGGTCTGTGTTCCTTTTCCACAATTTCTATACACTGTGTCAATGAAAATAGATTGTCCTCCAATCTCCTTTGTTTCCGGAACCCATTCTGTAGTTCCCCTAACACACCCTCGTTCTCCACCCAAGCCTGCAGTCTATCCTTTATAATCTGCATCACCACCCTGTAAACCACAAATGTCACTGTTATGGAACGGTAGTTACGTCAGCTTTGTCCCCCTTTCCCTTGTATATCATGTTCATTCTACTTAATCGCCATTCATCGGGGACTGTCATTTTATTCACTACCTGTGTTAATGTTTGCTTGGATTTTGGTCCTAGCTTCTTTATTAACGTAATCGGAATACCATCTGGTCCTGTTGATGTGCCACTAGGAACCTTCTCTGCCCTTTCCCATTCGCTTTGTTCAAGTGAAGCTATTGCAGTAACCGGTCTATCTTCCTTCGATAAATTATGTGCAACATTTCTTTCTTTAAATTTTTCTGTCATCCTTGTTCAGTGTGTTTTATCACTTCATCCCATTCTAGTCGAATACCCTGATCTGTAACAATAAACCTTTGTTCTAGCCTGGTCTTATTAATTATTACGCAATGCATTTAGATGCTTCCAGAATTTTTGAGCTGCCTTTCTATCCTTTTTATTTACTTTTGACATCCATTGGGCTCCCATTCTTCTCATTTTCTCATTAATCAAATAGGATGCTTCTCTTCTACACTTTATGAAGGTATCCCATTTTCTGTCTACTTCAACTTCTGCTTCCCCCCTCTTAGAATATCTGTGTTCCCTGGATGCTTCCTGACGTTTCTCTATCGCCCTCTAGACCTCATCCCACCAACTCTTGGGTTTGCATCTTTTCCCTTTTAGCTTTACTCGCACCTTAGCTAGCTCTAGCTCCAGTAATCGAATTAATTTGGTATAAGTCCATTCTGTTTCACTATCCTCAAAAATTACTTTCTCAATTTGTTTGGCTGCTGCTTCCAATTGCTTTTCTGAGTAAAAATTCCCCTCTGAATGTTCATCTAGCTTCACTCTACTTTGGTTTCTCTTCTGAAACTCAACATGATGCTCAGTGGTTAGGGCGCTAGACTACTGATCCGGAGTTCCCGGGTTCGAACCCGACCGCGGCGGCTGCGTTTTTATGGAGGAAAAACGCTAAGGCGCCCGTGTGCTGTGCGATATCAGTGCACGTTAAAGATCCCCAGGTGGTCGAAATTATTCCGGAGCCCTCCACTACGGCACCTCTTCTTCCTTTCTTTAACTCCCTTATTTATCCCTTCCTTGACGGCGCGGTTCAGGTGTCCAACGATATATGAGACAGATACTGCGCCATTTCCTTTCCCCCCAAAACCAATTATTATTATGCGCTTGTGGTCACTACCTAGACTTCTAGACCCATGTCCATCAATGCTCATTACCCCTAATCTATTATGGATCCTCTGTGACATTAGTGCATAATCTATTGTCGAGTGCAGACTCCCTACCTCCCATGTTATGAGCCCTTCACACTTCTCGGTACTGTTGCATAAAACTAAATCATGCCTGTCACACATGTCCTGCAGCATGCTTCCTGTCGAATCTGTGTACCCATTCAGGCCTTCTATATGTGCGTTCATGTCGCCTAATATAATTATCTCGCCCAGTCCTCCTAGCTCATCAATGTCGCTTGCAATACATTCTAACATTTTCCTGTTTTCCTCTTTGCCATTAGCTCCTGTCCACAGGTATACAAAGCCGAGGAGTGTGCCCCCGTGCCACTTTTCTTTTTAGCCATAAATGTACCTACCTTGCATCCCAGTTTAACCCTTTGGAAATTCTTACTTTTATGAATGAATGCCCCAGTTCCACCTCCCTTTCTGCTGCCCTCTGTTCTATTGCAATATTCCCATGCGTAATCAGGGTTACAGGGAGGTTGCTCCATGTCTCTAGGATGCGTTTCCACTAAACCATATACCATTAATTCTTCCTGCCTTAACTGTTCTATTTCCTCCCATTTCAGTCTATTCCTGCCACCTTGCTATATAAACGGCTTGCAGCGCCGCATTGTGGGGGCTTCCATTTTTGGTCACGTGATCACGCCGCCATTACACGCCTCCTGACTGCTCGGTGCCTGCCTCAAGTGCTAGGAATGGAGCCATTAGAGCAGAATCAGAAAGAGGATCTACCAGCCGAACTCGGGAAAACAATAAAAACCTTCCCAGGTGAAAATTTGCTGCTGGTTTTCTGTTGGGATCCTACTGGTCCCAGTAGTACTGGTTTATTAGCACATTCCCAGCAGCTGATGGAACCAGTAGGTACTGGGGCCATTAGCTTCCATACAGCACCGAAACATTACATTTAATTCTGTGTAGATAAATCATTCATGCAATATATCCTTTAATTTTCGAAATTTACTGAAACTTTGAAACAAATAGTAACTTCCTAAACGTTAAGCATGCACAAACAGAAATAGCAAAAAATGCTCGAAACCAAGGGTAACTGGTAAACTCACCCTGCAGGACCATGCAAATCTACCCATAGTAGGAACACAAGTACAGCTTTAAACCCCACTTGAAAAGCAGCTATAGCAAAAGCCCTATAATATACATACAACTTCCAAGTGTAACTGGTACTCACATTCTAACACCATATGGCCTGCCTCATGCTTATATATCACTCAAGATGGGTCTCCAACAGGCGTTAATGGGGAATGGTTAATAAACAAAGCGCTCCCATTAAATTTTGACACTATTCAATTTTTAGTGCTCACAGTCGAATAGATTTAGCTGCAAAATTCTGTTAGCTGAAGGATATTGTTACCATGCAAACAAAGGAAAAGGCCTCCAAAAAGAACAGCAAAAAGGCCTGATGCTGGAATTAGTGAAACCAATAGAAAACCAGTAAGCACCTTGCTGGAACCAGTACAACCAGCAGAAAACCACTACAAACACCCTGCAGGAACCAGTGCAACCAGCAGAAAACTAGTAAGCACCCTGCTGGAACCAGCACAACCATACGTGGTTTTGGGGGAAAGGAAATGGCGCAGTCTCTGTCTCATATATCGTTGGACACCTGAACCGCACCGTCAGGGAAGGGATGAAGGAGAGAGAGAAAGGAAGAGGTGCCGTAGTGGAGGGCTCCGGAATAATTTCGACCACCTGGGGATCTCTAACGTGCACTGACATCGCACAGCACACGGGCGCCTTAGCGTTTTTCCTCCATAAAAACACAGCCGCCGCGGTCGGGTTCGAACCCGGGAGCTCCGGATCAGTAGCCGCGCGCCCTAACCACTGAGCCACCACGGCGGGACAGTACAACCAGCAGGTTTCCTGTTGGTTCCAGCCGAACCAGTAGAAGCCAGTAGGTTCCCATCAACAAATTTTCATCTGGGCTTGCAGATACCAAGAACCATGCATCCCGAATACCACAAATCAAGAATAGCAAGGGGCCCTCCACTACGGCACCTCTTTCTTCTTTCACTTCCTCCTTTATCACTTCCCTTACGGCACGGTTCAGGTGTCCAACGGTATATGAGACAGATACTGCGTTTCCTTTCCCCCAAAAACCAATTATTATTATTAATATACATTCAGGATAGGTATGGAAAAGGGGCAGGAGTTGCATGATTCGGACCCGGGCACTCAAGATCAGTAACTGAGCGCCCTAATGGCAGCCGATCATGTGATCAAATTGCTGCAGCATCGTGAAAAATGTCCCCCATCACTTGGCCGCGCGCGCGCAGTCGTAGGGCCGGCACGGCGGCCAGTTTACCCATCGCGCTGGCGTTGCGCTATATAGACGGCTTGCTGCGCCACATTGTGGGGGCTGCCATCTTTGGTCACGTGATCAGGCCGCCATTACATGCCTCCTGACTGCTCGGTGCCTGCCTCAAGCGCTAGGAATGGAGCCATCAGAGCAGAATCAGAAAGAGGATTTACCCGCGGAACTCGGGAAAAGAATAAAAACCTTGCAGATACCAAGAAACATGCATCCCGAATAAAATAAATCAAGATTAGCAAGATACATTCAGGATGGGTATGGAAAAGGGGCAGGATCGAGTTGCATGATTCGAACCCGGGTACTCCAGATCAGTAACTGAGCGCCCTAATGGCGGCCGATCATGTGATCAAATTGCTGCAGCATCGTGAAAAATGTGGTCCCCCATCACTTGACCGCGCGCGCGCAGTCGTAGGGCCGGCACGGCGGCCAGTCTACCCATCGCGCTGGCGTTGCGCTATTAGACGGCTTGCAGCGCCGCATTGTGGGGGCTGCCATCTTTGGTCACGTGATCAGGCCGCCATTACATGCCTCCTGACTGCTCGGTGCCTGCCTCAAGCGCTAGGAATGGAGCCATCAGAGCAGAATCAGAAAGAGGATTTACCCGCGGAACTCGGGAAAAGAATAAAAACCTTGCAGATACCAAGAAACATGCATCCCGAATAAAATAAATCAAGATTAGCAAGATACATTCAGGATGGGTATGGAAAAGGGGCAGGATCGAGTTGCATGATTCGAACCCGGGTACTCCAGATCAGTAACTGAGCGCCCTAATGGCGGCCGATCATGTGATCAAATTGCTGCAGCATCGTGAAAAATGTGGTCCCCCATCACTTGACCGCGCGCGCGCAGTCGTAGGGCCGGCACGGCGGCCAGTCTACCCATCGCGCTGGCGTTGCGCTATTAGACGGCTTGCAGCGCCGCATTGTGGGGGCTGCCATCTTTGGTCACGTGATCAGGCCGTCATTACACGCCTCCTGACTGCTCGGTCATAGCCTCCTATATGTTTTCATGCCCGCCCACTGAGGGGAGGAACAAAGCGCGCCGTCCGTACCGCCTAGTTCATGCGCCGATCGCGCTGCCAACCCATACCCAGTCCCAGAGTAGACGACGCGACAACGCTGCTTGCGCGCGCGCTCGTGGAGACACGTTTGGCGTTCGTATTCGACATGGAACTATTAAATAAAATCGCACGTTGAATTGATGTTTGTACACAATGTGCACCGGAAGTAAGCAACACAAAACATGTTGTGGAGAGCCAGCCCTTCCCTAAAAAGTGCCTAACTGTGAGATCATAGCTCACAGTTTGAGGGTCTTTCGTGACAGCGGTTTTATTTCAAACACTTTAGCCATGTCGTGTTTGTCTGTCGCCTTCATTGCAAAATTTGTTAAAATTGGGCAAGAAAACTTCGTCAGCAACAGTTGTAGCAGGCTCTCTTGGTGTCCTGGCGTCGAGCACATCAAGGTTTTGCGCTCGCGGAGTATTGCAGCGGCATTACTCACAGCCTCCTTCAAAGGGTGATTCATGTGCCTTCTTCTTGCGAGAAGAACGCAGATAAATTTCTCTAATGCGTAGAGAACCGCTAAAAGTTGTCCAGATGGGTAGATGAGTCCACCGCGGTCCTGGTGCTTTATCAGCGAGTCCGAGGGCGCCGAGGCGTTTGGCTTTGCTAACAGGCTAACGCACTCCTCACAATCGATCTTTTCTTGTACAGCTCTTGCCAAGTAGCCGCCGACCATAGCCAATGCTGCGACATCTGGAGTAGGAAGCAGAGGCTGTCCTCGCTTGAGTCGCTCTGTGAGCCCTCTACATGCATCTGCAGGGAATTCCTCGCTGGTTCCTTCCCTTGTGTTTTTCTGTTGCGGCAGCGTTGACAAGCAATCGCTGCCTTCTGCAGCCATTACGTTGCTCGTACTTGACGCCGACGCGATTCCAGTCTTCAGAGTCTTCTCGATACCTGAGAGAACAGCTCGGGCATCCGTTTGATCATTTCAGCCTGCTGACTTCCTCAGCCAGCCAAAAAACGTCTCGATTGGATCAGACGACATTTTCCTGGTTAAAACAAAGTGAAAGCACATCTCTTCAAGAAGATACCGAATGCACTCAACATTTGAACGAGTTGTCATCGCCAGACCTTCGTAAGTCTCCTTGGTTAGGAAGTTCTTCGCCAGGCACTGGCTTTTAAGGTCGGCCAGGTAGTCGAGAAAGCTTGTTTCAAGCCAGATCAGCCGTTCATCGCTTGTAGATTCGAACTGCTTGCAGTCGGCATTGTTCTGGTGTATGTGCTGGGTACAATTGCTCACGTCCATGAGCATGAACCAGCGGTGCATGGTGTCCATAAATTCAACCGTCGGTCCGACACCAGCGAAACTTGCGTCGCATGTGTGGCCCGCTTGCTCTTGCAGGAGCTTCAGTGCAGCTGTCACGGCAGGAGACAAAACTTGAATTGCTCTTTTCACGTTCATTTTTTCAATATTTGTGGGGAACACGTGTTTCCTCGTTAGAAATCGAACTGGCTTTACAAGGCTGCCTTGCTGCATTTTGTAGAGGCTCTTCAAATGGCTCGCCGTTATTTAGCCGCCTTTTCCAATGTCACGCGACAAAAACTGCGATCGCACGTTTTTGACTAAGTGGCACTGATCGAATGCTAAGAAAAGCTTTCGATTCGGTGTTCCTGGGTGCTCAATGCAATGCGTGAGGCTTCCGTTGCATAGAAGTTGGAACGCTAAGACATTGATTTTGTGATTGTTAGTGACGATGCGCACGAGGAAAAATCCTATGTCTTCAACTTCCTTCAGGACGTGTCGCATGAGCGTGTGTAGCTCGCGGCCAGTGCAATTTCTCGTGAAAAAGTAGGCCACGGGTATTTTGAACGAAACTGAAAGGCCGTTGAGGACGAAGCACAGAAGTGAGTTGGCTAGCACAGGCTCATTTGTTGTTTCCTTAGGAAAGCTCCCACCGTAGTCTACTTCGCCGATGAAGGCGTCCCTTTGTTTATGGTAAAGTAGCCTCTGTTTCACGCGCATTTCGTCTACAATCAACGAGCACGCTCTGGCTTGCGATGAGGGATGAGAAGCGAGCTCGGTTGACAGCCTTTGCTTCACGAGTTCCGTCACGCCGATTTCTCCACGCGATGAGCCCATAAAACGCTCCAGAGTGCTTCGACTGGGCAGCTGGAGAAAGCCAGTAGTCCTTATATGCTCGTATGCGCGAGTCGAGAGGTTACGTAAAACCACAGCATGGCGCACTGTAAGATCAGACCACATAGGTTTCGTTTTCCCGAAATTCTTAACTTGTTCTACTAATACTGACGCAGCCAAGTCATCCTCCTTCAATTTCTCGACAACTTGGAGGAATGCATGAACAAAGGACTCTTCCTTGAGCTTTTGTATCTCCTGTTTGCAGTTGTCGACCGTATTCTTGAGCCGCTCAATACGCGCGTTTAAGTCTCGTTCTTTGCGCTTCCACTTTCGTTTTTCCACTGTCGAAACCGAGAATTGTGAAGACACCTGCACTGCTCTGTCCATTCGCACAGTCGCGGTGATGCAGCGCTCGCTAGCGCCGTTGTTCACGGCTGGCAACGGTTCGGTAGCGGTGCAGTCGACAGGTGACAAATCTTCAAAGCCGACGTCAACAACCGGCAATTCGTCGAGCGGATGCGGACTCGACTCCATTTGGTTGTCGACTGCTCGTCGCTTCGGCGGTGGTGGGTTGGCTAGCGCAGCAGCCTCGCGCTTTTTCACTGACGCATCGCTTCTGTCTCTTTTTTTAGGAGGCTGCAAGTACGCCGGATATTCTTCGAAAATGCTGGGGATAGCGTCTTTCTTAAGTTTCCGAATTTTGCAACCTTCCTTAAAGTCAGAGGAACTGAAGTGTCGGCTGCATACAGTCGAATAGCACGACGTCGTATTCGGTGCCCAGTTTTCACGAGAAATGACTTTTAGCCATTTTGCGCACAGTACCGGATCACTTGGTATTTCGTGGAACGATACGCCCGGCGTCCGTTGTTTGCTGGATGACTTGCAGCGTGGCACACAGCAGTACGGCATCTTGTCGGGCGCAGGACACCACAACCGATTCCACACTGCAGATAGAAAACTGATTGGGTATAAAAAAGAAAGTAACACAAAGAAACGATAAGAACTATGCATCGTAAATCGCTGATTTTATAGTAGTAAAGCAATATACATTGCAACGACGCCAACAACTAACACGAGGTCGCGGAAAATCTAGTAAACAAACGGTCGTTTCATTTGTGTACACTGCTCACAAATTCGGTCATGTATCCCTGATATTTCAAGAAAAAAAATATAAACATGCTGCTGTCGCAAAACGCACACACTTACCTGCAAACAACACGACGGAAATCGCGCAACTCTTGCTTTACGGATCGGTTTGGGTGCTTCGATGGGCCTCGACGCCTAACTGTGTCTGCGAGAGCGAGAGCAAGTATGGGGTGCGAGCGCCTCTCGCGGAGAGCCGAGGCGTAAATCGAGAATTAAAGGAGAGGGCGACGGATGGTCTCCGCACTACCACTGCGCGGGCATCTATGGCTCGGTGCCTGTGGGGTCCCTAGTATAGCGAACTAGAATACCTATCTAGTGGCGCGAACGGAGGCGCGCGGCAGCGCAGCGGCTGAGGCAAAACGCCTCTCCTCGCCGCAAGGGGCGCTACTGCGCCTTTTTCTAGCCCCGCGTTGCCACTGCCGTGGTGCTTCTCACATGCGGAACGGCTCTCCGGGCGCTGAACTGGCTGAACCGAAGTGTTTTATCTGCGTTCTACGTTTCTGCGTGGCTCCTCGAGCTGTAAACTGTGAGTGATCCGGAGAAAAATCGTCTTGCTTTTGTGAAGTTCGGGCTATAAAGGCACTACAGAGAGGCACGATGCCGAAAAGGAAGACGGACTCCCATTGCTTTGCTCCGGGCTGTCGGAGCGGTTATCCAGGAGCTCCTAAGGCGTCTTTGTTCGCCGCTCCCACGGACGACGAACTTAGGAAGAAGTGGGAGCGCAATCTGCGAAGAGATGACAAACCTTTCACTGAGTCTTCAGCGGTCTGTGAGCGCCACTTTGAGCCCGAGTGCATATTACGGGACTACATACACATCATAAATGGCTCCGAAGTGCGACTTCCCCGTGGGAAGCCGTCACTGGCACATGGTGCGGTGCCTACCCTCCTGCCTGACTGTCCGTCTTACCTTTCTGTCCGAAGAGCGAAACAGAGGCCAGAAAGAAGGCCAGCAACAGCAAGCGTTTCGGTGCCCAGCAAGAAGCCACGACAGGACGCACAGAATGAAAGTGCAGATGTCGCGCAGGAAGCGCTACGTCAGCCTTTAACAGATGTTTCGATTTCCGAGCTGAACGCTCTAAATGAAGCTGCAGGCCCCACCGAGTGCGAGCCCTTCAGAGTTAACATGCTTCGAGGAGTGATGCTTCCCTCAAAAATCTGGTGCCGGCTAAATTGCGACAGTGACGCCAGCGTGCTCTTCGCAACAACATCGATACGAAGAGACACCAAACTTGAAATTCTTCACGAGAAATCCGTGCTATTCTGCGCATATGAGGACAAATTGTCTGCGCAAATGTTTCTTTGGGTTGCCTTGTGTGGAGACTTCACTATTGATTCACTCACTGCCGCGAATCGTGTTCTGCGAGAAGCTGATGCCAGCACTACCTGCAGAGGGGCCACGACAAGTGTGGAGTTTAGGGGCATGTCGCACATTCTAACACCGAAGCTACGGTCTGCATCAGCCACATTTGGAGGTTTTGTCTTCAGCACAAGGTGCATGGGAAAGGTTTCCTCACAAGGTAATTTGTACATTGCAACCTTTATTGCTTTTGGCATCTCTGTTCCAATATTTCACATCTAAGTCATACATATACATGTACACAGAGTTTTTTTTTTTAGGTGCAGTTTGTGAAGAGTGCAAGTCCACACGAAAGTGCCTTCTTAGTAGAAAGTCGCGTACCTCAAAACCGAGGCTTCATGTATCTAAAAAAAAAGTTACTGCTAAGCGACTAAAACTGGAAAAACAAAAGGCAGCACGACTTCGAAACTGTGCATCAGCCATGCAGGATCAGCTGGCAGCAATGGAGGCAAAAAATGCAAGGATTTCCGAAGACGGCTTTAATGAGAGAATAGCAAGCCTTCCAGCCAAACAGCGTGAGGCAGTGCATCATGTTTTTAAAGCTTCGCAACGTAAAACTACCCATGGCATGAGGTATTCAAATGAGTGGGTGCTTGAGTGTCTGATGATGAAAATGAAGAGCCCCGCACTGTATGAGCACCTTAGAAAAGAAAAAAATACTTGCCATCCCCAGCAAAACAACTCTGAGGAAGTACCTAAAGTCATACAAGACAGGCTTTGGTTTCAACATGAAAGTACTTGACGTGCTGAGCGAAAAGACTAGCTCAATGGATGAGTTCAGGAGACATGGAGGTCTCATTGTAGACGAAATGAAGTTGTCTGAACACTTGTCGGTCACTACGACGGGTCACATCGAAGGTTTTGTAGATCTTGGCCCTTTTACATTAGAAGAAGATAAACACACTGTCTGTGACCATGGGATGGTTGTTATGTTTATCCCATTTGTTGGCAAGTGGACTCAAGTGCTCCGCAGCATTTGCCACGAAAGGAAACATAAAAGGAGCTCTACTCACAAAAATAATGCTGGAAGCTGTGATTTTGTCAGAAAAGGCAGGTTTGAAAGTCGACTTTATCACGTCTGACGGAGCCACCTGGAATAGGAAGATGTGGAATATGATGGGCGTCCGCACATCTCCAACAAGCACGAAGTGTGGTGCACCACATCCCATGGATCCAGAACGTCGGCTCTATTTTCTGTCGGACTTCCCTCACTTGATAAAGTGCCTGCGCAATGGCTTGCTGGCTTCCGACTACTTGCTGCCAGAGGGTCGTGTAAGTGCTGTACACAGGTTGAACCACATTATTTTTTACTAGGAAGAGAACAACTATGTAACATATTTTTTTTACATTTCAGGTGTCACTGAAAAGTGTCCGCAGAGCCATTGCTCTTGATGGCAAAAATGTTGCATTACAAGCCCTGTACGGGATCACATCTAGCCACACAAATCCCAACAGTTTTGAGGTTCAGAGGGTGTCTCTAGCCTTTCAAGTCTTCAGTGACAAAGTCGTTAAGGGGCTGCAGCTGCACAGGGCTGATATTGAAGAGACCTGCGGGAACATTTCGGCTACTCTCCATTTTTTTGAGTGAGTAGCAAAACTTATTTCTTTGCTGCTAAAAACTTTTCCATCGTAACGACCATAAGACAGTCTCGTTGTTGTGTATTGTTTCCTGATTTGTGCTAAGCAACTTATTTCTGTTTCAGGACCATCCGTGATCTGATCCATGTGATGACATCTCGCTTCACTACCTAGGCTCTGCATCCCAGTTCTCCATCTGTTGAAAAGCTTTGCTCATTTTTGTTGCTCCTGAGTGCATGGGAAAAACACACTAATGGAAAGGAGGGCTTTTTAAGCCAGTCCACAGCTACAGGACTACGTGTTGCACTGTCTAGTGTGCTGTCACTGTTGGAGTACTTAACAGAACGTGCAGGCTTCAACTACCTGATGACCAGTAGGCTAAGCCAGGATCCAGTTGAACATCTTTTTGGAATTTTGCGCCAGTCTTCTGGGTGCAATACCCACCCAACACCACAGCAATTCATAGTTACTGTGAACTGCCTTACATTCAACAACCTTGCGCACTCTGTTTCCACGGGAAACTGCGAGCCTGGCATCCTCAGTTCCCTATTGGATGCAGATGCTGGCCAGCAAAGCTCCCATAGTAGCAGGCAGGAACTTGTTGATAAACTGCTAGATGCAAGCAACATAGATGCAGCAAATGCAGTGCTCCCGAAATTACCCCCAGACCATTCCACTTGCACTGTGCCATCAAGTGACAGCCGGCTAATATTTTATATAGCCGGTTATGTGGCCAGGAAATGCGTCCTGAAGACAAAGTGTGAAAGCTGCCTCAGTTTGCTTTTGTTGACCAAAGAGGCGGCTGGGAACTTAAACCTAGCCCCGTTCACTCGCATGAAAGACAATGGTGGTCTTCTGTATCCCGCTGCCGCCCTGTACAAATTTGTAGCTCACCTAGAAAATGCGTTCACAACATGTTTTAGCCTCCTAGAACTACATGCAGACAGTATAATTGATATTGTAGATGTGGTTAAGGCAAAAACAGAGCTTCGACTTGGCTGTCCAGACCACTGTGAGAATGTTGCAACCGAGCTCACTGCTTTTTACATAACAACCCGCCTTCACTTTTTTATGAAAAGCATCAATAGCAGCAACAACCGGAACCGTTAAGCTTCTAAGTATCTGAAAATGAGTCGATGCACTTAGATTTGCGAAGCACCCTGTTAGGGTAGCTGCAAGGCCAGCCTTGTTTCCACGGATGAAATTTCTATGTAACCTAATTTAGGCTGGTTACGCCAATAATGTGCCTGCCATTAAACCAATATTTTCTTCAGTTTTTCTTTTACATGTCCGCACTTGCCAATAAAAGTATAATGTTCGCCTCTCGTGTATTATCAACCTGGCTTATGTCATGAATACACTGCAAGTAAAATTTTCCGAAAATTGGGGTTGAAATATTTTCAGTCATGGGTAAAATTTTCTGAAAATGCGTTTCTGAGGCCGCTTAGCCGTCTCAGGAAAAAAAAACTGATTTCCGTAAGACTAGATAACACGTAGGCGCGCGGACAGATGAATGAGGGGTGCAGTTCTCTATAATTAAGTCGCCGCGGTGGCCCGGTGGTTATGGTGCTCGGATGCTGACCCAAAAGACACCGGTTCGATCCCGGCCGCGCCGATCGCATTTTGATGGAGGCGATATGCTAGAGGCCCGTGTACTGTGCGATGTCAATGCACGTTATAGAACCCGGGTGATCGAAAATTCCTGAGTCCTCCGCTACGGCGTCCCTAATAGTCTGAGTTGCTTTAGGACGTTAAACCCTGTAGTACCAAAATATAATCGCAGGTAAACAATATCAAGAAGGGTTTTGATGCGGGCTAGTTGGTGGATTTCGTTGATGATTGAACTGCGCGAAAGAAACGGGGACCAAGAAGAAACACGTACACACACACAGCGCAGACTTCCAACTTTTAATTCGAAAAACGCCTCGAGCATTCCTTTTATGCACACCTATTCACCACATGACACAGCCAGGAACCAACAGAGCAGATAAGTTTAACAATTCGAAACACGCCTCGAGCATTCCTTTTATGCACACCTAATCACCACATGACACAGCCAGGACACAGCAGATAAGTTTAACAATAGGGTAGATCCGAACTAGGGAACCAATCTAAAAAAAACAATTTGTAAGCGTGTGCATGCATGCCTAAACACACTTGTTACCTAGATAAAAGGAGAGAGGAGGAGGCAAGTGAACACCTGACATTGAAACTAAATGACACACGGCCGAACCATATAATACGAGCAAAAGAAAAAAAACTTAGTAAGCAAAAAGCTATGTGACATGACACCAACAGTAACAACAGTAAACGATGAATGTGCAAACACTAGAAAATAATCGAAAGGGCATAAAAGCGAAACCATATGAATGATACAAAACCAGAATACCAACGAGGTTAAAACCGAGAGTGAAAATGGAAACAACAAAAAACAAAGGTAAAAGCGACGCGATGATGAATAAAAAGCTAAAACCGGGCTGAAACGTAAAAAGGAAGGAAACAAGTAACAAGAGTAAAGGTGCAGCGTTACAAAGGACAGTCTAAAGTTTTACCTTCAAAAAATGACGTTTCTTCATTTGAAAGCAGAATGGATGGAGTGCTCACGCAATTGTTCGTATTCTTTGCGATTAAGAAGGCCTCAATTATTTCCCTTTCTGTCTTTGTTCTAGCTGTAGCGAGGAACTTAGTACTTTCTAGAAACGGGTGGCAATCACTTTTTTTGCACTTCTTGCAATGTAAGGCTAAATTTCCTCCTGAATTGGTAGACAGGTTGCGAACGTGTTCAGCCGCCCTCTCGTTAAAACATCGCCCAGTTTGGCCGATGCACGTCTTCCCACAGGATAAAGGGACCTGATAGATAACTGCTGTGGTACAGTCTGTGTACTTAAGGCTGTGATTTAAGGTGCATTTTCGCTTTCTATTCTGGATGACATCACTTCGGCCACCACGGCATTCTCGATAGATATAGAAGACTTATTCTATTCTATTCCGCATGAAGCCTTGTTTGCAGCTGTCAAGCAGCAAATAGAAGAATATGGTGAAGTTAGTTTCCGAAACGCAGTTAGCATGTCGTTGGAACAATTCCTTGAATTGTTGAAATTCTACCTTGCCTCGACCGTAGTCTGCTACAAAGGACAGTTTTACATTAAAAAAAGTGGCATATGCATTGGTTCTTCTGTGGCACCCGTTTTGTGTAGTATTTTCCTTTCTTCCTTTGACCAGCGCTTGCAATGTTTTCTCCTCAACCAATATATTGTACGCATATTTAGGTACGTTGATGATTATCTTGTGATGGTAAACCTCTCTGCTAGTTCTAGTCTGCCTGATTTGGTGAGTAGCGTCCTCAATGTTTTCAAGTGTGAAGGAAAAGGGCTTAATTTCACTCATGAATTGCCTAAGGGTAACCAAATCCAGTTTCTGGATATCAATTTAGAATTTACGCCTTCACACATTTGTTGGTCCTACAACCCCAGAATGAACAAGCAGTTTCTACCCTATGACAGTGCCCATTCAAAGTTGGTAAAAAGAGCGATCGTTCACCTTGCCTGCCGTTCCGCCCTAGAAAAGTCATGTAAGCATAAAATGAATTCAAGTCTTAAGCTCCAGATTGACAGAATGTATGATGCTGGGTATCCCCGGCAAATGATAACCTGTGTTTGTGAAAGCTTGCTACAGAGGATAAAGAGTACGAACCGCCAAATGACCGAACAACAAAAACCTGTGTGTGTCATACCTTACGTGCAACGAGTGTCACACAATTTAAAAAAAGTGGCAGGAAGATACGGTGTCCAGCTTGTGTTTGCTGCGCCGTGTAAGCTCGCTAAAGTCTGTGCTATCATGAACAGGGACAATTGAAAGCAAAAATGCACCTTAAATCACAGCCTTAAGTACACAGACTGTACCACAGCAGTTATCTATCAGGTCCCTTTATCCTGTGGGAAGACGTACATCGGCCAAACTGGGCGATGTTTTAACGAGAGGGCGGCTGAACACGTTCGCAACCTGTCTACCAATTCAGGAGGAAATTTAGCCTTACATTGCAAGAAGTGCAAAAAAAGTGATTGCCACCCGTTTCTAGAAAGTACTAAGTTCCTCGCTACAGCTAGAACAAAGGCAGAAAGGTAAATAATTGAGGCCTTCTTAATCGCAAAGAATACGAACAATTGCGTGAGCACTCCATCCATTCTGCTTTCAAATGACGAAATCTCGTTTTTTGAAGGTAAAACTTTAGACTGTCCTTTGTAACGCTGCACCTTTACTCTTGTTACTTGTTTCCTTCCTTTTTACGTTTTAGCCCGGTTTTAGCTTTTTATTCATCATCGCGTCGCTTTTACCTTTGTTTTTTGTTGTTTCCATTTTCACTCTCGGTTTTAACCTCGTTGGTATTCTGGTTTTGTATCATTCATATGGTTTCGCTTTTATGCCCTTTCGATTATTTTTTAGTCTTTGCACCTTCATCGTTTACTGTTGTTACTGTTGGTCCCATGTCACATCGCTTTTTGCTTACTAAGTTTTTTTTCTTTTGCTCGTATTATATGGCTCGGCCGCGTGTCATTTAGTTTCAATGTCAGGTGTTCACTTGCCTCCTCCTCTCTCCTTTTACCTAGGTAACAAGTGTGTTTAGGCCTGCATGCACACGCTTACAAATTGTTTTTTTTTAGATTGGTTCCCTAGTTCGGATCTGCCCAATTGTTAAACTTATCTGCTGTGTTGGTTCCTGGCTGTGTCATTTGGTGATTAGGTGTGCATAAAAGGAATGCTCGAGGCGTGTTTCGAATTGTTAAACTTATCTGCTGTGTTGGTTCCTGGCGGTGTCATTTGGTGATTAGGTGTGCATAAAAGGAATGCTCGAGGCGTTTTTCGAATTGTTAAACTTATCAGCTGTGTTGGTTCCTGGCTGTGTCATTTGGTGATTAGGTGTGCATAAAAGGAATGCTCGAGGCGTTTTTCGAATTGTTAAACTTATCTGCTGTGTTGGTTCCTGGCTGTGTCATTTGGTGATTAGGTGTGCATAAAAGGAATGCTCGAGGCGTTTTTCGAATTGTTAAACTTATCTGCTGTGTTGGTTCCTGGCTGTGTCATTTGGTGATTAGGTGTGCATAAAAGGAATGCTCGAGGCGTGTTTCGAATTGTTAAACTTATCTGCTGTGTTGGTTCCTGGCTGTGTCATTTGGTGATTAGGTGTGCATAAAAGGAATGCTCGAGGCGTGTTTCGAATTGTTAAACTTATCTGCTGTGTTGGTTCCTGGCTGTGTCATTTGGTGATTAGGTGTGCATAAAAGGAATGCTCGAGGCGTTTTTCGAATTGTTAAACTTATCTGCTGTGTTGGTTCCTGGCTGTGTCATTTGGTGATTAGGTGTGCATAAAAGGAATGCTCGAGGCGTTTTTCGAATTGTTAAACTTATCTGCTGTGTTGGTTCCTGGCTGTGTCATTTGGTGATTGGGTGTGCATAAAAGGAATGCTCGAGGCGTGTTTCGAATTGTTAAACTTATCTGCTGTGTTGGTTCCTGGCTGTGTCATTTGGTGATTAGGTGTGCATAAAAGGAATGCTCGAGGCGTTTTTCGAATTGTTAAACTTATCTGCTGTGTTGGTTCCTGGCTGTGTCATTTGGTGATTAGGTGTGCATAAAAGGAATGCTCGAGGCGTTTTTCGAATTGTTAAACTTATCTGCTGTGTTGGTTCCTGGCTGTGTCATTTGGTGATTAGGTGTGCATAAAAGGAATGCTCGAGGCGTTTTTCGAATTGTTAAACTTATCTGCTGTGTTGGTTCCTGGCTGTGTCATTTGGTGATTAGGTGTGCATAAAAGGAATGCTCGAGGCGTTTTTCGAATTGTTAAACTTATCTGCTGTGTTGGTTCCTGGCTGTGTCATTTGGTGATTAGGTGTGCATAAAAGGAATGCTCGAGGCGTTTTTCGAATTGTTAAACTTATCTGCTGTGTTGGTTCCTGGCTGTGTCATTTGGTGATTAGGTGTGCATAAAAGGAATGCTCGAGGCGTTTTTCGAATTGTTAAACTTATCTGCTGTGTTGGTTCCTGGCTGTGTCATTTGGTGATTAGGTGTGCATAAAAGGAATGCTCGAGGCGTGTTTCGAATTGTTAAACTTATCTGCTGTGTTGGTTCCTGGCTGTGTCATTTGGTGATTAGGTGTGCATAAAAGGAATGCTCGAGGCGTTTTTCGAATTGTTAAACTTATCTGCTGTGTTGGTTCCTGGCTGTGTCATTTGGTGATTAGGTGTGCATAAAAGGAATGCTCGAGGCGTGTTTCGAATTGTTAAACTTATCTGCTGTGTTGGTTCCTGGCTGTGTCATTTGGTGATTAGGTGTGCATAAAAGGAATGCTCGAGGCGTGTTTCGAATTGTTAAACTTATCTGCTGTGTTGGTTCCTGGCTGTGTCATTTGGTGATTAGGTGTGCATAAAAGGAATGCTCGAGGCGTTTTTCGAATTGTTAAACTTATCTGCTGTGTTGGTTCCTGGCTGTGTCATTTGGTGATTAGGTGTGCATAAAAGGAATGCTCGAGGCGTTTTTCGAATTGTTAAACTTATCTGCTGTGTTGGTTCCTGGCTGTGTCATTTGGTGATTGGGTGTGCATAAAAGGAATGCTCGAGGCGTGTTTCGAATTGGTAAACTTATCTGCTGTGTTGGTTCCTGGCTGTGTCATTTGGTGATTAGGTGTGCATAAAAGGAATGCTCGAGGCGTTTTTCGAATTGTTAAACTTATCTGCTGTGTTGGTTCCTGGCTGTGTCATTTGGTGATTAGGTGTGCATAAAAGGAATGCTCGAGGCGTTTTTCGAATTGTTAAACTTATCTGCTGTGTTGGTTCCTGGCTGTGTCATTTGGTGATTAGGTGTGCATAAAAGGAATGCTCGAGGCGTTTTTCGAATTGTTAAACTTATCTGCTGTGTTGGTTCCTGGCTGTGTCATTTGGTGATTAGGTGTGCATAAAAGGAATGCTCGAGGCGTTTTTCGAATTGTTAAACTTATCTTCTGTGTTGGTTCCTGGCTGTGTCATTTGGTGATTAGGTGTGCATAAAAGGAATGCTCGAGGCGTTTTTCGAATTGTTAAACTTATCTGCTGTGTTGGTTCCTGGCTGTGTCATTTGGTGATTAGGTGTGCATAAAAGGAATGCTCGAGGCGTTTTTCGAATTGTTAAACTTATCTGCTGTGTTGGTTCCTGGCTGTGTCATTTGGTGATTAGGTGTGCATAAAAGGAATGCTCGAGGCGTTTTTCGAATTGTTAAACTTATCTGCTGTGTTGGTTCCTGGCTGTGTCATTTGGTGATTGGGTGTGCATAAAAGGAATGCTCGAGGCGTGTTTCGAATTGTTAAACTTATCTGCTGTGTTGGTTCCTGGCTGTGTCATTTGGTGATTAGGTGTGCATAAAAGGAATGCTCGAGGCGTTTTTCGAATTGTTAAACTTATCTGCTGTGTTGGTTCCTGGCTGTGTCATTTGGTGATTAGGTGTGCATAAAAGGAATGCTCGAGGCGTTTTTCGAATTGTTAAACTTATCTGCTGTGTTGGTTCCTGGCTGTGTCATTTGGTGATTAGGTGTGCATAAAAGGAATGCTCGAGGCGTGTTTCGAATTGTTAAACTTATCTGCTGTGTTGGTTCCTGGCTGTGTCATTTGGTGATTAGGTGTGCATAAAAGGAATGCTCGAGGCGTTTTTCGAATTGTTAAACTTATCTGCTGTGTTGGTTCCTGGCTGTGTCATTTGGTGATTAGGTGTGCATAAAAGGAATGCTCGAGGCGTTTTTCGAATTGTTAAACTTATCTGCTGTGTTGGTTCCTGGCTGTGTCATGTGGTGAATAGGTGTGCATAAAGGAATGCTCGAGGCGTTTTTCGAATTAAAAGTTGGAAGTCTGCGCTGTGTGTGTGTACGTGTTTCTTCTTGGTCCCCGTTTCTTTCGCGCAGTTCAATCATGAACGAAACAATATCAGCCTGATAAAAGATGCATCTAGACAACTAACATCCACCGTCAAATCCGTGAGCCTCTCTCATTGCCCGACGCCCGTTCTCGCTAGCTGACGGTATACGACGACGCGGTTTTTCATCATCGCCGAAATGCTCAAAGGGTCACGGCGGGGGAAAAAAGGTGCCTATGAAGTTACGTTGAAGTTAGTTGAAGCAAATGACATGCATGTTTATTGACTACAGGCGTATTAGTGAACCACACTGTAACAACGACTCGGAGAAACACACACAAGCTCCAGCGACGACGCCGCTAGAAAAGTTGCAGTGGCGCCACCTGGTGGTTTCTACGCCAAACGGCACGCCCGCGCCCTTCCGTTCGCGCCACTGGGATAGTTCTAGTTCACTATAGTCCCTAAATATACTTGCTAGTCTGTCGTTCGTGCGGAGCTCTCTACAGAACCGGTTGGCCGCAAATATACTTGCTAGTCTGTCGTTCGTGCGGAGCTCTCTACAGAACCGGTTGGCCGCGCCTCGGATGAATGCGCAGGGGGCGCTGCACACATTCGGTGAGGCGGCGTGAGCAGTAGACAAGTGGTAGCGCGGTGGCGCAACGTGGCTGGGAGCTGCAGCGACTACGTCCGAAGCTAAGTGTTTTTGGTATTTACACTTGTATACATGCTGTCGGGCGGTAGTTTTAGACCGAGTTAAGGGTAGGGAGGCCAGCGGAGGTGTGTGAGAATAATTTTTAGCGGGTTTTTACGTTGCGCAGGGTCGAGGGCTATCGGCATAGGAATTTTGGCGGGCTTTCACAAGGCGTAGTCGTCCGGACGATGGGTCGGCAAGCTAGGAAATTTAAGGAGGACGAGGACGGGGAGTTAGTACAGTGCCAGGAGTGCGACCGTTGGTGTTACTTAGATGAGACTGGGTTCGGGAGCTTAGCCGAGGCGGATGAGGCTAGCTTCGTGTGTAAGATGTGCAAGCGGTTTGGGGACGCCGTTCAAGCGTTAAAAGGGGAATGGGAAGCTGGGTTTAATGCACTTAATGCGGACCGGCAGGTCGAACGAGATGCGCGGATTAAACTGGAAGCTCAGGTCGCCGATTTGATTAAAAAGGAGGAGAATAATGCCGCCCTGTTGAAGCGAATGGTGGGCGAGATTAAAGAAGAGCGGAAAAAGCGGATCCAGCTAGAAAAACAGGTTGAAGCGCTCAGGTCGCGGCCGGCTGGGCACCCCAGTTCGGAGAAGTGTCAGGTGGGGGACGAGGCTCGTCGATCGTACAGTGCTGTAGTGCAGCGAGCAATGAGAAAAATGAGAACGAAATGAAAAAGGTTAATGCGGGCATGGAATCTCGCGACAATAGCGTACAGCGGCAGGAGAGGCAGCTAGAGCGATCCGGAGGCCAACAGATGGAATTAGGAAGCGAACGTTTGGGGCGCAGGAGAGTTCTGGTGGTCGGGGACTCGAATGTAGCGAGGGTTGAGGGAGGCGTTCTGACGGCAGTGAAGGCAGACAGGCGGGTGCAGGTGGAGGCTCAGTCGGGAAAGTGCATGGTGGATGCAATGGCCAGAGCCCGGGAGGTGGTGGTGGGCAGCATGGATGGCGAACACCTTGTGGTCATCCATGCTGGTCTCAATGATGTACTGCAGGGGAGGAGCCAGAATCTTGAGACGCAGTTGGAGGTGGGGATGCGTAGGCTTAGAGAGGCCTCTGGGAGTGTGCATGTGACCATATGCACAATCCCAGAGGTCCAGAGACAGGCTCGCGAAACGGAAAGGAGGGTCGTGGAGACTAATCGGGTAATTAGGCTATTGAGTCGACGACTAAGATACGAGGTGATGGAGGTGAACAGGGAAGTGTACGAGGTTAGGCCCCACCCTTTTGCACAGGATGGCATCCACTACGGTGGTGCCACTGGCAAGAAGGTGGGTAGTAGGATAGGTCGCCAGGCAACAGCTTTTTTGGGGGGACCCAGAGCTCTGAAGGAACCAGTGTAGAGAAGGAAGAATTAAGATCAAACGGACAATGGAACCATAGGGGAAGAAAGAGACGCAAGCGCCAGGGCCAAGTTAATTCAGATATAGGTTTCATTAACATGCAAGGTGGCAGGAATAGACTGAAATGGGAGGAAATAGAAGAACAGTTAAGACAGGAGGAATTAATGGTATATGGTTTAGCGGAAACACATCTTAGAGACATGGAACAACCACCCTGTAACCCAGACTACGCATGGGAATATTGCAATAGAACAGAGGGCAGCAGAAAGGGAGGTGGAATTGGGGCATTCATTCATAAAAGTATGAATTTTCAAAGGGTTAGACTGGGATGCAGGGAACATTTATGGCTAAAAGGAACAGTGGCAGGCAAGCTAACACTCCTTGGCTTTGTGTACCTGTGGACAGGGATCAATGCCAAAGAGGAAAACAGGAAAATGTTAGAATGTATTGCAAGCGACATTGATGAGCTAGGAGGACAGGGCGAGATAATTATATTAGGTGACATGAATGCACACATAGAAGACCTGGATGGGTACACGGATTCGACAGGAAGCATGCTGCAGGACATGTGTGACAGGCCTGATTTAGTTGTATGCAACAGCACCGAGAAGTGTGAAGGGCTGATAACATGGGAGGCGGGGAGTCTGCACTCGACGATAGATTATGCACTAATGTCACAGAGGATGTATAACAGATTAGGAGTAATGAGCATAGATGAAGATGGTTCCAGAAGTCTAGGTAGTGACCACAAGCGTATCAAGTTGAGCTTCAGAAGAAAAAGCAATGTAGGGCTGAAGCAAGATGAACAATCAGGGGGAAATTTTTACTCAGAAAAGCAATTGGAAGTAGCAGCCAAAAGAATCGAGAAAGTAATTTTTGAGGATAGTGAAACAGAATGGACTTATACCAAATTAACTCGATTACTGGAGCTAGAGCTAGCTAAGGTGCGAGTAAAGCTAAAAGGGAAAAGATGCAAACCCAAGAGTTGGTGGGATGAGGAGGTCAAGAGGGCAATAGAAAAGCGCAAGGAAGCATCCAGAGAACACAGATATTCCAAGAAGAGGGGGGAACCAAAACCCGAAGTAGACCGAAAATGGGATACCTTCATAAAGTGTAGAAGGGACGCATCCTATTTGATTAATGAGAAAATTAGAAGAAAGGGTGAACAATGGATGTCAAATGTAAATAAAAAGGATAGAAAAGCAGCCCCAAAATTCTGGAAACATCTAAATGCAATGAGTAATAAAACTAGGCTAGAACAAAGGTTTATTGTTACAGATGAGGGTATTCGACTAGAAGGGGATGAAGCAATAAGACACATAGGAACAAGGATGACGGAAAAATTTTCAGCAAAGCACGTGGTACATAATTTATCGATTCTGGAAGCATCTAAATGCATTGCGTAATAATTAATAAGACCAGGCTAGAACAAAGGTTTATTGTTACAGATCAGGGTATTCGACTAGAATGGGATGAAGTGATAAAACACACTGAACAAGGATGACAGAAAAATTTAAAGAAAGAAATGTTGCACATAATTTATCGAAGGAAGATAGACCGGTTACTGCAATAGCTTCACTTGAACAAAGCGAATGGGAAAGGGCAGAGAAGGTTCCTAGTGGCACATCAACAGGACCAGATGGTATTCCGATTACGTTAATAAAGAAGCTAGGACCAAAATCCAAGCAAACATTAACACAGGTAGTGAATAAAATGACAGCCCCCATGAATGGCGATTAAGTAGAATGAACATGATATACAAGGGAAAGGGGGACAAAGCTCACGTAAGTAACTACCGTTCCATAACAGTGACATTTGTGGTTTACAGGGTGGTGATGCAGATTATAAAGGATAGACTGCAGGCTTGGGTGGAGAACGAGGGTGTGTTAGGGGAACTACAGAATGGGTTCCGGAAACAAAGGAGATTGGAGGACAATCTATTTTCATTGAAACAGTGTATAGAAATTGTGGAAAAGGAACACAGGCCCTTATGGCTAGCATTTCTGGATATTAGGGGAGCCTATGACGTTATTCAGGAGCATTTGTGGGACATACTGGCCACATTGGATGTGGAAAATGGAGTAATTAATCTTTTAAAAGATATATATATATATAGGGGTAACAGAGTGCTCATAAATTGGGAAAAAAATGTATCAGGGACTGTAGAGATACAGCGGGGGCTTAGGCAAGGATGTCCTCTGTCCCGTTGTTCATGTTGTACCTGCAAGGTTTGGAGACCAAGCTAGAGGGGAGCGGACTAGGCTTCAACCTATCTTTTTTCAAGCAAGGGGAATGGATTAAACAGACATTACCGGGACTAATATATGCGGACGATATAGTGATAATGGCTGACAACAAGCAAGACCTGCAGAAGTTGTTAGACATATGCAGTACAGAGGGAGATAGATTAGGCTTCAAGTATAGTAAGGAAAAATCTGCAGTCATGATATTTAATGAACAGGGCGGCAAGCATAGAATACAGGAGTTCGTGCTAAAAGTAGTGAATGAGTACAAGTATCTTGGGGTGTGGATAATTAACAGTGTTGAGTATCTGACAGAGCATGAAAAATATGTAATGAATAAAGCTAGTAGGAATGCAGCTGTCATGAAAAATAGGGCACTGTGGAATTACAATAGGGGCCACGACGCTGCCACAATGTCTCGTCGCTCATCATCTGTATTTCTACAGGTTTTGCTGCTGCCACTCCTGGGACAGCTGTTGTCGCTGCCCGCAGTACAGCTAGCTGATACCCATGACGAAGAACCGTGCGTGCGCAAATTCCGTGGCCTGGATGAACCGCCAATCTGCTGCGACTTATCTTCGAGTCTGCTGCTCCGACCGCCGCCGTTTCTGGACACGTTCACTTTGCTCGTCGGGCAACGTGGGACGATGCTACCTACTCCGCCCCTTGAAAAGCGCGCACGCTTGGACGACGCTCTGGGCCACGACGCTGCCACAATGTCTCGTCGCTCATCATCTGTATTTCTACAGGTTTTGCTGCTGCCACTCCTGGGACAGCTGTTGTCGCTGCCCGCAGTACAGCTAGCTGATACCCGTGACGAAGAACCGTGCGTGCGCAAATTCCGTGGCCTGGATGAACCGTCAATCTGCTGCGACTTATCTTCGAGTCTGCTGCTCCGACCGCCGCCGTTTCTGGACACGTTCACTTTGCTCGTCGGGCAACGTGGGACGATGCTACCTACTCCGCCCCTTGAAAAGCGCGCACGCTTGGACGACGCTCTGGGCCACGACGCTGCCACAATGTCTCGTCGCTCATCATCTGTATTTCTACAGGTTTTGCTGCTGCCACTCCTGGGACAGCTGTTGTCGCTGCCCGCAGTACAGCTAGCTGATACCCGTGACGAAGAACCGTGCGTGCGCAAATTCCGTGGCCTGGATGAACCGCCAATCTGCTGCGACTTATCTTCGAGTCTGCTGCTCCGACCGCCGCCGTTTCTGGACACGTTCACTTTGCTCGTCGGGCAACGTGGGACGATGCTACCTACTCCGCCCCTTGAAAAGCGCGCACGCTTGGACGACGCTCTGGGCCACGACGCTGCCACAATGTCTCGTCGCTCATCATCTGTATTTCTACAGGTTAGTTATCTCCTAACTCGGTGTTACCGATGCAATGATGTTTGCCTTTTGGCAGTGTCGTGGCCGCCCAGCCCTTTCAAGCGTGCTTGCTCTGCTATTGTTTGTGTTCTGCGCTTGTTGCTTCTCAGTGGGGACGTAGAAGTAAACCCAGGGCCCATGACAAAGGCGCAGGAAGAGAAATTAGACACCGTGGCAGAAACCGTATTACGACTTGAAGCGAGCAACGCCACTCTTATTGAAGCGGTAACAAAAGTGCTAAACATTCATGCGACACTGAAAACAGACCTTGAAAATCTAACCAAACGTGTTCAAGAACTTGAAACAAAACTTGAATTGGCTTCATCTGTTAGTACTTCTGCAAATCACCAAAGTGGGTTATCTAACATCGTCAATAAAATTGATGACTTAGAAAACCGGTCGCGCCGTTCAAATGTTCTGTTTTATGGTATCGCCGATAGTGACTCGTCTGAAAGTTGGGAGACGTCAGAGCAACTTGTCAACGACTTCTGCCTCGATAAGCTTGGAGTCACTGTTACTTCCGTTGCTAGGGCGCATCGTGTGGGCCGTTTCTCGACCGAGAAGGCACGGCCAATTATAGCGAAGTTTATCAACGATAAAGAAATTGAAGCCATTCTAAGTAACGGCCGCAAGCTAAAGGAAACAAATTTTAGCATCGGACGTGATTATTCGCTTGCTGTCCGTAACAAACGTCGACAGCTGCTGCAGTTCTCGAAAACGATTAAAAAAGATGGTGACCGCGTGCGTTTGGCTTTCGATAAATTGCATATCAATAAGGACACGTATCTGTGGGATGTCGCCAGTGGCCGAGCGGTGCCAGTTAGTCTTTCCACGACCGACTGACCGGTTCCAACGGCCACCTCATCTTTTCCAGCGTCTTCATGCTCGTTGAACACTCGTCTTAATTCAGAGAATAGCAGTAGTTTCCTTTTCACTAATATCCGAAGTGTACTTTCAAAATCTGTTGCCCTTTCTTCCCTCGTCGATTCAACGTGCGCTTCACTTCTGATATTAACTGAAACTTGGTTGGACGATACTATTCCGGATGCTAACATTCTTCTCAGTGAATCCGAATTTTGCTTTTTTCGTTGTGATAGAAAAAATAGAAAAGGGGGTGGCGTCCTTATTGCTACAAAGAAACAAATATCTGCTATCCCGATCACTGTCACTACTTTTCTTGAATGTGTTTGGATACGATGCAAAATTGGTATTGCTGATGTTGTTATTGCTGCCTTCTACCGACCGCCAGATATGACTGCCACATTTTCAGGTGAATTTCATAGAATATTGAGTGACTTATACGTGCGTTTTCCTAACTCCATTTTCCTTGTATTTGGTGATTTTAACTTCCCAAACATTGATTGGCCTAATCTTACGGTTAACCCCAGTGACCAGGAAGCCCACATGTTCCTTCATACTTGCTTAGATTTTTCGCTTGTTCAACTTATCACTGATCCTACCCGCCACTCCGCCACAACGGCAAATATTCTTGATCTCGTCCTAACAAATAACCCTGAGGTTTGTTTCGATATCTTGCATTTACAAGGCCTATCCGATCATGAAATCATCACCGGGTACATCACTCGTCCATTTGGTAGAAAGGAAACATCCACTAAGCGAATTCATTGCTACAACCGCGCTAATTTTGATGGGATTAACTCTGCACTGCAATCATTTTCGGAGGACTTCCTAGCTCACTGTTCATCTCGCTCTGTCGAAACAAATTGGAAATCACTTAAAGACACATTAACTAATCTTGTTGACAAGTTTGTGCCGGTCATCACCATCAGATATCATAAAAATGCACCATGGTTCACAAATCGCCTTCGTCGTCTTAATAATAAGAAAAAACGCTTGTACCGCCAAGCAGTCAAAACAGGTCTTCCATCATCATGGACAAAGTACAGGCATTGCGATCATGAATATCAGTCACTGCTTAATACAACTCGTCATCATTTCTTCAGTCACGACCTGTCCACCATGTTAACTAATAACTGTCATAGATTTTGGCGCGTCATCAATCCGAGTTCCCACCCCGAAATCGTACTAACTAATCCTGACGGTGATCCTGTAACTGAAACTGAGTGTGCACAGCTTCTTAACGACGCATTCGTCTCAGTGTTCACCCATGAAGATACCACTTCCTCGCCCATGTTACAGTCATCTTCCGTCACTTCCATGCCAGAAATTATCATTAACGAATCAGGAATTCTAGCCCTTTTGAATAACCTCAAAGCTACTACTAGCTCTGATCACCTTGGATTTAATAACAAAATACTAAAGAATGCCTCTCTAAACCTCTATCAAGTATTGACATCACTTTTTTCACAATCATTATCATCTGGTACAATTCCTGACGACTGGCGTACAGCGAAAGTAATACCCATTTTCAAATCCGGAGACCGCACCATTCCACTTAACTATCGCCCTATCTCATTAACCAGCAACATCTGTAAACTCCTGGAACACATAATTCATACTCAAGTAATAATTATCTAGAGAAGCACGATATCATTTTCAAATACCAGCACGGTTTTCGCAGGGGTTATTCATGCGACACTCAACTCACTGGATTTACTAACGACATATTTTCCGCAGTAGACGCTGGCTTACAGGTTGACGCAGTATTTTTAGACTATTCTAAAGCTTTTGATCGCGTTCCCCATCACAGGCTCCTAACCAAATTGACAAACTTAAATCTCCATCCCAGCGTTATTTCATGGATAAAACAATTCCTCGATAACAGAAAACAATTCACCTCTGTCAACGGCTTTAACTCGTCTTCTGTCCCCGTAACATCTGGAGTCCCCCAGGGAAGTGTACTTGGCCCTCTGCTCTTTTTAATTTTTATTAACGATCTACCCAAGTGTGTATCGTCTCAAATTAGGTTATTCGCGGATGATTGTGTAATATATCGTAATATTACTAATGAAACCGACCGCCAATCACTTCAAACTGATCTTGACGCTGTAACGGCTTGGTGTTCTTCCTGGCTAATGTCTCTAAATGCATCTAAAACAAAGTTAATGTCGTTTACTAACCGTTCCACTCGAATTGCTACAACATACTTCCTCAATAACGATAAAGTTGAACTTACAACAACTTACAAGTACCTAGGAGTTCACTTTCAGTCTGACCTAACTTGGCATTACCATATTAACACAATCTTAGCATCAGCAAATCGCGCACTCGGCCTTCTTAGGCGTAATCTCAAACACGCGCCTTCACACTTAAAAAAACTTGCTTACATCACGCTAATCCGCCCGAAAGTTGAGTATGCGTCTGCCATATGGGACCCTCATCAAGCTTACATCATAAACAACCTTGAATCCCTGCAAAACCGTGCTGTTCGCTTCATCTTTTCAGATTATTCACGCTTCACCAGTGTCACAGCATTAAAACAACGTGCCGAGTTGGAACCGCTATCATGTCGACGCCATTTCGCTCGCCTAACCTTGCTTCACAAACTGTATCACCATCCCACCCTCCACGACGACTTCTTTTTGCCACACCCTGCAGTCTTTCCTCGCCGCGACCACGTTAACAAAATAAAACGCGTCACATGCCGTTCATTGCTCTACTCGAAATCATTCATTCCTCGCACTATAATAGATTGGAATAACTTGCCATCACACATAGCTACTGAGGTTAACCCACAATCGTTTCAGCATTCGTTAAAACAAACCATGGACTAACAGATTTGGTATTTTTGTTGTATTATGTGCATTTACTGAGTATTTTCTTCTGCGTTGTTTGTTGTTGTTATTCGTGTACATTACTAGTTTTTAATTAATTATTACGTGTATTTTGTTTCTAATGCCTGTGCCATATTTTTATGCTTGTATCGCCCCCCCTATGTAATACCCTCGCACGAGGGCCCTTAGGGGTATTGTAAATAAATAAATAAATAAATAAATGAGGTGGTAAGAGGGATCTGGAAAGGGGTGATGGTCCCTAGCCTGACCTTCGGGAATGCGGTCCTGTATATGAGGCCAGATGTTCAAGCAAGGCTGGAAATTAGGCAACGGGGAGTAGGGAGGTTAGCTTTGGGAGCACATGGCAATACACCAAATCAGGGGGTACAGGGGGATATGGGATGGGCGTCTTTCGAGAGCAGAGAGGCTAGCAGTAAGATAGCATTTGAGGAACGATTGAGAAAGATGGAGGAAAAGCAGTGGGCTAGGAAAGTTTTCAGATACCTGTATATAAAGAATGTTGACACGAAATGGAGAAAGCGAACTAGAAAATTGACAAGCAAATATCTGGACAGCAGTAAGGGGGCAAATCAGCATTTATCGGTTAAGAAAAAGGTTAAAGGAACAGAGAGAGCTTTGTGGAAAACAGGGATGCTGACGAAATCGGCACTGGAAACATACCGGACCTTTAAACAGGAAATTGTCAAAGAAAATATCTATGATAATTGTAGGGGAAGTTCTTTGTTGTTTGAGGCCAGGACTGGAGTTTTGCGGACTAAGACGTATAGAGTCAGGTACCAGGAGATAGACACTTTGTGCATTGCGTGCGGAGAGGAGGAGGAAACGGCTGAACACTTGATACTTTTCTGTAAAGGGCTTCACCCTACAGTGGAAGGCAGCGGGGCTGACTTACCCAAAGCATTGGGGTTTAGGGATAGTGAAGGGAAAGTGGATTTTAAGAGGTTAGAAGTAACCAAGCGAAGGTTATCTGATTGGTGGCTAAAAGCAAGACAGGAGTAAAATTTCACAAGACATGGCTAGGTGGCTTGAGCCACCGCCCGATGTAAAGGGTTCAGCCGTATCCATCCATCCATCCATCCATCCATCCATCCATCCATCCATCCATCCATCCATCCATCCATCCATCCATCCATCCATCCATCCATCCATCCATCCATCCATTCATCCATCCATCCATCCATCCATCCATCCATCCATCCATCCATCCATCCATCCATCCATCCATCCATCCATCCATCCATCCATCCATCCATCCATCCATCCATCCATCCATTCATCCATCCATCCATCCATCCATTCATCCATCCATCCATTCATTCATTCATTCATTCATTCATTCATTCATTCATCCATCCATCCATCCATCCATCCATCCATCCATCCATCCATCCATCCATCCATCCATCCATCCATCCATTCATTCATTCATTCATTCATTCATTCATTCATTCATTCATTCATTCATTCATTCATTCATTCATCCATTCATTCATTCATTCATTCATTCATTCATTCATTCATTCATTCATCCATTCATCCATCCATTCATTCATTCATTCATTCATTCATTCATTCATCCATCCATTCATTCATTCATTCATTCATCCATTCATTCATTCATCCATCCATCCATCCATCCATCCATTCATTCATTCATTCATTCATTCATTCATTCATTCATTCATTCATTCATTCATCCATCCATCCATCCATCCATCCATCCATCCATCCATCCATCCATCCATCCATCCATCCACGTCGTGCCTGCAGGGGCGGTCGTGCCGTGGCTGCGGAAGCGATGTGCGCTGCTTCTTGGTCGCGAGTCCATAATACTAGTGTTTTTTTTTTTGCCACATCCATGAACGCTGACTGGCGTGTGTGTTGGTGTGTGTGTTCATAAGGACGTGTCATCGCGTCATGTCTAGACAACGTGGCAAGCGCCACATCTTGCCAACTCAATGTTCCATGCATTGAGCATTTGTAGGCAAATGGTTTAACGCACGTGAGGGTCGAGTGTACACTTAAACCGATACGAAAAGCTAGGAAAATGGACAGCCAGAGTGTTTCGCTTAAAGCCATGCCGAAGATCACCAGCATGCACCCGAATCACAATTCTTTTGAGAAAATGGTGGTTGCTCCAGCATTCCAGCTATTTGGTGATGATATGATTACAGATCTTTTTATTTATCGCACCCAGTTAGGACGCTCTTATGACTTCGTGGAAGGCACTGAATCTTTTGTAAAAAGAATGAATAAGCTTATTAGTATAATGACTGCGCGTGTGCCAAAAGCAGCGTTATACCCGCAGTCACCAAACGTTTTTTAAACGTGTTCCTTGAACACTTCACAAAGTGGGAAATTCATGCAAAGGCCACAATGCAAAATTTGATAATGCTGGCTTACTGTATCCGTCTGACCCCTTGAAGAACATTGTTATCACCGTCTGGAAGACAACTTCACCACTTATTTTATTCTGAATAAGTTGCGCTAGAAGAGCATTGTTGACTTCGCTGATATTTTAACTCATGTACATTTTCCCCCTCTGGCCTGTGTAAAACATGGACGTGAAATTGTAGATGGCATAATCAATTTCTATATTATGCTTCGCCTACGCTTCTACCTGAAGTAAATCAATGTTGAGAGGGCTGCAAAGAAAGAGCAGTCGAAGCTGTTAAAGATGAGTAGATGCCAGTATGTGGTGCAAACAAAAATGTGGGCAGCCTGAGTGCAAAGTGATGTTAATAAATGTGTTTAACAATGGTTTTATTTTGTGCTCTACATTATACTGATCCTTGGGTATCTTTTCTCTGACATTACGTGTGACCTACATAGCATGGGCTAATAATGCCATTTTACCAAGCACGGGATTCGAAGAACTACTTACAATGCATGCTTGTGTTCATTAGTTCTGTAACTCAGTTGCCTAAGCACTATAAGGAATGCGTTCCTGCAGTTTGCCTAAAGCACATGATTTACAGGACTCAGGTTCTCATTTTACATCTTTTAATTGTGTGTGCATCTAGAAGTTTCCAGTGTTCAGTCTTTCTAGCTTCAGAGTCCGTAGAAGTTGAGATCGGATCAATAGCATGAATGAAAATGCCGCTGTCAATAGCGCTCTGTTGCGCGCACACACGGTCATGTGGTTTATAATCTTCGGTAATTTTCTTGATGCAAGGATATATTTATTTAAATTCCTCAGAAGGCGGTATATGATACGGCATGGCAGCACTATTGAGAAAGGAGAATAGGGTGTAAAAATAAGTGGGCTCGTTTCGCCTTCTACTCTGGAGTACACGCACAAAATTTGTTCCCAAGAAAAAAATTAATCGTTTGCGTAGCTACGCCGATGACTGAACTGCGCATTGAAAAATCGCGGCTAAGCTTAAATAAAAAAAATCAGTTCAGTCGCATGCGTAGGTCACCTGAAAACGCGCAGGGAATTCGTTTCGCGGGGCGAAACGCGCGCTTCTACCGCAGACGCCGTGGCTGGCATGGCACACCGGTTGCTCGCAGCGCCACCGCGGCGGTCATTCATCAGCAGCCCCCGCCGCAGCCGGCGGACAGCAGACTAGCAAGTATTTCTAGGGACCCTAGTGCCTGCCTCCAGCGCTAGGAATGGAGCCATCAGAGCAGAATAAGAAAGATGATTTACCCGCGGAACTCGGGAAAAGAATAAAAACCTTGCAAGAAACATGCATCCCGAATAAAATAAATCAAGAATAGCAAGATACATTCAGGATAGGTATGGAAAAGGGGCAGGAGTTGCTTGATTCGAACCCCGGTACTCCAGATCAGTAGCTGAGCGCCCGAATGGCGGCCGATAATGTGATCAAATTGGTGCGGCATCGTGAAAAATGTGGTCCCCCATCGCTTGACCGCGCGCGCGCAGTTGTAGGGCCGGCACGGCGGCCACTTTACCCTTCACGCTGGCGTTCCGCTATATAGTCGGCTTCCAGCGCCGCATTGTGGAGGCTGCCATCTTTGGTCACGTGATCAGGCCGCCATTACACGCCTCCTGACTGCTCGGCGCCTGCCTCAAGCGCTAGGAATCGAGCCATCAGAGCATAATCAGAAAGAGGATCTACCCGTGGAACTCGGGAAAAGAATAAAAACCTTGCGGATACCAAGGAACATGCATCCCGAATACCTCAAATCAAGAAGAGCAAGATACATTCAGGATAGGTATGGAAAAGAGGCGGGAGTTGCATTCATGGATGCGGTAGGATACAAAGACGAAGATGCTATGGCTGCAGTATTGGTAGATAACCTTAAAATCAAAACCGCAGTAACCATTAAAGGAGTTAAACCGGAGGAATCCGAGGAGGTAGCGATTGCACTAGCCATTGCAGATGCAACTGAATAATCATATTGCGATCACAGACTCGCAAGCCGCCTGCAGGAACCTCGTTGCCAAGAAGGCGGCAACAATCCTGAAGCAAAGTTCCAAAGGATAGAAATGGTCATAGAAGTATGAACGCCTGCTCATGCGAGATCTTTCGAGGTAACAATGGCGCTCACGTCCCAGCCCGAGCACTTGTTCACCGGGCGTTATCAGAGGTCGGTGAAGAAAAGGTAAGACTAACCACGTACCGGAAGCTATTACAGAACTACCGACTAGAAAGAAAAGCATACCCACAGGCTCGCAATGAACTCACTAAGGAGGAAGAAGTCTGTTATGCAAACTATAATACGTATACCCACACCTCAGCCTTCTGCATGGGATACATATCCCACGCTATATTCACATGAACGTCCATTTTGTGAAGTATACTCGAATACATTTCATATGGTGCGGGCATGCCAAAAACAACCAGGAGATAAATAGCGATCATCAGAAACCCCACAATTGAGCCGTGGGAGGGAGGCTGACCAGGTCACGCCTGGAGGACCAAAAAACACTAGTGCAACGGGCGAAACAGGCAGCCATCTCCAATGGAGTCTTGGACTAAGGACTCCATCTACGATTTTTTTCCTCGTAAATAACGTTTTATTCATTCATTCCTGCCTTGCGGCAATGGCTGCTGCGTCTGGTGTTTCGATTCCGACAGCCAGCGTGTCGGCTTATACGGTTGTACACGAGTGGGAAGACAATACTATGGTTTGGCTAAATCTTCAAAGGACATGTGAGAACCCTAATTTCATCATTGTAAACAGGCTTCATGTCGCGGAGAGCCGCATCAGCTCTCGTGCCTCTTCGAACCAACTAAATGGATCGCCTGAATATTTGTCTTCGCTTCTGCTGAAGGTTTTGCTGAATGTTTTTGTTGTTATTGTCTAAAAGAGGAAGTTTAAAGCTCCTGCGGCTGCCCCGGTCGTTATAGCATTGAGCACATGCGTACAGATCTACATTGCTCTAAAACGTTGACATGCACATTGTACGCATTTGTTTACAACCGACGCTTCGCGAACGTAAAATATCTTCTGCTGATTTAAACACAGAAAGACAACAAAAATAAATATGCACACAAATGTTAACTATCATGGCAGCAACACCATGCATCCAGCAGCCGTCACTAGCTGGTCGGCAATTGTTTCGAAGGATTCCCCGATATAAATGTAATAGCGCGCCCTTGGCAACGCGTTTACGCTGTGTAATGTGACCGTCCCGATTTAGGCAAGACATGTCCATATTTTGCGGGCGTGGCCCCGTTGTCCTGCCAGCATGCTTGTGGGACGGTGTTTTGTCCCGCCTTCGCTACACCGGCTCTGCCTATCTCCACCAAAACAGCTAATGGAAGAAACAAGTAGGCAATAAGCCGGCGCTCCCCTAGAAAAAGGAAATTAATAGCCTATCAGATTATTGGCAGCTATGGGTGTGTCAGCGTACTGGTCTTATAGGCTTGCTGGAATATTGGTCTTATTGGACAAATAGTGCATTGGTATATACCAACAGGCCTATAAGACCAGTATGCTGACACACGTATAGCTGTCACTAATCTGTAGGCTATTGGTTTCCTATGGGTTTTGTAGTTTTAATGGTTTATGAGCTTCATTGTGTCTACTGGTTCAGATTTCTGGAGGGTACGTACAGAAATCTTCCTTCCCTCCAGAGCTCAGAAGTTCCAGGATTGGAGACTTAGGCAGCAGTTTCATGTATACAGAATCTAATAGACAATGAGAGTAATAACTCTTAATGGAACATCACCAAAACTTTGACTGCATGTAGAGGTAGATTGCAAGACTGTGAGGTGCGCCAGCCCACTGGTGCAGTCTCTCGAAACCTAGGGCACCTGAAAAATAAAAAAATCACATTGCAGCTTGCTAAATAAAAAAAAATGATCTCAAGGGAGGACACCGCATCACTTGTTCAAAAAATTTGTACTTCCCACTGTACAGCAGTGAGATGCCACTGATGCATGCATGTAAATTCCTTGGTGCAATAAAAAGAAGAAACCTCACCAATACCAGGTCAACGCACAGCTGGTCTCTCGTGGTGATGGCACTGTATGTTTGGAAAAACTGTTCGAAAGCTGGCAGGCAAATGAGCCTGCAAGAGACCCTGCCCACTCTGCTTTCAGCTCCAATGCGACTATGCGCAAGCTACGGTCGCCGGCAGCGCGCGTGGCTCGGCATGCTTGGCGTCGAACGATCAGATACGCGAACGCGCGTCGATATATTCTCTTGATACGACTTTTAAGCTTGGAACGTACCTGTGCCAGCCGATTACACTGGCTATCATAACTTCAAAGTTCAGTCACATATCCGTCTTGGCAAGAAAACTATTTGGTGAAGCGTGTAAGATTTAACGTCATGTCACGACTGAAAAACTAGAGGAATGGAAGAGCCAGAAGCGGTCGCGTAAAGGTAGGTGAGCGTTCTTCAGCACTTTGAGATGGATGATGTGCCTTGTGACAACATTATCAATTATTGAGTACTGCAATACATGTGCTTTCCAGGAACAAATGTACGTAGCAGTGGGGAGGGTGTTTTGTTTTTATCAATAAGCAATGAATGGTCTGCAGAGAAGACGCGGCTTCAAGTGACAACACTTAAAGCGATGCAGATGCTGAAAGTGAATGTGCACATGACTTGCGAACAGTACCACGTACGACACATCTGCAAAAATACACTCGTCAAAGATCTGTTCAAGCCAGAAGTATTGAGTGTATGCGCCAACTAGGCGAAAGTTGCAGGAAAAGAAATGCTGTGAATAGATAGAATAATAAAAATGCATGTCTAAACTATAACCGTGTCATTCAGAGGTAGCTTTCCCCATGTCCCGCTTTGGGGTGTGAGAAATATGGTTACCTTACGCTATGCGAAGTTCACAATTGCGTCAGCCTAACACAGAATTGTGGCGCGCTCCGCGCTTGATATGCAGACATGAAAGTGCTCGATGATAATTGTATATGAGATTCATTGTGAGCGCTATATATCTTGCGCATGGGCCGCGAGGATGGGACAACCAGCTAGCCAGCAGAGCAGCCGTAACGCAAATGCTTTATTCCGATCATATTGTGAGCGCTTTGCGCGAACTTTCACCTCTTTCATCTGTATATCCCCATCATCATCATCGTCGCTTGCCTGGGCTCCGGGGAGCGCGCGCTGTGTGCCCGGCTGTTCCCGAATAAAAGACGCCTGTGCAAGCGGTGGCTCACAAGTGGCGGAGGGGCTATACGTATCCCCTACCTCTCGCTTCGGACCCGTCTTTCGCTCTCCCTGGAGCTCCGATCAGGCCGTCTTTTGCGTCTGCAGCCCTCAGGTATGGAGGAAGGCAACGGAACGCGCTCACCCCCGTCGCCTTCCCCGGCTGCTGCGGCTGTCCCAGCCTGGACCATCACCAGCCGTCAACGCGATCCTCAGGTTTTCGCCGGACTTCGTGGCGACGACGTCGACGACTGGCTCGACAACTACACCAGGGTCAGTACGTTCAACCGGTGGGATGACTCCCACAAGCTGCTGAATGTCGTCTTTTACTTGACTGACGCCGCAAAGACGTGGTTTCTTAATCATGAAGATGACATCGCCGACTGGCCTACATTCACACAGCAGCTGCGGCAAATTTTCGGCACGCCGACAGGCCGCTCTGAGCTAGCCAAGAAGAAGCTTGCCGCGCGGCTTCAGCAGCCTGGGGAGTCCTACACTTCTTACATCGAGGACGTTCTTGCTCTTTGCCGCCGCGTTAGTGCTGATATGCCTGAGTCGGAGCGCGTTCGCCACATTCTTAAGGGCATTGGGACCGTTGCTTTCAACGCGTTGATAGCCCAGAACCCCTCCAGCGTATCTGCCATTACCTCCACATGCCAGCGCCTGGATGAGCTGCAGTCATGCCGCCTTCAGCCAGACCCCAGTGATGGCAGCGTCCTCGTCGATGGGAACCTCCGTTCCGTCATCCGTGCCCTGATACGCGAGGAACTCTACGGGCACCCCACAACTCTCGGCCCTCCCACCTTTAATATCCCGCCTGCTACACCTGACTTGCGGAGCGTCATCAAAGATGAGCTGGCCGCTTTCACCTGCGCCGTAGCCCCTGCCACCTCTCAGACACCTTCTCGCCCGCCCACCTATGCCGACATTGCATCGAGGCCACCCGCCCCGGTCTCTACGTCTACTCCAACGCCTGTCTGCGGTCACGTGGCTGCCGTGGCTCCGTGTCCTCCAGCAACGCCTTATGCTCCAGCCTGGCGTACTCCCCGTCCTCCTTGCTACTACTGCGGGATCCGCGGTCATGTCTCACGCGTCTGTCGCCGGCGACAGCAAGATGAACGACGCGGTTATGCTGCTTTCGAATGTGCACCTGTGCGCCAGCCTGATACTTCCACCTCGCCGTTCTCCCAAATTTACCGTCGCTCCCCCTCGCCTCCAAACTCACAGGATATCACTCGGTCCTCCCGTTCTACTCGCCGCCGCTCCCCTTCAACCTTTTCGCCGCTCATCACCTCTTCGTCCCGCCTCGCAGCCCTTCGCTCCTAGCCCGGAAAACTAAACGAAGCAGTTTTTGGAGGGAAAGCTGCTTGCCGTGCGAACTCTAAAATTCCTCCTGACCGCCTGTCGAATATGTTGACAGTGTGTGTTGAAGGGGTGTGGACTCAAGCTCTCATAGACACGGGTGCCGCTTTCTCCGTCATTCACCTTGCCCTGTGTTCCCGCCTGCGCATAGTCACAACTCCATACACCGGTTCGCCTCTCCGTGGAGCCAACGGCACGCTCATCCACCCCACTGGCCAATGCACTGTGCGTGTGTTCATCGCTAACCAGCGCTATCATATTGAATTCGTTATCCTCCCATCCTGCGTTCGTCCGATAATCCTGGGGTGGGACTTTTTGTCGTCGTCTTCTGCCCTCATTTCTTGCAACGACCGCCACATCCACATAGCAGATCCAGACTTGGCACCCTGGTCTGACTGTTCGCCACCACGTGTGGTCGCTGCTGTCGACTTCGCCCTGCCCCCTGGCCGTGAACAGCTCATCCTTGCAACTTTAGACTTCGCTTTTGCCGGCGATGCCTTAGTCATACCTTCGCCACGCTGGACCTCCCAAGGCATCGCTCTTGCCTCTTGCCTCACATCTTTCGTCCGTGGTTGCGCGGTCATCACGGCGCTGAACACTACCGGCCAGTCCATGTTACTACCCAAAGGCGCTACTATTGGTTTCCTGTTTGAGGGTAAACCTGTCTCTCTCGACAGGGGGGGAAATCCGACTGTGCGGCCTGCCCGTGGCCCCCCTTGCCACCAGATACGGGCCGGTGTAGTTTCGGCTACTAGGCTTTGTTCCGGTGCAACGCACAGCGGTGGGGATGGGCTGGCCGGGGCCCGTCCTCTGGGGATGCAAAACCCCATGGGAGTGGCAGCGACTCCCAAGCGACTGAGTGGGCCAGTCGCGCACGTGAGGTCCGATGCCTGTGCGGAGGCAGGCCTGGTTTCACAATCAGGTTGGACTCACGGAATTGGACTCAAAAACTGCTCGAAAATCAAAAAGCCTCTGCACGCGGGGGCGTGCGTGGCTACCGGCTGGCGCGTCGGTTTCTGGCCACGGAGAGGCCAGGCCCGCGCGGGGGTTTCCAGCAGAAGGGCTCCTTGGGAGCGATGTCCTCGGGGAAGCAGCCAGGGATGGCTGACCGCGGGGCCGTGAGGCTAGAGCGCGGGACGCCGAGGTAAGGGGGACCTTAGTAGGACCGATGCAAAAACCGTCGATGTTGCGGAGTAGCGGTGGAGTAGGCCCGGGTTATCTCACCCTCGGCCAGGTTCTTGGTTTGTGGCCCGGTCAGCCCGGCCCTGAACACTCCCTCCTCAGTAGGTGTGGAGCAAGCCAGGGGAGGAAATAAGTGCATGGTTGGTTGGTTGGAAGCACAGGTGGGTCCCTGGGATCCACCACACATACTTCCGGAGTCTGAAAAGCCGCGAAAAACACTCGACGGTTAGTAGCTGGGAGCGTAATGCAAGTACGAACCGGACCCCTGAAAGTCGTGGAGGAGCCCGAGGCAGCTGCCCCGGGTTAGGATTCCCTGTCTCCGAGTCGGAGCTATTGCGTCGTTGGGTGGTCGGGCATCCCGTGAGTGGAGCCGCACCATTGGAGAGCATCGACGCCCTCCCTGTCCTGGCCAGACAGGAGTCGAGCGATGATAAAATGAGGGTCAACATCTCGCTGTCCCCATTCCCATCACATTACCCATAACCCTTCCCTCAGTCCCATTCCCACAACCTATGTCCCACCTCTTCCGCTACGTCCCAGGGGAGATCAGGGAAGTCTCCCCGGGCCCGCTCCCCCGGCTGTGGGTCGCTTAGTAGCATTACCCCATTTTTTTTATTTTCCCACCTACGGGTGGCAAAAGCACAACATTGCCTTCGGGCCTTTTCATTTATATTACGATTGGGTTAAGCCTGTGATACTTTAGTGGTACAGGCAGGAGCTTATTGGTTTACGTTTTTTTATGGCAGCTCCACCATACTCTTTGTCTCTCTCGACACCGACCCGATTTCATGTGCTGTGCTACCAGCTGATACTCCCGCTCCGTGTTCTTCCTCTGCGCTCGCAGCCGCCATCAGCGCTGACCTTACGTCTGAGCAGTCGACAGCCTTACTAGAAGTTCTTATGGCCCACCAGAACTCCTTTGATGTGTGCACGTCCGTTTTAGGCCAGACTTCTGTAACGTCCCATCGCATAGTGACGGACGGCTCAGCTATTGTACGGCGCCGTCCGTACCGCGTTTCCGCATCTGAGCTCAAGATCATTGAGGACCAGGTTGCAGACATGCTTTCGCGCCACATCATTCGACCGTCTACAAGCTCCTGGTCATCTCCTGTCGTTCTCGTCCGTAAAAAAAGATGGCTCAATTCGTTTCTGCGTGGATTACCGTGCCCTTAACAGGATAACCCATAAAGATGTCTACCCGCTCCCTCGCATCGATGACCCGTTGGACTGCCTCCAAGGCGCTGAGTACTTTTCAAGCCTCGACCTCCGCTCGGGCTATTGGCAAATCCTCATGCACGAATCAGACAAGGAGAAGACCGCATTTGTTACCCCGGACGGTCTTTACGAATTCAATGTGATGCCTTTCGGACTGTGCAATGCCCCGGCCACATTTGAGCGCATGATTTACACCGTGCTACGGGGAATGAAATGGAAGACCTGCCTTTGCTATCTGGACGATATTATCATCTTTTCGTCCGACTTCTCCCAGCACTTGCACCGTCTCAACGCAGTTCTCACGTGTCTTGCGAGAGCCGGTCTTCAATTAAATACCAAAAAGTGCCACTTTGCCAGCAAAAGCATCAAAGTACTCGGCCACATCGTTAGTAAGGCCGGAATTCGACCTGATCCTGAAAAAATTGCCGCTGTCCTCAGTTTTCCTCGCCCCCAGCGCCTGAAAGAACTTCGCAGCTTCCTGGGCTTAGCGTCCTACTTCCGCCGTTTCATACGTAATTTTGCATCCATAGCGTCCCCCCTCCATAAACTATTGACTTCTGAGACACTTTATCTGTGGTCCACTGAATGCGAAGAGGCCTTCCAAGCCCTCAAGCAGGCGCTCACTTCAACACCTGTGCTTCGCCATTTTGATGAGGCAGCCCCCACCATTCCCCATACCGACGCCAGTGGACAAGGCCTTGGCGCTGTTCTCTTACAACGCAACGATGCCAACCAAGAGCAGGTTGTAGCGTACACCAGCCGTTCTCTTACTACAGCTGAGCGTAACTACACCATAACAGAGCAAGAGTGTCTCGCCGTTTTCGGGCAATCCAGAAATTTCGCCCCTACTTGTACGGCCGTCACTTCAGCATTGTCACCGATCATCACGCGCTCTGTTGGCTGTCGACACTGAAGAACTTGTCCGGCCGTTTGGGTCGCTGGGGGCTACGTCTTCAGGAGTACACCTTGACTATCACCTACAAATCCGGGAGAAGACACCTCGACGCTGACGCCCTGTCTCGATGCCCGTTGCCTGACTCCCGGACTCACGCTGCGGCCCCCTCAACAACGTGCCCTTCACCTTAGGCGTCCGACCTCCCTCTGGATTGTGTACCCATTGTTGTTGCACCAGTCGACGTCCACGCCGATTTGCCCTCCCATCAGCTGGCTGATCCATACTGCCGCACTATCATCGATCGTCTCCGAGGCCAATCAGCGGCACCCAACAGTCGCTCGCGCCGCCAGCTTCGCCAGTTCAGATTTCAGCACGGCATACTCTACCGCTACACCTACCAACCTACGGGTCACCGGTGGGTTCCCGTTGTGCCTCGCTCCCTTCGTCTTGAAGTTTTGCAGGCTTACCACGACAACGCCTCTGCCGGTCATTTGGGTCACCTGAAGACGTATGATCGTATCAAGAGCCGATACTTCTGGCCTGGGCTCTCTACTAGCATCGCCAAATACATATCCTCCTGTGTGTCTTGCCAGCGTCGCAAGCGGTCAACATCCGTTCCTGCCGGCCTCCTACATCCTCTTCCTTGCCCATCCGTGCCTTTCGACACCGTCGCCATCGACTTGTTTGGTCCCTTTCCCCTTACGCCAGCTGGCCACCGTTGGGTTGTCACCGCCATTGACCACCTGACGCGGTATGCTGAAACAGCCCCGCTTCACTCCGGTGCCGCTTCTGAAGTCGCCGACTTTTTCTTGCATGCGATAGTGTTGCGCCATGGTGCTCCTCGTGTCCTGATCAGCGACCGTGGGAAGACATTATTGTCCCATGTGCTTGAAGAGGTCCTCCGCGCCACCAACACTGTCCTCAAGACATGTTATAGCTACCATCCTCAAACCAACGGTCTCATCGAGCGCTTTCACCGTACCCTGTCTGACATGATATCTGTGTACATTTGGCCTGACCATAATAACTGGGACATTTTGCCCTTTGTCACCTTTGCCTACAATTCCGCAGTTCAACGCACCACTGGCTACAGCCCTTTCTTCTTGGTTTATGGCCGTGTTCCATCCTCATTGTTCGATACCGCCCTCTTTTCTGCTCCCGCATCTCCGTCTGCGTCTCTGGGCGACGAGTTCGCTTCTCGGATGGCATATTGTCGCCACCTCGCCCGCGTCAACACCGAAGCCACTTAGCAAGACCGCAAACACCGCTATGACCTGCACCACCGTACGGTCTCCTTCCGACCCGGAGATGAGGTCCTCCTCTAGACACCCGTCCGCACGCCTGGACTGTGCGCAGTTTTATCGGACCTTGTCGTCCAGCAAACATCTCCGGTCAACTACGCCGTTGTTCCCTCGCACCCCGTCATCGACCGCCGTCGCCGCTCTCAAGAAGTGGTTCATGTATCGCGGATGAAACTCTACACCCGTCGCCCCTCTTCTATTTAATCCGCGGCCAAGATGGCCGCTTTCCTGCTGTGGAACTATTTGTGTGAGCGCTTTGCGCGAACTTTCACCTCTTTCATCTGTATACCCCATCATCATCATCGTCGCTTGCCTGGGCTCCGGGGAGCGCGCGCTATGTGCCCGGCTGTTCCCGAATAAAAGACGCCTGTGCAAGCGGTGGCTCACAATATTTGTAATAAAGCATGTACGTTACGACTGGTCCACAAAAATCGCGCTTCCCGGAGCGAAGTTCAACAGCAACACCAAGACGGTAAGCGTATGTCAGCTCGAACGGCTGTGCACTGCATAATCGGCAGTGACGGCATGCAGGAGCGAAAGTCGTCCTTCGGCCTCTGGTGCTCCTGCTCATGCCCGCACCAAATGGGCCCCAGCTTTTCGAAGCAGATCACTAGATTAAGGGCAGCTGGTTACCCCCAAGAAATGCTGATCACGATAAGCGAGGCGCTGCTTCACCCCTTGCCTCGCAAGGAATCTGCAACCACGGGGGAAGAAACGTGGACCAGCAAGAACATCGTTGTTGCACCCTACGTCCACGGTTTTACTTACAACCTCAAAAAGATCGCCGCAAAACAAGCTGTCAAGGTGGTTTGCTCTGCACCCAACAAAGCATACAAGATGTGCCGCCAAGTTAACAATGAAGAGCGAAGGATGAGGTGCGCAGTAAGCCACCAGACAAGATAAGCAGATTGCGACGAAGGTGTAATTTATCATTTCCCTGTCGCATGCGGTAAATGTTATATTGGACAGACAGGCAGGTGCGTCAATGAAAGAGCTAGAGAACACGCAAATTCATTAGGAGCAACTGCCACATCAGGTTTCCTGGCTCTTCATTGCCGCCAGCCTAAGCACCCATGCACCGCCAACCTCGACATCTCGATCCTTGGAAGAAAAAAAGATAGGCTGGCCCGGGAAATCATTGAAGCTGTAGCCATCCACATGTTTTAGGTTTTTTAGCCCTGTTTTAGTCGTGTTATTGGTGGCATTTTGGTTTTAATTCAACTGTAGGTTTTTAGCCCTGTTTTAGCCGCGTTGTGTTGGCATTTTTTGGTTTTTATTCAACTCTCCTCTCATCTGAAGGCGAAGGAGCTTTTCATGATTTCGCAGCCTCATGTCCATCTTCATGTTAAACTTCTAGCTTTGTTTTGGCGTGATTTCTTGCCGTTTTTTCATTCATATATTCTTTCAGTTGTTTCGTGCTTTGTTTTTATGACGCGGCTTTGCTCCTTCACTGTCTCTGTTGTGGCCTAGATCTCATCTTGTGACTACTCTTAGAACTGATTCTCGATCATGCTTTGGTTGCCATCACGTGCGCACAGTTTTGCAACGCGGCCTAAGATTGTGGGGGGCTCATTGATTTCGCTTTCCCGGTAACGGCTGTTTCGTCCTCTGTTCTAAGGATTGTTGTTACATTTGCTTTTGGTGCGGCCTTCTTTCGCCATGCGCTTTGCCTTCTCTCCATCTTTCTCTCCACCTTTACCACTGTATATATTTCCGCGCGTTCCGCGCCTGTATATATTTCCGCGCGTTCCGCGCCTTTTCATTAAAGTTGTTAGTCAGCAGTGTGTTCCGTGTTCCACGTGTCTCTCTTCGTTTGTGTCCCAAAGTTCATGCTGGCCCAAATCATGGATTCATACCAACTGGCCCAGAAAAATGCCATTTTGTCAGGCATTCGACGCCTCGATACTTCAAACTATTAAGTGACCGAAAATTTGTTCAAACTATGCTCATTAGAAACAAAGGGTAAGGGGACCGAAAAATAGTTCTTTACGCAGGGTTCGGAATAAAGAGAGCCCGACCACAGCGGTTGGTACGGGTCTTTTCATTCTTATGCGACCGCTCATCAGCACTGTCAGCGGCGCCTCATAGATTCCACTCGATAGGCCCCGCATACGGTAACAAACTGGTCCCACGTCGTGGCAGGAACAGGAGCGCAGCTGGGAAGAGGAACTGCACTTCGAAAGCACCGTGTGACAGGGGTAGTAGACGAGTGGTTCTCCACGATGGCCACATGCAGCGCGCTGCATTGCCATGCTTCATCGGTCAGGACAGGTAAGCTGTACGGCCGTTGCGTATGCTTATATTACCGGCAGCTTTGTTGCACTGAAATGCGCGATTTTGACGGGAGCGAAGTGCCAGTTTGTAAATACCGTCGGTTTGAATTAAGCGATTTCCCTGTTTACAGTACACACCTTACATACCCCTCTGGCAATAATGGCCCTCAGCAGCTGAGAAAAGAAAAAAATAATCTGACATTAACAGGTGATGCGAATTCACTCAGCCACAGTTCTGCTTGAGGAAAGATAGGTTACAACAGTAAGAGAAGACTATAAATCAAATTTAGCAAATATTTAGGGCCTCTTGTTAGCAGTTAAAGCCTGATATTACCCAGTTTGTGCACCCAAAACATAAATCACGATAACCAGGGTAAACCCAATTCCTGCTCAAAAAGCGCCTTCAAGAGAAATGTAATTTTCCAGTGCAACAGTCTCAAGCTACCGTATAGAAACTGGCAGATGTCTTGAACCTGAAGGCAATGGATAAACAGGCCATGTCATGGTTTCCATGTCATGTTGCATGGCATGAATTACCGAGGAAGACATCGTTTTCTTTATGCTCTTTTACAGTGCAGGTTCGGGTAATGCGAATTTCAAAAACTGCCCAGTGCTACAGAATCAACCTCGTTTGCAGCGAGTAGCAATCCCAGTAGCACTGCTAGGACTGTTATCTTGCCTTTGTAAAATACCTACAAAGAACATTCAATTCAAAGTGCCTCAATTACAATGTTCAGTGGGCTTCAACACCCGTTTAGCAGTTGTCTAAAAGCAGTATGTTGACGAAATTGTTTTTTTTTCATTAGCTTTGTGGAGCATTTTCTGCTGCAATGGCATAAACAGGAAGGCAATATGCGGTTCTGCAGCAACACTTCAGACTGTGATGCGACACACGACAAACACTTACCTCAAAGATGAGTAGGTTGCTCAGAGGAAACAATGTGGTGTCTGGGTATGGCCTTAAAAAAACTGCTTTGTAACACGGTTTTTCTATACGGCCAACGAAGTTGTTACTCATTTATTCACACGCTTCATCAATTACTGACAAGGCATGTCGGTAGGAACAGTTTATTTGGCAAGGAAGTCCTGGCCGACGTGGGCCTAATGCGACTCTGCCTGTAGGCCAAGGTGCAGAATTGTGGGCACAATCTTGAGCCAGTAGCCTGGAACGGGGAATAGGTGCCTTGGACCAGAGAATGCCGCGCCATGCAAGGTCGGCTGCTGCAGTCCCTCCACTAGTGTCAGTCATACACAGGGTTGGATGCCATGAAAAGAGAAAAAAGTATGCAAGCTCACAACAATAAAATGCAACTAATAAACCACTAAGAGAAACCCACAAAGAAATACGCAAAAAATGAAATGCATATGAGGGAAAAAAGTTAAGGACATCTCCCAACAGGCTACAGCAGCAGCCCACGCACTGCTGTAGTGGCTTTGCGTATGGACATTAGAAAGATCCTTAAAAGAAAGGATAAAAGGAACATTGTTCAAGATGTGCCAGAGAAACCACACACAGAAAGAAGTGTGTACAAGGCAGAGACCAAGAATGAATAAAAATAGTCAAGACAAACAACGAAAGGGTTTCTGAAAGGCTTCTGATGCTGGCACACAGGAGGTCACAAGCTCCATATGCTAAACCGAAGACCTTAAAGGGACGGAGACATCAAATGTTTGCTTGGAGTGTTCTTAGTTTCAAACATTGTATACTCCCACCCGGTGCGTGATACGTGCTCCGTAATTCAAATATGCACAATAAATATTACCGCATTATTTATACTGAGCGATTTCGGTTTCTGAGTGTCGGGGTGCATTGTGACGTCACTCCCCTGGTCATGTGGGCTCCAAAAGTAGTGACACAGGGACCGCTGCATCGTCTGCTCTCGTACACATGCTGTGCATATCAGGGCCTTTCGAAATGCCGGCCAGTACTGCGATATGCTTTATTTTCGAGTAGTTCAAATTATAAAACAGATATTTGAAATTACAATACAAACATGTTTCCACAAAATGCAGTGATGTAAAGAAACATTTCATTCCTCTTCGTAATTTATCGCATCCTAAAGCTTATTGAGCATCTCAATGAATGAGGGAAAATCATGTAGAATGGTACAATTAGTCTGAGCCATAACTGTGTTCAGGAAAAAACATGACAGCTTGACTTTGTAAGCTGCCGAACGAAAATCTTTCGGCTTTTCATTTCTCAGCCTTTTGGCGAAGATCATAGCACCGAAGCGCAGCCTTGTGGTAGAGCATCCGCCTCACATTCGGGAGGTGCTGTGTTAGATTCCCAGTGCCGCCGGGTACCCACCGGTTTTAAGATTTCCCCGCCATGGTGCTCGGCTCATCTAGGGTGAGATGCTTGGGAGAAGGGTCTTCGACCAAACCGTTGCCTTGACGGATCAGAGATAAGTTTCGCCGTCAAGCAACCCTAAATCCACCTCGTGCAGTAGAAGACCATCTTTTTTTTTAACCCGTCATGCACACCTGCCGATGCGTGTGAGCCAGCCACAACGGTAGCAAGCAAATACCGCCGCACTTTGCTCGAAGGGTGCTTGTGAGCGGAGAGTGCTTATGGCACATCTATCTTGAGGCTAGAGAAGTGAACGTTGTAAGTTTCGTAACTGGCACAAGGCGAGAGTTTTGGACTGCGGGTTTTAACCACGTGGAGACGTTTTTGTGCCTGCATTTGACGGGAATTTTGAGGCGCAGGCTATCCTTCCCACGCAGTGCACCCCTGGAGAGCCGAGCACTAGGCCTGGGGACCGCCTGTTCCTATTGGATTAATTGGCTGGTGGACCGGAGGCTGCGGGAATCGTACCCACGACCTCCAGTAGCCGAGGCGAGCACTTAAGCACGAAGCCACAGCTGCGGTGGAGATGCTCTTGTCACAGTTCAGACACTGAAAAGGCGCATGACGTGATGTGGCATTGTTGAGAAACATTAATGACACAAAAAATCTATGAACAGCAGCTTAAGCTACAAAAAAAGTGAGAGCATTAACAAGACGACCTCTTCCACACTCCCTTGTGACACCCCCAGCTGTGAAATGCTGCCCCAGGTGCAGCATTCTTGACGGGACATGACCCGCTTAACTCTTGTGTATGGGTTTCACCACACTGGAATCCCTGGCCGTAACGGACCCACAGATGCTGGCACATTTCAACTAGGAATCTGTGCAGAAATTTCAGCAGCTGTTTCCCTTCTCACTAGATAAAAAGTGCCTGGGTGATCCGGAGTCTTAGATTCGGAACTTTGTTAGAATTATGCTCCCAAGTTTTTGCTTTCTTTTAATGGTTCATAAGAGCGGTGGCAATATGTGCTGACATACATGTGCTTTCACAAAAGAAACAAACAACTCTACTTTGAGAAAATTCTGGAAAATTTCTAAACGGAACACTCTGCATGCTTTCAGGGGCTCCATACACTGCTCATTGTACTGCTAAAAATTACTTCAGGCTTTCAAGAACGAACCCTTGAACAAGAGGGCTGACAAAGTTTGGTTGACAAAGGTTGCTCATCACTGAGAAGCACTGCCTTTTACTACCTTTCCAATGAAGGCACACTCTGGCATCCCTTTCGATAGCAGCAATGGCACAGGACAAGCATCAAGCGATTTCCACAAAAAGTAACAGCTTTTTACGACCTCGTCATCACAGCTCGAACCGCAGAGAAACTAGCCTCTGTTTGTTTCTGCAATAGCCTACAAGATTGACGAGGCCTGAGAGCAAGGTTTACAGATCGATTTTGATGCCACACTGGGGTGGCGTGGCACCTCGCATCAGTATACTGAAAGTGCATGAATTCTGCACATTACTATGACTACGGTTTATTCCACAGAAAATACTTTTGAACGTAGCTGTGTCTATTCATATGCACCAGACCAAATTTAATGAGGAGTGCGGCAACCTATACAGAACCAACCAGTATATCCAATGCTCACTTAATTGAAGACAAGAAAAAGACAGCTAAAACAGACAGGCTGCCATGCCTAATACTCATTAGAAGCAAAAATATCTCATGCCAATAAGAACGAACCGTGTGCTGGACACTCACAGTATCGTTAAAACTCGCAGCAGACCTCTGCGTTAATTTCAGTCCGTCCTTTTCCGAGACTTGACCACTTTCTTGATGGTATCCCTCACAACTCTCCAATCTTCCCAGGTAAACGAAATTCCTCTTGACAATTCTAGGTTGCTAGACACCCTTGAACACCGCCACAGCCCTTCAAAGAAATTCAGTAGAACCTTGCTGTTCTGTTCTTGGTTCGTGTAATCTGCAGTATCATAAAACAAAAATTATGCGTGTTGTGCTATTTTTATTCACAATACAAATCCTGGATAACTTTTTGAAACGAATCTCTGGTATACATGTCCATAATTTTGCCAAATTCTGACCATATGATGCATTCAGAGACCAAGAGAAAATGCCAGCCAAGCTAGTCATTTTTGGATGCTTTGCCCACATGCACTTGAGTACTGCGAAAAAGACGCCACTGCTGCCCTGCACAAAGGCAAGGACACAAAGCATCTTAAGAGCAGCTGCGGCTCTTCCACAATACACAAGTGTAACGGGTCAAAGTATCTGAGAACCATAAAAAATAGTTGACGGACTGGACATGCCATGAAACTTCACCGCCATGGAAAACAAAAATATGGAAACAACTTGCAAGCGCTAGAAAAAGAACTTTTCAAAATTTGTACCAGCACATTCACAAAAGTTTTAATGAAGTGAAGGTGCCAATAAATGCCAGGGACTAGGAAATGGCGCAAAACGTGAACATGGAGACAGTCACGTGCAGACCAGCAAAAAATTTTTTCATAGGGGCTAATTCAAGCTTGTTGCTAAAACACTGCATTCATAACATAAAAAAAATATAAAGGGGGACAGGGTGGCGGGGGGCAAAAAAATAAAAGGGAAGGTGGCACGAACCTTTCCCTTAAAAATACAAAAGGCCTTGTTGCGTACCATTTGCAGAAGCTATGATGTCAGGATTTCGCATTCATTGAAAAGCAGTGTGCAATCACCTTGAAATCAGTGTGTGGCAGACTAGCCAGCAAATTAATTGCTGTAATATAATTACAGTAATTAAATTACCTTTCGCAGTAATTTCTAATGTAATTCATTACTTTTGCGGCCTGGTAATTTATTAATGTAATGAACTACTTTCAAGCAGTAATTTCACGGAAAAGTAATCAATTACTAGCAATATTACTTTTGCTGCATACCGAGTCCATGCTTCTCCTCGTATCTGCCATGCTTTGGCCACGCGTTTGTGGAGATGAGCATATACAAAGCAAAGATGCAGTTTATGGGGTTTAACATTCCAAAGCAATCGACTATGGCTATGAGGGACGCCATAGTGAAGGGCTCCGGGAATTTCGACCACCTGGGGTTCTTTAACGTGCACTGACATCGCACAGTACACGGGCCTATAGCATTTCGCCTCCACCGAAATGAGACTGCCGCAGACGGGATAGAACCAGTCTTTCGGGTCAGCAGCCGAGCACCATATAACCAATGAGCCACCGCGGCGACTCCCAAACCAAGAATAAATTACGGAGGGCACTTGAGACTACTTCAGTACTTTGAAGGCAAAAAACATTAATTTTTTAATTTATATTGTTTCCTTCCTTTCTAATGACACACCTACTCATTAGCATACAGTCATAAGGTAACACATAAATTAAATGAATCATTATTCACCAAGAAGCAACGCAGTTTTGTGGCCCATAGGTTGCGTGATCGCCTTGCAATCGAAGGCCCTCAATTGGTTCAATTCTCTGCACCTTCGGAAGAAATTTTTCCTCTGCTGATGACGTCATTGGGGTTGTGGACCACGTTTCCTGGACATCGACAATGACGCCGGGTATCAATGTCAATGTGTCATATAAGGCGTTCCCCTTAAAAGTGCACAACCAGTAATGGCCAGCTCTCCAGGGAAGCGGCGCACGTGGACGGGAGGTGACGTGCGAATAGGCATCAGCACTGCCTTGGTGAAGAGTCTGCATATCAGTCACAGGACTGCTACGCATCTTCCTGCACTGCACACGATCTCACACACAACGCACAGCGAGCACTTAGTGCTTTGACGTCGCCGCACTGACAAGAAGTTTCAACTGACACGTCTAAGAAACAGAATTGACATCTGAGCTAGTTGGTTTTTCAATTTCAAAAATTATAAAGCGCACTTAGGACAACAGACAAGAGAGACCAAACCACACAAGCGCTTACTCGCAACTGCGCGTTTATTCGAGAAACACACAAAAGGAAGAACAATCACAAACAAAACAAAAGCCATCGCGCAGGCGTGACAGGAAAAGTGCTCATACAGGTGCGTCAAGATAACAAAACTCTCTTTCATGCAAAACCACCATAGGGTCGGCAACACACGTGTGCTGATTCTTACGGATGTGATAGGCCTCTGAAATCTCTCTGGTTAGCTGATTAGGGTGTCGGAACAAGATTTTAGTTTGGTCAAGCAAAGGCTTGCAGCCGCTGCATTTTGAACAGTGCTTAGCGAGATTAGATGAAGGCGACTTATTCAATGACAAAAAATGCTCTTGCAAGCGCACATTAAGGCAGCGGCCCGTTTGACCGATATAGGTCCGGCCACAAGAAAAGGGAATGTGATACACCACTCCTTTTGAACATCTGACATAGCGGTTCTTGTGATTCACAGTGCAGCACCGCTTTCGTTTATCACATACACCGCTGCTAGAGCGTGCAGCAACCTTCGCACAAACACTACTAACTTTCTGAGGGGCAGAGAAGAGAACATTAACACCATATCTGTTACCCACGTTTTTTAGTTGATGAGAAAACCGATGAACATAAGGTATGACTGCAATATTTTTCTTTTTCTCCTCAGAACCCTTCAAAAGTGACCTATTGAACTCTTTTATTTTTTTCAGCACCTTGCTAGAAGCTAGAAACAGCACGTCCTCTGGAAATTCAGCCAATCTTAGTCTGTTCACTTGCTCGCAGAAACTTTCCTTCATTTCGTGGGGGCACGACTTGAGCAAAGACGATCCCAGGCAGGATACAGCAATGCCGCACTTCACAATTTTTGAGTGATTTGATTGATAATTTAAGAGTGGTTTATCAGACCTCGGAGAATACCTCCAGCACACATGATCCTGCACGAAATGAAGTTTTGTGTCAAGGAACTGCAGGCAATCGTTTGTAGGAGTTTCAAAGGTGAACTGTAATCCACGCCCATATTCTTTAAAAATCTTAATAATGTCCACCGCCCTCCTTGTAAATTCATGTCGGTCAACAAACACCAGATAATCATCGACATACCTGAAAATCTTTTTTGCAAGGCCACTCTGATTCTTTTCAATATAAGAGAACTCGAGACAGGAAGATATCACTGAGGACGGGCGCTACTTTGGATCCGATACAAACACCTGTCTTTTGAATAAACAAATGCCCATTCCAGTCCACAAAAGTAGAAGCCAGATAAAACGACAGCACTTCTAAAAACGAAGGAACAGAAATACCACAGGCATTGACAAAGCATTGTTCATCATTATCCTCGGTAATGCAATCACTAACAAATTTCATCAGTGTGTCATGTGGCAGCGAGTAGAAGAGGTCCTTAACATCAATACTAAATGCAGACGCTCCTTTTGGATTATGATTCTTAAGGTAGTCGACAACAGCCAAAGAATTTGGCGTCTGATATGGGTCCGCTAAGGTAAGGCCTTTTAGGTGCTTTTGCAGGAAGCATGAAACTGCATGTTGCCAAGTCGACCGCTCAGTGACAATAGCACGGAAGGGTATGTCGTCCTTATGCGTTTTGGCTGAAAAGAAGACTTCGAGCCTTAGGCCTTCAGCCTTTTTAACGCTAGAGCGCAAATTCTCTAGGTTTAAACGCGACAAGAGTTTCAGAGCATTTTCCTTGACCTTTGTAGCTTCGACTTTAACAGGTCTAAAATGTGCTTCCATTGCCGAATAAGCCTTTTTCTTAAATAAGTGTTCGGGTAACACAAAAAAAGAGCAACCGTTGCCTGAAGCCTATGGTAGATTTTTTGACATCCAGTGAGCAGCGGGTAGTTGTGTCCGACAAAGAGGGGTACTTCGTTGTGTTACCCGAACACTTATTTAAGAAAAAGGCTTATTCGGCAATGGAAGCACATTTTAGACCTGTTAAAGTCGAAGCTACAAAGGTCAAGGAAAATGCTCTGAAACTCTTGTCGCGTTTAAACCTAGAGAATTTGCGCTCTAGCGTTAAAAAGGCTGAAGGCCTAAGGCTCGAAGTCTTCTTTTCAGCCAAAACGCATAAGGACGACATACCCTTCCGTGCTATTGTCACTGAGCGGTCGACTTGGCAACATGCAGTTTCATGCTTCCTGCAAAAGCACCTAAAAGGCCTTACCTTAGCGGACCCATATCAGACGCCAAATTCTTTGGCTGTTGTCGACTACCTTAAGAATCATAATCCAAAAGGAGCGTCTGCATTTAGTATTGATCTTAAGGACCTCTTCTACTCGCTGCCACATGACACACTGATGAAATTTGTTAGTGATTGCATTACCGAGGATAATGATAAACAATGCTTTGTCAATGCCTGTGGTATTTCTGTTCCTTCGTTTTTAGAAGTGCTGTCGTTTTATCTGGCTTCTACTTTTGTGGACTGGAATGGGCATTTGTTTAATTCAAAAGACAGGTGTTTGTATCGGATCCAAAGTAGCGCCCGTCCTCAGTGATATCTTCCTGTCTCGAGTTGACTCTTATATTGAAAAGAATCAGAGTGGCCTTGCAAAAAAGATTTTCAGGTATGTCGATGATTATCTGGTGTTTGTTGACCGACATGAATTTACAAGGAGGGCGGTGGACATTATTAAGATTTTTAAAGAATATGGGCGTGGATTACAGTTCACCTTTGAAACTCCTACAAACGATTGCCTGCAGTTCCTTGACACAAAACTTCATTTCGTGCAGGATCATGTGTGCTGGAGGTATTCTCCGAGGTCTGATAAACCACTCTTAAATTATCAATCAAATCACTCAAAAATTGTGAAGTGCGGCATTGCTGTCTCCTGCCTAGGATCGTCTTTGCTCAAGTCGTGCCCTCACGAAATGAAGGAAAGTTTCTGCGAGCAAGTGAACAGACTAAAATTGACTGGATTTCCAGAGGACGTGCTGTTTCTAGCTTCTAGCAAGGTGCTCAAAAAAGTAAAAGAGTTCAATAGGTCACTTCTTAAGGGTTCTGACTAGAAAAAGAAAAATATTGCAGTCATACCTTATGTTCATCGGTTTGCTCATCAACTAAAAAACGTGGGTGACAGATATGGTGTTAATGTTCTCTTCTCTGCCCCTCAGAAAGTTAGTAGTGTTTGTGCGAAGGTTGCTGCGTGCTCTAGCAGCGGTGTATGTGATAAACGAAAGCGGTGCTGCACTGTGAATCACAAGAACCGCTATGTCAGATGTTCAAAAGGAGTGGTGTATCACATTCCCTTTTCTTGTGGCCGGACCTATATCGGTCAAACGGGCCGCTGCCTTAATGTGCGCTTGCAAGAGCATTTTTTGTCATTGAATAAGTCGCCTTCATCTAATCTCGCTAAGCACTGTTCAAAATGCAGCGGCTGCAAGCCTTTGCTTGACCAAACTAAAATCTTGTTCCGACACCCTAATCAGCTAACCAGAGAGATTTCAGAGGCCTATCACATCCGTAAGAATCAGCACACGTGTGTTGCCGACCCTATGGTGGTTTTGCATGAAAGAGAGTTTTGTTATCTTGACGCACCTGTATGAGCACTTTTCCTGTCACGCCTGCGCGATGGCTTTTGTTTTGTTTGTGATTGTTCTTCCTTTTGTGTGTTTCTCGAATAAACGCGAAGTTGCGAGTAAGCGCTTGTGTGGTTTGGTCTCTCTTGTCTGTTGTCCTAAGTGCGCTTTATAATTTTTGAAAACGTCTAAGAAAGTTGGCCGTGAGTTGTCGGGTTTTTGTGGCATCATTTGAGGCCCTATTTCTAACTCAAGGGCAACATAGGCAACAGCGTCTCAGTGACATGCAATGCATTTCCACGAACTTGCCTCCAGAACAAATCAATTGAACAGCAGAATTGGCAGCTTCTCGCGCACCTGTGCACTTCTGGGATGATGCGTGGATATGCAGTCAATGCACTCCAGCATTTGCATTGGAGGGAATGGCCAAGAGCATTTTCCATTTGGTTTTCTGCGTGCTAAAGGAATATAGACACGTAATTTTGGTGGCATGTTTTCTTGTCTACAACGATGCAGAATATACTACTACCCATGAATCACCATGTGATATTTGCCCATGGCCACTAAACAATTTATAATTGAATTTTTTTGTCACGCTGTTTCAGTTTGAACAGCCGAACAATTACTGTGACGTCAAAGAGTGCTTTTGTGTCACGTGAGGCATGGAAAAACGCCCATATAATCGCTGCTTCATCGTTATGATTTACTGCAGTGCTGAAGCCAGCCTTCCTCAAGAGCCGGAATGACAACTAATGTGGAAGCAGCGATTATATTGCAGTTTTTCACGCCTCACATGACCTACAACCTCTCTTTGATGCCACAGTCATCGTTCAGCTAGTGAAACTGAAACAGCACAAGAAAGAAATTCAGTTATAAATTATTTAGCAGCCATAGGAGCATACCACGTGTATAATGATGCCTTACACCTCATTACAAAAAAGATTGGCTTGGTTTATGGGGGTTTAATGTTCCAAAGCGACTCAGGCTATGAGGGACACTTAGTGAAGGGCTCTGGAAATTTCAACCACCTGGGGTTCTTTAACGTGCACTGACATCACACAGTACATGGGCCTCTAGAATTTCGCCTCCATCAAAATTCAACCCCTGCGGCCGGGATCGAACCCACGTCTTTCGGGTCAGCAGCCAAGCGCCATAACCACTGAGCCACTGCAGTGGTGTCTTTACATTAAAAAGAAGAAACCACGCACCCAAAAGTTAGGTGTCTATGCTCTCTTAAAGAACACCAGGTGGTCAAAATTTTCGGAGCCCTTCACTACGGCATCCCTCATAGCCTGAGTTGGTTTGGGACGTTAAACCCCCATAAGCCATAATCTTTCAGCAAATAACACTCACCATTTCATTAAATAGCTTGTGTCATACGTTCTCTGCTTCTTCGACCTACACATAGAGGAGGTGAGTGACTATTTGAGGAGTCATAATGAAAACCTAGGCGGTCAAGTCGAGTCGCATGGGCAGCATTTCAGAGCTAATTCGTAAGTCGCCTGTGTGTATACATGCAACGATTTTTTTTCTTTCTGTGAAACGACCATTTCCTAGAACAGGTTCATGGTAAAACTTCATTGCGATTTGCTGCTTGAAAATTCTTCGAAGTGTTTCAGGATTTTGGTGGTTGTTGGTGTCGGCGGCATGCAGTTGGTTGCAATTTCGTGACGACAGCAAGACTATTGGACAATCGGGCCTGCACTCGACCATTCGTTTTGGAAGCGGCCAGTGCCAAGCTGCATTTGAACTGCCTGAGCTGTTGTTGCATGCTGCCGGCACCACCGCGGAACTTCACAGAACTAGTGCAGAGAGTGCGGCCAAATCAGAGAAACCTGTCATGACCAATCTTTACAAAGTTGCAGTTTGGGCTTGTTCGTATAGCATATTAGAAGACAGCGCAGCACAATGAGACAGAGAAAAGCACACAGGACGAGCGCTTATCCTGTGTGCTCCTTTTCTCTGTCCCATTGTGCTGCACTATGTCTTCTTCTAATATCACCACAATGACCTGTCACACACAGCAACAATGCCTTGTGAGCTTTATGCACCTCACAAGCTTCCAAACAGTTAAAGGACATCAAGCACATTGCCCACAATGTTAATCTCTTTAAGGGCTCTTTACACCATCAGCTGTAAAAATGTCTTAAGCTTAGAGGCCTTAAAATTAAGCTTGCTTCTCCAGTTGCCTCAAGCGCTCCATTCTAGTTGGCTACCTGGGTCCAAGCACCTTTCCCACGTAAAACCGATGCTCGGCGCAGGTGGCACAGCACTCATTTTAAAATTCTCACAGAAGGTTGAGGGCTCACCTTGTGGCGCCTTAGAGCCTTTGCTGCCTCAGCATTTTAACGTCCCATTTGTTCAGCCTCTGCGCCAGCAAGCCAACGCCGGACTCGAAGCAGGAATCGGGAAGATCCGTGCATACCACAAAACTGCCAGTCAATTTTTAAAGTCCTGTTTTCTGAAATATGAATTTAAAAGAACATGTTTCGCGCTGCCGACACCAAAGCGTAATCGCTTATCTCGCCGCAATTTTTGCGCCTGTTTTAGAAAGCGAATTCTAACAGCAGCACACAACTGTAAAGTGCAGCATTAATTCAACACTCTACAGACTTTCCCAGCCGCGGGGCCACAAAAAATCCGACCGCGTACAAAACTCATCGCACAAACGGTTAGTTCAACTGGACTGTTGTCAAAAGTTTCCCGCCTTTTTTCGGGAGCACCCAAAAGCTGGTAATTATGCATGTTTTACATGAGCATGAGTTACGTTGGGCTGGGTTGACAGAAGATATAAAACACGCTCAGCGCAAGCTCTTTTGTGTTGAACTGCACAGAGCTTTTGAGCAGAACTTACGAAAAAACAGACGAGTCTTTCCCTCCGGGCCTTTGGGTCCACTGCCGGGCAAGCGGGCTCAGACTCGGTCTGTGCGCACGACGTCGTGATCTTGAACCGGAAAAGGTATGCACACGACGCGACCTTAGCGCCCTCAGCGGCGGTGGCGGCGCGTGCTCGACGAAGACTTCGGGTTCGGCTGCCGGCTGTCGAGCCCGTGCCCCCTACTCCGGCGCCAAACATGGCTCGCAGACGGTCGCGGAGACGGCAGTGACTGCTACAACCAGGTCGAAATAACGCAAGCGTTATTTCAACCCATGACGTCGCATCCGGTTTGAAGAGAAGACGTCACGTCCGCCAATTTTTTTGCTGTTTGAGCCATGTTTGAGCCGAGCCGAGCATTGCTTTCAGTCAGTGCTGCCAACCCTAGGGATTTTCCCCTAGATCTAGGGAATTTAAACGTTGTTTAGGGGAAAAGAGATTTTTGTTGTAATCTAGGGAAATTTTACTTTCCGCATGGGCCTTTTTATTTTTCGATGTGAATCGGTTCCTTATTCACTGTTTCTTCACCACCTTGATTTTGACAATCTGGCTATGCGCCATGTGCACGAGGGGAAAGCGTTGGGATCGAGGTGGCGTGGTCGGGCCGGGAGGAGGTACGAGGTACGGCAAGCCAGATATTAACCAGATTCCCATTGGACAACGTCCAGATGAAGAGACTGGAGGCAATCAACCCGCAAGTTGTCATCGAAAAGCGGATTTCTTCAATAGCCCCACTTGCCACCTCATTCCCTTCTCTGGTGCCAGGAAGAGAAATGAACAAAATTGACGCAGAATGGAGACTGCTCCGCAATACAGAAATGGACCTGCCGGCAGATGCGAGCGTTGAACGCTTCTGGAAACGAGTGAGAGATGCCAGGCAAGGAGACGGGAGTCCAATGTTCCCTCTCTTGAACGACTTCGTCTACAAGCTTCTATGTTTGCCGCACTCCAGTGCAACAGTGGAGAGAGTTTTCTTTCAGATCAACCTGATGAAAACAAAGACCAGAAACAGCTTGGTGACGCAAACCCTGGCAGCTACGCTTCACGCCAAGTGGGTTCTAGGAGGGGCCAACTGTTATGACTTTGCAGTGAACGAACGCTAATTTGGCCTCATGAAAAAAGAAATGTATATACAGGAGTGAAACTCAGTCGGGATGCCACCCGAATGATGTGTCCTATGTTTTAGCGTTTGTTTGTTCACACCCACCAATTGCAGCTGCGGTGCAGCAATTCGGCTTTCATTTCATTCATTTCGGCCAACCTAGAACTCGTACCGCACTAGTGCAGAAAGTGCAGCTGAATGAAAGAGACCTTATGATTATGTGGCTACTTCCGTTGCATTGGGTGGGCAACAGTTTTTTGTCCTAGCCATTACATAGAAAGAAGAAAAAAAGGAAACATGGGAACATTCACTATTAAGACAACAGCTTTCACCTGCAGACCCCAAATGAACAAAGCCTGCCTGTATACTGAACAAAGCAGCTAGGCTGTCACGTATCTAGCAAGTTATAATTTTGAAGGTGGGCCTCCTGCTGTGGAACTGGCAACGTTTGTGCCCCTAGGGACAAGCAGTGGCGAGAGGCGAGAAGTCGCAGACGAATGTAGGTAGGTCAGGCAGCTGAACGATGAAGTAGTTCCCGTAATTGAAGAATACAAAGAAACACAAGGACGAGGCATGTTTATGTTCTTACTTCTATGTTTGTCATTTTGTTTTCACAAGTTAGGAGTAGATGTTCGTTGTAGTTTCACTTTTTGAGGAAAATGGGGAAGGGGTTGTTCATCTTGAGACATGCAGCCCAAAAGACAGAGCACAGGAGTGGCTCACACATTACGGTTTGCGTTTTGTTCCTACTGTTCTGTGTGCTTGCACCCTAGTCCCCAAATGAGGCACTGACATGATCTTACGTGGTGCTATGCTGGTAAAGGATGTCTGCTGCATGCATATGGGTGTGTGGCATTCAGTTTCAAGCACCAACACACGGCTTCTAGTGCAGTAGGAATTATGGGAGAAAAAAAACCTCAAGGATGTGGATGAATAGTTTAGCTCTTCTACACGATAGCAAGGCGGGCGAGTTGGTGATACATATTTAAAAAATTAACAGCGCGGAAAACGCGGACATCAAAAGTACAAAACACAGGACAAGCGCTTGTCCAGTGTTTTCTACCCTTGAAGTCTGCGTTTTCCGCGCTGTTATGTTTTTCACTCTTCAGTTTGCCTTTTCTGAAAAAATTCTGTGACAGGAGGTTCTAATACATGTCAGCCCACCCCTCATGTAATACTCCCTTGTGGGCCTTTGAGGTACAAATAATGTACAAATAAATAAAAAAGTAGTGCCCTTTCAAACAGTATAATTTGCAACTTTGGTGCAAGATTTTCAGTGGCCCCTTCAGGGAGTGTTTGTCCAGTGCTTGTAGTGATTGCTTAATGTCGCTTGGTCCCAAGAACCAGACAGTTAACCAATTGCCCTTGTGCCTCTTGATGAGAAAATCTGAGAGGTAAAAATGACAATTTACCATAGCTGTGAACAGTAATGAGCTGGATGTATTGCCGAAGAGAATCGAGGTCATCTACTTGACAGTGGTAAGAATTTCGGGTTGGTTAGGGCATAGATGGCTTAACATCATCTTCCGTATCTTAATAGATGTGGCATTGTTGGCGTGTGTAATTAAAAATTTGTTTCGATGTGAGCTGTCAACTTGGGCATCACGAAGTTGTAAGCGCGACCAGAAGTACCTGTGCTGTTTGAGCTCAGGGCAAGAGCTTTGAGCGAGGCCACTGCACTACGTCCTTGTTGTACATTTGGCTTTCATGGTGCTCCAACTTCCTCCTTCCCCCACCTCTGTTAGGAATGTCGCCATGGGGCCGAGCGAAAGTGGTAGGGTGTAATTAGAGCAGTCGCATGGCCATAAGATCCATCCGAACAGTACTGCGTAAGACTTGTTTGCTGGATTGACCCCTCAGTCAGAACTGAGGTGAGTTATGAGTGGGCCACTGTGGAGAAAGTAGAGCAGCGGAAAACATGCCACGAATGGTGGAGAGCTATAGTTTGGAGGCAACCTTTGATGCCTTTGTTGCCATTCTGGTCAAAGTTATCTGTGAGACCATCAAGGGCAGCACCTGTTCTGAATGCATCGCATAGCAATAGATCAGAGCTTCAATTTTATAGTTGGATCATGGGCCTTACTGCAGGAGGTGTATGAATCGGTTCAGATTTCACGTTGAGACGCATCAAATTCAGCAACGTTAGTACTCGCAGGTACAGTAAAACCTCATTAAGGCATACCTTACGGCACTGTGGAAAAACTGTGCAGCAAGCTTCTTTGCACGGTATTTGTTACATTTATCGAACGATGACATGGAATTGGTATGGCTATTTCTACACAGTGCATTTACTAAAGACTCCTTTCTGCCATACTGTACTTTTTACCCAAAAAGCTTCCTACAGAGTCATTTAAATTGCTACGTATAAAGATGTTTGTAGCAGGTGTGTGAGCCTGAACAAAAAAAATGCTTTAATTTTCCTTAATTCTTCAGTATTCCTGATTATCACGACATGGGCATCTATATGTTGGTACAACTTTTTTCAGGCATCACAACTGATGCACCGATGTGTTTGGTACTAATTCATCTTCAGACCTTTCATGTCTGTTGGGTAAAAAAAAATACGAAATAATAGTTGGCTGCATTAGTTTTCACTGAGATAACTAGCATCACACAGCATGCTCTTGAAATTCCTCTAGCTGTCTGTAATTGGCTTCATTGTATAGCTTCATACTTGTTTAATTTAAACTCTGCACACTGCTCTTTTCCCCGCACATGGCGACATGGCACGCGGAGCCTCGTGGGAATGGGCGAGGAGGATTCAGAGGTCGGCTGCTACTTCCCTGGAATCCAAACAGCGCTATAGGCACCTGCAAGTCGCGGTTAATTTCGGAAAGGCAGCTTTGCCCGCTTCCTTTCGTCGTCTTGTCCGTCGTGCGTCGCGTGTCGCGGCGAACCAGACAAAGGGGAGGCCATCAACCCTCTTCCCCTCACCCTCCCCTCCTGAAGCAGAGGAGAGATCCCGCAAATAATTTCCTAGAGAGGTCCTTTTTTTCCGTGCGGTCAACGAGGGGTCAAACGACAGGCCCAAGCAGTGTGAGGCAACGTTCTCTGTTCATTCTAGAGACGCAAGCTTGCACTGCAAAATGAAACCTTCTCTTTCTCTTCCAAATGATATTTCATTTCATTTTTACAAAATGCAAGTTACATACTACAGAGATGCAAGGGCTAAAAGCTGCTAAAAAGCAGCTTGACTGGACCCAAGCGCCTCTGAATTGGCAGTACACGACAAACGCACTTCAGCAAAAAAAAAATGTTTACATATACGTATAAAAAAGCATTAAAAAATGTTTACGTGCTATTAACGCAGCGCTATCCACGTTATTTTATTGATGACGCCATAAGCAGAGCTTCAAATCTGAACCGTAGTCAAATACTCCAGGGGCACCGGAGAGATAACCGAAATGATTACACTACAAACCTTATTCTCACATTTAACAGTAACGCACCGAACATGAACAGAATTCTTAATAAGCACTTTAATATTCTCCAGCAAAGTCAACGACTATCGAAAATATTTACATGCGCACCCCGCGCGATTTACAGGCGTGCCAAAAACATTCAGAACCATCTAGTCCACTCCAAGGAACACAAAACCCCAAAATATGGATGCCAGCCCTGTGGTAACGGTCGCTGCAAAGTTTGCAAGCACATGCAGACTACGTGTTCCGCAACTAGTACGAGGTCATTTCCTGCGGGTAAACTCCCGTTTCAATTAACAAATTGAAGATGTATGCAAGCACAGGTGCAATATATGATAGTACATATTTGACTGGTTTTATCTGAATATTGTCAACATCTAAGGCTTTGCTATTATTCAAATTCATAAAGGTCTCATTGGTGGGCTCAAGGAAAAGGCTTTCGAAAGGGCTACAAGATGATGGAACTTCAGGTAGATGCATCATAGGTAAATGGGTAGTTAAAAAATTGCTGTTTAAATGGCCAGCAAGAGCCTGACCGGATAATTCAGAGCCCATATAGATTATTCGTTGAGCTGGCGCATTTTTCGTATTGCGACGTAACAAGTTATCTACAACTTTCCACACAGTGTCTGAATTTTTCATTCTAACATCAGAGAACAGTTTTTGATGATACACAATCTTAGCACGCTTAAGCTCAGCATTTAGATTATTTCTTGCTTTTTTGAATAAGAGATTCTAGAGAGCGATTATTTAAAAAAGGCATTGCACTTGTTTTGCTCTTTATCATTCTTCTGAGCTCTGGCGTGATCCATGGTTCTCTTATTCGTTTAGACTGCTTAATGTTCTTTATATATTTCTACAAAAACCTTGATGAACGCTGAATATGCATTATTTGAGTCTTATATAGAGTAACTAGGACTCCCGCCCAAAACCATTTCAGCTTATCTGGGTACCTCCAACCTTTTTTATTTGCGTGTAACTCCAGCCCCTCTTCATCTTTGTTATTGTAGCCGCTATTGTTTCTCAAGTACCATCTTGATATTAGCAGTTCCTAATTCAAGCCTTCTGCAGGGCTTGAAGGACCTATTTAATTGGAAATGAGGAGAACACGTGCACAGGGTGGAAAGCGTGTGATCTGCCAGGAAACACTGAGGCGGCCCCGAGAAGGGCCTTTATTAAGGTTGACAGCCGTTTTGTGCCTCTTCACTTGGCAGCGACGACACAGCGTGTGCGGTCCCCATGGTTTCGCCCCAGCTGTCGAAGCAATCCTCGGGCACGACATTCGACATCTGATGTTTTTATTTAAAAAACACATGGACCAAAGTCGTGTTGTATGCAGTGCGATCGCCATGTGGTTCCACTGACGGCGAACAATCATCCACCTAGCCCGGCTCTTTGGACAGATTCAGGAAACGACTGAAAAGAACAAAAGTAACGAGCAAGCAAGTTAGAACGCAAAGAAACGAAGGCGCTCTGCGCTAATGCTGTAGCGAGGTGTAATATGTAAATTTTCACGGCTGGCGTCGATTTCTACAAAGCGCGGGTAGTCGCTACGGAAATAAACAAAGGCGCACTGGAGCTGGGTAAGTCTGCAGCTACAAGCACGAGTTTTTTGTCTCTACCACCGATTTCCACACCGCGCGATCATCATAAATTTTCTTGGACTTGCTGTTGAAGCTGACAGCGATCATAAAAATTAAGGCCGCCGACTGTAGTGACAGAGGCTTGCCACTGAAAGGAACAAAGCCGTGCACTTTGTCAACCAGGCAACGAGGCCTAGCGCGAGTTTTAGAGCCGACTTGGACAAAGCGCGAGACGGCGCGCGCTTCTAACGCTTGCCGACGCGAAGAAACAAAGGCGCGCTGCGCTGGGATGCGCCGTAGCGAGGTCTAATATGTAAATTTTCACGGCTGCCGTCGATTTCCACAATGCGCGAGTCGGAACTTCTGGACTTACCGTTGCAGCTGATAGCGATCCTAAAGGGCAGATTGTAGTGGCAGAATTATCGTGGCCACTTTTACCCTGGACTTGCCACTGCAAAGGAACAAAGGCGCACTGGGGTCGATGCCCCGGCGTCTCGCCACGCGGTATCGTTCCGCGGCAAATAAGGACAGCATCGGCTCGCCAGAAGCATCCAGGAAACGATGCTGCAAAAAAAGTTACGTTACAAGCGCCGCAATTTGGCGAGTTCTGCACGAGAAAACTTGCGAAAACGTTGTTGAACCCTTACCTCGTGATTGAGAACGTGCACGCCCGACAAGCGCTTCATCGTGGCTGTCAGACGGCGGTTCAGATGGCGACGCCGGCGGTCCTCAAACCGCACCTTATGTGGGTCGTCGTAATGGAGTTGCAAAATTTTGAACACCAGCACGACACTAGCCACGTGCTCCTGCAGCAGGAAAACGAGGTCCTGGAATGCGCAAGGCATGTAGGTAAGCGGTACAGCACTTCATGAAGCGAAATTTGAGATAAAATGCGTACCTTTATGTCGCTGGCGATTTCTCGCGGGTCAGCGCCTTTTGGGGTTCGTCGCAATGACGTGGAAGCAAGAACTGTACAGAAATTTCAGCTGGCTGTCGCCGACGAGCGCACCACGCAAAAAAAAGCCATACCTGGACAACTCCCGAAACGTGCGCGTCGCCGCCTACGGTCACGAAGAGAATGCCCGCAGACCACGCACGCCCGGCGGCCGGCCGGGAGGCCCTAGCGATTCCCTAGGCACTCTAGGGACAGGCCGAGAGAGGCGCGGCGACCCCACATCCGGTTGAGAACGAGGGCGAAGCGAAAAAAAGTCACGCAGACACGCATCCCACCGACCAATCGGCGTTTCCAGGTGCCTAGAATATCCTACTAGTGTGTCGAGCGGAGCGCTCTCCCAATGCGAGAGGGTGGCAGCGCGCGCGATGCCTGCCAACTTTGGCCGCGAGGGGCACTGCTCGTCGTAAAGGTGCCGTCGCTACCGGACATGCCGCAGTTGCTGCAGTTGCGTTGGTCATGCGCGGTGTGGATTATAACATTTTGGTCGCATCTGCGCTTTTTCTGTTGTTTTGTCCGTGCTGTTCCATGTGAGGGAAAACCAAAGCGACTAATGATGGTAAAATCGAAGCATCAAGGCCGGGAAAAAACATGTTTCGTGCCGCTCCGTCGGAGTGGCTACCGGTCGAATCCGAGCAAGGCTTCCATGTTCTGTGTGTCCTCGGACCCAACACGGCTTGCGGAGTGGGAGCGGCTGATCAAAAGACAGGACCTCAACTTGACTCCAGCGTGTGTTTTCTGCGAGAAACATTTTGGAGACTGCTACATCTAGAGACGGTGAACGGTGTCGTCAACGGGCTCGCCAGATAGACTACGTCTCACGCCCGATGTCATGCCAGCAGTATTCGACAGCTATCCGAAATGCCTTCTGCCTAAGAAGACATCGAAAAGAAAAGTGAGGAACCTGTGTGACCAACCTGTCACTAAACGGCAAATGCGCAGTGCCGGTGGAGGACCGCAAAGCACGCTCGACGATGTTTCCGACGGGCCGGCAGCAACATAGCAGCCCAGTGATGCCCGCAGCAGCAGATGGGTTGTATTGCTATTGAAGATCAGCATCCGTTGGACTCAATTTGTATTCCTGCAACCTGGACCAAAACATCTGAAGCACCTGCTGGCTCTGTAGCCTACGCACGTTGTGGAGCGGAAAAAAACAACAACTTTGCCGCTTTGTATATGGAAAGAATGGTAACATTTGGAAGCTTGATGCCAGAACGTAGCCTTGTGGTCGCTACAGTGTATTTTCTCGGAAAAGAACAAAGCAAGCGCGTGCTTACAACAAGCTGTTTTTTATTTGTTTTACTGTATTCCAGATTTGTAAGTAAGAATCAATGGTACAATTACCATTTTCTTTTGTTCCATTACAAAGGGAAGCTCAAGCTCATACACACCTGCATAAGTTGTATGAAGCAAGCTGTGATTTGCAAATAAAACACATCAGTAGTGAGACCTATTCCAGCTGCTTGTGTTGATCGTCGCATGCGATTTTTGAAGACGGACCCCGTGGTGGGAAAGAGCGAGAGTGCCCTGCTTTTCTTTTACCTATATGCGACGCCATTCCGGGTTTGATGTTCTGCTCGCCATTGAGAATTAATGGGGGCCACGACTCGGTCTTTCCACCTGGACAGAGCTAGCCGAGCGCTCACTCCGCATGAAGGTGTATACGATATCCTTCGCCCGCGATCGCGATGCGTGGATCGCAACTACTTGTTTTCCCCCCATTTGCCTAGGCCCGCACGTCATTCCAGTCAGCGAATCATCATTGTTTTTAGCAGAAGAATTAGATCGCCATTTAAAATTTCGTTCCCATATTTCTGGCATAAAATGGAAGATAGCATACGGCTTAAGAATTCTCATCAGAACTCGCCCTTACTTTAATCAGTCTGTACTTTTAACCTTGTATAACTCATTCATACATTCCCATCTCTATTATTGTATAACATGCTGGGGTGACACCTACAATACTCGTTTGACATCGTTACAAGTAGTTCAAAATCAAGCAGTCCGAATACTAACACACAGCCCCTTCGATTTTAATGCTCAATCTTCACTCAATTCACTGCGAATTCTATCCGTACCTCAGCCTGTCCAACTTAACCTTGGTATCTTCATATACAAAGTAATTAATGAACATATTTCATTTCAATCCATCCCAAGGCCAGAGCTCACCAACACCAGCACCACGAGATTTGCGATTAACAGGAACCTAATTCTGCCTCAAGTACGCACCAATTATGGGAAGCAAAAAGTTTATTTTTCATCATTCCCTTTATGGAATACCTACCAGTGGAATTAAAAAACACTAAACCTGTACGTAAATTTAAAAATGAACTAAAAGCCCCGCCGCGGTGGCTCAGTGGTTAGAGCGCTCGACTACCGATCCGGAGTTCTCGGGTTCGAACCCGACCGCGGCGGCTGCGTTTTTATGGAGGAAAAACGCTAAGGCGCTCGTGTGCTGTGCGATGTCACTGCACGTTAAAGATCCCCAGGAGGTCGAAATTATTCCGGAGCCCTCCACTACGGCACCCCTTCTTCCTTTCATCTTTCACTCCCTCCTTTATTCCTTCCCTTATGGCGCGGTTCAGGTGTCCAACGAATATATGAGACATATTGCGCCATTTCCTTCCCCCAAAAAACAATTATTATTATTATTAACTAAAAGCGTTAATAGTTCACAATAGCTGTTAGACAAGATACCACATTTTAGAATTATAAGGTGTTACATCAGATGTACACCACATGCTTTTAATATGTGCACTATTTTTCCTATCGCCAATTTGCTGTTCAGTTTTTCGCTTTTTTAGCAATATTGTAATTTATAAGTAGTACTGAATAACTGTATAACTATAAACACTGTATAACTTCTATTTTCATTATTCTGCTTGCTTGTTCTATATGCCTACTCACCGCTGTATGTAATATGTGTGTCGCCGCGGAAATATGTAACGGCCAGATTGTTTCATCAGCTTCTTATTACTACTGCTATGTTTGCATTTATTTTAGCATTTTGATAAACAATATAGGAGGTCCCAGTACTGTTGCTGACTACGGGACCTCCTTCTGCATACATTTATCCAGGCTGTATTTCCTTCTTGTATAAATAAACATGATTCTGATTCTGACTGGCCCCTAGTCGAATAAAATATTGATCGGAGGTTTCCATGTAGCAATAATGAGTCCGGACCATACTCGATCGTTCAATCACAACAACGTAATGCGGCCAAAGCAACGCCTTTCGTTGCTTATTTTAAGTTGGGTACCTCGCTGAACATTAGGCAGTCAATATGACTTCTGCTTAAAGGGACACTGAGGAGAAACCTATCAAAATGTTTTTGTTAGCAATATCTGATAGTTCGGCATTTCATGGCTTTGTTGACGCTTGTCCGGGAGCGAAAGATGCATTTATTTCAAAGAAATTTGGATTCGAAGCTGAAAAATTTTTTTCCCGCCACTCCGATTCAAACTCGAGAACTCTTATGACGACACAGAACGGAGTGACGTGAAACGCGACGTAAACGGAGACTCCGTGATTTCTGGTGGGTAGCGGTGCGGTGCGCAACCTTCCTTTGCAAGCCTCAGAGATTCGTGACTTCCATGAAGTAAGGAAAATTCCTCCATGGTGGCGCCTCTTGTCCTAGGAAGTCATCACGCTTGTACTTGCGAGGTTGGCCTGTGGCGGCGATACCTGTATTTTGGTTCTTGCTATTTTCTACATTACAAGAGCTTTGTTTTCAGGAAGAGTGGCGTTTTTGTGATCAAGAGCTGGTATTCTATTGATACAAGCCAACTTCAATTTCTCCTCAGTGTCCCTTTAAGTCCTTCCGCGTCTCACAACAAAGAATAAACGAATAAAAATTTAGCAAACTGGACCTGGTGGTACGTGTCAAACGCTTCGGCGAGCGCTGTTTCAGTCCAGGACTTTCTCCTGGTAATGCCAGGCCGGTAAGATTACCTGCAGCCATTAGTGTTTTTATGCCAAAAGTGCTCTCAAAGCGTTCAGAGACAGGCTTTCGTAATGAAAAACGCAGCGCACCAACGCCAGACTTGCCGCACCTACGCTGCCTCGGCAGCGAACGCGGCGTGGTGGCACCTTAGCGACTGGCAGCGCCACCACGCGGTGGCTGCAGGAAGGCATTACCGCAGCGACCACGCGAGCGCGCACCCTCGGCACACTAGCATGTATATTCTAGGCAATATACCACTTCCTCCATGCTCGACACGCATGGCCGCCATTCGCCGCCATATTGTCTCTCTGATTGGCTCATTAGGCAATCACGTGCAAGTGACGAGTTTTAAATTTGTGGCGCGAAACCATCAGGCTTCGAAATAGCTTTCTGCCGTGACGTCAAAATGACGTGTTCTTGAAGACTGATTTTTAGCACAGCTATATTTTGTGCCGGGTTGGTAAATTTAAATGTCTGTGGACGGGAAACCAAGCTACAGCTGGCATGGAAGAAAACGCTTGGCTCGTTTTAGCAATTTTGAGAAAAAAAGTTCGTACCGTGAGGGTTGCTTCCTAGAATGTGATTGGCTGGATGAATGTCACGTGATACGCAAGCATAATTCAGTGAGGTCAAAATGACGTTTAGTGACGCAAAGGAAATGCTGCCATTGCTGAAAAATGCCCCATTTGGCCGCCGTAATTTGAGACGGCCGCAAGATGGTCGAATTATGGTGGACATAGTCGAATTATAGTGCCTAGAATATACTGGCTAGTGCGCCAGCGCTGCGCAATGGGAGCAGGTGGCACCGTTTGCAATGAAAGCCCACCGATGGCGGCAGAGGGCGCTGCCCCATGGTAGGCGACTTCGTCCGACACCACATACGGCAGCAGTGGCCGCGGCAAGCGCAGTAAGGGGCGCAGCAGCGTCGCCGCCCAGCACCTCGGCGCAAGGAGCAAAGAAGCTTCAGAGTTGGCTTTCTCAATCTGCACGGCGCTCGACGAGAACAAAAGTGGGCGGAACTGTACAGCGCGCTTCGAACAGAGGAAGTATCCGTATACGCGGTTGCCGAAACCCACCTCCGCGATCTCGAGGAGCCTCCCATCGACCCGAGCTGGTGTTGGGCGGGAAAGAACAGATTGGGTGAAAGTCGGAAAGGTGGAGGTGTGGGAGTGATGTGGCGCCGTGATTTGGAGAGCAGAAAGTTGGGCGAGTTGGTTGAAATGCATACTGAAGAAGTTGGCGCGGAAAAACGAGGACAAGCGAGACAAAGACGAGCGCTACTCACAACTGAAGGTTTATTCCAGACAATGCTCGAATAAATAGTGAAACCAACAAGAACAAAAACAAACAAAAGTCATGAACACCACAAGTTACCCCGTGAATCCCAATGATTTGGTTAGGAACAGATACTCCCAATCAGAGAAGCGGACGGAAGTCTGACTAATGCACTTATCGCCACTGATGCGCATATGAAAGGCTTCCATGAGCTCCCGCGTGAGTTGCTCCTTGTGCCTGAATAGGATGGTCGTTTTTTCAAAAAGCGGTTTACACTGGATTTTCTTTTCCTGGTCGTTTGTAATGCACGTGCGGCAATGTTTAGGGAGGTTATCAAGAGAATCTCCCCCAAGCAATCTTCGGTGCTCTCCTAATCTCTCGTTGACGCATCGTCCAGTTTGGCCGATGTATAGAGCGCCACACGACAACGGCAATCTGTACACAACCCCCCTGGCACAGGTAACGAACGGGGCTTTGTGTTTGATGTTGCATTCATTTCTTGTTTTTCTTGTTTTTCGTACCGTTCTTTCGCCTCCTTCTTTCATCCATTTGTGCACCTGTGAACAGATTGCTCCCAACTTCCGAGGGGCGGAAAACACAATCGGAATTTGATAACGCCCGGCAACATTTTTCAGTCCATGCGCCAATCTGTGCACATGTGGTATGACTGCAAAAGTTTTTTGACGCTCTTTTTCCCGGAGTTTAGGTCACGACCCATCCTTGACCCACCTTACCAATCTTCCACAAGCTTCCACAATTATATGCTGAGGGTACCCGCTTTCTTTCAGCCTCTTCACCTGGGACTCGACGCTTTCCTTGATAGCATGTGAGCAAGACTTGGTGATGGCCGCTTTTAGACAGGAAGTGACTATCCCGTTCTTTATGACTTTGGAGTGACCAGATGAATAATCAAGCAACGCTTTTTTGGCCTTAGGGTGGTATGCCCAACAAACATGTTTGGGGCGAAAATGCAAAGACAGATCTAGGAACTGGAGCCTTCCATCTCTTGGTACTTCTACTGTGAAATTGAGACCAGGGCCGCACTCCTTAAAAAGTTTTAGCACATTGACGACGTTGCGTTGCAGGTTGGGTTCAGAAGACAGCACTAAGTAGTCATCAACATACCTACAAGCCTTCCAAATTATCCCTCCTGATTTCTTTTCTATGGCTCTGTCCACCTTAGCCAGAAAAATGTTGCTAAGGATGGGGGCTATGCGAGACCCGATACAAACACCAGTTCGCTGTACGAAAAACTTCCCGTTCCACCCGATGACCGTTGATTTGAGATAAAACGTGAGTATCTCCAAAAAAGACCCAACAGATACACCACATCGGGACACGAATGCGGCCTCGTCGTTGTGCTCCATAATGCATTCCTGGACACTTTTTATCATCTCGTTACTTGGCATTGAATAGTACACGTCCTCAATGTCCACGCTGAAAGAGGTACACTGTCCTGGGTTGCTGTTGCTGAGTAGACTCACCACTGCCTCAGAATTTGCCACCATGAAAGGGTCCTCCACGCTTAGGCTTCCCTGATGTTTCTGAAGGTACATGGCCATCAGTAATTGCCACGTGTTCCGCTCGGACACGATTGCCCGGAACGGAATTCCTTCCTTGTGGGTTTTTGCCGTAAAAAATGCGGCTAGATGAGGGTCTTGAGCTTTCTTGATGCCATTTGCTAGTTTCTCCAGGTTGTGGCGGAGCGCCAAAGCCAAAGCTTCTTCCTTTATCTTCTTCTCCTTGAAGTCGATCTCTCTGAAGTTCTTCGCGATGGCTGCCTCGGCTTTCTCCGCGAACATTCCTTCAGGAATCAACACGAACCCCCCTAGCTTATCCGCACATAGTACTCGCAGCCCGGCAGATGTCAAGAAGTCGACAACCCCAGCAGTGCTCCAACGGTTTTCTTTTTCTTTCTTATTCTCATGGGTCCTTGCCACCACGTCGACGCATTCCTCGGAACATCTTGCCTGAACTTCACTGCGCGATAGCCGGGAAATTGTCCGGGCAACTGCTATCTTTTCAACAGGTTTTAGCACCAAAGGCAAGCCGAACTTCGGACCAAGCTTGAGGACTTCCATGTGCTGGGCAGGAACTTCAGCGTTTCCCAGTGGCACAACGTCCTGAATCGGTGTTCGAGTCTTTTGCGGTCTTGGCAATGTTGGGAGAATACAATTCCAAAGCAGCTCAGTCAGGTACGACGAAGTGGCACACCAGTGACGAAATGTCGAGTCATTTGTCGTTCTGCCACGGACGTTACGCAGCTGGTCCTTAAAAAATCTAGCTTGCCTGCACCACTCCGACCTCAACATCCGGCACAGTCGTTTTCGGTGTCCCGCCGAGGGTTCCAAGAACCCTGTGAACACAAGCACATCCGTAGGGCACAGACCATAACGAAGATGCCAGGAAAAGACCCTCGCCTTGCACGCGCACACAGAAACGGCTGCAACAATCACTGCAGGGTCATTGAAGTTAAACAAGTTACAGAAAAAAGAGCCCGATGTACTAGAAATAACACTTAGGAGAGCAGAAAGTTGGGCGAGTTGGTTGAAATGCATACTGAAGAAGCTGGAGAAACTAGCAAACCTGAGAAACTAACAACCTGGAGAAACTAGCAAATGGCATCAAGAAAGCTCAAGACCCTCATCTAGCCGCATTTTTTACGGCAAAAACCCACAAGGAAGGAATTCCGTTCCGGGCAATCGTGTCCGAGCGGAACATGTGGCAATTACTGATGGCCATGTACCTTCAGAAACATCAGGGAAGCCTAAGCGTGGAGGACCCTTTCATGGTGGCAAATTCTGAGGCAGTGGTGAGTCTACTCAGCAACAGCAACCCAGGACAGTGTACCTCTTTCAGCGTGGACATTGAGGACTTGTACTATTCAATGCCAAGTAACGAGATGATAAAAAGTGTCCAAGAATGCATTAGGGAGCACAACGACGAGGCCGCATTCGTGTCCCGATGTGGTGTATCTGTTGGGTCTTTTTTGGAGATACTCACGTTTTATCTCAAATCAACGGTCATAGGGTGGAACGGGAAATTTTTCGTACAGCGAACTGGTGTTTGTATCGGGTCTCGCATAGCCCCCATCCTTAGCAACATTTTTCTGGCTAAGGTGGACAGAGCCATAGAAAAGAAATCAGGAGGGATAATTTGGAAGGCTTGTAGGTATGTTGATGACTACTTAGTGTTGTCTTCTGAACCCAACCTGCAACTCAACGTCGTCAATGTGCTAAAACTTTTTAAGGAGTGCGGCCCTGGTCTCAATTTCACAGTAGAAGTACCAAGAGATGGAAGGCTCCAGTTCCTAGATCTGTCTTTGCATTTTCGCCCCAAAGATGTTTGTTGGGCATACCACCCTAGGGCCAAAAAAGCGTTGCTTGATTATTCATCTGGTCACTCCAAAGTCATAAAGAACGGGATAGTCACTTCCTGTCTAAAAGCGGCCATCACCAAGTCTTGCTCACATGCTATCAAGGAAAGCGTCGAGTCCCAGGTGAAGAGGCTGAAAGAAAGCGGGTACCCTCAGCATATAATTGTGGAAGCTTGTGGAAGATTGGTAAGGTGGGTCAAGGATGGGTCGCGACCTAAACTCCGGGAAAAAGAGCGTCAAAAAAATTTTGCAGTCATACCACATGTGCACAGATTGGCGCATGGACTGAAAAATGTTGCCGGGCGTTATCAAATTCCGATTGTGTTTTCCGCCCCTCGGAAGTTGGGAGCAATCTGTTCACAGGTGCACAAACGGATGGAAGAAGGAGGCGAAAGAACGGTACGAAAAACAAGAAAAACAAGAAATGAATGCAACATCAAACACAAAGCCCCGTTCGTTACCTGTGCCAGGGGGGTTGTGTACAGATTGCCGTTGTCGTGTGGCGCTCTATACATCGGCCAAACTGGACGATGCGTCCCTAAACATTGCCGCACGTGCATTACAAACGACAAGGAAAAGAAAATCCAGTGTAAACCGCTTTTTGAAAAAACGACCATCCTATTCAGGCACAGGGAGCAACTCACGCGGGAGCTCATGGAAGCCTTTCATATGCGCATCAGTGGCGATAAGTGCATTAGTCAGACTTCCGTCCGCTTCTCTGATAGGGAGTATCTGTTCCTAACCAAATCATTGGGATTCACGGGGTAACTTGTGGTGTTCATGACGTTTGTTTGTTTTTGTTCTTGTTGGTTTCACTATTTATTCGAGCATTGTCTGGAATAAACCTTCAGTTGTGAGTAGCGCTCGTCTTTGTTTGTCTCGCTTGTCCTCGTTTTTCCGCGCCAACATTTCAGTGTGATTTGGAGTGGCAGGCGCAAGAGTGCAGTGATCATGTGGGTCATGACGAGGCATGCAGCGACCACTTATGGGTGGTAGGCGATCTTCTTGGGGTCCCCAGAGCGCTATGCGTGGTATATCTTTCCGTACGCAGCAGTCGTCCCGACACTAACCGTAGTTTAGTGGAGTGCGTGTGCAGAGACGCTCACCTGGTTGCAAAGGACAGGAAGGTGATCATTCTTGGGGACTTCAACGGCCACCTCTCCGAGCTTGACGGATACACTGACGCTAACGGTGACCTTCTCCTCTGGCTGGCGGAACAGCTCCAGCTCAACATCGCCAATCTAGACTCGAGATGCAACGGTCAATATACGTGGTGCGCCAGAAGCAGTGCAACATGTATTGACTACGCGCTGGTATCTCCTCGTCTTCTGAGCCTTATGCAGCACCTCCACATTGATGAAGAGGGGTTGGTTAGCAGGGGCAGCGACCATAATCGCCTGCGTCTGGACTTCACCCACACACATCGTCGGAAAAACAGACCCCAACGGTCGAAAGCTCTCTACCTTCCGGTAACGCAGATGGAGGCCGTCGCCAGGGAATTCGAAGAGAGCCAGAGGCGGCTAGGAGCCGCTACATACGGCGAGTACATGGAAGCGTTGCGTGCGATAATGCGCTCACACATGGTCCACAAGGGACATAGGCAAGCATACAAGAAGCCATGGTGGGACAGGCAGGTGGCAGAGGCATGCCAAGCGCGCCGGGACGCGAACCGTGCCCATCGCAGGGCGGTGAAAGATAAGGACCAGGGCGCAGCAGCAGTGGCGTGGGACATGTACCTGCAACGCAAACATGAAATGCAATCACTGGTGTAGGCGAAGTTGGCTGCCGCAAATCTCAAGCAAATGCAAACCCTGCGGGCAGAGGGCAAGTCGGCGGCTCAGAAATTCTGCATGGCGGTATGTCAGCTCCCTGGACAGGGAAAGGGTGGGGCCAACAGAAATGGTCGATAGTGCCACTGGACAGCCCATCACCGACCTGCAACAGCACGTCACGGACTACTTTTCCGGCCTCTATGGGCCACCAGCCTACATGCCTGAGGACAAGCTTGAAGGGTCATCGCCCTCAGCTCCATCCCAGGACCAACCAGACATCGCATGGGAGGTCACACTGCCAGGCATGAACCGGGCACTGGGCCGCATCAGCGCTTGCACAGCCACGGGACCCGATGGAATACCAGATCGCCTACTAAAACTACTCGGTCCAAACTCGAGAGAACAGCTGGCCGAGTTGTTTACCACCATTATTAACGGCGGAGGCATACCAGCTCGCCTACTAAAACTACTCGGTCCAAACTCGAGAGAACAGCTGGCCGAGTTGTTTACCACCATTATTAACGACGGAGGCATACCCGAGGACTGGCGCAATGGCAGGGTGGTGCTCCTGCTGAAGCCCGGCGGCAATGCAGCCCACATTGGCGACTACCGGGCACTCACGGTCACCAGCGTGGTGTACCGAGTTTTCATGCAAGTTTTGAAAGCCTGGATCAGTGGATGGGCAGAATCAGCGCACGTCCTAACGGAGCTGCAGAATGGGTTTCGTCCGGGCAGACGGCTAGAAGACAACCTCTTCGTACTCACCAGCTGTACAGACATTGCCAGGAAGGAAGGCAGGAGACTCATCTGCTGCTTTCTGGACATCGAAAAGGCTTATGATAACGTCCCGCACGAAACTCTCTTCCATCGCCTTGGTACTCTGGGAATGGCACCAACACTTCGCGAGACGATAAAGAGGTTGTACAGAGAAAACGTAGTCACAGCCGTTTTTGGCAATGTGCATTCGGAACGGGTCTACGTACACAGGGGGCTTCGGCAGGGATGCCCATTGTCTCCCCTCCTCTACCTCCTGTATGTGTCCGGACTGGAAAAGGCACTCCTGCAGGCAAGCCTGGGATTCTGCCTTAAGTACAGCACCACAGGAATTGACAACTCCAGCCGACTTCCGAGTCTTGCCTTTGCTGATTATTTGGTAATTACGGGAGAAAACACAGAGGATGTGCAAGAAATGCTAGACATTTGTGCCGCGGAGCTGCGAAGCCTTGGCCTCAAGTTCAACCAGCGAAAATGCAGGGTTGTTCAGCTGGCAGGCGAGGCGACTGATCAGCTATCGCTGATTTTGAATGAAGAGACCCTGACAGTCGACAGGTCGTATAAATACCTGGGCATAAATTTGTGTGCTGAGACTGACATGTTCAGACTGCACGAGGCCAAGGTCCGTCAGTCTGCACTTCGAGGGCAATGCGTCCTCCGACGTCGGTGCCTGTGGCGGTGCCACCAGTACACCATGGTCCGCGACCTCTGGAAGCTCGCGCACGTGCCAGGACTCACATTCGCCAACGCGGTGGTCTGCCTCCCATCAGCCACCAGAAATTGGTTAGAGCGCAGACAAACAGAGGTCGGCCGCACTGCAGTCGGATGTCATGGACGGGTGGCCAATGCAGCCATTCAAGGCGACCTGGGATGGTCTAGTTTTGAGTCAAGGGAGGCATGCAGCAAGCTGGAGTACCGCGGTCGACTGCAGTTCATGAGCCGCAACCGATGGGCAGGGCGGGTCTTTGAATACCTCGCTGCGACATGCCTACGCACTACATGGGTGAAGCGCCTCCACAAGATAGAAGGCAAGTATGGACTTTTCCAGACACCCATGAGTGCCGAATCGGCAACGGCATGGAAACAGGAGGCAAGGAGACGGGTCCAGGAAGAAGAGAATCGCCAATGGCTGCAGGCGCTCGCGGAAAAACCGACACTGGCTGTGTACCGCGAGTGCAAAAACAGCATCGGACCCGAAAAGATTTTTGACAACGGCCTGGGCAGCGCATTGCTGTTTGAGGCCCGCGCCGGAGCGCTGGAAACACTGGTGTACCGCCGTCCTTTCGATGCAACACCAGAAGCACTGGCAGCAATATGCCGAGCGTGTGGCGACGCGGAGGAGACCATCGAGCACCTGGTGATGTCGTGCCAGAGACTCCATCCGATGCCGACAGAGGGCACTACATTCCCACAGGCGCTCGGGTTTCACGGTCCTGCAGTGGACGACGAAGGAGACAGCTCCAAGGTCAAGAGCGAGGGGGTGCTGCGAACCAAGCGTCGACTAACACTTTGGTGGAGCACTGTGTCTAAAAGCGCGAAACCGTAGAGTCGGAAGTGAACGAGGTCGATGAGCGAATCCCCCACCTCCTGACTTTAGCCTTTGCGTGTTTTTTTCTTTTTTTTTCCTTTTTTGTGCGGTTTATCTTTCTTTCTCTCCTTGTGCGCTTCCATCTTCTTGTTTTTTCTTGTTTTTTTGGTCCGGGTGCCCAACCTAGTGGTGCCCACCCGTTACAAAGGGCAAGGCCTCAAGTATCTATCTATCTGCTGCCGCAGCAGACGACGCGGTTTTCTCGCTTCGGAAGGCAGGGACGTGGTCTTGTGCGTGCGCGATTAACCTGCTTGTGCACGAAATTTTGTTGACTGAGGTGCAGTGTATGTTGTCCTGTGTGGCTCCTTGCACATGAAAGTCGACGCATCCGCTCCTCCGAGAAGTTCTGTGGTGATTTCGTCGGTTTTGTGCGCGCGTTCTATGCGTGCGTGTATCCGTTCTGCGTGCTTTCACCGTGTAGACAAATCATGCACTGAGATCTCGATTGTTTTTTTCCCGTGTCCACCACTAAAGGAGCTACATGTGACTGCACAAAAAAGATGTCAAAGCCAAAGCGACAGCATAAAAAGAAACACGTGCTAAAAGACTTGACGATCGAATATTACCAGAGCACTGCACAGCTCGAGCAATATTGTAGTGCTTAGCAGAACATCGTATTTTTCTCATACTGTAAAAGCTCGCTGATTCGTGCTTCAATGGACTGGAAAAAATGTTCGCATAGTCTGAAATTAAGTTCGAACTATCGAATGACCCCGAAAAAAAAAAAACTGACAAGAACCGCTTGCATCGCGGTAAATTTATTTGGTGAAAGACTTGGCAGTAGTTGCTTGTTATTTTAGATGAGAACGGCGCAACAATCACTCTTTTTAGCGGTGGAGCTCTGCCGCTAGTGCATCGCACGCCGCAAGCGCGGAAGATTCACGGGCGATGAATACGGCATTACTCAGCAGCTCCGAAGCGGCAAAAAAAAAAAACGTGGATAGGGAAGATTAGCGAAACAGCCAAATCGGTGAGCATGGAAGCATCTGACACCAACAGCGGAGCTGCAGTAACTGAAAAGTGCACCACCCCACGCTGTGTTTCAGCAGAAGGAAGCGCTGGTGAAGCGCAAAATGCTGGTGACGAACGACCACGAACAACCAACGATCGTCTCCATCCATTCTCCAATGTCGCTATTCCAGTGACATGGATGAAAGTGCCATCCGTGACAGTCGATTCATTAGCGTACGCCTATTGTGAGGCTGAAAAAAATAACTTCGCTAACCTCTTCATTGAAAAGATGGTAGCATTTGCAAAGCCATTGCTTGATGGACAATCAGTGGTAGCCACGGTTTACCTCAGGGGAAGGGAAAAGTCAAAACACATCGTCACAACTTGCGAAGAGGCCGAAGCTTTGATCAAGGAAGTTGCCTTGACAAATCTTTGTGATGGATGCGGCATAAGGCCGGCCTCAGGAAAGCACACCTCCTAGAAAGGCATGATTTCTTCTGAGAAGTGTTCATTATCTGTGAGGTCTGAAGGTGAATCCTGCGCTTTCTGCAAGTACCAAAGGATTCTGGCTCAAAACCAAGCGTGCAGAAAAAAGCAAAGCACAAGTGAAATTGCCAGAAAATCTGATGAAAAGAAACAGTGCAGGAACATTTCTCGAAGCCTGTCAAGAACCAAGAAAAGATTGGCAAATGCAAGGATACAGGTGGCTCACATGAAAGAGCGAAATGAGGCTCTTAGTGAAGAGACATTTAACAGCAAAATTAAATCTCTTCCCTCAAAGCAGCAGCTGGTTGTAAAAAGTTGTTTCCTTGCTGCAAGGCGAAAATCGCAAAAGGGAATGCGATACGATGATGAGTGGATTTTAGAATGTATGCTGATGAGGATGCGAAGCCCGAAGTTGTATGAACATCTCCGCAGACACTCTATTATGGTTCTGCCAGGGCGAATTGGCCTGAAAAAGTACCTACAGCGCTTCAAGGGTGGCTTTGGCCTCAGTACAAAGGTCTTCGATGCCCTAAATGAAAAAAACAAAGACCATGGATGCTTACAGTCGTCACGGTGGCCTCGTCATTGACGAAATAAAGCTTTCGGAGCACCTAAATGTGAAATCAGCTGGTGAGTATAGCTGCAATGAATTCTTGGACCGTTCTGTGTATACCGTAAAAGCTCTTTGATTCAAACCTCGCAATGCGAAAATCCGCATAAGTCGAACTGCCGGCGCGGTCCCGGCCAACGCTATGCAAGTTTATGGCGTTGCACGCTCGCTGTTTCGGAAGCTACGGGTCTCGCACTGGCTAATTCGAACGGGCTCCCAAAGGAGGTTGTGTACATACAGGTATCGGTTCGGCAAGCGGTCGTCCAAATAGCCCCCCTCAAAGCTGAATTCTGTGCTGCAGAATCACTCGCGCACCTCTGACTTGAGCTGAACGGCAGGCGTGATGGCGGACGGACGGCCTCATCTACAAGAGCGGACACACTGATAGTTTCGATTTTGCTTTTCTGAAACGTACGCCCAACCGCACTAGCCAGCCAGCCAAACCCAGCTACGCGCCGTTTATAGCGTTGGTTGGTTTAGCACCTTTGCCATATTCTGATCTGTGTTGAGAGATGTCTGCGCATAAAACAAGGTGTTTTTCCTGTGCTTTTTTTTTTACAATTTAAGGTGATATTGAAGGCTTTGTTGACCTTGGAGGTCATACAACTGCTGACCAGAACAATGTGCTGGCAGACCATGGGATGATTGTGCTGTTTCAGCCATTTACTGGTAAATTTTTTTTCCTCTTGGTTACAGTTCGCAACTTTATACGTAAAACGCACGTACATTTGTGAGAGATTACTTTTCCGCAGGAAAATGGACGCAAATCCTCGGTGTTTTTGCCTCAAAGGCCATTGTGAAGGCCCCAACACTGGCGAAAATCATTTTGGAAACCACAGTCCTTGCGGAAAAGGCTGGTCTGTTCGTTGATTGCATAACATGCGACGGCGCCAGCTGGAATAGGAGCATGTGGCGGCTGTTTGGAATACAGGGTAAGGCTGTAATTTCACGCAAAATGCAAGCTGGTTTAGAGTGTGCATGGTGCTAAAAGGCAGCTCTATTTTTTGTCAGATTTTCCACACCTTTTGAAGAATGTGAGAAATGGATTCGTTGGAAAAGGATACCTGACACCAGCTGGGCATGTTCACATTGGTATTGTACTAGCAGCCTTCGAAGCGGATCGAGAAAATGTTACGCTGAAAGTTATGCCAAGCCTGACAAATGCACACCTTAAGCCAAACTGCTTTGAAAAAATGAAAGTGGACATCGCATTTCAGCTCTTCAGCGACCAGGTCATCAAAGGACTTTTCATTTATAGAGAACACATTGAAGCCTCACATAGGACCGTGCAGCCGACAGTAGATTTCGTAAAAGAAATGAATCGCCTGATTCGTGTTATGACATCGCGAACAAGCGAGAAGGCACTCAAGCCTGACAGTCCAAACGTGCAATTTCTGAAAGGCTTCCTAGAGTATCTGCTGGAATGGGAGCAAACTGCAAAACCAGCTGGTGGTGGTTTTCTTACAGAAAGCACGTCTGCTGGGCTAAGGGTTACCATCAAGAGTACACTTGGCTTGTTGTCCTACCTGACGTCGACTGTGGGTTTCAAGTATCTTTTAACATCCAGATTAAGCCAGGATAAGCTTGAAAACCTTTTTGGTATAAGACAGTCGTCTGGCTGTAACGACCATCCGACAGTGTCACAGTTTCTGATGACTGAGAATTTACTCGCATTCTACAACCTGGCAAAGCCACCTAGAGTAGTGAACTGCACCCCAGACGTAATCAAAGCACTGCTGAGCCCAAAGGAGGTGCGTGAAACTACGAGTAAGTTCCTTTCAAACAAAATAGATGACCTTCTTGACCACGGAAACGTCAGTGAAGCTGAAGATGTAGTTCAAGCTGTCGTGTCTAGCAGTGACCATGCATCGTGCATAGAGAAGAGCCACAGTGCTCTGATCTACTACACTACAGGCTACGTGGCAAGAAAGATCATTGCTAAGAACTGTTGCCCACAGTGTGCAGGCTGCCTATGTGTAAGCAAAGCTGAAGCAAGTGCCGACGCCGCTTCGTACTTTACTAGCCATTTTGACAATGGGGGCCTAGTGTACCCCAGCCAGAGCTTGTCAACTTCTGTAAAGGCCATGGAAGATGCCTTTACTGTGTTTTTTAGTAAAAACAAGCTCCATAAAATGAGTTTAGTTGAATTTTCGAGTCAGCTACAGACACTGTCTTTTCCTCAACTTGGCTGCTCAGGGCATGAAAAGGCAGTTTTATCTACCGTTGTAAAGTTTTATGTTCTCTTAAGGTTTCGTTTTTTTGTCAAGGGCCTCAACAAAGAGAGGGAAGCGCAAAGGCAGCGGCATAAGTTTCTAAAACTGCGTCGCTGCCAATAAATGCTTCTCATGTGCACATATGGGCCCTGCTTGCTGTACTTCTGTAACATGTCCGCGATTGATATTGCACGCGAATAAAAACGAGTGTTGCACGACTGTGTTTCCTGCGTTATTCACATTGCATGTGTTTACTCGTTCGCAAATGTAGTACGTACACAGCGAGAACACCTAAATATAATGCAATAAAATTAACCGAAGCGTTTCGCCTACTTTATTAGAGAAAATGTTACCGAAAAAGTACTTCATATATATATATATATATATATATATATATATATATATATATATATATATATATATATATATATATATATATATATATATATATATATATATATATATATATATTTATATATATATATATATATATGTATATATATATAAGATATCTATGTACCGCACAAGTTTCGTGTTTCGAAACACGAAGTTGTGCTGAATTTCACAGCAGCTTTCGCGCAAGCGACAAGTGCTAAATGTGCAGCTCCTCGACAGAGACTCAAAACAAACCCTGAAGCCTATAGTCAGCTGCCTCCACGACAGCTTTGGTCGATTACAGCTGAACGAAAGCAAAAATGCACTAGTCCTCTTGCCGATGTTGCGAGAGCGTTGCGGCTCGGAGGACCCTCCCGACTTGCAGCGCTCCATGCGGCGGCCGTCGGCATTCATCGCTCGCGGTGCCACGAGGAAGGCCACGGTCGGCCCACTAGCCAGTATATTCTAGGCACTATAGTCGAATTATGACCACACTGATTAGCTCACCGTAGTTTGGTAGGCGCTCCCGTTTCAAACGCTTCTCTCATGCTAAGAAATTGTCGGTCCGCGTGGTCGTGGTTGCTACAGCGCGGATATGGCGGCGTCCGTAGCTGCCGTTTGTTGTCACGGGCTGCGAGAAGCGAAGCATTCGTGAGGGCGCCTCAGTGTTTTCGAAGGACTGCCCGGTTCGTGAGTGTGACTGCCTGGCCAGCGATATATGGTTTGGTGGCTGTGCAAGAAGATTTGCGGCAAGAGGCAGCGCGTGAGCACACTGGTCTGCCTTAAACATGGTATTGTAGGTGCTCCGGCCGTTACTCTGATCCTGTGTTTCAAGGCGCGGTCGGTAGCTGTGAACGTCTGGACACCAATTAGTTCAGTGTTTGCCTCTATTTACACGCTGTCGCTGACCTGATATTCAACTGCGTGAGTGATGAGAGGGTGGCACAAAGGGTTGTCTGCCGGCTGAGCAACATGCTTCCAGAATGTGTTCGGCTTGTCGGCGGGACTGTGCTCATCAGTGCATCATCTGTGTGCTTAATTTGTGTGCATCAGTGTCTGTGTGCATAAGGGCAGTTTCTGAAGACAGCGGTGTCAGCAAGGCAGCGTACATGTGCCGGGTACATCGTCTCGAGCATCGATGAGGTAAGGGAAACAGCAACGAAAAATTGCTGTGGACTTTCTTCAGATGGCTGCATGCAAAGTTCATATTGATGGCTGGTGGCTTTCTTCGGGTGTGCAATAACAAGTCCCTTATGTTCCTACCCTTTTTTGGTCATATGCAAACAGCTATGAATCTCATGGCACATTTATTTGTAGCCTATTAAGCGAGGAAGCCTTGTGCAAATAAAAACAGCATTTCAAAATAGTCTTGTCTGTAAAGTAAAACGCACAACGAGTTTTCAGATTACTACAATATGCGGATGTGCGTGACTCGTAGGGCGTCTGCATGTCTATGGTTTTCTTTCGTTGCACACAAACGCAATGGCTTGGCATCTGCATTTTGATAAATGCAGTTGCAAAAGCATTCGTGTAGTGAGATTTTAGTGCAGTTAAATATTCTGAGGTAAAGTTAACCTTGGACTTCCCCTACAATGTGCCTTGTAGCAGTTGCCTTCACTGCAACACAATAAAAATAAATATGTAATAATTATGTATACCCATCAGTCTGGCTGTAGTCAAGCTGTTTTCACAGTTTTGTTTTACTTCCTCCATAATTTTGATAGAGATGACCAATAAAATATAACTGTTACAAAAGCAGTTTATTTGAGTAGTAGTTACGGTCATACATGAAACTTTAGTTTAATAATTACAGCCCTGTGACGTCTCGTATTTGAAAGTCTTTTCTCTTGTGTGTATGAAACTTGCATTGCACTCAAGCTCACGCACTAAAGACAGTGTTGATTGCCTTCCAGGTGACATGTGTATAATGTGCCTCTTCGATGCATCACTGCTATCCTAGGAAGTTATGTGCTGAGGAATGCTGCTGCAAGGTTCAACATCGTTCACCTCTCAGCTAGAGTGCTTCTCAAGCAAAGAATCATTCTTTGGATGGGTTGCATTGGACGTCTTCACAGGTGTCAAGTGCTGTACATATGGAACAGGATTCTTTTCAAAGGCGATCACAACTTGCACTGTGCAACACATTGCATGCATCCGCACTTAGCTGCAGGACTCACTGCCATAGTTTTCACCTGTAGTCATGCTATGATCAGTCTATGTAAACATTTTTTGTGCTTCAAGTTTCATTGCACACAGCAAGAAAGCTGTTCAAGTCTGTGATTTTTGTGCTGCTCTTTAAACAGGGCCAAATTTTGATTTCAGTTTGTCACTAGAGTGTGTAATGACAGGTGTGTTTGATGTGTAGACTAGGCTTTTCTCTAATGCTGCAGTTATTCACGTGACAGGAAGCGTAGAAGAAACTTTAATCCTACCATCTGCAAATTGGCCGGATGTGTGCTTAAACACATGCTTTAACGCTACTGAACAGTTGCTAATTCTTAATGTACTGCATTGCTGTGTGCTCTCTTTATGCAGAATGTGCATGTTGGTGCTTTAGTGCAGTGAAACAGAGGAAGTCACCAAAATGATTTTCTCGTGCCAGCAGAGCTTTGAACCAGTACTTCTCTTTGATTTCTGTGAAAATTTCGTGCTCCATGACGTGGTTACTGCTTCACTAAAATTTCTTGACATGCACGAAACATAGGGATGTGTATGCAGTCATTTATCACATCTTGCTCAGGGCGCAGTCTGATTTTGTAGGCAACTGTTCGTCCGATAGGAGGTCCCTAATGTGTCATCTGTGTGTGCTCACAGAGCAAAGCAAGCTTTGTCTCCTGCCATTTCTTTGCCTCTGTGCCTGTTTTCTACTGTTGCTTTTAAATGCTATGTGTAGTGATACAGCAATCCGCTAGTTATCCTCTGAGCAAAAAGTGAGGCAACTCTTTCATGTTTGCCATCTGCCAAGCTTGTATGAATGAAAGACAAGGCAGCTGTCTGCTAGTTCGACCAGTTTCGCTGTGTAAGGCCCTGCTTTTACCAACCTTGTTGCTGGCACTTTGCTTCTTGGCTGCTGCTAATGCTGTTAGGCGAATTTGACACAAATTCCAGACAATCTGTTCAACCTATGTTTCTTTGGTAAAACTTGGGCATCAATGGACGCATTGCTATTTTTTGATTCAACACAGGAATCTACTGGATTTGGCACGTCGTGAAATGGGCATTATCAATGCGCACATATACCGCATCACACTTCTTTCACACAATTCAACTTGTCTTGTTACCGGAGAAATCTGCCTCTGTGACCCTGATGTGTGCGGGATTTTACCACTTTTGCTGTGTGGCAGCAGCAATCGGCTCATTACTGTCATTGCCATCACATTTCCTGCAGCAGTCATGAAATTTTCTTTTGTATCAAAAACAAATATGTTTGTTGTGATACTATGCAGACGGGAAGTTTGTTCTACAGCTGACTTGCTCCGAAATTTTGCTTGAGTTTCAAAAGAAAATTGGAAGCAAAGCAATTATTTTTTTAAAACAAGCTAATATTTCAGGGGGCTCAAATTTTGTGCAATATATCTTCCAGTGCACTCAATTTCCACTAACATATTGCAGTTTTCTCTGCCTTTGTATTACAGCTGATTTGTTTAGTCAATAAAATGCACCAGTTTCACTTACATCTATCCTGATCACCAGTTTACTGTCTACTTTACCCAGTACTCAGGCCTTTCCTTGCGATTAACTGTGTCAGTGCCACCAATGTCTAATCCCACCTCTGTGTAAAATTATCTGTGCATGCTTGGCTGTGATGTCGTTCGGCAAAAAAAAGATACAAATGATTAAATGCATGAGAAAATTGCATTCAACCTTTAGGGCACTTTGTACACAACTGCGTACATTGCGAAATAATTTTTCTTGTAGTTTGCTTTAGTTGTCACTGATTTATTCATTTCAATCCCATTTAGCATCCATCGTCCTCTAAATAGGGTGCTTTTTATGGTTGCAGCACATATTTTTCTGGCAGAATACAACAGCATAGCAACTGCTCCAGTATGCATGTTTTTAAACAATGCCTAGATCAAAAATTGGAATGCCTGTTCTGCTTCGTATTTGGCATTTCTGTTTTGGTTTTTAATGGTGCGCCAGCTGTCTTCAATTGTAATGAATTGCAGGGTTGTAGTCAAGTCTTCAGGCCACATGGTCCGCTTTTGATCCCTGAAGTGCAACACTCAGTATTCTTGAAGCTTAAAGGGCCTTGAAAGGCTAAAACAAGAGTTTTCCTCATCTTGCAGAAGTTTATGGCATGATGGGTGCCTTGAATACTCCACTACACAGATAAAAAGTGAACCCTGTGGCGTGAAGTCTTCACGTAGGGGTCTACATGCACCGTATCGTTGCAATTCCTACTGCTGACTTCTCCTTTTAGCTGTGTATTGTATGGTGCTGTGAGGATAATTTATTTCGTGTTGAACAATCTCCTGTGGTTTATTAATTATCATGAATACATCCTATGTGGTGCACACATTAAAAAACCTACCGAAAGCCAATGGCTACCGTCGCTGGCTAGTGCATCCTGGAGACTTTTATCTTAATAGTACCCTAACCAGAACACTACCGCTGTCTGTATTGGTGCCTCCCATATGTTGTCCTCAGGGCGACATCAACATTTAATGTCTTGCCTATTTTCTGTCTAATCTTACGCTTTTGTTTTTCCTGCCATGTTCCTGCCTCTATTGCTGCAATATTTGGCTGTATTAAATTCAAAAAAGCAGTTACCAATTTTATGTGTTCCCCCACTCTTCTTTGTATACTTCCGAGCCTTCAGGGTATGTAAATAAGTTAATTTTCTCCTTGTCTGTAGTGCTCTTAAGTTTACTGTCATGTTTTTGTTCTTCAGCTCTTCGGCTCATGGTGCCACTTAGTTGTCTCTTTAAATACTGCGTGCAAGACCGACCGGAATGCTTGGCCCCAAAACACATGTTCGGGCTTTGTGTGACGTGTACTAGGCAATGAGTGTGCATACATGAACATTAAATTAAGTTTCTTGCATCATACAAATAAAGCTGCCGCGGTGGCTCAGCGGTTATGGTGGTTGGCTGCTGACCCGAAAGACGCAGGTTCAATCCTGGCCGCAGCGGTAGAGGCCCGTGTACTGTGCGATGACAGTTCACGGCAAAGAACCCGAAGGGGTCGAAATTATCGAGAGCTCTCTACTATAGCATCTCTCATAGCTTGAGTCGCTTTGGGATCATAAACTCCATAAAACAAAGCAAATAAAGCAAGTATCTTGCACATTGCATGTGTCTTACTGTAATACGGTGTCGTCACCGATATTTACTCTCTACCTCTATGTTCCTCCCCTGCCCCTTTGTGGAATAACAGGTGAAGGAACTTTTCCTTATCCGACCTCTCCACCTTTTCCGGCACATATCTTTCTCTCTTACTTGGAAGCTTGCTGTACTGTACTTGATCAGGCATCTAAAGGAGCTGCTTGATTTTATGGTAGGTGCATAACTGTTATTCTGCAACGAAGAAACTTCAAGACGCTGCCTGACTCGTGTTGCTTATGTGGACAGCAAGGGAGATGAGGCGGCCTGTAAGTGCTCAAGAAAATAATTTTGCCCCACCTCACAGAATGTTGTGCTTACTTGCATCGCACATATAGTGTAGCTGCTTCTGTGTGGTGGTCGTGAGTGTTATGCATTCACTTGAACAAGTAGAAAAAGTTTATGCCTTTCTAGGAAGGGAAAAACAAGCAAAATTGCTGACAGCATTTGTAATTTTTATGAATATATGTGCCACTTACATCACAAAAGTGCATGCGTGCAGGCTTGCGAAGCAAAATATGAGTACATCACTGAATTTTGTGAGGGTACGCTCTATTCAAATTATGTTGTGTGTGTGTGTTGGGGGGGGGGGGGGGAGTTTTCGCTTTGTTTTATGTTATTTGTTAATAATGCTAGAAAAGAATCTTTTTTTCCCCGGCTTTGCACATTTAAGTTGATAAGGGATGCGCACTCGGTGTGCTCTCCTTGACGGGATTTACTCCGATATTCCGCGAGTGCATGCAAACATGACTAACAACAGAGTCTGGTGCAACGCGTTGCCTAAAATGTGCACATCGGCTTGCCTTGCCAAGCATGCATTTAAGCACTAAACACATTTTGGAGGTTTTCCAAGCGCACACAGATACAACTCCGCTGCACCCCGCTCTCTGTTAAAGCCGATACGTAGCGATTAAAAGCTTTAGCACCCTTGCTGACCTGACGGTAGCTGACGCGGCGCCTAGGAAACAGTGGGTTTCCGCAGAGTTTACAACGCTAAGTATGCGAGCGTTGTCCTCGGGCAGGGACTGCTGGCCTGCGCGTATTTAGGCGCCGCTTCGGGCGCCTTTTCAGCATTGGCGGCACCACTCTAAAAATATAGCTCTCGTTGCTTCCTTTCCTGGCCCAGACGAGATGACTTTTCCCTAAGAAAACTGTCTTAGTCTCAGTTGCTGCATTCAACTGTGGCTGGTAAGCAAATGTGCGAAGCTGTCCTCCATCGTTATGAGGAGCAATGCCACAAAGGCATCATGCCGGCCAAAGCTTTCACTTTCCGCTCCCATTCGGGACGTACGCCATTACGAATACCCTGACCCCCTTCCTGATGTTCGCCACCTTCTCTGGGCAACAGTACGCACGCGTGTGGCGCCGTTCGTGACTCGCGGGTACGCCATCAGTTCACCTCGACTGAAAAGTCGTCTAGGCTGCGCCCTCGCTTGAACCGCCGCATCGAAATCAATGATTCTTTTGACAACCGACGTGCGAGCCTTTCGCCCTGAGTAGCCTGAGGGTCTGCCCTTAGCTGCTGCCGGACATCCGACATGATACTCAAGAGGCCGCAACATATTTCACTCCTTCGCACTGCACCTCGACGCGTATGCACCGAAGATTGCAACGCAGAGGCTCAGCGCAAGCTCCCGGAGCGGCGTTCTGTTCCGCACTTGGCGCCAATAGTAGCAGACGACGGTATTTATTTCTAGATCAGTTTTTACTTTTTTTTTCTCTTTACGTAATCAGATTATGTGGGTACGTAACCTGGCACCGCCTTGATGGTTACGTCACGCTACGTCACATTTTGAACAAAATGGCGATTTGTCGAGAATAGGCCCCAACTGGTTTATAGTGGCCCCGCCGCGGTGGCTCAGTGGTTAGGGCGCTCGACTACTGATCCGGAGTTCCCGGGTTCGAACCCGACCGCGGCTGCTGCGTTTTTATGGAGGAAAAACGCTAAGGCGCCCGTGTGCTGTGCGATGTCAGTGCACGTTGAAGATCCCCAGGTGGTCGAAATTATTCCGGAGCCCTCCACTACGGCACCTATTCTTCCTTTCTTTCACTCCCTCCTTTATCCCTTCCCTTACGGCGCGGTTCAGGTGTCCAAAGATATATGAGACAGATACTGCGCCCTTTTCATTTCCCCAAAAACCAATTATTATTATTATTATTTATAGTGAACTAGATAGTATTCTAGTTCACTGTACCCTGGTTGCAGCAGTCACTGCCGAACGCAGCCAGAGAATTTGGTCGGAGGGACAGGCAAGGTTTGCATCAAGACCTACTGAACTAGAGACCTGCACATTTGCCACTGCTCCAGCGCGCACCTTCTAGTTCATGCCTTTTGCCGCTAGGGGACGGCAGCTACGGGCGGCTTGGCGCTACAACCTGTTGAGCAAGATGACGTCAGTTACTTTAACTTCAAGGATGCAATAATTTTGTCATTTGTCTACGTTGTGAGCATTCTTCATTCATACATTAGCAAAGATGCCAGAAAGTCTCACGCCTGGCATGTGCGCAAACAAAATACTCATCGCTAGGATTTGAAGAAATGTCATATTTGCATTGTTCATTTCCATGTTCCAAAATAATAAGACGGCACAAATGCACAGGAAGGGCATGAGAAAAGAAAAATCATTTGTAGGAAGCAGACGATGATGATGATAATGAAAGACGATAGATGGATGGATGGATGGATGGATGGATGGATGGATGGATGGATGGATGGATGGATGGATGGATGGATGGATGGATGGATGGATGGATGGATACGGCTGAACCATTTAAATCGGGCGGTGGCTCAAGCCACCTAGCCATGACTTATGAAATTTTACTCCTGTCTTGATTTTAGCTACCAATCAGATAACCTTCGCTTGGTTATTTCTACCCGCTCAAAATCTACTTTCCCTTCACTGTACTTAAGCCCCAATGCCATCGATAAAACAGCCCCGCTGCTTTCCACTGTAGGGTGAAGCCCTTTACAGAAAAGTATCAAGTGTTCAGCCGTTTCCTCCTCCTCTCCGCACGCAACGCACAACTTGTCTATCTCGTGGTACGTGACTCTATATGTCTTAGTCCGCAAACTCCCGTCCTGGCCTCAAACAACAAAGAGCTTCCCCTACAATTATCATAGATATCTTCTTTGGCAATTTCCTGCTTAAAAATCCTGTGTTCCCAGTGCTCATTTCGTCAGCATCCCTGTTTTCCACAGCGCTCTTTCTGTTTCTTTAACCTTTTTCTTAACCGATAATTGCTGATTTGCCCCCCCCCCCCTCCCTACTACTGTCCAGATATTTGCTTGTCAATTTTCTAGTAAGCTTTCTCCATTTCGTATCAACATTCCTTATATACAGGTATCTGCAAACTTTCCTAGGCCACTGATTTTCCCCCATTTTTCTCAATCACTCCCCAAATGCTATCTTACTGCTAGCTTCTCTGCTCTCGAACGACGCCAATCCCATATCACCCTCTACCCCCTGATTTGGTGTATTGCCATGTGCTCCCAACGCTAGCCTCCCTACGCCACGTTGTTTAGTTTCTAACCTTGCTTGAACATCTGGTCTCATGCACAGGACCGCATTACCGAAAGTCAGCTAGGCTAGGAACCATCACCCATTTCCAATCCCTCTTAACACTTCATACCTATTGTAATTCCACAGTGCCCTATTTTTCACGACAGCTGCATTCCTACTAGCTTTATTCATTACATATTACCGCCCTTAGTGTTCCTGTATATGCTCCCGCAAGGAGCAGAGTTGCGCGACTGTTTTCCTCGCGCCGCTCTTGACGCCATTCGCCGAGCGGCCGTCACGTGATTCCGCTGACGACGTTTGTTCCATTTTGAAGTGGAGGAGCCGACTTTCCAGGCGCAACGCCGGGTCCTCGCCAGCCCCAGTACCTTCTCGCCTGCCATCGTGATCGGACGCGTCCGGTGCAGTCGGCTGCGGTGTGTTCCCGCCTTTTCCGTGCGTTCCAGTTGTATATATTTTGATAGTGTGCAGTGACGGCAGCCTAGTCTGATAAAAATTACAGTTCAATATAAATTATAAATTGTTCAGCAGGCACGCTCAAACTCCATGCGGCGCCTCATGTTTGCCATCAACAAATTATCTTCCTTTTTCCTGCAACGCTACAAGTTTCAAATGAAAATGTGAACAAAGGTTTTGTTTCTAACCAAACTGTACGTGTCAGAGCATTTCTCATGTGCAGCCGCTGCCAGCATGTCTGCTTATTCTGCTGCCACCTCCAGCATTTTGCGGAAATGGTTTGTTTCGTGAAATAAAGAATGTTTGACAAGCAAACTGTATGTGAAATTTTGTTCTAGTCCCAGTTAACTGCACAGAAGTGGGAGGCCAGTCTCTCTGCATGAGAACAAGCTTTGCCCAGGCTATTTAACTATTTTATTTTTTAAGAATACTCTTAAGGTTCCACTGACAAGGATGTAAACACTGGAGGAGAGGCTAAGAAAAATAGCATGAAATACTTGAAAGCAAAATTGGATATTCTGATAATTAGTTTTGCTTGAGTGAAAGCATGGAGCAGTCCAAAACAAAGATATTTCAGAATGCAGTGAAGGTACATATATTTCAAGTAGGTCAAGAGAAAACGCAACAGTGTTTAGGGAAAAACGAGCGAATAACAGCACCAGAAAGAGATACACATCACTTTTCGAGATCCTTGGAATCTATTAAAGAAGTACGGCACCTGATGTGTTTGGCTTGAAAAGATGACCATATCATAGGAAAAATGCAATGGAGGGCTAGAAGTCAGAGCGACAAATGATAAGTATATTTTCTGAAAGATAAGCGCGCGAGTTTGCGATATCTGTGCCTTTGGTTGGTTAGATTTACTTGCGTGCAAAATGCATTGCTTTAGACTGCCCACATTCACATCGTATGCAGCGTGGTTTCACAAGCTTCGTGCAACATCGGCGGTCGCAACCCTAAAGAATAATGTATTTCAATGTGGTTCTGCAGGGAGATGCAATGCCGCACTTCTCTTCATCTCACAACTCACGCAGGTTTTTCATTTTCAAGCATTTCTGCGCCATTAATGTCCGTACTGCGAGCTATCGCTGTCATTCCGCGATCTTTCGGTCATGCTGTATATTTTCGGCAAATCAGATTATTTTTCGGCGTTTTTTTCAACGAAGTATGATGGGCTTAGCATCGATCCCTGAGCACTGAGACAGTAAAAGGAAAAAAGGATGCCCGCAATCCAGCGCCGTTTGTAAGCTTTTCAAAAAAAAAAAGCGAACTGCTCCATATCGCCAGCCCCGTCATGATCCCAGCGCCTGTGCGCTCGAGGAGCTGCTTTCCCGCACAGCCTGGAACAAAATGGTGGACCTTCGCGCAACTCTGCTCCCCGCGGGAACATATACAGGAACACTAACCGCCCTTAGATCACAGCGCCATCTGTGGCAGCAACTGCTCATAATAATAATAATAATTGGTTTTTGGTGGAAAGGAAATGGCGCAGTATCTGTCTCATATATCGTTGGACACCTGAACCGCGCCGTAAGGGAAGGGATAAAGGAGGGAGTGAAAGAAGAAAGAGAGAAATAGGTGCCGTAGTGGAGGGCTCCGGAATAATTTCGACCACCTGGGGTTCTTTAACGTGCACTGACATCGCACAGCACACGGGCGCCTTAGCGTTTTTCCTCCATAAAAACGCAGCCGCCGCGGTCGGGTTCGAACCCGGGAACTCCGGATCAGTAGTCGAGTGCCCTAACCACTGAGCCACCGCGGCGGGTATACAACTGCTCATCACGTTTCGAGATTTCGTGGGGTTTCACTACCGATGGATGGATGGAAGGTAGGAGCGTCCCCTTTGAAACGAGGCGGTGGTAGTTGCCAGCATGCTGTTTTTTTTCCTTTATTTTTGTTTAACTCTGCTGTAAGTTAATAAAATTCGCCATTTTCTTCAAAATACGTCTTCCTACACTTTTAAACCTATGTCGCCTCTCTGCTTTTGAGCCTCCAATCGCTTTTTGCTGATTTCCACCGCAGATTTATTTACATGACTATTGTTATCTCCAAACCCTAGGGCCTCAGGAAGAGTGACTGTGCCTGCATCTACATCGGGATCGATACCATCACATTTTAGAAAGAGGTGTTCTACTGTTTCTAGAGATTTACCACACACATCACATATGTGTCATCTTCGTTCAATTTCTTCTTGTAGCTGCGCGTTCTAAGACACCCTGACCTAGCTTCAAAAAGGAGGACACTACCTCTTGAGTTATCATAAAACGCTTCCTTCCTGATCTGCCTTTTCCAGTATCGATATACTTCTACACTATGCTTCTTTTCCAATGAATCTATCCAATTTTCACCTTCGACGTTTTTAACGTGTCGTTTAATGCTCTTTCTTTCTCCTTCCTCGTGTCTGGCAAACTTACTGGTCAGCTTTCTAGTTCGTTTCCGCCACTGTGAGTCAACTCTCTTTCAGTATAGGTATCTAAAGGGGCCCAGAAACACATTTTCAGTGCATTGTTTTGTCCGGTGGTTGCATAGAAGGAGTTATAGTGATGCTATTAGCATCGGTTGTACCGCATATACTCTAGTTTTTAATAATTTAATTAGCTCGCAAAAACAAATTCATGGCGCTGACGGTGTCACCATATAGTGGCGGTTTTCAGCACCGGATATGACAACACGGAGGGCGAGCTTTATGATTGGACAAAGAGCAAATATACTGCAGATTGTGTTAATAACTAGAGATACGTTTTGTGAAGTTTTTGTTTTCTATATCACATTAACAAAACCAACTTGTTTGCCCTAGATAAAAGCACTGTAAAGTAAGTAAAACTAAAATACACCACTAGAGGCTCTGGCTACTTTTTGCATCGAGAGACTTTGCGCCTTTCTGTAAACATCGTACGACCTGCACTAACACTTATGGGTACACTCATGTATCTGAGAGCGGCTTTGCAGAGTTTATCCGATCGAGCCATTGCACTCTATAAGCGTTCGTTTCGGTCCCAAGGAATGATGCGTTCAGTTCACATTTAGCAGACAGTACGCATCGTCAGCTTGTGGAGGATCACCGGGTGGCGGCGCTAGATGGCGCCACGTTCCCGTCAACAGCGCGCGGTCCTTGCTCGCCGTGTCCAACCAGCGCGCTAGGGGCGATGGTTGGCGGTACGCGCTATGCTAAATGTGTCTGATATCTTGCGCGGGCTGTCACACCGTCGCAGTATTTCGCGCTCGAGATGGGATCCATAAGGGAACGTCACTGATCAGTGTTCCCTTCTGCGCCGTCGTGGTGACGATGAAGCATCGCTGGATCAGCTGGGCGTTCACATGGTTGTAACCATGCAAACGGCGCCGCCAGCCTTGGCATGAACGAGTTTACGAGAACAGAACAGGCGACCATGGAGTGTAAACTTCCGCCAATTGCTAAGATAGCCAGCCTGTTTTGATTGGTCGCACTGTGTGTCGTCATTGGGAGAGTGAAATGGGAATGGGAAGCTGCGCGAAAATATAGTGGAGGGCAGCATTTTGTTTGCTTGTATTGAAATTTCTTCATTGAATAACCCCCGTTCCTATGCATCGATTCTCGTAATTCTTTTTGAGTCAGCATCTGCGCGACATAAAGAATCCACCTGAGGTGTAACCGGCATCCATTCAAGCGGTGTTTCGCAGCCCCTTTAAATACCTTAACTGCCCACCTGTTATCGTCCAATTTCCTCAGGCGTTCTTCGTGTAGTATTCTACTCTAGGCTGCCCGTGCTTCGAACGTTGCCCAGCCCATATCCCCCTGTACTGCCTCGTTTGTGGTTTCCCCGCGAGCACCTAGTGCTAATCTTCCAAAAGTTCTCTGATTTACTTATAATCGCGACTGAACTTCATTTTAAAGAAAAAATAAAGCGTGAACAGAGACGACGGACGAAGAGGTGCACAGCACAGCTCTTGTGTTGTGCACCTCTTCTTCGTCCGTCGTCTCGGTTCGCGCTGTATTTTTTCTTTAAAATGAACGTAACCCAACTAGCCCAACTTTACATACTACTGACCTTCAGCCCTTAAGCATAGAACCGCATTCCCGAATGTAAGCCCCGGCACCATTATTCCTTTCCAAATACCTCTCAGTATTTCATACCTGTTGTACCTCCACAATGCCCTATGTGTCATTATTCCGGCATCTCTTCGCCCCTTTGCTATGAGTGACTGTTCGTGATTTTCCGTGTACATATGCCTTTAGTTCACCCATACCCCGAGATATTTGTATTCGGCCACTCGGGGTATTTCATGGCCTTGTAATGTAAGCTCCTGATCAGTCGTACCATTGAAAACCATCACACCTTACTTAGTTGCGCTAAAACTGAAACCTAGACTGTCTCCTTCGCCTCCACAGGAATTAACCTAAGTTTGCAAATCTTCCTGGCTATCTGCTAACAGCACAACATCGTCCGTATGCATTAAACCCGGTAGTCCTTGCTCAACAACCTTTCCGCCTAATGTGTACGACAGATCATAACCTAGATTGACTCCTTGTAGCCTTCTTTCCATACTTATCATATAAAGCATGAACAGCAGCGGTGATAGAGGACAACCTTGCGTTAATCCTTTGTGTACCTGGACAGTTGTTGTTTTCTTAATTCGTTCCCATGTTATTTCAACTTCATTTTCTCGATATATTTCCTGTAGAAAATCCATTACCTCATGACCGACACCTTCATCTTTTAATATGTTCCACAGGAGTTCCCTGTTCACGTTGTCGTATGCACCTCTTATGTCCAGGAAGGATAAATACCGAAGTCTGTTTTCCGCCTTAGCTATTTCAATGCACTGCGTAAGCACGAGCAGCCTATCATCTAAGCGCCTACCACTTCTGAACCCGTTCTTAAGTTCTCCGAGTATTGTGTTACTTTCTACCCATGACTGCATTTTTAATTTCACAGCCTGCACCGCCAGCCTGTATATAACTGATCTTATCGCCTTTCCTTTTACAAATCAAATTCATTTTACTCTGTTTCCAGCTGCGCGGAATTTGCTTAATGTTATGACTGCTTCCAACGCTTTTATCAGCGTTTCCTTGCCTCTTGGGCCAAGTTCATTAATTAGCTTGATTGGAATTTCGTCTATCCCTGCGGACGTACATCTTGGAATATTTGCTCCCGCCTTTTTTCAGTTAAGGTTGTTCAGTTCTACGCTGTTTTCTATTGTGCTGTCCTGTGTTGCTCCCTCATTTGAGGTGATCACCCTATCGTTTTTCTCAAATGACTCAGCTATAACTGATGAAATGTAGTTCACAGCGTCATCTGACTCTAAACATTTTCCCTCGGCATCGTGAATCTGTTACTGCTTTCTGTGATTCGCTCTGCCCAGCCAGCTTATATGGTTCCAGAATTTTTTGGCCCCCCTTTAGTTGCATCGCGAACTTCAGCCAGCCAGCGATCAAAAGACTGCGTAATTTTAGTCTGGACGAGGACCTGCACTTGCTGTTTCTTTTGTCGATAAGATACCCATTTTCGGTCTATTTCCTCTTCAGATAACTGCGCCGTCTTCTCTTCTCTGTGTTCCCGTGATGCCAAGCGTCGTTGCTCGATGGTCTCCCGAATTTCCTTATTCCACCAACTTCGTGGCTTCCTCTTTCCTCTCCAGCAGTTTACTCCTTTTACTTCTTTCATTGTAGTACTAATGAGTAGTTCTAACTTATTATAATCCCACTTTTCCATGAGATGTGTCTCTATTGCTTCCTCTATGCCGGCCGCTATTTGCGCAATTTGTTCGTCATTTAATTTTGCGCACTCTTTTAGACTCTCCTTCATTTCTCTTGTGAGCAGGGCTGCTAACTGTAGACTAATGCGCTTATGATCACTACCGAGGCTGTACTTCCCCTCTTCGTCTCTTTCCATCATTGCGAGCTTGCTAAACATCCCCTGCGAGATTAAGCAGTAGTCAATGGTCGTTTGCCTGTTACGGGATTCCCACGTGGTTTTTCCCTCACACTTAGTTTCTCTATTTACAATAACTAGGTTGTGTCGCTCACAGAAGTCTAGCATCAACTTCCCGTTACAATCTATGCATCCATCCATCCTCGATGTCGCCATTCATGTACCCCAGCAGAATAACATCGGCGCCTTCTCCAAACTGCTTTAAATCGTCATTGAGGCACTTAACTCGATTCTTGTTTACCTGCCCGCATTTGTCCCCTGTCCCTAAATAAACTACTCCTAGCCAGGTCCATTTACCGGCATTGTACCTGATACCCAGACATGTTCTTTACAAGTTGACTTTATTCTTTGCCAATTTGTTCCTTGATGCATGAGCATACCTACTCCTCCTCCCTTCTCTCCGTTGTTGTTCTGTTGCTCCCTTCCCAGACTTAGCCATCAATAAAAGGTGGGTCTTCTAGAACCCCGAGATGTGTCTCGCATAGCGCGTATACACCTACTTCTTCGTCATTTAACTGCTGCTCTATATCTAACCACTTCGTTCTCTTGCATGTTTATATACCTGATCCTGGCGTTAAACTTCTTTTCTGTAGTTTTCTTCCTGGACCTCCTAGTGGCCATTGTATTGGCGTCAGCCTCCATTGCTACACTTTCTACTTTGCTTCTACCTACCCCTGTGCCCTGAGCCGCAGTGGACTCCCTAAATAAGCTACTGCCCGGCTTGCAAGGCGTCACCCGATCTCGGCTTCTGGCCTTCCATTAAAGTGGATTGCATCTCTGTAAACCCTCCGCCAAAGCCTGCTCTATGCACTTCCCTGTTTATGTCTGCCACTTCAAAGCCTTTCTCCTGGCTTAACTTCCTTATCTCGCGATTAACAGCCACAGCGTCCTTGGCAATTTCTCCGTTCCGTCCTTGCACTTCCGGCACTGTGCTCACCACGATGTGGACTTGCTGTGCTATCGCCCTTAAATCGTCAACTCCCTCCGCTAATCTTTCCACTACTTTTGCGGCTTCACCACTCAACACATCACTTAGCCCCTCCGTTATCACTACCAAATTGCGTTCTGCAACATTCTTAGAAAGTTCGTTTTTTGTCTCTCTCAGTACTGCGTCCATTGTCCTGAGTGGGAATGCCCGATTGCTACCCGCTTATCACTTTACACGCTCCGTTATGGTTCTGTTGCACCAACTCATATTTGAGTCACCACCGATAAGCACTAAGATATTCCCTTCCTCCATCCTAACTTCCGGAATATTATGCTGCCTCTTATCCGTGACTGTAAGCATTCTTGGGAGTTAGCTTGTTCCCCTTCTCTCCATATCATCCAGACTTCCTTGCTGACACGTGTGTGTATTCCTGTCTGAACCTGCCTGACCTACTTCCTTATCTCTGTCCATGCCAGCGCAGGCCCCATCCACGTGGCTGGCGCTGGAATGTCTGCCAATGTGGCTTCGCTTGGCCGTGCCAGCCATTTTAGCCTCCAACAATTGACTAAGCTGTTCTTGAAGTCTCCGCTTCCCTGCCCTCTCTACCTGTAGCTTTTTTTCTAGGGCATCCATACGTAGCGCTAGGCTGGTGTTCGCTTCGTCAGCCCTGTCCAAGCGTGTGCTTAATACGCAGCATTTGCACATAAAATCCGCGCCTTCGGCCTCCTCTACAGATTCGAAGCGCGTTTCTGTCAAATTCACCGACGCCTCACACTCCTTGCATTTAACCTTCAGTTGCTTGACCATCTTAGCAGCACTGTATAATCACTACCACAAAATGCGAGAAAAGAAAGAAAAAACCACTTGCAACCACGTGCTCAAATAAAATTCTGCCTACCGCAATAGTCATTCACCTAGAAAAGAAATACTAAATACCTCCCTAAACCAGTTAACTCACAAATGAGCCCTGTAAATCTATATAGCTGCTGGCCGGAAAAGGCCCGGCCGCTAGGGCACTGACCTGCTCTTTCGCGAACACTTCACGTAGCTAGCCTAGATCGAAAACTAGCCTAAATATAAACTCTCAAATTATTAGAGGAAATAACTCATCTATTTTTCGTAATCACGGCGTTCTCGCTGTCGTCCGTCCGTCAGGTCCCGGTCAGCACGCGTAATCCGGAGAGCACCGGAACAAGCGTTCGCACCGCACGGCTGTCAACTAGCGATGGATGGATGGATAAAGCGGAACCCTTTAAATCTGGCGGTGGCTCAAGCCACCTAGCCATGACTTATGAAATTTTACTCTTGTCTTGATTTTAGCTACCAATCAGATAACCTTCGCTTGGTTATTTCTACCCGCTCAAAATCTACTTTCCCTTCACTGTACTTAAACCCCAATGCCATCGATAAAACAGCCCCGCTGCTTTCCACTGTAGGGTGAAGCCCTTTACAGAAAAGTATCAAGTGTTCAGCCGTTTCCTCCTCCTCTCCGCACGCAACGCACAACGTGTCTATCTCGTGGTACGTGACTCTATATGTCTTAGTCCGCAAACTCCCGTCCTGGCCTCAAACAACAAAGAGCTTCCCCTACAATTATCATAGATATCTTCTTTGGCAATTTCCTGCTTAAAAATCCTGTGTTCCCAGTGCTCATTTCGTCAGCATCCCTGTTTTCCACAGCGCTCTCTCTGTTTCTTTAACCTTTTTCTTAACCGATAATTGCTGATTTGCCCCCCCCCCCTCCCTACTACTGTCCAGATATTTGCTTGTCAATTTTCTAGTAAGCTTTCTCCATTTCGTATCAACATTCCTTATATACAGGTATCTGCAAACTTTCCTAGCCCACTGATTTTCCCCCATTTTTCTCAATCACTCCCCAAATGCTATCTTACTGCTAGCTTCTCTGCTCTCGAACGACGCCAATCCCATATCACCCTCTACCCCCTGATTTGGTGTATTGCCATGTGCTCCCAACGCTAGCCTCCCTACGCCACGTTGTTTAGTTTCTAACCTTGCTTGAACATCTGGTCTCATGCACAGGACCGCATTACCGAAAGTCAGCTAGGCTAGGAACCATCACCCCTTTCCAGATCCCTCTTACCACTTCATACCTATTGTAATTCCACAGTGCCCTATTTTTCATGACAGCTGCATTCCTACTAGCTTTATTCATTAGATATTTTGCATGCTCTGTCAGATACTCAACACTGTTATTTATCCACACCCCAAGATACTTGTACTCATCCACTACTTCTAGCGTGAACTCCTGTATTCTATGCTCGCTGACCTCATCTTTAAATACCATGACTGGAGATTTTTCTTTACTAAACTTGAAACGTAATCTCCCTCTGTACCACATATGTCTATCAACTTCTTTAAATCATCCTTGTTGTCAGCCATTAGCACTATATCATCCGCGTATATTAGTCCCGGTAATGACTGTTTAATCAATTCTTCTTGCTTGAAAAAAGAAATGTTGAAGCCTAGTCCGCTCCTCTCTAGCTTGGCCTCCAACCCTTGCAGATACAACAGGAACAATAAAGGAGACAGAGGACATCCTTGCCCAAGCCCCCGCTGTATATCTATAGGCTCTGATACATTTTCTCCCATTTTATAAGCACTCTGGTACCTTTATATATATATCTTTTAAAAGATTAATTACTCCCTCTTCCACATCCAATGTGCCCAGTATGTCCCACAGATACTCTTGATTAACGTTGTCGTAGGCTCCCTTAATATCCAGAAATGCTAGCCATAGGGGCCTGTGTTCCTTTTCAGCAATCTCTATACACTGCGTCAATGAAAACAGATTGTCCTCCAACATCGTTTGTTTCCGGAACCCATTTTGTAGCTCCCCTAGCACCCCCTCTTTCTCCACCCAAGCCTGCAATCTGTCCTTTATAATCTGTATCACCACCCTGTAAACCGCAGATGTCACTGTTATGGGACGGTAGTTACTTACGTCAGCTTTGTCCCCCTTTCCCTTATATATCATGTTCATTCTACTTAATCCCCATTCATCGGGGACTTTTCCATCCACTATCATTCTATTCACTACCTGTATTAATGTTTGCTTGGATTTTGGTCCTAGCTTCTTTATTAACGTAATCGGAATACCATCTGGTCCTGTTGATGTGCCACTAGGAACCTTCTTCTCTGCCCTTTCTCACTCGCTTTGATCAAGTGAAGCTATTGCAGTAACCGGTCTTTCCTCCTTCGATAAATTATGTGAAACATTTCTTTTTTTAAATTTTTCTGTCATCCTTGTTCCTATGTGTTTTATCGCTTCATCCCCTTCTAGTCGAATACCCTGATCTGTAACAATAAACCTTCGTTTTAGCAAAGTCTTTTTACTCCTTGCATTTAGATGCTTCCAGAATTTTTGAGCTGCTTTTTTATCCTTTTTATTTACTTTTCACATCCATTGGGCACCTTTTCTTCTAATTTTCTCATTAATCAAATAGGATGCTTCTCTTCTACACTTTATGAAGGCATCCCAAAGGGTGAGAGAAATGCAAAATGTTCTGTAAATCTTGTTTCTAAGGTGCCACGGATATTTAAAAAAAAATTAGGCACATATCACAAGCGCGTACGTTGATTGTGTTTATATATTTCTTGTTCACGGACATGCAGAACCTTCCTTCTTTTCTGCGTCGTAGTCGCAATTGTTTTCTCTTTTGCTATCCTTCGGTTTTACAAGCATTTTTCCATTGCGCAGAGTCAGTGAATTCGTCAGAAGCGTTTGCGGGTCGGTAGGCTGGAAACGCCGATTGGTCGGTGGGATGTGTGTCTGCGTGACGTTTTTTTCGCTTCGCCCTCGTTCTCAACCGGATGTGGGGTCGCCGCGCCTCTATCGGCCTGTCCCTAGAGGGCCCTGGGAATCGCTAGGGCCGGCCGGCCGTCCGCCGTGCGTGCGTGGTCCGCGGGCATTCTCTTCGTGATGCTAGGCGGCGCCGCGTGCGTTTCGGGAGCTGTCTAGGTATGGTTTTTTTTTGCGTGGTGCGCTCGTCGGCGACAGCCAGCTGAAATTTCTGTACAGTTCTTACTTCAACGGCATTGCGACGACCCCAAAAGGCGCTGACCCGCGAGAAATCGCCAGCGACATAAAGGTACGCATTTTATCTCAAATTTCGCTTCATGAAGTGCTGTACCGCTTACCCACATGCCTTGCGCATTCCAGGACCTCGTTTTCTCTGCAGAACTCACCAAATTGCGGCGCTTGTACCGTAACTTTTTTTTTTTGCAGCATCGTTTCCTGGATGCTTCTGGCAAGCCGATGCTGTCCTTATTTGCCGCGGACCGATACCACGTGACGAGAGGCCGGGGCATCGACCCCAGTGCGCCTTTGTTCCTTTGCAGTGGCAAGTCCAGGGTAAAAGTGGCCACAATAATTCTGGCACTGCAATCTGCCCTTTAGGATCGCTGTCAGCTGGAACGGTAAGTCTAGAAGTTCCGACTCGCGCATTGTGGAAATCGCGCCTGGCCTAAGTATCCAGCATTCACCCAGTGCAGTGCAGCTTTAATTCCGTAGAGTCTTCTCGCGCTTGGTCGAAATCGACGGCAGCCGTGAAAATTTAGATTCTAGACCTCGCTACAGCATAATCCCAGCGCAGCGCGCCTTTGTTTCTTTGCGTTGGCAAGCGTTAGAAGCGCGCGCCGTGTCGCGCTTTGTCCAAGTCGGCTCTAAAACTCGCGCTAGGCCTCGTTGCCTGGTTGACAAAGTGCACGGCTTTGTTCCTTTCAATGCCAAGCCTCTTGCCACTACATTCAGCGGCCTTAATTTTTATGATCGCTGTCAGCTTCAACAGCAAGTCCAAGAAAAGCTATGGCGATCGCGCGGTGTGGAAATCGGCGGTAGAAGCAAAAAGCTCGTGCTTGTAGCTACAGACTTCCCCAGCTCCAGTGCGCCTGTTTATTTCCGTAGCGACTACTCACGTTTTATCGAAATCGACGCCAGCCGGGAAAATTTACATATTAGACCTCGCTACAGCATTAGCCAAGCGCAGCGCGCCTTCGTTTCTTTGCGTTCTAACTTGTTTGCAGCACACCTTTGTTTGCTCGTTACTTTTGTTCTTTTCAGTCGTTTCCTGAATCTGTCCAAAGAGCCGGGCTATGTGGATGATTGCTCGCCGTCAGTGGAACCACATGGCGATCGTACTGCATACAGCACGACATTGGTCCCTGTGTTTTTTAAATAAAAACATCAGATGTCGAAGGTCATGGTCGTGTCCGAGGATTGCTTCGATAGCTGTGGCAAAACCATGGGGACAGCACAAGCTGTGTCGTCGCTGCCAAGTGAAGAGACACAAAACGGCTGTCATCCTTAATAAAGGCCCTTCTCGGGGCCGCCTCAGTGTTTCCTGGCAGATCACACGCTTTCCACCCTGTGCACGTGTTCTCATTTCCAATTAAATAGGCCCTTAAAACCCTGCAGAAGGCTTGGATTACAGAAAAGTAAAATTGTTTTAAATATTCCATATGATGGCAGACCGGTATAAAATCTCATATCATCACTGTGCTTGAATCGGTCAATAGAAAACTCTCTTCCAACTTTCTTTTCAAGCTTCTCTGCTGTTGCTTTGGTGAGTTCCAGTTCTCTGCTGGTACAAAACAGCACTTCTTTTACTGATTTTATTTCTTCTTCCTTTTCTTTTGCTTCTTGTTTAGCTCTTTGAAGTTTGACATGAGACTGTCGGAGTTGTTCTTCGGTAACTTTCAGCTCATTCTTCACAGTTGTGAGTGATTGCCTCAGATCTTGCGCTTCTTTTTGTCCCGTGCAATCCCGTGTACATTGAGGCGGCTGTGATTTCAAGGAGCTGAAGTACATTTCAGCATCTAGACATGCTGTTAATACATGAGGCGTTCCAGAAAGTTCATCACAAATGTCGTCGACTTGCATTCCACTGGCTGTTGTTACTTCTCCATTCACAGCAACATTCTGCACGCAACGCTCTTTCGGTGGCTTCCTTTGCACTTTACTTTGCTAGTGTGTGAAACTAAATATGCTTGGCACTGCATCATTTTTGAGGCGCCTTGTGCCGGTAGCATAGTTTGCACAAAAGTCACCATCGGTGAAGTGCTTTGAGCACACCTTTGTGTACTTGTTTATACGGAACTCCTTGCCCTCATCTCTCCTTACTGCGGCAATCCATTTTTTTTTTCAAACCAGGATTTGTGGGGAACCCTAGAAAAGAGACCTGCAAAAGTACAGCCCACTTAGTAATTGGTCAAGGTGCAGGTGTAAAAGCATCAATAAACATGCACTTTGAAAAATGGTATCAGATGTCTTCTTGTGTATTCATCAAGGTGAAGGAATGAAAAATGTACATTTTCTTCACCTCTTCAGTACATACAATTGAAGACAGAATAATGTGCACCATGCTTGTGCAATCAAGCTCGTCTAAGCACCATCTAGCAATACTAATGTAGTGTCTCATACTTCTGCAAGTGTCACGTGCACTTGCACATAGAGGACGAAAACCTTCGTATGTTCATTAATAAATGCGAGGCAGGATTTGAAGCCACAGAGTGTGGCCCATAATATTTTGTCTGCGAATGTGCTTCAGTCTGGCAGAGAGCTGCGGGGATGCGTATGCACAGGAAAAGTTTATCCGTCGCGCGGTAGCAGAGTTAAGTTTCTAAGCGCACCCGCGTACCGTTAGTTACTACGAAGCTAGTGGGACGGCTTTGAACACACAAGGCTGCTAAGGCTGAGCTCTATGCACACGAAATTTCGAGCGAAGGCCCTAGCGGTGAACGGCGCTGTCACGCTATTTTGCCCGTGTCGCGCTAGGTTCTGCATTCACAAAAAAATGTTGCCCGTAGCCCAGCAATGCATGCCGCTTATGCTTTGTTTTAGGTTTCCACTTTGTGCGCTCCTCCTTATGATCTGTCGTCGCCTCAGCAAGCGGACCGGCTTGGGTAAGCGCCGTTGCAGTATAGAAAATATTCCTTTTGCCGTGACTGTGGCAGAGCTGCAAAACTTAGCTTAACTTATTAAATCAATGTACTGTCGTTAAAGGAGGGCTAACAACTCTTGGAGCGGACTCGACTACGAGCAGGCGCACTGCAGGGAGAAATGCGCGTCGATCCGGGTACGGGCGTTTGATCAGCAGAGGCGGTGCACCTAGCCGTCGGTGCAAAATCACTCGCGGTTTGCTCACTTCAGATCAAGACGACAGATTACGGGAGTCTTTGCTAAGCCGGAGTGCGCAGGCACTAACCCAACGAAAACACCGCTGCTGCTGCTGCACTCCGCTTATGTCGCCGTCGTTTGCTACAGGTTCGCAACGGAGAGGACGACGGCGCTCCTCGCCGCATCGTCGTTTTTTTCGCGCATACAGAATATCACAGAACTCACTATGAATGGTTGAGACGCGGATGCTAGCAAATGCAAAAGACGTGCGCATGAGCAACGTTTTGATTTTCTGACGGGCCGAAACAGTCGCCAGCATCGGAAACAATGCATCTGCTCGAGTGCACCGAAGGTAGCACCTTTATATGTGTGCTCACTATACAGCGGAAAGGCTACACGGTAGATGGAACTTTTCGCTGCTCTTGCAATACTTATACCATTTATTTTAACGTGAAAACGAACAGGTCATGGACGAGAAGGAGCAAGCATGCAGCTGTTTCATGCGCTCCGTGCTCTGGATACACACCTTGTTTCCGTGCGCGTCTCTTACGCCGCGCTGGCTGCAGAACGGCACACAGCAGCATGCCGGCATCGCGACTGTAGCTTGGAGCAGAGAGCCAATGTCAAGGGAGATGTCTAGGACACAGAAACAAGAAAATTGAGCTTCTTGTGGCTGCGCTGGGCGCCGTACCTTTTAATGCGGCCCGAGCGCAGTCCAGCAGGCATATGCCCAAGTAATGGCGGCGGCAGCGCAGTTCGCACGCCACATACCAGATGGCGCTAAATATTATAAAGGGTAGACGAATTCACAAGCGTTTGCGGGTCGGTAGGCTGGAAACGCTGATTGGGTAAAAAAAGTGACGTCACGCCTCTAACGTCTGGTGACGTGCTTTTAATGACGTCATGTCCGGTTGGGGACAGGCACATTTTCCCTAGATTTTTCTCAGAATTCCCCACGTTTTTGACAGCGTGCGCGGGATAAAAAAGCGCATCTTTACCTTCACCCCACCCAGTTCGACCACTTTGCCGAGCGGGGTGCAGTTGAAGAGAAGCGTTTGCGGGTCGGTAGGCTGGAAACGCTGATTGGTCAAAAAAAGTGACGTCACGCCTGTAACGTCATGGTCACGTGACTTTTAATGACGTCATGTTCGGTTGGGGAAACACATATTTTCCCTAGAGTTTTCTCGGAATTCCCCACATTTGTGACAGCGTGCGCGGGATAAAAAAGCGCATCTTTACCTCCACCCGACCCAGTTCGACAACTTTGCCGAGCGGGGTGCAGTTGAAGAACCCTTGCCTAAATGCTCCCGCCATTCACGTTTTCCGCCCCCCCCCCCCACGACACTTTCCCGAACTCGGATGTTTTGTCGTCTTTTTTATTTTTATTTTGTGTGTTTGTGTTTGCATGCACAGTGCACCTGTCTCTACTTAAGCGAACTGCGCCGATAATTCCGCATTGACTATTCCTGCCGAAGAGGCTCCAGGGAAGTGTCCTGCCATGTCTGCGCTTTACTGTGTTTTTTTTACTCGTTTTGGCCAGCGGCACGCGAGTACACGCATCTCCGCGAATCCGCCACCGTCTGTTTCTGTACTCGCCGCCGCTCTGCCTTGAGGGGCGACCATTCTCCCCTCCCGCTCCTCGTTTTCCTTTTTTTTATTTCTCTTTTTTTTTGCTGCACACTCCCAGCGGATTCTCAGTGGACAGGGTGCGACAACGCGTTTTTTTTCTATTTATTACTCTTTCTCCCTTTTCTAGTATTTTTCTTTTCTGTCCATCTTCTTTCCAGCACCCGATTGCTTGTTGCTCTTTTCATGTGACGGACATGTGTGCCAATTACATCTCCTCAAGAATGGTAGGAAGATCGCTGTAACTTCAGTCTTGAGAAAGGACAGGCTCTGTCCGAAACGTCGACTCAAAATAAATCTGTCTAAATGAAGCGTCTCTCAACTTTGCATATATATATTCAGTTACCCTTGATGTAGTGTCTCTGTACACCAACATACCGCCTGATGATGGCATCCGAGCTCTGGTCGCGTCCTATGGAAAAAACAAAAACGCTGATGCTCCTAGCCAAAGTTTCATCGCTGCACTTACTGATCTGGTCCTCAAGCTGCACTTTTTTTGAATTCAACAACTCCTTTTACCTACAAACGAGTGGTACCGCTATGGGAACGAAAATGGTGCCAAACTATGCCAACATATATATGCATAGCATTGAATCGGAGTTTATCCGCTCATACCCAACAAAAACGGCTTTTTACAAACGCTTCCTAGACAACATATTCATGGTATGGACGAAAACAGAGGACCTATTCATGCAGTTTATTATTTAACAACGTACATCCAAACATCTGTTTCACACACCCTTACTCCACCAGTCAAATTAATTTCTTGGACGTCTCAATTCGAATGGAGAAGGGTACCTTAATCACCAGTGTCTATAGAAAGCCCATAGATAGGCAACAGTACCTTCATTACAAGAGCTGCCACCCACGCCACTGCAAAACCTCAATTCCATATTCCCAAGTCATCGGATTCAAACGGATCTGCTCACGACCAGAAGGCTTCGAAGAAAATTCTAGCCGTATGCGGGAGGTTCTGAGGGACCAATGCTATCCGGCCTCTATTATTGATGATGCCATTAGGAAAGCGGAAGCAAAAAGTCGTAACGAAATGTTTGGGGATCCCCCATCAGCAACTGCAAATGACACCGCTCTAATCTCGTCTTAACCTTCGCAAACAACCTTCCTAATGTCAACAAAACTAAAAAAAAACATTTCGACATAATCGAACAAAACGATCGACTGTCAAAAATTTTTCAACAGTTCTACGGGTTACCTACAGACTACCAAAAAAACATGCAGAATTATGTAGTTCACTCTACTGTCAATAAGGGAAAGCCTGCGGTTTGCCTACCTTGCAGGAAGAATCGCTGTCAAGTTTTCCAGCACATGCGGGCAACAACACCAGCTCAAAGCACACACTCTAACTTCAAACACTCCATCCGTGAAAACTTGAACTGTGACAGTAGTAACGTAGTAAGCATGCTCGAGTGTGGCGATTGTCAGATGCAATACATTGACCAAACCGAGAATTCCTTCCGAATTAGATTCAACAACCACCGCGCGCACACCAGATCTCTTCGTCTCCTCCCCCTGTCGAAACACCTTTCCCAGGAAGGTCACGAGTTTCACAAACTAAAGGATACGCTGCTACAGACCGGCTTCCAATTAAAATACCCGTGAGAAGCGAAAATCATACTTTATATATAAGTTTAATACTGTGCAGGCCGGTATGAATGAGAACACTGGTACTCTCTCCACACTTCAGAGATCAGTGTCCTAGCCCTACTGAAATTCACAGCACCCCGACTGCATCGCCTGAGGCCATGCCAATTTGCGTGCTTGCTTCCACATGCCGCCCTTCTCCTCCCCCTGCCATTCTTTCATGCTCATGACCACAGAATGCAGTTGTGACAGCAAAGCATATTGCCTATTCACTCCTCATCTTTTTATATTTTATATATATTTTTTATTTATTTATTTTCTGCTTTGCAGATAATAGAGCGTGATGCTCCATATAGGGCAGTGACTCATTGCAATAACGCACACTTGGGCGATTTCGCGCCTTCGTTCCCCATTTTCTTTCTGTTACTCTCCCCTCCCTCTCAGTTTTTAGGAAGGAGCCCACTTTTTGTCTCCGCGACGGAAGGCGGGCGGAGGCACCTTGGACGCATCTTCGCCTTTCGTAACTTCACTTATTTGAGGTCTCCTTCGTTTTAAAATTGCGCTAGTGGCGGGAGGCGTTCCGGAACGACGCTGACCTCCGACGCCCCGCGAATGCAGAAGCATCTATTGCTTTGCGCCGGGATGCAGGAAACTCAGGCGCCAGACGCCTCTAAGTAGGTAGAAAACAGTGCCTTCCACCGGTTTCATAGTATTGGTGGCTGGTCCGGGGTTTGCAGGAATGTACGAGGGGGCGTAAGATCCCGTGAAACTCATAGTAAAGGTTTACCTCGTCGGCACGTTGTTGTATTGTAGATGCAAGATCGAACGACACACCGGAGCAAGCGATGTCATGCTGACGCCAAGTTTCCTCCGACCCCCCCCCCCCCCCCCCCCCCTCTACTTTTCCTGCGTCACGTATACGCGGTGTGAAGTAACATGCATGTGACTGAAACTGAAACTCTGAAGAAGAGAAACTGAAAGTAAGAGAATTGAATTTGAAAATAAGTGAAGAGAAACTGAAACTGCCGCACAGTTCATTACCTGATGGACACAACGGTATCACGTATTACTTAACGTCTTCATAAAACCGCTGTTTGTTCTTCTATAAGATTAGCAGCATTAGTATATGTTTGCTATTAATGACACCCAGGTAATGAACATGATTTAAGGAGTGTTGGTTCTAGTGTAACGCACGAATAATTTATAGGCATGCCTTAGTGTATACGTCAGAAATTAAATTGTGAAGCAACCCTTGAAACTGCCTGTTCATTTCTCATAAAAAAAAGGAAAAAAATTATCTTGCTTTCATAGCATGCGTGTCATCTATATCAGATGTGATTGTAATCTTGAGCTATAACTTGAAATGACCCATGCTGGCTGCCATGAAAAATTACCTCTTTAATTGTTCAAAAAACCTCATAACTCATTTATGTCACGAAAGGAATGAAATGCTTCACTTCTGTCTCATTACTTTGGTACAGTCATGGTACATTATGCAACGTAAATTTTGATTTAGGAATATTTTTGTTACTTGTTGCACGGTTTGTTCCTTAAATTCAGCACATCCGCCAGTGTTGCGTTCCCCCGTGGTTTTCTTTTTTATTAATTGAGTACAGACGAATAGCCACCGGATTCTTGGCCGATCGCCCAGTGTGGGTATGTGCCATCTTTTGATAGGCTAACAATATCAACAACATTCGTCTGTCACTTTCAATCATATATGTGCTGCACTATACTTTTTCTTCTACTTTGTATTGATTCCATCCATAATGATGTCAGAGTTTGAAGACATGTCCTCAATGCTTGCAGATATTTACTATGTGCCCAATTTTTGTTATTGCGACAATGATGGCACAATATGTAATGAAGAAGTGAATATATATTTCCCCACTTCAGTTCGCAAAAAGACTATGAGAGAGAAAGGGCAAACCACTCGCAGCCAAAGTACCTTTCACATACTTCTAGGCTGTGCAGATAAAACGAATAAAAAGGTAATTTTCCCTAAACTCATTCCATACTACGGCCGGCTTTCAGGCTAATTGTGAGAAATGTCTGTGTAACCATGGAGAAAGGGTTGAGCTGGAATGGTGTCATGATTCATGGAAGAAAAAGACAGTAGGCATGGGAGGCACTGGGGAGAACAAGAAGAAGAAGAGGCACAGGCCACGCTATCAGCTTCCGAAAGCTAGGTTCACGCAAGCTCCGCTGCAGGTTGATCTGATCTCCTTGCCACTAGTTGCTGGTACGCAGGCTAACCCCGTCTTCTATTACGACCATATTTGCCCGTCCATGCGTAACATATGCCCGCAAATATCCTAAGCGGTCTTCTTTCTGAACACCTACAGAATTTTCTTCATCATACTGTTCTCTCCAGTCATGCCTCCGGCAGCTGTGAGAAGGCGGCGATTGGGATATATTCGCAAGATATGGCTTGGAGCTATTCCGTTCGTATCCCTGGTTATACTCCTATACTCTTCGTAGAGTTTTTGGCTGTTAGTTTGGCTTTTCTCAAACTTCCCAGGCATGTAGCACGGGTTCTTATTCTTGCAGACTGCCTTTCAGTTCTAGTCTCTCTCCAAAATTCCGGAAAATCTTTATTGAATCGATCGCTTAGGTTTTTTGTTCCGTGCACAGTACGTGAGATCCGCTTTGTCCGGTTACCAGCAGGCATTCGGGTGTCTATTTTAACGAGGTGGCTGATTTATTGACAAGGTTAGCTCTAAGTGCTCCTGTAATCTATCCCGTCCCTCACCTCATTCTGTTGGAAACTTCACTTTTCCAGCTTTTCCAAAATATTTCAGCCAGCTTGGGTGATCCGTTGCTCAATACCGTTTATTTCCACCACTTAACGTACCCATGGAATGTCCGGTGGTGTAAATCAAGGCGTTGTGAAGTGTCCATGACACTTATGCGATACAAAATTCCTCACTTAAATTTGTACTTACGCAAATGCGGGTTCGCTGCGACAAACCTTTTTGTCTCATGTGGGCAAGTAGAAACATTAGATCATTTTCTCCTCTCTTGCCGGCGGTTCGCAGTTCAGAGAAAGCAGTATTTGGAGGTCCCTCTTTCGAGGTTAGGACTCCCTCTGTCTCTTCCAGTTCTTCTCTCGTTCGGTGCGAGCGCCAAGGAATTCCCGTTAAGTAGTGTTTGTGGCTACATTCATGATTACATAAGTGTAACTGATCGGTTACCTTGTTAGCTGTATACAAAATTCTGTCTCATGTCCAAAATGCTTGATTCTATTCCTGGTAATTCATATTTCTTAAATTTAATTGAATTTCCCTATTTTTATCTTGATTTAGTCTTCAACGCCGCCGCCTCACGTCTTTTTTTTCCATCGTGCAAATACTTCATTGGCAATCTCCACTCTACATTGGCCAATCCCCCCGCGTGGGTATGTGCCATATTTACTGAGGTGAAGAAGAGTGTGGACTACAGAGACTATCTGTACTTGTGCTCTATGTTTTTTTGTCTGTTTGCATTGTAAGCCATTAATAGGTAGAAAGGCATGCACGTAAGGAGCATACCCTGTGCACATGAATGCGGAAAGCTGGTCATGGCTGTCAAAGCATTGCCAACAAAGCAACGGAACCTACAAGAAACAGGATATGTTGTGACCCCTCACATGCAATGATTTTCACACAATTTCAAAAAGTGGCAAGTTACAGCAGTCCCGTGGTTATATTGCTGCAAACCAAGCTAGCTGATTTATACGGAAACATTTTTAGAGGCTGGAAAAAAGGAACATGTCAAAAAGTTACACATAGCATCCTCTTTCATTGGTGAAGTTTATATGTGTGGTAAACGATAGGAACAAGCATCTCTGTGTTGGCTAACTGCTCTGAAATCCACACACTGTCATGCAGTACATACACAATCACAGTCCAGTGACTGCAGAGCGGTCTGCAACCAGTAACTTGCAACTATACTATGCAGCAAGCTTCTTTGCACGGTATTTGTTACATTTATCGAACGATGACATGGAATTGGTATGTCTATTTCTACACAGTGCATTTCCTAAAGACTCCTTTCTGCCATACTGTACTTTTGACACAAAAAGCTTCCTACAGAGTCATTTATATCACTACGCATAAATATGTTTGTAGCAGGTCTGTGAGCACGACAAAAAAATGTTTTTATTTTCCTTAATTCTCATGAAATGTGGATTAATATGTTGGTACAACTTTTTTCAGGCATCCCAACTGATGCACCGATGTGTTTGGTACACATTCATCTTCAGACATTTAATGTCTGTTGGGTAAAAAAAGAAACGAAATAATAGTTGACTGCATTAGTTTTTACTGAGATAACTAGCATCACACAGCATTCTCTTGAAATTCCTCTAGCTATCTGTAATCGGCTTCTTTGTATAGCTTCATACTTGCTTCATTTAAACTCTGCACACTGCTCTTTTCACCGCACATAGTGACATGGCACGCGGATCCCCGCGGGAATGGGCCAGGAGGATTAGGAGGTCGGCTGCTACTTCCCTGGAATCCAAACACAGCTATAGGCACCTGTAAATCACGGTTAATTTCGGAAAGGCAGCTTTGCCCTCTTCCTTTCGTCGTCTTGTCTTGTCCATCGTGCGTCGTCTCGCGGCGAACCCGACAAAGGGGAGGCCATCAACCCCCACCTCCCCTCCCCCTCTCCACCTGAAGCGGGGGAAAGATTCCGCAAATAGTTTCCTAGAGACGTCCTTTTTTTTCGGTGGGGTCAACGAGGGGTCAAACGACAAGCCCAAGCGGTGCCAGGCAACGTAACGTTCTCTTTTCATTTTAGAGACGCAAGCTTACACTGCAAAATGAAACCGTGTCCTTCTCTTCCAAATGCAATTTCATTTCATTTGATTTCAATTTATTTTTGCAGAATACAAGTTACATCCTAGAGAGATGCAAGGGCAAAAAGCTGCTAAAAAGCAGCTTGACTGGGCCTAAACACCTCTGAAATGGCCGTACACGACAAACGCACTTCAAGCAAGAAAAAAATGTTTGCAAATATATATCGATTATAACAAACACAAAAAACAACGAAGCAAGTTACATATAGATTCAATGCAATGAAAACAATGAGTATGTATGTTCACTAACAATAGTTTACAGACGCATGAAAACAAAGAGAGGACCCGAGAAAAATAGAGAGGAAAAAAAAACGCTTAAGAAGCATACATGGCACCGGCTGACAACAGAGGAACCATAAATGCATTAATAATATACATCTTTAACTCGCTTGGTTTAACACTAGCCAAAACTTTGTACTTAAGAGTGGTCGGTAAATTGTGTTCAAATTTTTTGTAGTTTACAATTATTTCGAAAATATTGAATATACCAGAGATCGGTGTTTCGGGTGTAGAGTCGATTCGAAGTGGTCCTTAAATGTGCAGTACGTATTAAGAAAAATCTATAAGCAGAAGAAGAATGGTAAAATAACTTCAAAATGCGAAAAACAAAGTTATGTTCAAAACGAATTATGTTATAATGTCTAAAAGCAGTTTGCGTTGGAGAGAGATAAGGAAGACTTGCAATGTAGCGGATCATTTTCTTCTGCATAACTTGTATTTTTATCTCATTTGTTTTTGTGGTGGTTGCCCAAAGAGAGTTACAATAATTCAAAACGGAACCGAAAAGAGCATGATAAATTTGAATTTTCACGTGAGTGGGAAAGAGCCATAGACATCGTGATAGAACACCTGTTACTGAAGAGAGCTGTTTACAAATATTTTCCACATGCCGATCCCAGCTGAGATGCGACGAGAAAGTAACTCCAAGGATTTTGTGGCTGTCAACAATCTGAATTTCTTGGCCTGCGTATTTAGGAGCGCGTTGTAGTTCGACTGGCTGGTTCCTTGCACGGAAAATTATTACCTTAGTCTTTGTAGGGTTTATTTGGAAGCAATTAGAAGAGGACCAGTTCTCTAGTTTCGTAAGGGTTACGTTGCACTCTTCAATTAACTTGTTTATGTCGTGACCAGAGGTAAGTATACTGCTATCATCGGCGTATATAATTAATTTCGCTTTGTCATAAATATGCGCAATGTCATTTATATGGATGTTAAAAAGCATCGGGCCCAGAATGCTGCCTTGAGGCACACCATTTCGTACCGCCAGAAAAGAACACTGATGGTTGTGGATATTGACAGATTGTTTTCGACTTTGCAGGTATGATTTCATGAGGTCTAATGGTGTTCCACGAACTCCGTCTTGAGAAAGTTTATGAGTAAAAATTTGATGGTTTAGGGAATCGAAAGCCTTACTAAAATCAATGAAGATTCCGACAGTGAGAATACCTGCTTCAATGTCTTGCAGGATACATTCCTTAAGTGATAACAAAGCTGTTTCCATCGACTTGCCCCCTCGGAAGCCAAATTGAGCCTCAGACAGGATTTGTTTTGCATTAAAAAGTTGACTAGACGGGAAAAGATTACTTTTTCCAAGCAATTCACAGATATTTGTCTATAATTGGACACTACATCTTTATCTCCCCCTTTAAGCAAAACAGGCCAAGAGAGGCGCGGCGACCCCACATCCGGTTGAAAACGAGAGTGAAGCGAAAAAAACACGTCACGCAGGCACGCATCCCACCGACCCATCGGCGTTTCCAGCCTTCCGACTCGCAAACGCTTCTGTCCCTAGAGGGCCTAGGGAATCGCTAGGGCCGGCCGGCCGGCCGTCGGGCGTGCGTGGTCCGCGGGCATTCTTTTGGATGGATGGATGGATGGATGGATGGATGGATGGATGGATGGATACGGCTGAACCATTTACATCGGGCGGTGGCTCAAGCCACCTAGCCATGTCTTGTGAAACTTTACTCCTGTCTTGCTTTTAGCCACCAATCAGATAACCTTCGCTTGGTTACTGCTAACCTCTTAAAATCCACTTTCCCTTCACTATCCCTAAACCCCAATGCCTTGGGTAAGCCAGCCCCGTGGCCTTCCACTGTAGGGTGAAGCCCTTTACAGAAAACTATCAAGTGTTCAGCCGTTTCCTCCTCCTCTCCTCACGCAATGCACAAAGTGTCTATCTCCTGGTACCTGACTCTATACGTCTTAGTCCACAAAACACCAGTCCTGGCCTCAAACAACAAAGAACTTCCCCTACAATTATCATAGATATTTTCTTTGACAATTTCCTGTTTAAAGTTCCGGTATGTTTCCAGTGCCAATTTCGTCAGCATCCCTGTTTTCCACAAAGCTCTCTCCGTTTCTTTAACCTTTTTCTTAACCGATAATTGCTGATTTGCCCCCTTACTGCTGTCCAGATATTTGCTTGTCAATTTTCTAGTTCGCTTTTTCCATTTCGTGTCGACATTCTTTATATACAGGTATCTGAAAACTTTCCTAGCCCACCGCTTTTCCTCCATCTTTCTCAATCATTCCTCAAATGCTATCTTACTGCTAGCCTCTCTGCTCTCGTAAGACGCCCATCCCATATCACCCTGTACCCGCTGATTTTGTGTCTTGCCATGTGCTCCCAAAGCTAACCTCCCTACTCCCCGTTGCCTAATTTCCAGCCTTGCTTGAACATCTGGCCTCATACACAGGACAGCATTACCGAAGGTCAGGCTAGGGACCATCACCCCTTTCCATATCCCTCTTACCACCTCATACCTATTGTAATTCCACAGTGCCCTATTTTTTATGACAGCTGCGTTTCTACTAGCTTTATTCATTACATATCTTTCATTATCTGTCAGATGCACAGCACCGTTATTTATCCGCACCCCAAGATACTTGGACTCATCTACTACTTCTAGCGTGAACTATTGTATTCTATGCTCGCCGCCGTCAACATTAAATATCATGACTGCAGATTTTTCCTTTCTAAACTTGAAACCTAATCTATCTCCCTCTGTACCACATATGTCTATCAACTGCTGTAAATCTTCCTTGTTGTCAGCCTTTAGCACTATATCATCCCCGTATATTAGTCCCGGTTATGACAGTTTAATCCATTCCCCTTGCTTGAAAAAAGAAAGCTTGAAGCCTAGTCCGCTCCTCTCTAGCTTTGTCTCTAGCCCTTGCATTTACAACATGAACAACAAAGGGGACAGAGGACATCCTTGTCTAAGCCCCCGCTGTATCTCTACAGGCCCTGATACATTTTTCCCATTTTATGAGCACTCTGTTACCTCCATATATATCTTTTAAAAGATTAATTACTCCATTTTCCACATCCAATGTGCCCAGTATGTCCCACAAATGCTCCTGAGTAACGTTGTCATAGGCTCCCCTAATATCCAGAAATGCTAGCCATAAGGACCTATGTTCCTTTTCCGCAATTTCTACACACTGTGTCAATGAAAATAGATTGTCCTCCAACCTCCTTTGTTTCCGGAACCCATTCTGTAGTTCCCCTAACACCCCTCGTTATCCACCCAAGCCTGCAGTCTATCCTTTATAATTTGCATCACCACCCTGTAAACCACAGATGTCACTGTTATGGGGCGATAGTTACTTACGTCTGCGTAGGGAGCGACGCGCGCGTTTCGGGAGCTGTCCAGGTATGGCTTTTTTTTGCGTGGTGCGCTCGTCGGCGACCGCCAGCTGAAATTTCTGTACAGTTCTTGCTTCCACGACATTGCGACGACCCCCAAAAGGCGCTGACCCGCGAGAAATCGCCAGCGACATAAAGGTATGCATTTTATCTCAAACTTCGCTTCATGAAGTGCTGTACCGCTTACCTACATGCATTGAGCATTCCAGGAACTCGTTTTCCTGCTGCAGGAGCACGTGGCTAGTGTCGTGCTGGTGTTCAAAATTTTGCAACTCCATTACGACGACCCACATAAGGTGCGGTTTGAGGACCGCCGTCTGACAGCCACGATGAAGCGCTTGTCGGGCGTGCACGTTCTCAATCCCGAGGTAAGGGTTGAACAACGTTTTCGCAAGTTTTCTTGTGCAGAATTCGCTAAATTGCGGCGCTTGTAACGTAACTTTTTTTGCAGCATCGTTTCCTGGATGCTTCTGGCGAGCCGATGCTGTCCTTATTTGCCGCGGATCGATACCACGTGGCGAGACGCCGGGGCATCGACCCCAGTGCGCCTTTGTTCCTTTGCAGTGGCAAGTCCAGGGTAAAAGTGGCCACGATAATTCTGCCACTACAATCTGCCCTTTAGGATCGCTATCAGCTGCAACGGTAAGTCTAGAAGTTCCGACTCGCGCATTGTGGAAATCGCGCCTGGCCTAAGTGTCCAGCATTCACCCAGTGCAGTGCAGCTTTGTTTAATTCCTTAGAGACTTATCGCGCTTTGTCGAAATCGACGGCAGCCGTGAAAATTTACAAATTAGAACTCGCTACGGCATTATCCTAGCGCAGCGCAGCTTTGTTTCTTTGCGTCGGCAAGCGTTAGAAGCGCGCGCCGTCTCGCGCTTCGTCCAAGTCGGTTCTAAAACTCGCGCTAGGCCTCGTTGCCTGGTTGACAAAGTGCACGGCTTTGTTCCTTTCAATGGCAAGCCTCTGCCACTACAGTCGGCGGCCTTAATTTTTATGATCGCAGTCAGCTTCAACAGCAAGTCCAAGAAAAGTTATGACGATCGCGCGGTGTGGAAATCGGCGGTAGAGACAAAAAACTCGTGCTTGTAGCTGCAGACTTACCCAGCTCCAGTGCGCCTTTGTTTATTTCCGTAGCGACTGCCCGCGCTTTGTAGAAATCGACGCCAGCCGTGAAAGTTTACATATTAGACCTCGCTACAGCATTAGCGCAGTGCGCCTTCGTTTCTTTGCGTTCTAACTTGTTTGCTCGTTACTTTTGTTCTTTTCAGTCGTTTCCTGAATCTGTCCAAAGAGCCGGGCTAGGTGGATGATTGTTCGCCGTCAGTGGAACCACATGGCGATCGCACTGCATACAACACGACTTTGGTCCATGTGTTTTTTAAATAAGAACATCAGATGTCGAAGGTCGTGCCCGAGGATTGCTTCGACAGCTGGGGCAAAACCACGGGGACCGCACACGCTGTGTCGTCGCTGCCAAGTGAAGAGGCACAAAACGGCTGTCAACCTTAATAAAGGCCCTTCTCGGGGCCGGCTTAGTGTATGCTGGCAGATCACACGCTTTCCACCCTGTGCACGTGTTCTCCTCATTTCCAATTAAATAGGTCCTTCAAACCCTGCAGAAGGCTTGAATTAGGAACTGCTAATATCAAGATGGTACTTGAGAAACAATAACGGCTACAATGGCACAGGTGAAGCAGGGCTGGAATTACACGCAAATAAAAAAAGGTTGGGGGTACCCAGATAACAAACTGAAATGGTTTTCGACGGGTCTCCTAGTTATTCGATATAAAAGACTCAAATAATGCATATTCAGAGTTTATCAATGTTTTTGTAGAAATATACTCTAAGCCTTCAAGAACATTAAGCAGTCTAAACGAACAAGAAAACCATGGATCACACCAGAGCTCAAAAAAATGATAAAACGCAAAAACAAGTTGTACCATGCCGTTTTGAATAATCCCTCTCTAGAATATCTAATCTTATTAAATACAACAAGAAATTAACTTAATGCTGAGCTTAGGCGTGCTAAGATTGTGTATCATCAAAAACTGTTTTCTGATGTTAGAATGAAAAATTCAGACGCTGTATGGAAAGTTGTAAATAACTTGTTACGTCGCAATACGAAAAATGCGCCAGCTCAACGAATAATCTATAAGGGCTCTGAATTATTCGGTCAGGCTCTTGCTGGCCATTTAAACCGCAATTTTTAACTACCAATTTACCTATGATGCATCTACCTGAAGTTCCTTCATCTTTTAGCCCTTTCGAAAGCCTTTTCGTTGAGCCCACCAATGAGACCGAAATATGTACAACCTTTAGGAATTTGAATAATAGCAAAGCCTTAAATGTTGACAATATTAAGATAAAACCAGTCAAATATGTACTATCATATATTGCACCTGTGCTTGCATACATCTTAAATTTGGTAATTGAAACGAGAGTTTACCCGGAAGAAATTAAGAAAGCAAGAGTAACTGTTGTGTTTGAAGGGGGAGATAAAGATGTAGTGTCCAATTACAGACCAATATCTGTGATTCCAGTCTTTTCAAAGGGCTTTGAAATAGTAATCTTTTCCCGTCTAGTGAACTTTTTAATGCAAAACAAATCCTGTCTGAGGCTCAATTTTGCTTCCGAGGGGGCAAGTCGATGGAAACCGCTTTGTTATCACTTAAGGAATGTATCCTGCAAAACATTGAAGCAGGTATTCTCACTGTCGGAATCTTCATTGATTTTAGTAAGGCTTTCGATTCCCTAAACCATCAAATTTTAACTCATAAACTTTCTCAAGACGGAGTTCGTGCCTCAAGGCAGCATTCTGGGCCCGATGCTTTTTACCATCTATATAAATGACATTGTACATATTTATGACAAAGCGAAATAATTATATACGCCGATGATAGCAGTATACTTATCTCTGGTCACGACATAAACAAGTTAATTGAAGAGTCCAACGTAAGCCTTACGAAACTAGGGAACTGGTCCTTTTCTAATTGCCTCCAAATAAACCCTACAAAGACTAAGGTAATAATTTTCCGTGTAAGGAACAATCCAGTCGAACTACAACGCGCTCCTAAATACGCAGATCAAGAAATTCAAATTGTTGACAGCCACAAAATCCTTGGAGTTACTTTCTCGCCGCATCTCAGCTGGGATCGGCATGTGAAAAATATTTGTAAAAAGCTCTCTTCAGTGGCAGGTGTTCTATCACGATGTCTATGGCTCCTTCCCACTCACGTGAAAATTCAAATTTATCATGCTCTTTTCGGTTCCGTTTTGAATTCTTGTAACTCTGTTCGGGCAACCACCACAAAAACAAATGGGATAAAAATACAAGTTCTGCAGAAGAAAATGATCTGCTACATTGCAAACCTTCCTTATCTCTCTCCAACGCAAACTGCTTTTAGACATTATAACATAATTCGTTTTGTACATAAGTATGTTTTTCGCACTTTGAAGTCTTTTTACTACTCTTCTTCTGCTTATAGATATTTCTTAATACGTACTGCACATTTAAGGACCGCTTCGAATCGACTCTACACCCGAAACACCGATCTCTGGTATATTCAATATTTTCGAAATAATTACAAACTAAAAAAAATTTGAGCACAATTTACCGACCACTCTTAATAAGTACAAAGTTTTGGCTACTGTTAAACCAAGCTAGTTAAAAATGTATTTTGTTAATGCATTTTATGTTCCTGTGTTGTCTGCAGGTGCCATGTATGCTTATTAAGCGTTTTTTTTCCTCTCTATTTTTCTCGGGTCCTCTCTTTGTTTTCATGCGTCTGTAAACTATTGTTAGTGAACATACATACTCATTGTTTTTATTGCATTGAATCTATATGTAACTTGCTTGGTTGTTTTTTGTGTTTGTTATAATCGATATATATTTGCAAACATTTTTTTTCTTGCTTGAAGTGCGTTTGTCGTGTACGGCCATTTCAGAGGTGTTTAGGCCCAGTCACGCTGCTTTTTAGCAGCTTTTTGCCCTTGCACCTCTCTAGGATGTAACTTGATTTCTTGAAAAATAAAGTGAAATGACATGAAATGAAATTGCATTTGGAAGAGAAAGACAAGGTTTCATTTTGCAGTGTAAGCTTGCGTCTCTAGAATGAAAAGAGAACGTTGCCTCGCACCGCTTGGGCTTGTGGTTTGACCTCTCGTTGACCCCACCGAAAAAAAGAACGTCTCTAGGAAACTATTTGCGGAATCTTTCCCCCGCTTCAGGTGGAGAGGGGGGGGGGGAGGGGGGGTTGATGGCCTCCCCTTTGTCGGGTTCGCCGCGAGACGACGCACGATGGACAAGACAAGACGACGAAAGGAAGAGGGCAAAGCTGCCTTTCTGAAATTAACCGTGATTTACAGGTGCCTATAGCTGTGTTTGGATTCCAGGGAAGTAGCAGCCGACCTCCTAATCCTCATCGCCCATTCCCGCGGGGCTCCGCGTGCCATGTCACCATGTGCGTTGAAAAGAGCAGTGTGAAGAACAAGTATGAAGCTATGCAAAGAAGCCGATTACAAACAGCTAGAGGAATTTCAAGAGAATGCTGTGTGATGCTAGTTATCTCAGTAAAAAATAATGCAGTCAACTATTATTTCGTATTTTTTTACCCAACAGACATGAAATGTCCGAAGATGATTGTGTACCAAACAAATCAGTGCATCAGTTGGGATGCCTGAAAAAAGTACCAACATATTAATTCCCATGTCGTGAGAATTAGGGAAAATAAAAACATTTTTCTGTTCGTGCTCATACACCTGCTACAAACACATTTATGCGTAGCGATTTAAATGACTCTGTAGGAAGCTTTTTGGGTAAAGAGTACCGTATGGCAGAAAGGAGACTTTAGGAAATGCACTGTGTAGAAATAGACATACCAATTCCATGTCATCGTTCGATAAATGTAACAAATACCGTGCAAAGAAGCTTACTGCATAGTACAGTTGCAAGTTACTGGTTGCAGACCGCTCTGCAGTCACTGGACTGTGATTGTGTATGTACTGCATGACAGTGTGTGGATTGCAGAGCAGTTAGCCAACACAGAGATGCTTGTTCCTATCGTTTACCACATATATAAACATCATCAATGAAGCAGGATGCTATGTGTAACTTTTTACATGTTCCTTTTTGGCAGCCTCTAAAAATGTTTCCGTTTAAATGAGCTAGCTTGGTTTGCAGCAATATTACCACGGGACTGCTGCAACTTGCCACATTCTCAAATTGTGTGAAAATCATTGCATGAGCGGGGTCACAACCATATCCTGTTTCTTGAAGGTCCCGTTGGTTTGTTGGCAATGCTTGACAGCCATGACCAGCTTTCCGCATTCATGTGCACAGGGTATGCCCATTACGTGCATGCCTTTCTACCTATTAATGGCTTACAATGCAAACAGACAAAAAAAACACAGAGCACAAGTACAGATAGTCTCTGTAGTCCACACTCTTCTTCACATCATTAAATATGGCACATACCCACGCGGGGGTATTGGCCAATGTAGAGTGGAGATTGCCAATGAAGTATTTGCACAAGGGAAAAAAAAGACGTGAGGCGGCGGCGTAGAAGACTTAATCAAGATAAAAATAGGGAAATTCAATTAAATTTAAGAAATATGAATTACCAGGAATAGAATCAAGCATTTTGGACATGAGACAGAATTTTGTATACAGCTAACAAGGTAACCGATTAGTTACACTTATGTAATCATGAAGGTAGCCACAAACACTACTTAACGGGACTTCCTTGGCGCTCGCACCGAACGAGAGAACTGGAAGAGACAGAGGGAGTCCTAACCTCGAAAGAGGGACCTCCAAATACTGCTTTCTCTGAACTGCGAACCGCCGGCAAGAGACAAGAAAATGATCTAATGTTTCAACTTGCCCACATGAAACACAGAGGCTTGTCGCAGCGAACCCGCATTTGCGTAAGTACAAATTTAAGTGAGGGGATTCTGTATCGCAGAAGTGTCATGGACACTTCACAACGCCTTGATTTACACCACCGGACATTCCATGGGTACTTTAAGTGGTGGAAATCCACGGTATTGAGCAACGGACCACTCAAGATAGCTGAAATATTTTGGAAAAGCTGGAAACGTGAATTTTCCAACAGAAGGAGGTGAGGGACGGGATAGATTACAGGAGCGCTTAGAGCTAACCTCGCCAATAAATCAGCCACCTCGTTAAAATAGACACCCGAATGCCTGCTGGTAACCGGACAAAGCGGATCTCACGTACTGTGCACGGAACAAAAAACATAAGCGATCGATTCAATAAAGATTTTCCGGAATTTTGGAGAGAGACTAGAACTGAAAGGCAGTCTGCAAGAATAAGAAACCGTGCTACATGCCTGGGAAGTTTGAGAAAAGCCAAACTAACAGCCAAAAACTCTACGAAGAGTATAGGAGTATAACCAGGGATACGAACGGAATAGCTCCAAGCCATATCTTGCGAATATATCCCAATCGCCGCCTTCTCACAGCTGCCGGAGGCGTCAGTGGAGAGAACAGTATGATGAAGAAAATTCTGTAGGTGTTCAGAAAGAAGACCGCTTAGGAGATTTGCGGGCATATGTTACGCATGGGACGGGCAAATATAGTCGTAATAGAAGACGGGGTTAGCCTGCGTATCAGCAACTAGTGGCAAGGAGATCAGATCAACCTGCAGCGGAGCTTGCGTGAACCTAACTTGCGGAAGCTGATAGCGTGGCCAGTGCCTCTTCTTCTTCTCCCCAGTGCCTCCCATGCGTACTGTCTTTTTCTTCAATGAATCATGACAGCATTCCGGCTCAACCCTTTCTCCATGCTTACAGAGACATTTCTCACAATTAGCCTGAAAGCCGGCCGTAGTATGGAATGAGTTTAGGGAAAATTACCTTTTTAGTCGTTTTATCTGCACAGCCTAGAAGTATGTGAAAGGTACTTTGGCTGTGAGAGATTTGCCCTTTCTCTCTCATAGTCTTTTTGCGAACTGAAGTGGTGAAATATATATTTACTTCTTCAATACATATTGTGCCATCATTGTCGCAATAAGAAAAATTGGGCACATAGTAAATATCTGCAAGCATTGAGGATTTGTCTTTAAACTCTGACATCATTATAGATGGAATCAATACAAAGTAGAAGAAAAAGTATAGTTCAGCACATATATGATTGAAAGTGAAAGACGAATGTTGTTGATATTTTTAGCCTATGAAAAGATGGCACATACCCACACTGGGCGATCGGCCAAGAATCCGGTGGCTATTCATCTGTACTCAATTAATAAAAAAGAAAACCACGGGGGAACTCAACACTGGCGGATGTGCGGAATTTCAGGAACAAACCGTGCAACAAGTAAACAAAAATATTCCTTAATCAGATTTTACATTGCATAAAGAACCATGACTGTACCAAAGTAATGAGACAGAAGTGAAGCATTTCATTCCTTTCGTGACATAAATGAGTTATGAGGTGTGTTGAACAATTAAAAAAAATGATTTTTCATGGCAGCCAGCATGGGTCATTTCAAATTATAGCATCTGATATAGATGACACGCATGCTATGAAAGCAAGATAACTTTTTCCTTTTTTATGAGAAATGCACAGGCAGCTTCAAGGCTTGCTTCACAATTTAATTTCAGACGTATACATAAAGGCATGCCTATAATTTATTCGTGCGTTACACCAGAACCAACACTACTTAAGTTGGTAAATCATGTTCATCACCTGGGTGTCATTAGTAGCAAACGTATACTAATGCTGCTAATGTTATAGACGAACAAACAGCGGTTTTATGAAGACGTTAAGTAATACGTGATATTGTAGTGTCCATCAGGTAATGAACTGTGCGGCAGTTTCGGTTTCTCTTCTCTTATTTTCAAATTCAATTCTCTTACTTTCAGTTTCTCTTCTTCAGAGTTTCAGTTTCAGTCACATGCATGTTGCTTGACACCGCGTATACGTGACGCAGGAAAAGCAGAGGGGGGAGGGGGGAAGGGGTCAGAGGAACCTTGGCGTCAGCATGACATCGCTCGCTCCGGTGTGTCGTTTGATCTTGCATCTACAATACAACAACGTGCCGACGAGGTAAACCTTTACTATGAGTTTCACGGGATCTTACGCCCCCTCGTACATTCCTGCAAACCCCGGGCCAGCCACCAATACCATGGAACCAGTGGAAGGCACTGTTTTCTACCTACTTAGAGGCGTCTGGCGCCTGAGTTTCCTGCATCCCGGCGCAAAGCTATAGATGCTTCTGCATTCGCGCGGCGTCGGAGGTCAGCGTCGTTCCGGAACGCCTCCCGCCACCAGCGCAATTTTAAAACGAAGGAGACCTCAATGAAGTGAAGTTATGAAACGCGAAGATGCGTCGAAGGTGCCTCCGCCCCGCCTTCCGTCGCGGAGACAAAAAGAGGGCTCCTTCCTAAAAACTGAGAGGGAGGGGAGAGTAACAGAAAGAAAATGGGGAACGAAGGCGCGAAATCGCCCAAGTGTGCGTTATTGCAATGAGTCACTGCCCTATATGGAGCATCACGCTCTATTATCTGCAAAGCAGAAAATAAATAAATAAAAATATATATAAAATATAAAAAGATGAGGGGTGAATAGGCAATATGCTTTGCAGTCACAACTGCATTCTCTGGTCATGAGCATGAAAGAATGGCAGGGGGAGGAGAAGGGCGGCATGTGGAAGCAAGCACGCAAATTGGCATGGCCTCAGGCGATGCAGTCGGGGTGCTGTGAATTTCAGTAGGGCTAGGACACTGATCTCTGAAGTGTGGAGAGAGTACCAGTGTTCTCATTCATACCGGCCTGCACAGTATTAAACTTATATATAAAGTATGATTTTCGCTTCTCACGGGTATTTTAATTGGAAGCCGGTCTGTAGCAGCGTATCCTTTAGTTTGTGAAACTCGTGACCTTCCTGGGAAAGGTGTTTCGACAGGGGGAGGAGACGAAGAGATCTGGTGTGCGCGCGGTGGTTGTTGAATCTAATTCGGAAGGAATTCTCTGTTTGGCCAATGTATTGCATCTGACAATCGCCACACTCGAGCATGCTTACTACGTTACTACTGTCACAGTTCAAGTTTTCACGGATGGAGTGTTTGAAGTTAGAGTGTGTGCTTTGAGCTGGTGTTGTTGCCCGCATGTGCTGGAAAACTTGACAGCGATTCTTCCTGCAAGGTAGGCAAACCACAGGCTTTCCCTTATTGACAGTAGAGTGAACTACATAATTCTGCATGTTTTTTTGGTAGTCTGTAGGTAACCCGTAGAACTGTTGAAAAATTTTTGACAGTCGATCGTTTTGTTCGATTATGTCGAAATGTTTTTTTTTTAGTTTTGTTGACATTAGGAAGGTTGTTTGCGAAGGTTAAGACGAGATTAGAGCGGTGTCATTTGCAGTTGCTGATGGGGGATCCCCAAACATTTCGTTACGACTTTTTGCTTCCGCTTTCCTAATGGCATCATCAATAATAGAGGCCGGATAGCATTGGTCCCTCAGAACCTCCCGCATACGGCTAGAATTTTCTTCGAAGCCTTCTGGTCGTGAGCAGATCCGTTTGAATCCGATGACTTGGGAATATGGAATTGAGGTTTTGCAGTGGCGTGGGTGGCAGCTCTTGTAATGAAGGTACTGTTGCCTATCTATGGGCTTTCTATAGACACTGGTGATTAAGGTACCCTTCTCCATTCGAATTGAGACGTCCAAGAAATTAATTTGACTGGTGGAGTAAGGGTGTGTGAAACAGATGTTTGGATGTACGTTGTTAAATAATAAACTGCATGAACAGGTCCTCTGTTTTCGTCCATACCATGAATATGTTGTCTAGGAAGCGTTTGTAAAAAGCCGTTTTTGTTGGGTATGAGCGGATAAACTCCGATTCAATGCTATGCATATATATGTTGGCATAGTTTGGCACCATTTTCGTTCCCATAGCGGTACCACTCGTTTGTAGGTAAAAGGAGTTGTTGAATTCAAAAAAGTGCAGCTTGAGGACCAGATCAGTAAGTGCAGCGATGAAACTTTGGCTAGGAGCATCAGCGTTTTTGTGTTTTCCATAGGACGCGACCAGAGCTCGGATGCCATCATCAGGCGGTGTGTTGGTGTACAGAGACACTACATCAAGGGTAACTATATATATATATATGCAAAGTTGAGAGACGCTTCATTTAGACAGATTTATTTTGAGTCGACGTTTCGGACAGAGCCTGTCCTTTCTCAAGACTGAAGTTACAGCGATCTTCCTACCATTCTTGAGGAGATGTAATTGGCACACATGTCCGTCACATGAAAAGAGCAACAAGCAATCGGGTGCTGGAAAGAAGATGGACAGAAAAGAAAAATACTAGAAAAGGGAGAAAGAGTAATAAATAGAAAAAAAAACGCGTTGTCGCACCCTGTCCACTGAGAATCCGCTGGGAGTGTGCAGTAAAAAAAAAGAGAAATAAAAAAAAGGAAAACGAGGAGCGGGAGGGGAGAATGGTCGCCCCTCAAGGCAGAGCGGCGGCGAGAACAGAAACAGACGGTGGCGGATTCGCGGAGATGCGTGTACTCGCGTGCCGCTGGCCAAAACGAGTAAAAAAAAAACACAGTAAAGCGCAGACATGGCAGGACACTTCCCTGGAGCCTCTTCGGCAGGAATAGTCAATGCGGAATTATCGGCGCAGTTCGCTTAAGTAGAGACAGGTGCACTGTGCATGCAAACACAAACACACAAAATAAAAATAAAAAAGACGACAAAACATCCGAGTTCGGGAAAGTGTCGTGGGGGGGGGGGGCGGAAAACGTGAATGGCGGGAGCATTTAGGCAAGGGTTCTTCAACTGCACCCCGCTCGGCAAAGTTGTCGAACTGGGTCGGGTGGAGGTAAAGATGCGCTTTTTTATCCCGCGCACGCTGTCACAAATGTGGGGAATTCCGAGAAAACTCTAGGGAAAATATGTGTTTCCCCAACCGAACATGACGTCATTAAAAGTCACGTGACCATGACGTTACAGGCGTGACGTCACTTTTTTTGACCAATCAGCGTTTCCAGCCTACCGACCCGCAAACGCTTCTCTTCAACTGCACCCCGCTCGGCAAAGTGGTCGAACTGGGTGGGGTGAAGGTAAAGATGCGCTTTTTTATCCCGCGCACGCTGTCAAAAACGTGGGGAATTCTGAGAAAAATCTAGGGAAAATGTGCCTGTCCCCAACCGGACATGACGTCATTAAAAGCACGTCACCAGACGTTACAGGCGTGACGTCACTTTTTTTAACCAATCAGCGTTTCCAGCCTACCGACCCGCAAACGCTTGTGAATTCGTCTACCCTTTATAATATTTAGCGCCATCTGGTATGTGGCGTGCGAACTGCGCTGCCGCCGCCATTACTTGGGCATATGCCTGCTGGACTGCGCTCGGGCCGCATTAAAAGGTACGGCGCCCAGCGCAGCCACAAGAAGCTCAATTTTCTTGTTTCTGTGTCCTAGACATCTCCCTTGACATTGGCTCTCTGCTCCAAGCTACAGTCGCGATGCCGGCATGCTGCTGTGTGCCGTTCTGCAGCCAGCGCGGCGTAAGAGACGCGCACGGAAACAAGGTGTGTATCCAGAGCACGGAGCGCATAAAACAGCTGCATGCTTGCTCCTTCTCGTCCATGACCTGTTCGTTTTCACGTTAAAATAAATGGTATAAGTATTGCAAGAGCAGCGAAAAGTTCCATCTACCGTGTAGCCTTTCCGCTGTATAGTGAGCACACATATAAGGTGCTACCTTCGGTGCACTCGAGCAGATGCATTGTTTCCGATGCTGGCGACTGTTTCGGCCCGTCAGAAAATCAAAACGTTGCTCATGCGCACGTCTTTTGCATTTGCTAGCATCCGCGTCTCAACCATTCATAGCGAGTTCTGTGATATTCTGTGTGCGCGAAAAAAACGACGATGCGGCGAGGAGCGCCGTCGTCCTCTCCGTTGCGAACCTGTAGCAAACGACGGCGACATAAGCGGAGTGCAGCAGCAGCAGCGGTGTTTTCGTTGGGTTAGTGCCTGCGCACTCCGGCTTAGCAAAGACTCCCGTAATCTGTCGTCTTGATCTGAAGTGAGCAAACCGCGAGTGATTTTGCACCGACGGCTAGGTGCACCGCCTCTGCTGATCAAACGCCCGTACCCGGATCGACGCGCATTTCTCCCTGCAGTGCGCCTGCTCGTAGTCGAGTCCGCTCCAAGAGTTGTTAGCCCTCCTTTAACGACAGTACATTGATTTAATAAGTTAAGCTAAGTTTTGCAGCTCTGCCACAGTCACGGCAAAAGGAATATTTTCTATACTGCAACGGCGCTTACCCAAGCCGGTCCGCTTGCTGAGGCGACGACAGATCATAAGGAGGAGCGCACAAAGTAGAAGCCTAAAACAAAGCATAAGCGGCATGCATTGCTGGGCTACGGGCAACATTTTTTTGTGAATGCAGAACCTAGCGCGACACGGGCAAAATAGCGCGACAGCGCCGTTCACCGCTAGGGCCTTCGCTCGAAATTTCGTGTGCATAGAGCTCAGCCTTAGCAGCCTTGTGTGTTCAAAGCCGTCCCACTAGCTTCGTAGTAACTAACGGTACGCGGGTGCGCTTAGAAACTTAACTCTGCTACCGCGCGACGGATAAACTTTTCCTGTGCATACGCATCCCCGCAGCTCTCTGCCAGACTGAAGCACATTCGCAGACAAAATATTATGGGCCACACTCTGTGGCTTCAAATCCTGCCTCGCATTTATTAATGAACATACGAAGGTTTTCTTCCTCTATGTGCAAGTGCACGTGACACTTGCAGAAGTATGAGACACTACATTAGTATTGCTAGATGGTGCTTAGACGAGCTTGATTGCACAAGCATGGTGCACATTATTCTGTCTTCAACTGTATGTACTGAAGAGGTGAAGAAAATGTACATTTTTCATTCCTTCACCTTGATGAATACACAAGAAGACATCTGATACCATTTTTCAAAGTGCATGTTTATTGATGCTTTTACACCTGCACCTTGACCAATTACTAAGTGGGCTGTACTTTTGCAGGTCTCTTTTCTAGGGTTCCCCACAAATCCTGGTTTGAAAAAAAAATGGATTGCCGCAGTAAGGAGAGATGAGGGCAAGGAGTTCCATATAAACAAGTACACAAAGGTGTGCTCAAAGCACTTCACCGATGGTGACTTTTGTGCAAACTATGCTACCGGCACAAGGCGCCTCAAAAATGATGCAGTGCCAAGCATATTTAGTTTCACACACTAGCAAAGTAAAGTGCAAAGGAAGCCACCGAAAGAGCGTTGCGTGCAGAATGTTGCTGTGAATGGAGAAGTAACAACAGCCAGTGGAATGCAAGTCGACGACATTTGTGATGAACTTTCTGGAACGCCTCATGTATTAACAGCATTTCTAGATGCTGAAATGTACTTCAGCTCCTTGAAATTACAGCCGCCTCAATGTACACGGGATTGCACGGGACAAAAAGAAGCGCACGATCTGAGGCAATCACTCACAACAGTGAAGAATGAGCTGAAAGTTACCGAAGAACAACTCCGACAGTCTCATGTCAAACTTCAAAGAGCTAAACAAGAAGCAAAAGAAAAGGAAGAAGAAATAAAATCAGTAAAAGAAGTGCTGTTTTGAACCAGCAGAGAACTGGAACTCACCAAAGCAACAGCAGAGAAGCTTGAAAAGAAAGTTGGAAGAGAGTTTTCTATTGACCGATTCAAGCACAGTGATGATATGAGATTTTATACCGGTCTGCCATCATATGGAATATTTAAAACAATTTTACTTTTCTGTAATCCAGGGGAACAGGGAGAAAACATCAGATTCAAATCTTCATCACAAGCACACCCATCTCTGGCAGGTAGGCCAAGAAGTCTGACAGTGGAAAACGAGTTTTTCCTTTTTCTTGTAAGAATGCACCTTGGACTTTTCGAAAAGGACCTTGCTGACAGGTTCTGTGTGTCAACTGCCACAGTATCAAGAATCTGTATTACTTGGGCCAGTTTTGCTTTCACTAAACTAACACAGATACCTCTGTGGATGTCAAAGAAACATGTTCAAAAGGAAATGCCACTTTCCTTCCAAGGAAAGTATTCTGCAACTCGAGTCATACTAGATGCAACAGAAATTAAATGTCGGGCAGCCAGCTCACTTGCACTGCAGTCGGCAACATTCTCATCGTACAAATCAGCGAACACCTTCAAAGGACTGATTGACATCTCGCCCGATGGTACAGTGACCTTTGTCTCCAATTTGTTTCCAGGATCTATTTCTGACGAAGAATGTTTGAGCAAGAGTGGTTTCTTGGCCCTTCCTTTCAATGATGGTGATGTTGTCATGGCAGACAAAGGTTTCAAGATTGAAGAAATGCTCGAGACAATCAACGTGGCTTTGAACAACCCGCCTTTCCTCAGAAAAGGTCAGTTCAGTGAAGAGGAGATAAAAGAAATGGAAGAAATAGCATCCCTGCGGATGCATGTTGAGCGATGCATACAGCGCATCAAAAGTTTTCACATCTTCGATAGGCTGGTACCGCTTTCTCTGAGCCCCATAATAAATGAAATGTGGATTGTATGTGCTATACTAACTTCCAGTCTCCGCTGGTGCAACTATCTGATGAGTGAATGTTTGACAAATTTGCTCCTGTCGTAATAAAAGGCAAGCTTTGCTCTCCCTTTTCTGAGCCTTGATGTTATATAGTATCTGACAGCAATTAAGTGATGCTTGAAAACTGACAATGGGCTTTGTGAATAGGGTAGCTGTAAGGCCCATTACCCGTTTCCACACAACCATGACATTCTTTATTTACACAGACATGAAAGAGGAAGACAAAGGCTACAGGATGCAACGTACAAAATACAGTGTGCATGCCAGAAAATCTGAGTCATCAGTAAATGCACCATGCACAAAATACACATTACGACTTGACGCAAGAACTGAGCAATATAAATGTCAGTGCTCAACTTCAGGTAAATCAACAAGGTCTGAGTGGTCTCCTTCATCCCTTGTTGCTTGGTTACCAGAGAAGCACATTAAAAAGTCTGGTATGAAAAACCAAATTTGGCACACTAGCAGCTTTACGACATAACAGCACAACAATAAGCAAAAACAAATGGAAGGATACGGTTGTATAGACAAGCATATGAAGGTGGAAGTCACAACTGCCATAAAGATAGGCATGAATGTCAGTAGACTTGGACACTCCAAACTGGTTGCTGGATATCCATCGAACCAAGTGTTTGTGCACGCACGGGGCACCATTGAATATTTGTAGTGATTCCCGTGTATTTTCCAGTTTATTAAATATTTGCACGTATTTTCCAGTGTTCATTAAATATTGCGACATTCTTGTCATCTCTTTTACATAACAAAAACTATTCTATTCCCTGTCACATAAGACATGCCCCAAACGAGTACAGGCACCAAAATTTAGTTGCTAGGTTTTCTTCATGGTTCCTACCACACTAGTAAATACAGACCATGCGGTACTCGCCAACTATTTCTGGCTGTTCAGGCAGGCTGCCTTTAGTGATACAGTGAATGATGATGACAAAGAAATTATGCTGAAGTTTTCATGTCTCACAAGAGCTATACTTAACTCACACATGAAAGAGGGGTAAAAAATACACAAACTTGGAGTCTACAATCCTTTAATGATATATGATACGGGGTGACACGCCAAAGAACAGTACGACATGATGGCAGGCGAAATACAATTTTAATGGCTGTGGGCCTAGTGCCATCTGCTCAGTCCCGTGCCACTGCCCGCTTTTTCGTTGTCGTCTTTTTAACAATATTGAGAGCAGAATGTTTGGTTTACAGGCACTATGCATTGTTAAAGGTGTACTAAAGAGGAATCTGAACTCGTCTTTTTACCGCGGGAACTCTACACGTTCCGGGAATTCTTAGAATCTTCGAATTATTGTCCTGGGCGGCCGATTGTCCTAATTAAATATACGTCCCAGCTCCCGCCTTTTCTTTTTTTTTTAACTCAATGCAGTAGGTAGGAGGAGTCAACAAACGTGTCAGCCAGTCCCGTGGCGGCTTGCCGCTCTGCCATTGGTGGAGTGATACGTATTTCAAAGAGCCCACGTGTATTTTTATTTCCGTGGGCCTAATTTGTGGTTATAATTGTCTGTGACTGGAACTGTTTATTCACAGAAACATAAGAAACTAAATGAAAGCGAAGCCACCACTGGACTGGCTTAAAGGCATTCCACGAGTTGGTTGACTCCGCCTACCTACCATGTTCAGTTCAAAAAAGGCGAGAGCCGGGACGTTTCATCCGACTTAATTGGGGCAATCTGCCGCACAGAATAATAATTCGAATTTTCTATAAATGCCCGGAACGTGTAGATAGAGCTCCTGCGATAAAAAGACGAGTTCAGATTTCTCTTTAGTGCATCTTTAAGGGCGTTTCGAGGCCATATATGGCAACAGCACAGAAAAAAAGAAATTGTCAAGTTTCTGTCTTGCAACAGCCCAATCTTCAGCAGAAAACTTGGCGCGGTCAATGATCAGGAACTGATCAGAAAAAACAACAAAATCGGTCCGGGATAAACCAGATAAAGCCATCTGGCCAAGGACCTGATAGTAATACTCATGGCGACGGTCCAGCCTAAACACACCCATGCTGTCCTTCTGGAGGCAGTGCCCATCCCCCATATCGTCGGGAGTTTTTCCCTTCGAACTGTATGGGCACTTCACCTCAAGAAGGCCATGTGAAGGAATTTCGCACGGGTCGAAGAGTAGCTTGTTCGGTGAAGCTCCCAGCCATGTATATGAAGGGTCCACGACCAATCCGCTCCGAAAATCCTCGACATCATGGCCCCTGGCTTTCATCACAGCCACGTACCGCTGCACAGCCGGCTGCTGATTCGTAATGCCGTACCTGCAATAACAGCATAAAAAAGGCAGGCACTTTCATATTAAGAGGAACTTTCACCTAGAGCAGAGTTGGGTGTGCTTGCCTGGTCTACAGCAAATAAATAACCATTCGCATTGTATTGTAGGGCAGTGTGCTAATCTAAAAATGAAGATAAAGGAAAGAACACAATCTGTTCTGAACCTGACTTGGTGCATATCCACAGCAAAGAAGCAAATGTGGCGACACCATTTGGCCTCTTTTTGAAAAGGTCTATAAAGGCATCGTTTTCTTTTTTTTTCAGACGTCCACATATTTTGCTGAAGTTATGGTAAGCTCTCCAGGCAACGTTCTGCATGCCATGTCATATGCTCCGCACTTGTTGGTATTCATTCATTTTTTGAAGGGAAAATTTTTGACCTTTGGTCTTTCAAATAGTGATTAAATTTACCGCTTGTGGTCACCTGTTGAGCTATTCGACGTGCCCATAGGAGGCTTCACAGCACTACCCATGACGCCATGTGTTGTTTGAAATACATTGTCCGTACTTAGTAAAATAAGACCTCACTTACTGAACAGCCCTGACACGGGAAAGGTCTTTGTCTGCAGTCAGGTTCTGCAGGCCTTTCTCTGTCCACGTAGGGCACTTGACCACAACCCCAAATGATGAAGCAGTCAATCGATGGACGCGGGCTCTCTTCCACATCTCGCTGCCAGACTGCTGCCTCGTGTTCTTTTCGAGATCGATGGCCTCCTGGCTGGATACTTGCAAACCCTGGAAAGAAAACATATTTTAGGTAGTTACTGATATGACAGTTGTTCACCTCTGTAACCTCTCACCTCAGACTTACTTATATTGCCATATTATGCATATTTTTAGTGCAATCAGGACAGGGACGCAAAGAAAAGAGACAAACACGAGCGGTCGTGTATGTCTCTTTTCTTTGTGTCCTTGTCCTGGTTGCACTAAAAATATGTATAATTTGTCACAAATCATACTAGCCCAACATCTAACTCTTTTAAAGTATATTATATTAGCAGTGCTGTTTTATATGGCTCTACCACTTTGTGTAGATAGCTTAAAACTTTTAAAAAAAGGGACAACTTTTTCAGGCACACATTGTGCAAAGTGGTCTAGCAATCACACACCAATCTTTTTCTCACCACCGAGGCAGTAGCCTGTATAAACAATTCGTTCAATATCTGAGTGACTATAATGATGCTTGAAGTCAAGGTTACTGCTCTGCAACTGAAGTAATGAAATCGTTATAATGGACACCTGCTACTTTAACTACCAGCTGCTAGTTGTTGCTTTTTGTGTGTTTTTTGTCATTCAGGGGTGACCATCTATTTTTATTTCTTTCAGCAGTTACGAAACAGGTTACTGTGCGGTTTGGGGCAGCTAGGTTTTCAACATGGAAGGTATGAAAAAAACAGCATGACACGGAAGCCACACTATAGTCGGATACAACTCAAGAAAAAAAGCGGCACTTCCCCTCAAATGAGTCCCCCCCCCCCCCCCCCACACACACACACACAAAAGCGAATGGTGTCGACCAATTTTCATTGCACCATGGCCAATCCGATTAAGCAATTGTTAACTGCCTTCCATCTGACACTTCTTGCGATGACATTGAGGGAATGCCACCTAGAGCATCTTTGTCCTCATTGAGTCATGTACGAGGTGGATCAGCAGGCCATTTACTCGGTTATCTCCAGCCTCCAGGTAAAACGTGCACATACCTTAAGGATGGCTGCTTCAGCGGCAGAAAATAATAATAATAATAATAATTGGTTTTTTGGGGAGAGGAAATGGCGCAGTATCTGTCTCATATATCTTTGGACACCTGAACCGCGCCGTAAGGGAAGGGATAAAGGAGGGAGTGAAAGGAAAAAGGAAGAATAGGTGCCGTAGTGGAGGGCTCCGGAATAATTTCGACCACCTGGGGATCTTTAACGTGCACTGACATCGCACAGCACACGGGCGCCTTGGCGTTTTTCCTCCATAAAAACGCAGCCGCGCAGAGAAATCCCCATCTTGTAGATGCCACTTGCGACATGACTCAAACAATCGTGGTGGAGTCGGCATTTCTGCGGTGCCAGCATTTGTGCACACTATTTCTGGTGCCACATGAACTTGAAATCCATGTGGCACGAGAGGCATCAAATGCTGCAAGGGACTGCCAACTGGTGTCGGCCCAATTTTTGAAGTCGTTTCAACAAGTTCAGTGCTTTCAAGATGTCTTGAAAATGGCGAAGGACACAGTTCACCAATGCTTGACCCAAGTGTCCTTATTCTTGAAGAAAGGTCCTCAAATGGCTGGGCGTGCTGTCTTGCATCATAAAACCTGGTACTGATTCGCTTTGAGAGGTCACCTTATCGCACACTCCTCCAGTCCACAAACTGTAAAGGTAGCGGTTCAAGTGAGCTGCTACGAGGGCGCCTCCACTGCTGTGGTAGCTCGGTGCACGCTACCTCTGGTGGAGGTTCCTTATAGCCATTGCTCTTAAGTGGAAACACTAGCTTTAATGCGGCTACACTGTGGTTACACACTCTACAAGCACCAGCTGGGCAATCGCATCTTGCAGACGCCACTGATCCACAGCTTTTCAAAGTAAAGCACACCTCATAGGGCTGGGATGCCTTATTCTGGCTCCGAAAACGAGTGCTCTTGACATACACCTCATCAGGCCTGCAAAAAAATGGAAAAATTTCATGTAAACCATTTAGAGGAATTTTTAACCACTGCATACTGATATCAGTTTTTTGTATTTGGTGAACTATAGACATGCCAGACAATTACATTCGCTTGAAACTGCATTACGATGAGATGTGGAGCTCACAATATACAGTTTTTTTATTTTTTCAGGTACTAGTATCCTATGGGGCTCCTGCTACTCTTGTATGGCAGCAACATGAATATACGTTTGTAGAGAGAGCCTCGTTCACCAGACAGCATGCAACATGCTCTGAGCGTGCAGGTTCACCATAGACGTGATTCTCGACAAAGGAATACTAATTCTAAAGGATGTGCGGAGTCAATATATATATATATATATATATATATATATATATATATATATATATATATATATATATATATATATATAGATTTAAGAGAAGTGGGCACTTCTACAAAGACACTTTTATTTATCAACGTTTCGACCGCACCGCGGTCGAAACGTTGATAAATAAAAGTGTCTTTGTAGAAGTGCCCACTTCTCTTAAATCTTTATTCTGCGGAGCCAACGCAACCTACGTTCGTAACATTATATATATATATATATATATATATATATATATATATATATATATATATATATATATATATATATATATATATATATATATATATATCAAAGGAGCCACCGCGGTGGCTGAGTGGTTATGGCGCTCGGCTGCCGGCCCGAAAGACGCGGGTTCGATCCCGGCCGCGGCGGTCGAATTTCGGTGGAGGCGAAATTCTAGAGGCCCGTGTACTGTGCGATGTCAGTGCACGTTACAGAACCCCAGGTGGTCGAAATTTCCGGAGTCCTTCACTACGGCGTCCCTCATAGCCTGAGTCGCTTTGGGACGTTAAACCCCCATAAACCATATATATCAAAGAGCAAAGCGGCTAGAGGTTTATGCTGCAGCGCGCCTCCCGTGACCGAGGAGCGGCGCAGATGGGCGAGGCGTCTCGAGTTACCGAACACACGGCACCGGCGTGTCGCGTAGCTTCCCCCTTGCTTCCTCTACACGCTTGTTCCAAGAGAACAGAGAGCAGCCCACGCAGCACGCTTCAGTCATTGGCGCAGAACACTGTACAGACGCAGGCTTGTCTAGAGCGCCCGAACTGAGGCCCGCGAAGCAAGAGATGAGAAATTTAGAAACAGGCGTTTTCACGGGTAATCCCAGCACGCAATCGCTGCAGCATAGCCAAACAAAGCATAAAAAAAGTGCAGTTCTCACACAAAGCAGCTGCGTTAAGATTTCTGGTTACTTGTGTAGCACACCGATCCTGAGCTCTCTAGACCAGCGTGCACACATCAACACGGCTTCAGACAACATTAAGTACGAGGTCGCGTTCGTATCGCATTTTCGCCCAACATGACGCCCGAGTGCAAATCTGTGCATTAAAAGTTGTTAAACACGCTACGCTTATATTGTTCCTAGTGAGGAGACATATGCTGCGGTTTGCAACTAAATTTGGACGATTGTGTTATTTATACTAGTGTAAATCATCACTCCGACCAAGTAAGACTTAATGACGCGATGCACTCAATTAGCATAAGGTGTGAAACATGGGGACTGAAGCTAAACACTTTGAAGTCGGCAGCCATTACATTTACCAACAAGAAAGAACCCTTAGATTTTGCTTATATTATTAATAATTCTTATGTTCATAAAACCCAGCGAGTGAAGTATTTAGGTGTTACACTCACAAGCAATTTAAGTTGGGAACCCCATATAGAAAACGTTTGCAGCAACGCGCTAAAACTGGCATTTTTGAAACGGAAATTGCGCCGTACTTCATCGACCGTTAAGCTAACAGCATACAAAGCTCTTGTCAGACCAAAATTATAATATGCGGATTTAATCTGGAGCCCTCATCAAAAATATTTAATCAAGAAAATAGAAAGAGTGCAAAATTTAGCTTTGCGATTTATATACTACACATACTCGCGTTTTTCAAGCGTGTCCGTTCTTCGCGACAGGGCGAAATTGAAAAAAACTAGTTCATCGCAGAATTGTATCTCGCATCAAATTTTTATATCAGCTGTACCATGGTCACTACAAAATAGCCCGTGAATGTTATTTACCCGAGCCCCCCATGCGCTCTGCTCGTACAAACCACAACAAAACAATTAAGCGACCATTTAGTAACGTTAACATTCATCAATATTATCTTTTTCCCCATGCAATTTCACTATGGAATAAATTACCCGAAGAAGTAGTTAACGCTAATACAACAGAATCGTTCGTTCAGCTTTCAAATAACCTTTTCTTTGACCTCTAAAATTGCCGCAATGAAAGCAGTTTCTTTGCGTTACGCTTTTTCATTGTTATTTTGTTTACGTATTGCACTGTTGTACGTTCATGTTATTTCTGTTACGTATAGTGTTACAATGATGTATGTACATGTTGTGTTGTGTTCTTAATTGCTAATTGGCAGTGGCAATTTACGTTGTTTTATGTACCCACTCTTGCTTGGGCCCGAATAGGGCCTGCAGTATTTGTAAAATAATAAATAAATAATAAACGCGTTCTCTGCCACTGACGTGCAGCGCGGACGCACTTCAGTGGTATGCACGGACGCAGCAGAAGCACCGAGAACGCGAATCTTTGCAAGTCCGCAAGAGAGGCACTAATACTGTACCCGCAGGATGACGCGGCAACGCGCACTGTCGACGGATCACAGTAAGTCTCGCATACCAGCTTGTAGCTTCGCTGAGAGGTGCGGCCGGACGGACCGCTCACACCGTGGGCATCACAATAGGAGCCCAAAAGCCTCTCCGAAAATCCGCCCGGGATGATGGTCAGGTCCTTCGACTACTGCAAATTTTCCGCCATCGCTTTCACAAATGGAACCAAAGTATTGTAGACGCAACAAGATGGAAACTGGAGCAAAGGCTGAGCAGAGCACCTGTGCGTCTTCTAGGTGCCCAAAATATGGCGACGGCGTCGACGGAAGTTGCTGATGATGATGCCTGCCAAGTTGCCAGACTGAATTTTCTAAAGGGTCTACTGTTAAGCCGGCACCGACGGACGTGACACTCGATATGTAAAACGTAATTCCACTTGTTATAAATGTATTCGTTGTCTTAATTGCCCTCATTTTATGTTCATATATATGTTTTACTAGATTTGTTCTTTTTTATCAACCTCTGACTTTGTTCTTGTATTTTCCTACGTACGTCGCCCCTCCCCTCCCCCCTTATGTAATACCCTGTGAAGGGTCCTTAAGGGATCAATAAATGATAATGATGAGATTGTGTGTATACATTATTCTTTACGTAAAAGGAAACAGACCTCTTCTATGACCAACTACTGCTTGGTGCAGCCCCTTACCTGCCAGCCAATCAGTTGATGTTATAACACACACATTTCCGTCTGGACAGTTTGTGAAATGACTTCTGAATATTATTCACCATTTTTTAAAAGTAACTTCTTTTAATTTCCCGGGAACAAAAAAGAAATAAAATACTTTTCTTTTGCAGCAAGTGCACATTTTTCTAGCTGAGATATGACGATGCGTTGATGCCGTTTTGGGACATATCGCCGATTCTACCCACAGCTACAGTGCCGGCGACCCTCAAGTCGTGATTCCGACGTTCCAAGACCATTATTGTTTCTTCTGGTTGCGCCATGTTGCGCTTTTGAAGAAATTTCGGAATGTCACGTTGCATTTTCTGGTGACGATGCGCATGCGTCGACGCGCGGAGACCAGGATTGCTTTTGATTGTTTTGTGTTTATGCATTGCAACACATGTACTTGACATAATGACTCCTTGACATGATTATTTGCCTGAGACAGGGAAAAACAGTTAAACAAGACAAAACCAAATCTAAAATGCAGCTATATTTGCGGGGAAAACTTTATTCATATAAAACGGGCGCCGATCAGTTTGCGTCGTAGGGCGCCTGGATACCCGCTCGCCTCCGTTTTCAGGGGGGAATACCTTTTGCACTACTCCGCGCCGTTGTTTCCTCTCGCAGCGTCATGTTGGGTCCCACGCGTCAGTTGCGTGCAGCTTGCTAGCTATGCGTCTGGCACGGTTTCTGTGCGGCCGCGTGGCTATTGTAATGATGCTGCTGATCTGGAAATAGACAGTACATACTTGTTTCACTCGTGGCAGTAGTGTATTGGCAGTTTTGAGCATATTTTATGCATGGTGCACTCGCTCCGACTATACGATAATCGAAGAGTTATGACGGACTGCTGTGTTTCCCAGTCAACGGCTGCACTTTAAAAGAACAGAAGTTATTTGTGTTCCTTGATAGTGATAATATGCACTATAATAGGGTCACCGAATTTCATAGAATTATGCTGTTCTTGTTGTTTCGAACGTGAAGACTGTTCACCAGGCCCCAAGTTTCTTTTGTACACAAGCAGCGCGGAGCATGTATGGCCGGCCAAATATAATATTTTTGCGTTGTCAATATCCACTTTTCCAACATTCTCTGAAGTGCCTGTGTCTTGTTGCTGCAACGCATGTGAAAAATCCCAGGTATTAATGTCAAATTTCTCTTCCAAGTAATCTGTCGCCTCATTGCTCTGTAGTTGAAAGCTGAGGACACGTCTGAAACCAAATGGTCATATTTTCTGAACTGCTTCCTTTAGTGGCTTGTGCCGCAACAAAATAATTCAGCTGTTTGCGTTTCCTTTTGAATGGTTTTGACTACACGTAGACTGATGATGCGCTGTGACGACGTCTTCCTAATTAGTAGTGACCAAGTCGTTTTATTCGAGGACAAATTTAACTTAACAATTTATTTTTCCTTTCAAAACACCAAGAAAAATCATCAAAAGCGACTGATCAACAAAGAGACCTCACAAAATCAGCCCCTGATAACTACTTATTTTCAATCTCATTGTCCCTGCCAGGGTAAACTAACAAAGAAGAGCCGGAGCAGCACAGGAAAAAAAGCTGAGAATCGGTTTTTGAGAAAAGGAAATGGCGCAGTAATTGTCTCGCATGTCTCTATGGACAGCTGAACCGCGCGGTATGTGAAGGGAGGAAGGTTGGAGTAAAAGAGGAAAGAGAGAAAGAGGTGCCGTTGTGGAGAGTTCCGGCGGGAATAATTTTGACCACCTGATGATCTTTACCATGCACTGACATCGCACAGCACACGGGCGCCTTTGCGTTTCGCCTCCATCGAAACGCGGCCACCGCGGTCGGGATGAAATCCCTTACTCGCTTCTGCCGAACCGTCTGCTCCAGTTGCCAAGAGACACTTGCTTGCTGTCTCACTCGATAGTCGCCAGGCAAGGCGATAGATCTCTTGTTAAGGATTGAGTCTGGGCAAGTTGCAAAACTACGTTTGAGGTAAAGCACGCAGGAAAACGCGGGCTAGTGAACACGACTTAGAAGCTTTCATCCCTGCTGCTGCTGTCATCGAAAGAGGAAAAAAAAAGTAATTTCTAGGATATGGTTGCCCAGAAACACGCATGACGAATTTCACTGACTTGGCTGCGTGACGGCAGTGAAAAGAGCCTTTATTCCCCAGTTGTGGTTTCTTTAAAAGCGATACGAAAAGGAAGGAAAATAAACAAATACAATACAAATAAATGCAAATGGGTCGATCCACCATTACACATCGGATCATCGGACGCACTCCGGCTCTGGCGGGCTTTTCTCCTATACTTCAAGGAAGAAGGGCCTGGCCGTTTCTTCGCAGAGCCGACCACAGGACCACCCCACTTCGAAGAAGAAGTGGAGACCGGCCCTCCTCCCCCTTCCCCCACCGCCACCCCCATGAAGCCCATCATTTCTGCCGCAAGGCTAGGCCTATTTTATGCAGAAATAAAGACGTTTAAAAAAATCAAATACGGTGAAAAAGAGCCGCCTTTCGTTCGCGTCACGCAGCCGCGGCTTCTTTGCTTACAGGCGCACCGAAGAGGTTTTGCGCCATGATATTCGTAGTGAGCTGGCGCAAAGAATTAGAGAGAGGGGAGAGGTAAGAATGCCTTCGTGGCATTAAGATAAAGCAAATAAACTGAACAAAACGCTGCGACGAGAGCTTCACATACTCGCTTACCCACAACAGCGCCTAAATAATACGGCTGCCTTATTGGGAAACGCCTTTGTGATAGGATGTGAAGAAGCCGGTCGGCGAATTTTCATGTAGCCTGACAGGTTTTTAACACTCGCCTTTAAGCTTTCTTGGCCTACGTTCTTGGCTTTCTTGGCTTTGTGCAAGCGCTTGTGGTCTGGTGGAGAAAACATGCGGCTTCTGACAGCGTGGTGCAGAACGTGCGATGTGTACCGAGGCGGCTGTAATCGGGAGAAGAAAGGCTGCGACGCGTAACGACAACGAGGCGCCTCTAAGCGGAAGAAGAAAGGCGGCGAAGAACGCACAGAACTTGCAAAACCGAGGAGGAAACGGGCCACGCCCCTTTCCTTGAAGTGAGCTCGTAGTGTGTGTGATGCAGCAGTCAGAGACCAAGTTATGAGGGGCTGTTGTGTTCCAGGGTGTTATGCCTACACTATTAAAGTGCACCGGCTATTTGGCTTTGCTCGGGACAGTGCGCGCCGAAAAAATTGCCAATCGCAGGTCAAACCAGACTGCCTAGCCAAAAGTTAACCCCAAATTGTGAAAGGTAAGGCACGAGAAACGCTTGTTTGCCAGAGTGTGAGTGAGGGAAAAACTTTATTGAGCTCTAGATTCGCTGGTCTTATGCGGTCTTCAGATGGCTTCGTCCATCTTCTTGCAGGACGGTCGGTTGCCCTTAGTCCAGGGCTCCGCTGGATGCTGCTGCCAGTTGTGCTCGCCGTATCAGACCTTCTTGGTCGACGCGGCGATCGCTGGGGAGCACTCCCTCCCATTGCTCCGCACTCGGGTTTGATATAACGGGTACCCCGTCTATCTTCTGGCATGCCCACGTTATGCCATACAGCGTGGGTGTTTCGTGCCACCAGGGGCCTTTGTCATTGTATTGTGTGCGATAAATTTTGCCGAGTACATTTAGGTTCGGGCACGAGCCCGTTTGTAGCTGCCTTCACGCGACAGAGTTCTCTCTGCTTAGGGAGTTCTGCGGTGCTGGATATCACTTTCTGCAGCCCTTGTAATTTAGTATCGCCGAATAGTCTTGGGGTACAGGTTCGGTCCCCTCGAGGTCGCCTACGTTGGATGCTCGGTAATAAGTGTAACCTCGAGCTATCCTGCCCGTCTCTTGGTTCCCTGCCACTCCCGTGTGTCCCGGCGTCCATACTACCGTATGCCTAATTGGTTCTTCGTGTAGTTGTCGTTGTGTCATGTGGTCTCCGAGGCGGAGTATGCGGAGCGGTTCGTGCCCTATTCTGCAGCGTAGGTAGCTGGGGCACGCTGTTTGCGAGTTTGTAAGGATTGTTAGAGACCGTTTAGACCGATAGCTCTCCGCTGCCGCTAAAGCGACGGCCGCTTCTTCAGCCTCGACTACCGTACAGTCTTGTAGTGATGCGCTGGTGATCTCGCGTAGGTTCGAATCGATCACCGTTGCTGCCGTGTTGCTGTTGCTCTGCCCTGCTGCTCTGGCGTATGTGGCTGCGTCCCCGTATACCGTCTTGGGGTGTTAGTGTCTTTTGTAGGTATTCAGCCCTCACCTTTCTGCGTGCTGTGTGTAGGTTGGGATCTATGTTCCTGGGTATGGGTGCTACTTTTAGTGTGCTGCGATAGTCGTCAGGAATTGTTTCAGTCCTCTGTATCTCTTGAAGTTGATCGGCGCAGCCTAGTTTGTTCAGGAGCTCCCTGCTAGATGGGGTCTTCTGTAGTCGGCGCAGTTGGAAAACTAGTTGCGTCTCTCTCAATTCCTCGAAGGTGTTCTTCGAAGGCTAGGAGCTTTTCGGCTGAGGTGTTGTGGGGAAGGTGGAGTGCGGTTCAATAGGCTTTGCGTAGAATCGCGTCCGCCCGTTGTACCTCACTCTTGATGGGATTGTAGTAGGGGAGGCTGTATGCCACTCGGATGACCGCCAGGCATCTGACGAGCTTGAGTGTGTCTTCCTCTCGCATGCCTTGGCGTCTGTGTGAGATGTGCGTGGTCATGCGGGCCACTTGTAGGGTGGGTGCCTTGGTTAGGGCGAGGGTGTGGGTGCAGCGTTGGTTTGACTGTATCCACATCCCCAGGATTCTAATGAGCGTCTTTACCGGTATCGGCTTCCCCTTGAGGTAGACGTTGAGCTTTAACTCGTCGCTGCTGGGGACTGTGCGGTTTTGCTTTCCTCTCCAAACTCTCAGGAGCTCGGGCTTCTCAGTGGAGCACGCTAGCCCTCTTGCTCTGACGTAGTCCTCTACGCAGGTGGCTGCCTCTTGTAACTTCTCTTCTTTCTCTCTGAGCGAGCCTGTGTTGACCCAGATGGTGATGCCGTCGGCATACATGGCATGGTGTATACCATCGATTTCTTTTAACTGTTTTGCCAAGCCGATCATGGCTATGTTGAAAATAGCGGGGGAGATGACTGACCCTTGAGGCGTCCCTTTGTTTGGAGTAAGGAACTTCTCTGATCGAAGCTCTCCCAGGCCAATCGTTGCCGTTCTGTTTGAAAGGAAGGATTTGACGTAGCCGTAGACTCTCCTCCCGCAGTTCAGGTCGTTTATGCCCATGAGGTTAGCCTCGTGGCTTACATTGTCAAAAACCCCCTTGATGTCCAATGCCATTATTATATTCTCCCCGCATCTGGGGACGTTCCTGAGTACTTCTTTGATTTGAAAAAGTACGTCTTGGGTCGATAATTTTGCTCTGAAGCCTAACATGCTCTGGGGATAGAGTTCGTTGTCCTCCATGTACTGTTGCAGTGTCAGCGTCACCACTCGTTCGTACAGTTTTCCCAGGCACGATGTGAGCGAGATCGGTCTGAGGTTCTCAATTTAGGAATCATGACTACCTCCGCATGCTTCCACTCCTCGGGGACGGTCTCCGCTTCCCAGTGTTTGTTGAGAAAGTCGGTTAATTGTGCGACTAACCCATCACTGAGGTTGCGGATGAGTGCGTTATTGATCTTGTCTGCAACCGCGGCCGTGTTTCTGGTTGTGTTTTGAATCGCTGCGTAGACCTCTTCTCGCGTGATGGGTCTGTCCAGGCTATATTTTTCCCTTCCCCGGTAGCGCTCTGCGTAAGCTGCTGGGTTTGTGTCCCCGAAGCACTTAACGCGTACCTTCTCCAGGAGTTCCGAGTCTGGTCCCTCGAACTGGTGGATGAACCGGAAGATGGCTTTGTCGTTTTCTGCCTTGGTTTTGGTCGGATCTATGAGAGTCTTGAGGATATGCCACGTCCTCGCTGTGTTTAAAGTTCAGTTGAGGGAGTCGCTGAATTGCTGCCAATTTTGCCTTGCCAATTGCGCCGCGTACTCCTATGCTTTCGCTGTGGCTTTTGCGATCTTAAAGGGACACCGAGGAGAACCCTCTCAAATGTTTTTTTGTTAGCAATATCTGATAGTGCGGCATTTCATGGCTTTGTTGCCGCTTGTCCGGGAGCGAAAGATGCATTTATTTCAAAGAAATTTGGATTCGAAGTTGAAAACTTTTTTCCCGCCGCTCCGATTCAAACTCGAGAACTTTTATGACGACACGGAGAACTCTTATGACGACACAGAACGGAGTGACGTGAAACGTGACGTCAACGGAGACTCCGTGATTTCTGGCCGCTAGCGGTGCGGTCTAGCAGCTGCCGAAATGAAAGCTACCGCCGCCGCACGTTGAAGGCATCTATCGGGGGTCGCTACCGTCGCTTCGTTTACGTTTGCACCGGCGTCTTGCCAGCGTTACGATGGATCCCGTTCCCGAACCCGACGACGTAGTTCTCGCAAAAACTCCGGCCTGCATTTCAGCGACCTCAGCCCCACAGAGCGTGCGATGCTTTTGAGGGAGCACGGTTAGGTTAGGCGCCGGCGGGTGGTTTCCCCCTTCCTCAGAGAGCAGCCGTCGCAAACTAAATATCATAACCCCAGTGCGGGGAGTCGCAAGGGGCCAGGACAAGGTCGGCGCTTGCGCCCATCGGAGGCTGGCCGGAGCTTTGGGGCCAACGGATTGTAATTCCTTGAACGGCGCGGTTGCACGGCGCAGCAGACGGCGTCGAGGTCTCCCACGGTTGCAAGGGCCAAGTTATTTATTTATTTTTTTGCCACAAAAAACAAACGGGTGCTCTAGGGCGGTCGCGTTTAAAGTCGGCGGCTTGAAACTAAAGCCGGCGCATGACGCTTCAACGGCTTCCGCTAGATACAACGGGTACGCTGGATCGGGCTCTCTCGCCCACTTGCATGTACCTTCAGATATGTACTTTGAATGGATTAAATTAGCCGAGCTCGGAAAGAACAGCTCCGCCCAACTGCGGCAGCTATTGAATACAACGCGCACCTCGCAGCGGAGCCAAATCAGTCTGGCCGGGCCGGCGGCGGTTGGCGCACTCGGCGCGAAATAGTGACATGCTCCAAGTCTCCCTGCCAGTGCGGTCAGAGTGCGCCGAAGCCGCCGAACGCGTCGGCGGTCAAGCGCAGTTGGAGTATAGAGGGTCTTCGCTTTGACCGCACCAACTTCGCCGTGCAGCGCGCGCGCGCGCCGCGCCGCAGCATACACGCGCCTTAGCCTGCGCTTAGCCGCGAACCAGCGTATTCGGCGGCGGCATCCATGAGAGCCACTGAAGCCCCCCGCCCACTCACTGAATAAAAGAAAAGAGGTCCCGTGAAGAGGTTCGGAATCGAACCAGGGTCTATCGGCGTTTAAGGCGGAGACGCCACCACTCCGCCACGACGGCTCAAGGTACAGCCGTCAATAAAGGCGCTTTTAGTGAATGCACTCTTCTGATGCAGAAATCTCCGCGCTTTCGCTAGGTATATCCTGGCCTAACAGAGCTAGCCATCAGAAATTTTCCTGAACTGCCTTGTACCTTGTCTCCCGTCCCTAATAAACAATTTCCGTTAAGTAGTTTGAAGTTGACTGGCACATACGGGAATGTTTCGCCGGGCAAGCGTGCGAATACACAAGTGCTGCCTTGTACGATCACCGACCATCGTGCCATCATAGCTTTTCATCGACCGTGGCGATCATCTGACAAGCCTTAGCAGGCTCCTTCAAAGGTTAACTAGAACTTGAAGCGGCACTTGGAGTTCCTCTGCTGTTCGGTGCTTGTAAAACGAGGCGCGTCAAAAACAAAACCACGGGGCACGCAAAGCTCATAGACGCGAAGCGCCATAAAAAATCGAAACTCTCCTGGCCGCCTGTGGCGCCGCCAAGCATCGGTTTTCTTTGCTTCCAACATTCAGGTTGTCCTTTGCCTGCCTTCCTTGTGTGATAAAAGTTCACTATTGGTTTTAAAAGAAAACTTACTTCACTATTGATCTGCACAACCGACCTTCGTCAGCTTCAGAGATTCGCCAATCCATGTAAGATGGAAAATTCCTCCAAGGTGGCGTCTCTTGTCCTATGGCGTCACCATGCTTGTACTTGCGAGATTGGCCTGTGGTGGCGATACCTGTATTTTGGTTCTTGCTATTTTCTACCTTACAAGAGCTTTGTTTTCAGTAAGAGGGGCGTTTTTATAATCAGGAGCTGGTATTCTATCGATACAAGCCAACTTCAATTTCTCCTTAGTGTCCCTTTAAGCTTTAGCTTCCTGTTGTACTTTTGTTTCTTCCACCTGTTTGTGAGCCCGCGTCTAGCTTCCCACAGCTTGAGCAGCTTGGCGTCTACCTCGGGTGTCTGCGTCGTTCGCGCGATTTCTTTGGTGTACTTGCGCTGTTTTTCCTTGAGCATGTTTCCCCACTCTTCTATCGATTGGATTCCGTTCTGGGCGAGATTCCCATCGCATGCCTCGCGAAAAGCGCTCCAGTCCGCAATTTTTGCCGATCCCAGCTGACGCTTTGGCCTGTCCGAGGTTGCTTGCGTCTTGAGTATGTAGTGGTCACTACCCAGGTTCTCTAACAGGTTCGCCCACTCTGCTTGTTCCGCTCCTCGTATGAACGTGAGGTCGGGGCAGGTGTCGGTACTAACGCTGTTTCCGATTCTGGTTGGAGTGTCTGGGTCTGTGAGGAGGTTGCAGTCGGTGTTCTCTGCTGCCTCCGTTAGCGTTTTGCCTTTTGGGTTTGCTGTTTGGTATCCCCAGCTTTTGTCCATGGCGTTAAAGTCTCCTATGATAATTAGCGTGTTGTCTTTCGCTAGTTAGCGTGCTACGTGGAAAAGCTCGTAGAATTTTGCCTTCTTCTGTTTCGGGGGGCTGTATGCATTCACAATAAAGATACTGCCCCTCTTTCTTTTCTTCTTTGGTATAATTTCTACTGTCACATGCTCTACGTCGGTGTCGGATATCCTGTCGAGGCTTATGACGATGAGAGCCTTGCTGACTAGGGTTGCCGTTCTTCCTTTCTCTTGAGTCTCGTAACACGTGTATCCTGCGAGTGTTGGTGTGCGTGGTGCCCGTATCTTGAAGCGCTATGATGTCGGGCGGTGTTTGTTGTGTGAGAATGTATTGTTGGAGGAGGCCCTGCTTCTTACGGTAACCTCTGCAGTTTCATTGCCATATATCTAAGGTTTCTTGTTTGCTTAAAGTTGTACTGGCCATGTTTAAGCTTCGGTGCTGTTTGCGGATGTGTTGGCGAGGGCTGGCAGCGCGGGGCGGTAGTAGGCCTTCTCTCTAATGTTCTTGGTAAACTTCTGCTTGCGGATGCTGCTCTGGAGCTCTGTGACTTGTAATTGCACTTGCTGCATTTGTTGCTCCTGTTGCAGCATCATCTGCTGCATCATTTGCTGAATATCTGCTTTAAACTTGGCGAAGTCCTCGTTGCCTGCTTGCGACGGGGCTTGGGTTTGTACGGTTTGCGGCTGCGGAGGGCTGTTCGACCTGAGGTCTCGCACTGCCTTCATTAGCTCTGCTATTTGGCGCTGTAGCTCTTTATGCCTAGCGCGTGATGGCTCTAATTCGCGTCTCAGCGCTATTTTCTCCGCGTCCTCCTTTCTAGGCTGTTCGCGGTTGCTGTTTGTGTTGTTGTCCTGTTTGTTATGGTGCCTTCGACTGGTCGCTACCGCGATCCGGTTAGGATCTGGCAGAGTGGGAGCCGCTCTCGTTCTGAACGCATAGCGAGGCTAGTCAAGCCGAATGGTCAGCGAGTTTTTAGAGCGGAAACGCAGGAGGCAGAAGGGCGACTAACTTCCGGAACCACTACGCGGCACCGCTGCTGATGTCAACAGTAGGCGCACGTAAGGCACTTGGCAGCGACAGGGGCAGCGGGACAAAGCCTGACCGACCGCACGCTTTTTCTTGTCACCCACAGATACCCCTGATCAGCTGTGCTGTGCCGTAATCCACGTGCCAAGATTTTTATCCTTCGGAAAAGAACTTTTTGTGACGTCACGGCCACGCCTGCGGTGCCTACGTATCGCAAGTTATTTCTGCCCATCGCCGAGGACTGCAACGACAGGGAACCACCACCAGGGGCCATCAACTACATAAGCGCCCTTTCACAATGTGTACGTCATGTTGTGAAGAACAAATAAAAAAATGAATGAATGAATGAATGACCAGCGTCTACCTCACTTGGCAGCGACAGGGGCAGCGGGACAAAGCCTGACCGACCGCACGCTTTTTCTTGTCACCCACAGGTCTGTGGTTATTGCTCCTTTTTACGTTTATAGTATTATAGTACCTTTTGCTGCTGTCGCTGCCAAGCTGACGTTGCCTGCGAAATATGCCTATTGATGTCGAGAAGCTACGTGAAGAACTCCGAATAGAATTCCGAAAGGAAATTGCTTCGTTGCGTAGCTCAATCGAGAGGGATGTTCGGAAAGAGTGCCGCGAATTATCCAACAGTGTTGAATTTTGCTCCAAAAAATTTGATGACATAGCTGCTGAGTTTGCAGCGCTTAAGGAAGAAAACAAGGTACTCAGAGCTGAAAATGCTACACTGTCATCCGAGCGTGATGGACTCAAGAAGCTTGTAGAAGACTTTGAACAGCGATGCACTGTTCTAGAGCAGTTTTCGAGAAATAAAAACATTGAAATTAAGGGTGTTCCCGAAACTGAGCCGGAGAACCTTCAAGACACATTACAGAGGGTTGGTGAAGTGACCAATGAGTCCATAGCGCTCGATGACATTGATGCTTGTCACCGTGTTCCTACCAAGAATACCACAATCCCGAACATCATTGTGCAGTTTCGCAACCGCTTGAAGCGGGACACCGTTCTAACAAAGGCGAAAAAAACCAATATGACTACAAGCGACCTTGGCCACCCCGGACAAACTTCCATTTACATAAACGAGCACTTGTGTCCTGCCTTGAAAAAGCTGCTAGGAATGGCAATTTCGCGTAAAAAGGAGAAAAGCTGGAAATTCGTCTGGACACGTCTTGGCCACATTCTAGCTAGAAGGAACGAAAGTTCGGATGTGGTCAGGATTGTTTGCCTAAAAGACTTAGACAAGTTAAACTAGGCGTCCCCTCCCATGCATTCTTTTTGTTACTAATGTGGTATCCGGCTTCTTTACACATAATGATGCTTCATCTTTGTACGCAAAAAACAAAAAAACCTCAATTTTTTTTCATCTGAACGCACAGTCACTCTGTAACAAAGAAGATGAAGTTGTTGCCCTTTTGGATGATTTTACCTTTGATTTTGATGTTATTATGATAACCGAAACGTGGTATAAAAAGATACGGTGCCACTGAAGCTGCCGCCGTACGATATTTATCTCCAATCTCGCCTGAATAAAAAGGGCGGAGGCGTGTTGATAGCTTTAAAGAAATGTTTCCAATGCTGCCTTATTCCAGAATTCTCAAAAACGAACGAAAATTATGAGATAATTTCTTTGAAATCTGGCAGTAATGTATTTTCTGCTGTATACCGTACCCCAGCTGGTAACATCTCAGTCCTTTTTTCCTTTTTAGATCTAATGTTATCTTGGGTAACCGAAAATGACTTAAAGCTAATACTAGTGGTGACCTTAATATTGACTTTTCGTCCTCATCTCCTGAGTCACAAGAAGCAAACAGGTTGTTCGAATGTTACGCCCTTACCAACTTCATAAATGAAGAAACGCGAGCGTTAACACAGACATCCATTGATGTTTTCTGTAGCAATGTGTCAAAGGAATTTATCAAGCCTGGAGTGGTACTAGCGCAAGTTAGTGATCACCTGCCAATTTTTCTTTTTGTCGAGTTGCCAACCGCATTCCGAAAGAGTAAGCCTTCCTATATGACATACCAGTGCATAACAAAACAAACTATCGAAAATTTTAGTAATGAAATACGAAAAGTCGACTGGAATCACGTCTACAAAATAACTGACCCTAGCAAAGCATATGACGCATTTATAAACACACTAAAATTTTTGTACAATAAATGTTTCCCTTATAAAACAACTAAGAGGCCTAGTAAAGCGCGCAAGCCCTGGATAAATCGTCGTTGCTTAAATATGATTCAAAAGAAAAATAATCTTTTTAAACGGTTTCTTCGAACTAGGTCTTCCGACGACTTAGCCAAATTTAAATCATATCGCAACAATGTAACTTCATTTCTTCGAGAAACCAGGAAGGAATACATGGAAAAATGATTTTCTGGTAATGTACAGAATCGAAGCGACCTCATGTGGAAAGAAATAAATAAAGTTCTAAACCGTACAGAACAGGAACCCGTCGAGCTAGAAATCTTCGTCCGAAATCAGAAACTTTCGGGAAAAGAACTAGCAGATACTTTTAATAATTACTTCGTGTCTTTAGTTAACAGTGTATATAATCCTGATTCCCTGAGCTATCTGAAATCTAGAAATCACAGTAGTGCATTTTTATCACCAACAGATCGCAGTAAAATTAAAAGCTGTTTTCTTGCTCTCCGAACGAGTAGTACAAGGGACGTAAATGATCTAAAAATTCAACCTATTAAACATACCATTGATCTAATTAGTCCTGTTTTAGAGCATATATTTAATCTATGCTTTCTGCAGGGAGTTTTCCCACAAGCCATGCAAGTTGCTAGGGTGACAGTAGTTTTTAAAGGTGGCGAGAAAAATAACTTGTCGAACTATCGTCCCATATCAATCCTCTCCATTTTTTCAAAATGCCTAGAGAAACTGCTGTACAAAAGGATCCTTAGCTTTTGTATCAAACATAACTTATTGACACCTCATCAACATGGTCTTAGAAGTGGCCACTCCACAGATACAGCGCTTTTAACTCAAAAGGAAATAATCCTGCAATCTTTCGAACAGCACCAATTAACTCTCGGTGTATTTGTAGATTACTCAAAGGCATTTAATTCTATTAATAATCAGACAATGCTAGCTAAACTTGAGTTCTATGGCTTCCGTGGCGTTTTTCATAACATATTGAACTCTTATTTATCTGCGCGAGTACAACAAGTAGTAATTAACAATAAATTATCCGACCCGTAATCAGTTTTAGCAGGCGTCCCGCAAAGGAAGCATATTGGGGCCTCTACTTTTTATCATCTACATTAATGACATCGTTCTCATTGACCCACGCCCAACATTTATAATATATGCTGATGATACTAGTTTATTTTTCAACTCTAGCAATATACAAAATCTGACTGAACAAGCAAACACGTGTTTACATCTTTTAAATCATTGGTCGATCGTCAACTCACTATCTATAAACATAAATAAAACAAAAGTCGTGCTTTTTAGGCCAAGAAATAAAATAGTGTGCGATAGCGACATTTTACTTCGGATTGGGTCTGTGCCTTTAGAAGTTGTCTCCGTCGTAAAAAGCCTTGGATTATATTTTGAGAAGCATTTATCGTGGTCAACACATGTCGATAAAACAGCGGACAAGCTGTCAAAAATAACTGGTGTGTTAAGTAAACTACGCTATTTTCTGCCACAAAAAGTGAAACTAATTTTTTATAATTCCATGTTTGCTTCCGTTTTAAACTACGGTTTCACGGTATGGGGAACTACCACACTCTCAAACTTAAACGGTTACATGTAATCCAAAAACGAGCCATAAGAAGCACTGCAAGCATCCCCCGCGACGTTACGACAAAACCCCTTTTTAATGCCTTCCACATAACTCCAATACACGAGCTATATAATGTCAACTTAATAAAACGATATAGGAGAAGTAATACCTATCGTAATTTTCTTGAAACTTTGTCTCAACTAACACCTAGAGAACACACTTATGCCATAAGAAACCGCGATAAATGGTTCATTCCCCAAATACGAACTATGCACGTCAAATGCTCAGCTACCTCTTACCATTATTGCTAAATGCTTTGTGTTAGTCTTACAAACCAGTATTTTTGCATCTTATTTCTTTTCCTGTTTTGTCTGTCTTTATCTCTTTTTTATTTTTTCCGAGTCAGTTGTGTCTCGCTTATTTTTCCTCAAACGCAAGTGTTATGTTAGTTGCTGCCAATATATGTAATCAAACAAACCTTGAAACCTTGTACGGGGGCGCAGGCGCGCAATCAAGCTCCAGTGAGAGCTTTTTGTCAGCGCCCCTAACTTCTGGATGATGTAAATAAAGATTTGATTGATTGATTGATTGATTGATTGATTGATTGATTGATTACCTATAGCCGCCCATAGCCTGTATCGATCGCTACCCCGACTTTCTGTCCCACGGGACGCTCATTTTTCGAACATCGCCTTGTGGAAAGCACTGTCGTCCTTGTCTAAGCTGCTGCTGGAATCAACTGTTGTCGTGCGACAGCAACACAAACCGCGTTCCTAGCGTACTTATCCGGCGCCTCTTGGACATTTTACCTCACACAGCGCGGCACCCGCAAAACACAACACAGCAAGGACGCTACTCCTGCGTGAAAAGCCTACACTTGCTTCTGTCTACGCGCAGGGGACGCCGAGGCCTCGCACCGCTTTCGCGAAATGGCGGAAGTGGATCTGTCACGTGGACTCGTCTCGGAGCCGCTCCGACTTTTTTCTCGGAGCGCATCAGAGCGCTCTGAGCTGGATGCGAGAGTTCAGAAATAACCAGCCGAATGTAGTCAGAGCGGCCGGTTTCGACCAGCCGAATGTGCGGTCGCCTCTCAGAGCGCTCTAGAGCGATCTAAAGCGACCAGTCGAAGACACCATTAGCTACCCCACCCGAGTGCGGAGCAAACCAGGGGTTTTCGGCTCCCCAGCTCACCTTAACGCCACCGCTTTTTCGGGTAGGCTCCTTGCTCTTCTTCTGCTGCTGCCGCGGCTGCTGGCTCCTTCCCTTGATGGTCGGGGGTGGCAGGGGCGAGAAGGACCATGACCGGCTCCGTGAACGGCTCCGCGACGCTCGGGATCTCGAACAGCTCCGCGAGTTCTCCCCTCCGAGCTGAACCACCTCGGCTTCTTGCTGCGGTAGTCCCGGCTGCGGCGTCTGATCTCGCGTCTGCCGCCGTTGTTGCCGCCGTTGACATTGCCTCGCAGCTCCCTGGCTTTCTTTAGTCAGTCTTGGCACTCCTTCGATAGAGTAGCGTGGTTGCCTCCGTAGATCAGGCATCTCGGGGAACACTGGTGATCGTTTGGCGGGTTCTGCATCCCGCACTGTTTGCAAGCCTTGGCGTCTCGTTTGCCCTGACTTGGCTTCCCTTGCCTTGCTTTGCCTGCCTGCCTGTCTGCCTTGCCCTGCCTTGCCCTGCCCTGCCCTGCCTTGCCCTGCCTTGACTTGCCCTGCCCTGACTTGGCTTCCCTTGCCTGCCTTGCCTGCCTTGCCTTGCGTGCCTGCCTGCCTTGACTTGCCTTGCCTTGCCCTGCCTGCCTTGCCTTGCCTGCCTGCCTTGACTTGCCTTGCCCTGCCCTGCCCTACCTTGCCCTGCCTTGCGCTGCCTTGCCTGCCTGCCTTGGCTCTCTCCGACTTGGTGTGCTTTCCTTTGGGCGGGACCGTCGTCGCGTTGCATATTTTGGTGGCAGCGGTGGGATGGCGCTTACCCGCGCTCGGAAACAGGATGCGGAGGGGGCCGTGGATGGCGGGCAACCTCTGGCTGACGCGGCACACGGCGCGGCGGACAGCGCCGCTGCTCTCGGGTATTCCGACGGCCTGCCCATTTCCCTGACGCTGGAGGCCGCCTTTGACCGCCTCCATCGACGCCTGGACCGGCTGTTCTAGCGGCTGGAGAAGGTGGAGCAAGAATATGGCGTCTGTGGCGATGAGGCTGCGCCGCACCAACCGGTTAGGACAATGGGTGAGCAAGGGGCCAGGACCAAGCTGGCTGCAGGTGGCGACGAGCGTGAGCGTGAGCGGAAGAGGATAGTGCGTTGGCCGGGAAGTGGAGGCGAATTAGGTGCCTGTGACTGTTCCCGTGCCGCACCCAGTTGTCCCGCAAACGCCCGTAGTGTCGATGCAGCCTGCTTGAAGGTCGGTGTGGGGTCGGTTGTCCCGCACCATGTGATGCTTGCCGCCTCGCTCACAAGGAGTGATCGTAGCAGGTGTGTGACGCTCTTCGGCGACTGCAGGCGCCTGCACCCAGCTCACAAACTTTGAAGTCAACGAACAGCTTGACCGCTTCCTTTCTCCGGGCCCACGTTGCACCACTCCAGGGAAACCTGTATCAAATGCCGAGATGTCTCCATTCGGAGAAGAATGGCGCGATCACAAGTTCCGAAGTGTCGGTTCGGAGTCTAGACATGAAAGCGACCCCATCTTCCACGGTAAAACTAGAAGAGGCCAAGCCTGGAGATGCGCCTCCAGAAGCGAACACGAAGCATCAGGAGCAGATCGAAGAGCCGGAGGCCAACAGTGCCGCCGAAGCCGAAAAGCTGGCTAAGCTTGAGGTGAATGGCTTACTGGAACCACTGTCTGAAGGCGAGCGGGAGCCCTCACCGTTTTCGTACGCGGAAGAACCACCTACAAGCAGCTCCGAGATATACCTGGACAGTTTGGTATCAAACGGGACATCAACGCCATCACCGCGTGCTGATGCCTACCGCGAATAAAGCTATGCTTCTGAGAACCTTCGCCCGGAATACCGAGTGGCTCATCTGGAAGTGCTCGATGCCTTTCTCAAAGAATGCAACCCCATCCGGGGGGGGGGGGGTACCGCAAGATGTGCAAGAACAACAGGGAGCTCTTCCTATCTGTGGGTCACCGTCGACCACTCCATCGGACGCCATCTTGAGGGGCACCAGCGCGGAGTCTGCGGAGCCTTCCGGCACCTTTCGCCCCGCCTCGCTGCTCTGGTGTCGGCGCCCATTGCTGTGGGACGGCATCACTTGAGGCTGCCGTAATTTCAGGCTGTCCTCTCTGGACTCGAGCAACCTGCACCGTCGCACTTCGTCGTGCTAGACTTTCTTTCTCCCCCCCCACCCCGATATTGCCCTGGTCGCCGTAGACCCGTGAGGCCGATGGTCCAGACCCCTCCCTTCCCCCCATCCCCGATGAATAGGTGTTAGGGGAATAAGCGCCCTGGGCACGGCGTACGCCGACCGATTGCCCTGCGCCGAAGATGAGGCGCGGGGAGCGCGCGAAGGAGCGAGCGCGCGCCGACGAAGACAAAGATTGGGGCCCCCCGGCGGTGTTCCTTTGGCTCTCTCCGACTTTGTGTGCTTTCCTTTGAGCGGAACCGTCGTCCAGTTGCATATTTTGGTGGCAGCGGTGGGGAGAGAAACCATATGTTTCTCCTAGGACTTTCCACAGTGTTTAAAATTGGTCTTTTTGAATTGGAAGAGCGTTTTTTCGGCATAGCACTGTCAGCTGTGCAGTACATGAGAATACAGTTAAGACGTGCTAACCAGCAGGCTGGCGAACTAGTATTGAATAGTTACACCTCCACCTACATGAACTGAGAATACATGAGAGTACAGCTAGCACGTGCTAACCATGAGAATACAGCTAAGACGTGCTAACCAGCACGCTGGTTAAATAATATTGACTAGTTCCACCTCCACTTACATGAACTGGAGAGGTTGTTTTGCCTGCAAGCTTCTCGAAAGCACATCTGTTTTGGAGCGACGCAGCCCAAAATGGTTCGGCCACAACGCTGAGGGTAACCCCCGAAATTCTAAAAACTGATATGAATATTATGGTGGGCTACACGGAACTCAATAAATAAGGTACCTAACAGAAATAGTTAAAGAGGTAACTACTCAATAATAATTCACCAGCCTGTTAGTTAGCTCGTCTTGCCTGTATGCTGATGTTCCACATCACTGACAACGCTACGCCGAAGAAGGCAGGTCGAGTTTTAAAAATAATGGAAATATTAAGTTAAAAATCCTGCGTATATGAGGGTGCTCAAAGGAGGACGGAAATCGAGGCCCCATGAATGCTTCTTGTTTTCAATTATATTTTATTATGTGATGGAAAAATGTGTCCACACAAGGGAATCGAAATTAGGTTTGGAAGAAATGCCGTAGTTGAAAAAACATGATTTCACACGACGTAAAAAACGACGGTTATACGATTTCAGAAAATCGGTAGCTTGAATCCCCAGAGAAAGCAAAATAAAATTTTGGGCAACTTGGTTACATATTCAATAATTGTATGCGAACGTCTCTGTTGGAGGCAATGCAAAGTAATGTTTTGCTGCTATAATTTCGCAGTAACATAATCGCAAACATTGTTCTAAATGTAAGGCATTCCAATAATGGCAGGTTTTAGGACAATAATTGGAGTAGTGAGAACCGGAAGCTGAAATATATTTTTCAGTTTTTTTCTGTCTTTTTTATTATCGTCACACAACGTTCGCTAAGCGAATTATTTTTGATTAGGCGTTGTAATCATTCTGAAAGTTAAAAAAACAAGCCCTCCGATTTTGTTTAACAGTTTAACATTTCCCTGAAAGACCTTTCTATATATAGAGAAAAAGGTGCGGCATTATATTGTTGTAAACTAAAATTAAAGGCACAACCGATAATTTAGTTCAGTAACTATTACTGGATACTTGTTAAATGTTACTTTTTAGTTAGCATATTGGCATGATCCAACGTTAATATAGATCCTCTATTTCGCGTAAAAACCGCAGCGCTGGCTGAGAGGTTATGGCGCTCGTATGCGGACCTGGAAGGCGCGGGTTTGATCCTGGCCGTGGCTGTCGTGTTTCGATGGAGGCCAAATTCTAGAGAACCGTGTACAGTGCGATGTCAGTGCCATAAAAGTACTTCAGGTGGTCGAAATTTCCGGACTCGTTCACTGCGGCGTCCCCCATAGCCTGGGTGACTTTGGGACGTTAAAAACCCATAAACCAAAACAATCTATTTCGCGCAATCTCTCCAAAGTTCGCTAAATCCTGCAAATAAAAAAATTCTGTCCTTTCTAACTTGTACCTTATAATGTATTTCATTGTTCAGCTATCGTGAATATTGAGTTATCTTTCTTTATTTATCGTCTCTTAATGAATTTTGCACGTCCGATGGTTCCATATAGGTATCATTATTTGTGGTTTTTTAGGTGCGCGAGTTTTCAAGTATAACATCAGTACTTTGAAGCGAAAATGATTGTTTAATTTTCCGAAAAATTAACACTGAGGCACAAGCCGGATCAGGTTCAATTAATCCATGGACTTTCTTTACATAAGAAATATGCAGCGTGGATTAGACGAATAATGCTATGGGCTCGCTTATATAGCGATTTGCGGTACAAAATGCATACCGCACTGAAGTAATCTTGTGAATTTGTATGTCTTAGGCAACGCGCAATGTTCCCCAACTAAAAAGCTTTTTCAGGCGCACGACTCAGTTTCCGCAAACCGTATTACCGAATAAAGGGAAACCGTGCATGTATCTAACCCTTAAAGGAGTTGTCACGTACAAGCCGGTAAATTAGTCCAACTGATGCATCTCCAAAAAGTGGTGTAGGCGATAAAGTATTTGCTGAATTGAATTCAACATCTTTACGTTCGATACATTTGTTTGCCATGTACTTTCTCAACTCTCTTCCCTACTCTCCTAAAAGTCACACCGCATGCCCTCTTATCCAATAGGTGTGTAGCGTTTGTTAACTAGCCCACCATAATCATTGCACGCATTTTTGCTGTGCCCTTTGGCCGGAAATATCGGCTTTGTTATTTGATATTCCTTGTGGTGGACGAGGTGAAATTAATATTTTCTCTTACTGGAACTGGAAGTCCTGTCATTCGCTTAAATTGCCTTGGTGTATTGATGTACAAGTTGTGCTGACGCATGTGCGCCTTCATTCCCACAGATCCAGCCGCGCAAGTGCTGGCTCGTGAGATATTGCGTTGGATATAGTCACAAATCTCCACGTCCTGTTTTTTGAGGTGGAAATGCATAACTAAGCTTCTTTTTGCCCACGGTGTGCTTTGACTGAATGTGGAGACCCAATTGTTTGGTACTAGACCATTCGAAATTGAAGAGCCTTAAGTAACAGTACTGGAAGATTTATATGGCTGGTGCACAGCTACCGTAATTATACATATTTCTAGCGCAGCCAGGACAGCGACACAAACAACAGAGACAAACACAAGCGCTAACTTGCAACTGTTTTATTGAGGGAACTGCAACGGTATATGAAAATATGAAACCACGGGCCTGCACCGGCGCAGCTTAATATTTCACTTAGAAACAGCCAGAGAAAAAGTCATCGCACTACACATGATAGGAAATACACCTCTGAGTTGTACAATGCACCTGTAGTGTCACTCACAGAATCTGATCCTGACTTATAAAAAAATGACTTCAAAGTTTCACGAGTGGCTTTTTTATTACTCCTGCATAGGATTGACATGCAACGGAAACGTGGTTCACAAGTCCTGCAAGCAATGCAGTGATCAATAAGATTCGTGCGCTCCCTATTAGCCAGGTCTCTTTCATGCTCCCTGGGTCGGTCGTTAACACAACGCCCGTCTAGCCGATGTACATTTTGCCACAAGACAGGGGAATATTATATACAGCGTTCATGACGCACTTAACAAAACGTTTCTCGTGGTTCTTTTGACAGCCCCCTTTTTTGTGTTCTCATGCGATGCGACCGCAAACTTGAGCAAGTTTCCTGGGGGCTGAAAAAACCACCGGCACGTCGAACCAATTCGCCACCTTTTTTTAAATTGTGAGTGACCTTCTGCAGGTAGGGAACAACTTCTGGTCTCTGTTGACTGTTCAGGAGCTTCGCAGCAGTCGTACGCGTTTCGGTCGTCATTTTCTTCGGCAGCATTTCCGCCGCCGATGCCATGACGACCCAGTGTAGCCAGCTGAAAACAGCGTACCTAAATGATAATTACTCCATGATCCCCGAACAGCGGATTCCAGGCAGAGAGCTAGAATGCCTTTCTTTACTAATTTGGAAAGGGCAGAACTGTATGGCAAGACCTCTTTTGTGCACGAGGGGAATACGCCCAGCAAACATGCCCTTCTTTGAGTATTAAACATAAGTCTAAGAACGGGAGAGTGCCTTCCTGCGGAAGCTCTTAAGTAAAAATGAGTCCTTTTCCAAGAACTTTAAAAGCATCGAGAAAGATCTGTGTGCGGCGGCTGCGTTTTTATGGAGGAAAAACGCTGAAGGCGCCCGTGTGCTGTGCGATGTCAGTGCACGTTAAAGATCCCCAGGTGGTCGAAATTATTCCGGAGCCCTCCACTACGGCACCTCTTCTTCCTTTCTTCTTTCACTCCCTCCTTTACCCTTCCCTTGCGGCGGGGTTCAGGTGTCCAACGATATATGAGACAGATACTGCGCCATTTCCTTTCCCCCAAAACCAATTATTATTATTATTATTTCTCATTTGAAATGGAACATTGTTCAATACAATTAAAAAGTCGTCGATACAACGAAAAACTTTATGAGTTTTGTCACTGTTAAATGATTAAAGAGATCGTGTAACGAGCGATCGATGTATGATAAAAAGATGCACAATACCGGTGCGTAAATGAACGTATACAAATACCTTTCCTTTGCAGATAAAACTGGTCGTTAAAGTTGATAAAATTGCTAAAAAAATAAAACTCTAAAAGGGCGAAAGACTTATCCATCGTCATGCCAGCTGCATTTTGGAACTCAACAACACCATTTTCATCTGTGGAGTCTTTGACGGCAGCGAAAAGTTGAGTATGAGGCACAGCATAAAAGAGCTCCTCCACATAGATAGAGAAGGCGTAATATTCTTCACCGTGATCTTGAAAGAAACGAAGAATGTCAAATAAATTCTTTACCAGGAACGGGTCACTTATATCGAGGACATTAAAACATTTAAAAGGAATTTACTAACACAGTGCTGCCACGTGCCACCTTCGTTCACATTGGCAGGAAACGGAGTATCCAGTTTATATGCCTTAGCGCTAAAGAAAATATGCAACGCCCCACATTCACTAACAGTTATATCTCTTGCAAGCTTCTGAAGATCTAAACTCTTGCAAAACTCGCCTGCTTTAGTCTTTATTCTTGTTTGCCCCCTTTTCACTCATGTGAAGTTTTTGTTAACGACCAATGTAGCTTTTTCATTGTACATGGACCTTGGCAAGGCAACAAAGCTTCCCATCTTATGTGCCTGCAAAAGGTGATTTTGCTTAAAAAATTTCACCACCTACTGCAGGCGATCCTCAGCACCATTAGGTTGAGTCTCTTTTACACTCATGGAAAGGCAATCTAGGCTTTCCAGGAGACACCGTTCTTGGTCTTCCTGAGGAGCCTTCTTTGCTATTCTCCGATTCAAGGCTGTGAGCTCGTGGGGAGGAACGGAAGGCTCCAGTCGGAGCTTGGGACCCTTCTCAAGAAGGCTTGAAAGAGTGGTAGGAATGGAATCGTAAGGCCGCTGCTGCTGCTACAAACCCTGGCCAAGTGACTGCTGAAAAAGTTTTGTTAGTATGAAGGAGGAATAAGCAGTTGTATTTTTTAGAAGTTTGATACTAATGAAGTCGCAACCTGGAGCAGCGGATATTTTTAGAGAGTTTATCAGTTTTGTAACACCATTAAGGTCTTATTGTAGTTATAAATTTTTTTCGTTTCCTTGACATTTTTCGGCCGAGATATGCAAAATTCCAAAGGTTAAGATGGTATGGTCGTTCAGGCATGGCAAGTAAGTAATGTTCAAAACAAAAGAAGGTTGCGTTGTAAGGACTAGAACGAGCGTATTTGAAACAGAGTCTGTAATACAAGTAGCCTCTTTTACAAGTTGTGTAAGGGAGAATACAGAGTATAAGTCAAGAAATTGTTTAGCTACTATAGAGCAGGGAATAATGGTAATGGGGTCAGTGTCCGATGCAATGCTTGGAATATTATAGTCGCCAAGTATGATGAAGGGTGCCCAGATGTAACAAGATTGATTGCATTATGTAGTTCGTTCATGAAGTTAGAATAATCAGATGGAGGACGATAACAAACTCCAATCCCATGTTGCTGGGTACTAAAAACGATGTTAGCCGAAATGAACTCTAAGGAACTGGGAACCAGAATGCATTGTGACTGTACATCTTAATTAATGTCAAAGAGAACACCACCTTCCTGTCTGGTAGTGCGGTCACAACGATAAAAGAAAAAACCGGCGGGCTGTCGGGAAGAGTTCCCAGTCGTTAAAGGGAAACTGAAACGGTTTTCAAATAGCATGAAACGCCGTGGTTGGGAACAAGGGGCTTTGAAAATAATGTGTGTAAATTTTTTCTCGATTCTGTTAGCAAATTGAGCCGCAATCGTTTGTTAAAAACCCGCCGCCGACACGCCCTCTTCGCTTCCGGAAGCGCCGAATGGGGGGAAGGAACTGGCGGAAGTGACGCCATTCAGGGGTAGTCTGCCGGCCGTCCTGCTTTGCTTGCGGCTTTTCGGCACGCGCTTTGGTGAACGAAGGATCCATAATTTGCAAAACGCAATTCTCAAGCCGGCTGAAGCAACGCGCTACGCATAAACACAGTCGGTGCTGGCCGGAGATGCCCGTAGATGACGTCACGACGACCTCGGCCATTCGCGGCTTTCTCTCGGCGCCCAGAGACGCTGGGGTCCGTTTTATTCCAAAAAAACAACTTTTTGCGTTTATTTCCACACTTTTCGAATGCGATATTCTTTTTCAGCGGGCTAAAAACTATAAAATGCCGCATGGAAATCAATTTTTTCGAAAAGTGCTTCAGCTTCCCTTTAACTTGAGGTCGAAGCGATGTCTCAGTTAACCCAATATTTTTGGCGTTATTATTATCAATTGCAGAGGCTAATTCATTACGCTTGTTAAGGATGCTACGTATGTCACAAAATAATTACTGTGTATTTAACTGGCATGCTTCCCTACCCCTCCCGTTTTCCTAGCTGGTAACATGTGATGACGCTCCACCTTGGTAAGCATCCGTATTGTGTGGTATGCGGACTCGACTGTGCTATCAGTGACGGCTATATTATCGCAGCCGAAACCCGCGACACGCATGCTGCTGCAGAGCGTTCCTTGTCGCCAGGAGGTGGTGGCGACAACGTCAGTGCTGGGTGATGTGATGGGTACTATAGTCGGATACAACTTAAGTCTGCAGTGAAGCTCCGCCCACATTCAGGACCGGCGCACAGAATTCCTCCATGACAAAAATGTAGGCCGTTGTTAAAACTTCTCTTGTCACCTAAACAAGAAGCTATCCATGAGAAAAACAGTTATAAGCTGTAGAATTTTGATACCTGGCTTGTTTAATAAAGTCAAATATTAAAAAGCTGATTTCGTTGACTTTTGTGACTGGCTAGCGGAGTAATACAGTACGCCGCGGACCGTGACCCAGTGTTAACAACTGCTGTTTTTTTTAAAGTATCCTACTATAGGCAGAATTTGTCTCTGGGTGGGAACTATTGCAGTGAGGCGTAGCAGGAGCAGCATTCGACGTGGTCGCGGGCTAACACAAAGAAGCGCAAGGAGGCAGGTCCACAGAAGCGCAGAGGGCAGTCGGGGGAGCACAACGTACAGCCAAGCTCGTGCTGAGCCTATCTGGTGCGTCGTGGAGAGGGGCGGCTGGACCGGAGACGCTGGGCGGGAGTGGCGAGGAGGCGGCCAGGGGCCGCCGAGGCTGGCAGTGCTGTGACGAAGGTGGCGTGGGTTAGAGCGAGGCTGGTGATGGGACAGCTGCTGGCGGTGGCGAAAGAGGGTCTGCAATGTCGTATAGCGCAGCGGTACGTAGCAGCTGTCGTCTAAGTGCGCCAAGACGGCCGCGCGCCGCTCATCATGTGGTCGACAGCCCAAGGCAGGGCAGGCGAGTTGGCGCAGCAGGTCGGGCGGGAAAATATCGCAGAGAACTGCGTCTCTTGAACGGCTGGATGGTGATGCCATTAAGGGACCGCGTAGCCTCGAACTGACCGAATCACCCACCGGCGCCTTGAGGCCGGAACGCCGGAAGCGGCAGGTCGAAGGCTGGGTCCTGCCAGGCCGCCATTCAAGAACGCAGCTGAAGGAGAACGGTCGGCCCGACGGGTCACCACAACGCGGAGGTCGCTCAGGAAGGCGACCGCGGCCACATTTATTGAAGGCTGCCGGAGAATAGATATATCTATGGAGCGTCGGCGGCAGCGTCCGGCCTTGGTCAATATCCCGAGAGTTATATCCAGCGTTCTCTTCAGCATTTAACCGTGGCCGGGCGCGCGCGTCGTTACAAGTTCTTCAATTTTCATCATAAGTGCTGAAACAGTTTCCGTCAAACAATACAGTTTCATATTAAGAGCAGACAGTTGCTGCGAGAAGGAGCCATCACCTGGGCAGAATGCTACGTCCGGTTGCTTAACCGAATCAACCTTGCTTGAAAGCAACTCCCACACTTCGCGTGTTACTGTACTCATTATCTTGTAGGCGTTATCAGTTACTGACGAGCAATTTTTCCCTAGGTGAAATTCGCCCTTACAGGTGCACGTCATGAATCTCCTATCTTTCGGTATGGCTATTGAGCAAGAAATACACAATGTGATGACCCCATAATGCGCAGGTCCACACGGGACGGAGAGGCAAAGAGACACCGTATGGCTCAGTTTAAACAAACAGGTATATTCAATAATTACACATGGTTAAGGTTATACATCAGAGGCTGGGGCGTCCGAGCTTACGTGCCGACGACTTCATGGGGGCGATGGAGTGGCTCCGGAGTTGGGCTCGAGCGGTTGCTGGCAGAAGCTGCACGCCGACGGGCTTCGGCGCTGAAGGCCCTCTTGGCGAACGATGTCGTCCTGAGCGTGCTTGCAGTAGAATTTCAATAGTCGTCCGTTTCTTCGAGGATGGTTCACAAACCCTTCCTCTAGTGTCGTTCGGCTTGGAAGATGAACAGGAGGCGAGCTTGTAGATGATGACAGCAGAGCATAATTTTACAACAGAACAAACTTTGCACTTCTTTACTCATCGACCGGGCAGGTTAGTGCCTAAGTAGCATCACATTACATGCTAAGCATGGAGCCCCAGCTCAGACTGGACTGCATCCGTTTACATGTGCTTTTAAGCACTTGATTAACAAAGGACTGAGGGCGGTCATTTCCAGTGGCCCGCCCAAAGCATCAATTCTCCAATCCAAAATAACATGCGAGATGGGGACAACCCCCTTGGGTTGGGCTTAGCCTCGAACCCAGAGTCTGTTAACAATACAAACTAAATAAACAACAAAAACGCCACCACTCTCTCTCAAGTGAGAGTATACACAGGCTCTCTCTTCGGAGCTAATTCACTAGCGCCTGTCTTTCCAAATTCTTGGCGAGTACTGCCTGTCCGCCATGACAGGTGTCCGTCGCGGCCCTTCTGGGAAGCTGTGTGTGCCTTCCCGGCGATAGCCCACGACAAAGGGGGGGAAGGGAAAGAATGTCGTCTTCGCGGTATCGCATAGCGTCGGCTGTGGTACGGCGCGCTCTGGCCCGCTGACAGCTCCCTTGTCCTGGAATGTAACCGGAAATTGGGGAGGATAAAGCCTGTTTCCGCGGGGCGGCGGCGGGTCCGGTTTTTCTGGTCGTCACTCAAAGAGCATGGCTGGGTAATTGATGATGCCGCTGTCACGGGTCTCCGTCTACGCCGCGCCGTCGAACGTGGATCCTCGTAGCACACACGGAATGTCACACTCGCTCACCCTCCAGAAGAATGTTCTCCGAACATTTGAGTCCACGCAGCTCCCCTTGTCTTTCTGAATCGCCTCGCACAGTGCGTCCGACAAAACACTTTTCGCTGCACTTAACACCACTGCACAACACCATATGCCTCCGCTGTCAATACTGGCGTCTCCAGGGGCAGCACTGATCTTCTTTTACAGATAAACATGAAACTCAGCACCCAAGCCTCTCCTTTCTAGTCCAAACTGGACGAAATAAATTTACCACAGTAACAAAGGAGCTCCCACTTCTAGCACGATCACGTCACAGACAAAAATATAGATAACGAAAGGAAGTAGGGCAGGTTCTGCATGCGCTCCGCATGCTCTCCTGTGCAGGTGTTACTTAATGACAGAAAGGTTTAACTACCAACTCCGATAACTTAACACATAAGCACATAGCAATGTTATGAGCTGCGGCATTACACAATTCTAACCAGTTCACAACTCCGCTCTGTTTACGCCATTAGTCCGACTTAGCTTTCCGATTTCGCAGCGGATATCGGCCTTCATGAGTCATACTAAGTAAGTCTGTGCCCCTTTGTCTGCTTTGGGACTCGCGAGGGCTCGTGGCAGGAGCCTCTCCTGGCGTTATCTGCGCGGCAACCTCGCGCGCTTCTTCTTCTAGCAATGCATGAAGTAAATCCGGTGGCATTCCGGCCGTCACCTCGGGCGCTTGCCGAACAAATGCAGGAGAGGGCGTTTCTTGTGAACTATCTGCGCGCTCCGCTTCACTTCTGTCCCCATCAAAATCCGCGCTTTCCCTTTCCTCATTTCGTGAATACTGAACCGGTGCCGACTTGAGGCGATTTGCGTGTATCCTTATCAAACGCCGGTTCACGTCTCGGACTCTGAAGTTTACCGGAGAAAGCTTCTCGACAACCTCGCACGGTCCTCTCCCCTTCGTCTGGAACTTACGAGCTAGCCCAATCTGCCTTTGGCAGTTTTCAATGTACACGCTGTCCCCCACATCAAACGGCGCGTCTCTAGCACTGCGATCGTGCACCTCCTTCCTGCGCTTCGCCGCTTTCTTTAAGGACTCCTTTGCGATGTCCCTCGCCACTTGCAAGCGCGATTCTAGCTCAACCTTATAGTCGTCCAGTGAAGCGTATGGGACACGACGGGGGCCCTCTGGCACTTCACTAGGCTGGTCCGGGTCTCGGCCGTAGAGAAGAAAGAATGGCGATTCGCCCGTGCTCTCGTGTGCTGCGGAATTGTAGGCAAACATTGCATACGGGAGCCACAAGTCCCAGTCCCGCTGGTCGCGCGAAACAAAATGCGACAGGAACCCGGCCACGGTTTGGTTCAGTCGCTCCACCGCGCCGTTGCAAGCCGGATGGTACGGTGTTGTCTGCTTCTTAGCGATCTTAAGCAGCTCGCAAACTCTCCTCATTAGCTGCGACACGAAGTTCGTTCCCCGATCTGTCAAGAGTTGCCTCGGGGGTCCATGTCGGAGCACGATCTGTTCGACAAATGCTCTTGCAACCGTGTCTGCCTTCTGATCTGGGAGTGCTACCGCTTCCGCGTATTTTGAAAGGTGGTCGACAAATACTAAAATGTACTTGTTTCCGGAAGTGGTCGTGGGCAATGGGCCCATTATGTCCATACCTGTCCGCTCGAAGGGAGCCGAAACCTCAGGGAACGGCTGAATTGGAGCTGGTCTTCGTCCCTTGGGTGTTTTTCTTTCGAGACAGGAATGACACTTCGCACAGTAGTCTCTAACATCCTGTCGCATGCCACTCCAAAAGTACAAACGCTCCACACGCCTGCGTGTCTTCGCTACGCCAAAATGACCGGCGCATGGCGCATCGTGAAACGCGCGAAGAACCCTTTCTGTCCACGACCGAGGTATGACGACTCTCTCCCAAGCGGTTTTCTCTGGTCTCCCTTTCCTGGTTGGCCTCGTGCGCCGACACAGGGTGCCGTCTTTGTCAATGAAATAACCTAGCTGTTCGGGATGAGACGGTGCGCCCTCTAAGCTTTCGATTATTCGCTTCAGGTCAGGATCTTTGCACTGCTCTGTGCGTAATTCGGCGGGGTCGACTACTGGGACAAACTCTTCTATAGCTGCCACGGCAGCTGTGCGGCTGAGTGCATCAGCATTCAGATGTGTCTTTCCTGACTTGTGCTCAACTTCAAAGCAGTATTCCTGCAGGTGTAGATTCCATCTAGCGAGTCGCGAGCTAGGGTCCCTGACACTCATCACCCATTTCAGAGGATGGCAGTCTGTGACTAGCTTGAATTTGCGGCCGTAAAGGTAGCATCTGAAGTGCTTTACTGCCCAGACAACGGCGAGGCACTCCCTTTCCGTAGCTCCGTACTTTTGCTCTGTGGGGCTCAACTGTCGGCTAGCAAAAGCAACGGGATGTTCTTTGCCCTCGATAACCTGAGATAGCACGGCACCAACTGCGAACTTTGACGCATCTGTGGCCATAACGAAGGGCAAACTAAAATCCGGGTGGCGTAACAGCGGTGAACTCATTAGCTTCCTTTTCAGGGCCCCAAAAGCATTCTCCGCGTTTTCGTCCCAACGAAAGGCGACATTTTTGGCTGTTAAGGCGGTGAGCGGCTTAGCGAGCTTGGCGAACTCCTCTATGTGCCTTCGGTAGTAACCGATCAGGCCGAGAAACTGCCGGACCTGGCGGACGCTAGTCGGGGATGGAAAATCCGAGACACACCTTAGTTTCTCAGGGTCCGGTCGCACGCCGTCAGCTGAAACAACGTGCCCGAGGTATTTCACCTCGTTTTTGAGGAATTGGCACTTAGAGGGCTTCAGTTTGAGACCCGCTGCTCTTAGTCGCACCAAAACCTGCTCAATATCGCGCAAATGGTTATCAAAACGGCCACTGTATATGATAATGTCATCCATATACACGAAGCACAGCCTCCCCAGAAGACCTGCCAGGATAACATCAGCGGTTCTCTGCCAGACAGCAGGGCTGTTGGCCAGACCCATCGGCATTCTTTTCCATTCATAGTGCCCTGAGGGCGTGTTGAATGCCGTTTTCTCGGCATCTGCCGGATCCATTGCTATCTGCCAGAATCCCGCCGCCATGTCCACTACCGTGAAGTACCTGGCAGAGCCCAGCTGAGAAAGCGTCTCCTGTATATTGGGGATGGGGTATGGATCGATGCGAGTTATGGCATTTAGTTTGCGGTAGTCCACTACCAATCGATACGAGCCATCTGGCTTTTCCACCAATAGTGCTGGTGCTCCCCAGGGTGACTTTGAGTGTTCGACAATGCCGCGATCAATCAGGTCCTGCACCTGCCGCTCCATCTCCTCACGTTGGGAGTAAGGAATCCTGTACGCACGCTGGTAAACGGGCGATCAAGTGCCGGTTTCTATCCTGTGCTTTATAACGCCACAGCAGCCCAAATCCAGGTTGGACGCGGCGAATACCTCCGAGTAGTCGTTCAGCAAACCAGCCAGAGCCTCCCTCTCCCTGGATTTTACGTGAGAAAGATCGAACGACACCTTTGGAGCAGCCGAAGGACTAGCATGCTCTACAGTTGCGAGTACCGTATCGGTGGGCTCACGTTGCTCTATCGCAGAGGTGAAGAAAGCCAATGTTTTCTTCTTGGGAAGGCTCAGTGGCTGCTGGCTACAGTTAACCACCCGTAGGGGCACTCTGTGGGCGTCATTAACTGTCACGAGGCACGCGGCTGCCTTCAGGCCATTGCTGAGAGAGTCGACCGGCTCAAGCACTCCCACGGCGCCGCTCTCTACATCTGAAGGCACAAACGCGTACAAAATGTGCTCCGACCAAGGAAGGACGACCGCCTCCTCGACCAGCCGGACGGCAACCCGCGAATATACCTTCTCCAATGATCCCACTGTTTGACGGGTGTCAATATCGCTAATGCGAATCTCAGCCCCTCTCCTGTTCAAAAACGGAACTTTTGAGCCGCCCGCATTAACCTCTTCCTCAGAGAATGAGACTACTACCTTCCTTTTTCTCAAAAAATCCTGCCCTAATATACCTGACACTCCGTTTGGCAGAGACACCGTGTCCGGGCATACGTAGCAGGGGTGCTCCAATGCAATTCCGCCGAGAGAGAAGTGTAACCGGTAGAGTCCACTTATGCCAAGAGGATCCCCCGTTATGCCTACAAATTTGGTTGCCATACCACCAGACGCTTCCAACACCTCGCGGTCCCCCTTCCTTCGAAGCGTGTTAAAACTGCTCTCCTTAAGCAATGTCACCTTTGACCCCGTATCTATCAACAATTCCATACAACAACCATTTAACTTGCAACGCACAACAGGGCATGCCTCGTCGGCCACACAAACTACCACCACCTCATCATCTACTGCTCCCTCCCCACGCTCCTCAGGCTGGGGAGGACTAACTAGTTTTTTGACTCGGTATCTGGAGCCCCGCTGTAGGCTTGCTTAGGGCGTGTCTCGCCTGCTTCTCTTTGTGGCTCCCCACGGCGCACGTTTTGGCAGAACCTGGCGATGTGTCCGCGACCCTGGCAAGCGAAGCATACGATTTCTTCAAAATCTCGCATACCGCGCCTGTAGCTTTGTGGCGGTCTCCGGTTTCCAGCGAATGGGCGCTGTTGAGCGCGCGCTTCAACCTGGCATTCTACCTGCTGAGATAGCAGCTGTTCTAAGCGATCTAACCGCTCTGTCAAGAGAGCAACCTCAGGGTTGAGCACCGCTCTCTCTATGACGCGTACTCTCGCTGCGGCTGTCGTTAACGCCTCATTTTGTTCCTCATCCAATGCGGCCTCCACGGCTTGGTCGAAATTGCTCGGCTTGCGCGAGAGCACGAACCGGCGCACGGGGTCTTGCAGACCAGCCACGAACAAAGCGGTCATTTCCTCTTTAAGTATATCCTCCGCGTATTTCTTCTTAAGCTGGTCTCCTTCCTCCTCCCTGCTTAACGTATCGCGCGCTAAGCGCTGAAGCCGCGACGCAAACGTTCGCACGTCCTCCCCTACCATCTGTCCGGCGTCACGGAACCTCCGTACTCGCACGTGACGTGGTTCAGTGTCAAAATGCTCAAACGCGAGCTTCTTAAATTCCGCAAATGATTTTGTGGATTTTACTTTTTCGTCTCGCCATGCAAAATCATGAGCAGCTCCTGCCATCTTACACCTCGCCATTCCCAGCATTTGAGCATCGGACCATCCCCCCATTTTCCCAATCTCTTCTAGCATGGAAAAGAAATCGCAGATTGGAACCCCTGTCTTATCTCCCGTAAACGTCGGAATGACGCTTCCTAATGCCAGCATGCTTGCTCCGAGCGACGGCTGTGGAGTGGGAGCTCCCTCAGATACAGTCATTTTTTTTTCAAGCCCTCCAGTGCCTCAAGCCTCTCAAATGGGGGTAAAAGTCCCACAATCAGTCCCGTGATTCCCTTTTGATTACAATTTTGAAGTCATGAATGTCACAGCATTCAGAGGATATTTGCTTTTGAGACCCCACTTCTGACACCAGTGTGATGACCCCCATAATGCGCAGGTCCACACGGGACGGAGAGGCAAAGAGACACCGTATGGCTCAGTTTAAACAAACAGGTATATTCAATAATTACACATGGTTAAGGTTATACATCAGAGGCTGGGGCGTCCGAGCTTACGTGCCGACGACTTCATGGGGGCGATGGAGTGGCTCCGGAGTTGGGCTCGAGCGGTTGCTGGCAGAAGCTGCACGCCGACGGGCTTCGGCGCTGAAGGCCCTCTTGGCGAACGATGTCGTCCTGAGCGTGCTTGCAGTAGAATTTCAATAGTCGTCCGTTTCTTCGAGGATGGTTCACAAACCCTTCCTCTAGTGTCGTTCGGCTTGGAAGATGAACAGGAGGCGAGCTTGTAGATGATGACAGCAGAGCATAATTTTACAACAGAACAAACTTTGCACTTCTTTACTCATCGACCAGGCAGGTTAGTGCCTAAGTAGCATCACATTACATGCTAAGCATGGAGCCCCAGCTCAGACTGGACTGCATCCGTTTACATGTGCTTTTAAGCACTTGATTAACAAAGGACTAAGGGCGGTCATTTCCAGTGGCCCGCCCAAAGCATCAATTCTCCAATCCAAAATAACATGCGAGATGGGGACAACCCCCTTGGGTTGGGCTTAGCCTCGAACCCAGAGTCTGTTAACAATACAAACTAAATAAACAACAAAAACGCCACCACTCTCTCTCAAGTGAGAGTATACACAGGCTCTCTCTTCGGAGCTAATTCACTAGCGCCTGTCTTTCCACATTCTTGGCGAGTACTGCCTGTCCGCCATGACAGGTGTCCGTCGCGGCCCTTCTGGGAAGCTGTGGGCGCCTTCCCGGCGATAGCCCACGACAAAGGGGGGGAAGGGAAAGAATGTCGTCTTCGCGGTATCGCATAGCGTCGGCTGTGGTACGGCGCGCTCTGGCCCGCTGACAGCTCCCTTGTCCTGGAATGTAACCGGAAATTGGGGAGGATAAAGCCTGTTTCCCCGGGGCGGCGGCGGGTCCGGTTTTTCTGGTCGTCACTCAAAGAGCATGGCTGGGTAATTGATGATGCCGCTGTCACGGGTCTCCGTCTACGCCGCGCCGTCGAACGTGGATCCTCGTAGCACACACGGAATGTCACAACAAAGAAGACATGGCGCAGTCAGCGGCAAAGCCCGAAAAGTGATAAATTACAGCAGGTGTAACCCACACGCACCTCCCAAAAGCGAAGCAAAGGTTTAGTCCAGGACAAAGGTTTCTCGCTGACTGCAACGAAGTCGACGGCCTTTAAATTATCGGTGATCGGCGGCAGGAGGACATCTTTGGCAGGTCCAGAGCCAATAAAGTCAAAGACGGCTTGTTATGATGTAACTGCGGCTTTCTTGAGATCCGCATGCGTATATCAGTCAACAGAAGCAGTTTCAAAAGTGATAGCCGTTGAAGATACGAGTGGCTTTCCAGCTGATACTGTCCTATGGCCTGCAGAGCCTGCCAAAAGCAAAGCAATGGTGTAGTCTAGAGAAAGGATTGCCGCTGACAGCCGCTCAGTCACCAACTACCAGGACCCTTCTGCGCTCTAACCGTTCGCTTGCTGCCTGTGACTGTTTCCCTCCGGATTGCGCTAGCTGCTTGTCCTGCCGCCGTACGCTACTGTCGCACGTCATCGTGCCCATTGTTACCTTTCAGTCTTGCGCGCTCAAAGCCTGCTGCACTGCCGGGCGGTAGGGTCCACGAGCCTCCTTGTTACTGCTAGTTTCCGCCTGAGGGACGACCACACTAACTGCTTCCACCACCTGACGCTGCACCGAACCGGGATGACCTGCCTGCCACAACTTGAGAGGTTCCACCTGCTCTCCTATCTGGGCCTGCTTTTCCCGCTCTTCGTTCAGCCCACTCTCAATTCGGTCCAACAGGTCGGCATTAGCCCCATCCGGCTTAAGCGGCTCGGCCGCCTGAGTATCTAGCTTAATCCGTTCCTCTCGTTCCACCTTCAGGTCCCCTTTAAGTTCCTTAATTATAGCTGCCCATGCCCATTCCAAAGTCCTAATGGCCTCCTCAAAACGCTTACATAGCCTCCACGCGAAGCTAGCCTCCTCTGCCTCGGCAAAGCTCCCGAAATTCGTCTTGTTCAAATAACACCAACGCTCGCACTCCTGGCACTGCACTAGCTCCCTGCCCACACTACACACCGTAAAAGCCCGTCAAAATTCCTAAACACCACCCTACGGCACATACACCCTCGCTAGCCTTCCTACCCCTAGGAGAACTCTTTGTCTCGCTTGTCCTCGTTGTTCCGCGCCAACTTCTTCAGTATTCCTACCCCTAACACGGATTAAAACTATCGCCCCCACATCATGTACAAAAATAAATGCCAAACGCACTTAGCTTCGCAGGAAGTCGCTGGAGCTCCAAAAAAGCGTCCTCCGACCGCGTCAGGAGCGCAGCGCGCTGCCAGTGGGTGGATGGATGGATGGATAAGGCTTAAGCCTTTAAATAGGGCGGCGGCTTAAGCCATCTAGCCATGACTTATGAAATTTTACTCGTCTTGATTTTAGCCACCAATCAAATAACCTTCGCTTGGTTAGTTCTTCCCGCTTAAAATGTGCTTTCTCTTCACTGTCCTTAAACCCCAATGCCTTGGATAAAACAGCCCCGCTGCTTTACACTGTAGGGTGAAGCCCATTACAGAAAAGTATCAAGTGTTCAGCCGTTTCCTCCTCCTCTCCGCACGCAACGCACAAAGTGTCTATCTCGTGGTATGTGACTCTATATGTCTTAGTCCGCAAAACATCCGTCCTGGCCTCAAACAACAAAGAGCTTCCCCTGCAATTATCATATATATTTGCTTTCGCAATTTCCTGCTTAAAGATCCTGTATGTTCCCAGTGACGATTTCGTTAGCATCCCTGTTTTCCACAGCGCTTTTAATGTTTCTGTAACCTTTTTCTTACCCGATAATTGCTGATTCCCCCCCCCCCCCACTGCTGCCTAATATTTACTTGTCAATTTTCAAGTTCGCTTTCTCCATTTTGGTGTCAACATTCCTTCTATACAGGTATCTGAACACTTTCCTAGCCCACTGCTTTTCCCCCATTTTCTCAATCGCTCCTCAAATGTTATCTTACTTTAGCTTCTCTGCTCTCGAACGACGCCCATCTCATATCACCTGGTACCACCTGATTTTGTGTATTGCCATGTGCTCTCAAAGCTAGCCTCCCTACGCCGCGCTGCTTATTTCTAACCTTGCTTGAACATCTGGTCTCATGCACAGGACCACATAACAGAAAGTCGGGCTAGGAACCATCACCCCTTTCCAGATCCTTCTTAGGACTTCATACCTATTGTAATTCCACAGTGCCCTATTTTTTATGACAGCTGCGTTTCTACTAGCTTTATTCATTACATATCTTTCATTATCTGTCAGATGCACAGCACCGTTATTTATCCGCACCCCAAGATACTTGGACTCATCTACTACTTCTAGCGTGAACTATTGTATTCTATGCTCGCCGCCGTCAACATTAAATATCATGACTGCAGATTTTTCCTTTCTAAACTTGAAACCTAATCTATCTCCCTCTGTACCACATATGTCTATCAACTGCTGTAAATCTTCCTTGTTGTCAGCCTTTAGCACTATATCATCCCCGTATATTAGTCCCGGTTATGACAGTTTAATCCATTCCCCTTGCTTGAAAAAAGAAAGCTTGAAGCCTAGTCCGCTCCTCTCTAGCTTTGTCTCTAGCCCTTGCATTTACAACATGAACAACAAAGGAGACATAGGACATCCTTGCCTGACCCCCCGCTGTATCTCTATAGGCCCTCATACATTTTTTCCCATTTTAAAAGCACTCTGTTACCTTTATATATATTTTTTAATATATTAATGACTCAGTTTTCCACATCCAATGTGCCCAGTATGCCCCACAAATACTCTTCGGAAAACGTTGTCGTAATCTCCCCTAAAATCCCGAAATGCTAGACATAGGAGCCTGTGTTCCTTTTCAGCAATCTCTGTACACTGCGTCAATGAAAACGAATTATCCTCCAACCTACTTTGCTTCCCGAACCCATTTTGTAGCTCCCCTAGCACCCCCTCGTTCTCCACCCAAGCCTGCAGTCTGTCGTGCATTCTTCATCTCCACCCTATAAACCACAGATGTCACTGTTATGGGAAGGTAGTTACGTCAGCTTTGTGCCCCTTTCCCTTATATATCATGTTCATTCTATATAATCGCCATTCATTGGGGACGTTGCCATCCACTATCATTTTATTCACTACCTGTATTTACGTTTGCTTGGATTTCTGTCCTACCTTCTTTATTGACATCATCAGAATACCATCTGGTCCTGTCGACGTGCCACCAGGAACCTTCTTATCTGCCCTTTCCCACTCTCCTTGCTCAAGTGAAGCAATTGCAGTAACCAGTTTATCCTCCTTCGATAAATTATGTCCAACATTTCTGTGTTTAAAATTTTCTGTCATTCTCGTTTCTATGTGTTTCATTGCTTCATACCCTTCTAGTCGAATACCCTGGTCTGTAACAATAAACCTTTGCTCTAGCCTAGTCTTATTACTCATTGCATTTAGATGTTTCCATAATTTATGAGCTGCTTTTTTATCCTTTTTATTTACTTTTGACATCCATTGGACTCTATTTCTTCTAATTTTCTCATTAATCAAATAGGATGCTTCTCTTCTACACTTTATGAAGGCATCCCATTTTCTGTCTACTTCAACTTCTGGTTCCCCCTCTTAGAATATCTGTGTTCCCTGGACGCTTCCTGACGTTTCTCTATCGCCCTCTTGACCTCCTCATCCCACCAACTCTTGGGTTTGCGTCTTTTCCCTTTTAGCTTTACTCGCACCTTAGCTAGCTCTAGCTCCAGTAATAGAGTTAATTTGGTATAAGTCCATTCTGTTTCACTATCCTCAAAAATTACTTTCTCAATTTGTTTGGCTGCTGCTTCAAATTGCTTTTCTGAGTAATAATTCTCCTCTGAATGTTCATCTCGCTTCACTCTACTTTGGGTTCTCTTCTGAAACTCAACTTGATGCGCTTGTGATCACTACGTAGACTTCTGGAACCATGTTGAACTATACTCATTACCCCTAATCTATTATACATCCTCTGTGACATTAGTGCATGATCTATCGTCGAGTGCACTCCCCGCCTAACATGTTATGAGCCCTTCACACTTCTCGGTACTGTTGCATACAACTAAATCATTCCTGTCACACATATCCATCAGCATGCTTCCTGTCGAATCTGTGTACCCATCCAGGTCTTCTATATGTGCGTTCATGTCGCCTAATATAATTATCTCGCCCTATCATCCTAGCTCATCAATGTTGCTTGCAATACATTCTAACTTTTTCCTGTTTCCCTCTTTGGCATTAGCTCCTGTCCACAGGTGCACAAAGCCGAGGTGTGTTTGCTCCCTTGCCACTTTTCCTTTAACCATAAATGTTCCTTGCATCCCAGTTTCACCCTTTTGAAAATTCACACTTTTATGAATGAATGCCCCAATTCCACCCCCCTTTCTGCTGCCCTCTGTTCTTTTGCAATATTCCCATGCGTAGTCTTGGTAACAGGGTGGTTGCTCTATGTCCCTAAGATGTGTTTCGACTAAACCATATATCATTAATTCCTCCTGCGTTAACTGTTATTTTATTTCCTCCCATTTCAGCCTATTCAAGCCACCTTGTATGTTAATGTAACCTATATCTGAATTAACTTGGCCCTGGCGCTTGTGTCTATTTCTTCTCCTACGGTTCTACTGTTTCTTTGACCTTGGTTCTTCCTTGTCTACACTGGCTCTCTCAGAGCTCTGGATCTGCTCAAAAGAGCTGTTGCCAGGCGACATGTCCTACTCGCTACCCTCTTGCCAGGGGCACCACCGTAGTGAATGCCATCCTGTGTAAAAGGATGGGAGCTGACCTCGTTCACGTCCCTGTTAACTTCCATTACCCCGTATCCTCATTAACATACCCCGTATCCTCATTAACAGTAACACTCAATAATATAATTACACGGTTAGCCTCAATCACCCTACTTTCCGTTTCGCTAGCCTGCCCCTCGACCTCTGGGATGGCCCATATGGTCACATGCCCACTCTCAGAGGCCTCTCTAAGCCTACGCGTCCCCACTTATAACTGCTTCTCGAGATTTTGGCTCGTCCCTTTGAGCACATCGTTGAGACCAGCATGGATAACGACAAGGTGTTCGCCATCCATGTTGCCCCCTACCGCCTCCTGGGCTTTGGCCAAGGCATGTACCATGCACTTCCCTTACTGGGCCTCCACCTGCGCCCACCTGTCTGCCTTCAGTGTCGTCAAAACGAATCCCTCAACCATCGCTAAGTTGCAGTCACCGACTACCAGAACCCTCGTGCGCTCTGACCATTCGCTTCCTAACTGCGGCTGTTGCCCTCCAGATCGCACTAGCTGTCTCTCTCGCCGCCGTACGCTACTGTCGCGAGTCTCCGTGCCGGTTTTTACCTCTCTGTCTTCCGCACTCGAAGCCTGCTGCGCTACAGCATTGTAGGATCGACGAGCCTCGTCCCCCAACTGACACAGCTCCGAACCGGGGTGCCCTGCCGGCCGCGACCTGAGCGCTTGTACCTGTTCTTCTAGCTGGACTCGCTTTTCCCGCTCCTTTTTCAGCTGGCCAACACTTCGCTCCAGCAGGTCGGCATTAGCCTCCTCCTTCTTAATCGACTCGGAGACCAGAGTTTCTAGCTTAATCCATTCCTCTCGTGGCACTCTCAGGTCCCCTTTTGAGTTCCTTAATCGTAGCTGCCCATTCCCATTTCAACGTCCGAACGGCCTCCTCAAAACGCTTACATATCTTGCACGCGAAGCTAGCCCCATCTGCCTCGGCTAAGCTCCTGAACTTGGTCTCGTCTAAATGGCACCAACGGTCGCACTCCTGGCACTGCACTAACTCCCCGTCCACCTTGAGTTTCCTAGCTTGCCGACCCATCGTCCGGCCGACTACGCAACATAAAAACCCGCCAGAATTCCTACACGAGAACCTTCGTCACTACGCAACGTAAAAGCCCGCCAATATTCTTACACAAAAACCTTCCACACAACGCAACGTAAAAGCCCGCCAATATTCTTTCACAAAAACCTTCGGCACTACGCAACGTAAAAGCCCGCCAAAATTCCTACAAAAAAAACTTCGGCACACACACTTACACTAGCCTTCCTACCATTAGCACGGTTTAAAACTACCGCCCCTACAGCATACACAAGCGCAAATACCAAAAAAAAGCACTTAGCTTCGGACGTAGTCGCTGGAGCTCCGAAAAAAGCGTCCTCCTCCGACGGCGTCACGAGCCAAAATCCCGAGATGGGTAGGCCCAGCGCCCACTTGACGCAATGCCTAATAAGTGCGTCTATGCTATCTTTCTCGTTCGCCCTAATATTGAGGAGCGGCGTGGAGTCGCATATTCGACTAATAATGTACGCCTGCGTCAATTTCATAACGCTTCGTTCTTTCCAGCCCCTGCCCTTGAGCGCAACCCTCCTGAAGATCCGTGTTTCTTGCACATCGTAGTGGCTGAGCTTCTTGATAGTTCCTTCGTTATATCCGCCCTCTTGGATAAAGACTCCGAGGATCCTGATTTAATGAACTTTGGACACGGCTTCGCGGTCAACCTTAATTTCGAAATTCCAGTCGCGCTTGAACCGGAGCGCTTTCGGATTGTATATGAAGAGTTCGGATTTTTGCGGCGGTCTCCCCATTCCTTTTCATCAGGGCGATGAGGGCCCTTCTCGCCGCCCTCAGGGGCATAGAAGGCATAAAATTTAGCATGTACGCGGGTGATGTTGACCTCTGGATGAACAGTGGCAGTGACGCCAGCATAGAAGAGCACCTGCAGGTGGCGGCGGGTTACACTGTAGTGTCCTATGTGTTCGAAAAAGGCCTTGCGTATTCCCTGCTAAAATCCGAACCCTTCAGTTCATATCTTTCCGCATTTGATGACGCCACACCGTTTCGACCAAACGCGAGTTTCGTAAAGGCGCCAATGTTTGGGCGACGCCGGGTTTTCGTTTCCATGAGGCATCTCTCGCACTGATATATTTCGAGTCGTCCATACGGCCGCGGAGGAAAGCGTGGTCACTTGGGAACCGCAGAGGCGCACAGCTGCGGCGCAACGGGAGCTGGTTCGTGGTTGAAGGGCAGGCCGCTGCGCGAGGCCCGTCTGCTCTCCAGCGCAGCGACGCAGTGAAGGACGGCCAAGCCCACGCAATCGCCGGCCACGTGCGTCAGGGTCAGCAAGGGGTCCCTGAGCACGGGAAAAACACCTTTTAACAAGGTAACCATGTGGGTTAGTTGTTGTATTTCAGACATAACTTCACCAGCGAAAGTACGAGACACCAGAAGAACACACGATAACGCTGGACTAATAACTGAAGTTTAATCGAGAAGCCGCCAACCTAGGCCATGAGAAGACGCATGCGTATCAGGCTCATTAAAAAAAACAAATAAATATCTGGCAATTCACCACCTTTTACTGCCGTTGGTTTAAACGAGCTCATCTCGGGTGCAACGTTTTTTTGGGCAACGTCGTGAACGGGACCTTCTGCATGAGAAGTAGGGAATGGCGGCGAAAAACGCTAAGCAAATAAATAAACAAAAGTAACCGAGAGAAAGTGGATAATGAAAATGTGAGTGTAAACTAACCTGCTCTTAAGCTACTTACGGCTTTTGATGGCAGAAATTTGTGCCCCAAGCCAATTCCATTAATGTAGTGTCCTGAGGAAAAAAGGGCTGATGGCTGCAGAAAAAAGCGATTAGTTTTGCACGAAATGCGCATTGTTTGAGCGTGATCTAGTCTAAAGGACGTGAAAGCTGTGGGAGATATTTACTTAAAAATGTTGCAACGAGGTAGCTCGCGCTGACTTGCAAGAATTTGCCTGCATGCTTGCTCTCATTGCTGTAATACTCGCGGTTTCAAGTCTGGCAATTTCGGAAAAAAATTTCAAATTTGGAACATTGTAAGGTACTTTTACGATAATATTGAAGGTAACGGCCCAATTGTCTGATATGTAGCAAAATCTTTCTTTTAAAATATTTCCATTGCACGTGTCAAACAGTTAAGCCTCCCATAGAAAAAAAATTTGGAGCGCTTTTTACAATAGCGAAAACGTTCATAGAAAAAACATTCAAGACTGCCTGGGGTGATCCGCTGATATTTTGATTGCTATAGTGAAATCTTACATTAGACGAAAAATAGCATTCATAAATGGTTTCGCTTTAAAAAAATGCTTTTGTCCAGAATTGATGGGCATGGGCTACGACTAGACGGACTAGACAGTAGCATGGCATCGCGAAGACTTCTCAATTCCGTCTGCCATATGTGTTACCCCAAAGAAGACTGCGTGGACGAAGCATTACCGGTCATCTGCGGCGGCGAAGAGAAATAAAAATGAATGGGTTAATGCGGTGCCCCAGACAGCATTTCGATCAGTGCCCTTCTGAATTTCACCAGCTGTTCCCAAACGCAGTTATTTCATGATTTTACTCGCTTAAATGACGGATCCATAATAGAGTATCTTGACTGATTACTTTTGAATGCTTCATTAGCCGACTGTAACAAGCGACTTAGATGCTCTGCTAAGTTTATTCGAAACGCGTTTCGATTGCCCCAGCCCCCCCCAAAAAAAAAACTGGAGGCGACACTCAGGCTCCGCCTGAAGGGTATGACCGACAACGTTAATCGGTTAATGCCCATATTTTCTGAATCGGTAATTGTCGACTTTACATTCGTAGATCCGTGGGTGTCCTCATACCACTCCTGGCGCAGTGGTGCAGCGGTTAAGCGGTGCGCCACTGCCCTGCGATGGCAGGCGCTGCCACCGGTGCGGCTGGTTGAGCCCAGGTTGCTTTTCCCGAGCAACTTCCCGCGAGCAATGATTAAATTAGCCGCCACTTTATATGATGAGTGAAAAATGTTGGGCGAGTTGGTACATATTCATTATTCACAGCAGCGCGGGAAACACGGAGAAAAGGGGAGAATAGACAAAACAAGCGCTTGTTTTGTCTATTCTCCCCTTTAGTCCATGTTTCCTGCGCTGCTGTGCACGATGCACTTTACAGGGTCGTCATTTGGCTCACAATCCAGTGGGCAGGTTGTGATGACGCAACAATGTCACGTGACCTAGATGGCCCTTGTATGATTGTTGGACAAGCCGGTTTGCTCCGGCTGCGAGGCTTCGCACGGCCGACGCCAACGCTGGACAGTTTTTTTCGACATGGGGTTACTAACGCTTTCGCGTTTAAAAGTTTGCAAGATTACAAGAGTAATTGTGCAAATGTCGCCTCGTGCAGAAAGGTTCAGAACGTGGCAGTCTGCGTAGCCAAGTGATCCGGATATTGTGTAGAGCAATATTCGACAAAAGGTTTGAATATCTGACTATTGTAATGTACTGTTGTGGGAATATTGAAGGCAGAGGACCATTCTTTCGATGTCTAGTAACATCTTTCGTTTGACGTTTCTAGACTGCTCGCATCGAGCAGTTAAGACTGCCATAGAAAACTGAAGGGGACGTTTTTACAATAGCAAAAATGTTCAGAGCAAAAAAAATCAAGCCTGCCGACGGCAAACCGGCGGACATAATACTTGTTGTAGTGAAATCTTGCAATGTGTAAAAAATGGCGTTTATAAACTATTTTCTGTTGAAACAACCTGTGGCTTAGCTCAGCTGGGCCAGGATATGCGTAGCGAGAGCTACGTACGCATGCTTAGCCCTTCGAGCTACGATTACCAAACAACGATTTCGGGAACGTCCGAATCAGCTTCACGTAGAAGACGGAGATCCCGCTCGGAGTACACGCGCTCGCCGTCAGGTTCGTCACCCATGGAATACCTCACTAGCAATGCGCGTGCCCTCAGGGCTTTTATAGGTAAGCTCCATAGCCAGGCGCAACTCCAACACCGGAAGAACGGCGCACCTGGTTGCCATGGCAAAGGCGCATGCGCAGTTCTGGCTCCGACTGACCAGGCTAAATGCGGCTCTAACTAGCATAGTGTAGCTCTCCCTACGTCATGCTTCTGTCCAGAATTGCCGGGCATTAACGCGTCTTAACCCTTCAATGCTTTCGTTCCAGAGCAAAAATTAGACTTCTGACTAGGATGACTCACGTCTACAACCACCCATGGCACTTTCTATAGAGGGCAATCGGTATTCTAATGTGAATAGAAAAGAAGCACGCTGCACCACGCACCACACCCATTGTTTCTTTCATTTCCTGCCTCGATAGTTTGCAAATGTTGCAATCAAGGGTTCCAGGGCAGACGCCATTTGTCCCATACTCCCGGGAGAGCATCTGTCGAGAAGAGACCCTTGCGGAGTTCCCCGGAAGCATTCTAGCATAAACCTCTTTTAGGTGACCAGAAAAGGTTGTCATGCACTACAATTAGCACCGAAATCGCAACGTCCTCCAACCCTTTGCAAAATATGTAAACTTTCTAAATGTTTTTTTTTTCACGGTGCCTCATGAACAGATTTTTTGCGTAGTGCACAGATATGAGAGCAGGGCCAAACAGCCACAAAAAAATCTTTATAATGAACAGCTGCAATATAATGTGGGGTGTTGCAGTTTTTTATTTCTTGCAACACGCATAATTTCGGGGATCCTCCATAAGATGGCGCCAACTTTTAACAGCAGCGGCTAAATCAGAGGGTACAGGGTGATATGGGGTGGTCGTCGTTCGAGAGCAGAGAAGCTAGCAGTAAGATAGCATTTGAGGAGCGATTGAGAAAAATGGGGGAAAAGCAGTGGGCTAGGGAAGTTTTCAGTTTCCTGTGCATAAGGTATGTTGAGACGAAATGTAGAAAGCGAACTAGAAAATTGACAAGCAAATATCTGGACAGCAGTAGGGGCGCAAATCAGCAATTATTGGAGAAAAAGGTTAAAAAACAGAAAGAGCTGTGTGGAAAACAGGAATACTGACGAAATCAGCACTGAGAACATACCGGATTTCTAAGCACGAAATTGCCAAAGAAAATATCTATTATAATTGAACGGGAAGCTATTTGTTGTTTGAGGCCAGGACGGGAGTTTTGCGGACTAAGACATATAGAGTCAGGTACCACGAGATAGACACGTTGTGCGTTGCGTGCGGAGAGGAGGAGGAAACGGCTGAATACTTGATACTTTTCTGTAAAGGGCTTCACCCTACAGTGGAAAGCAGCGGTGCTGATTTATCCAAGGCATTGGGTTTAAGGACAGTGAAGTGAAAGTAGGTTTTAAGCGGGTAGAAGTAACCAAGCGAAGGTTATCTGATTATTGGCTGAAATCAAGACAGGAATAAAATTTCATAAGTTATGGCTATGTGGCTTAAGCCACCGTCCATTTTAAAGAGTTCAGACTCGTCCGTGCGTCCGTCCGTGCGTCCGTGCGTCCGTCCGTCCGTCCGTCCGTCCGTCCGTCCATCCATCCATCCATCCATCCATCCATCCATCCATCCATCCATCCATCCATCCATCCATCCATCCATCCATCCATCCATCCATCCATCCATCCATCCATCCATCCATCCATCCATCCATCCATCCATCCATCCATCCATCCATCCATACATACATACATACATACATACATACATACATACATACATACATACATACATACATACATACATACATACATACATACATACATACATACAAACATACCTACATACATACATACATACATACATACATACATACATACATACATACATACATGTAGACAAGCAGGTCGAAGTAAGCAACAAGAGGAAACGAAAAAAGAAATAAAACTAAACACACTGCATGCATGCATGCATACATGCATACATGCAGTGTGTTTAGTTTTATTTCTTTTTTCGTTTCCTCTTGTTGCTTACTTCGACCTGCTTGTCTACAAAATATGCCGGCGGCTTAGCACAGCACAGCTTACCTCAGCTAAACCTGGTTATGCAAGCGAAAGCAATCGAGACACTGGATATGCAGCGCGAACACACTGGCACCCTGGCAGACTGCAGGTGGCGGTTAATAATGGTTGATCGCGAAAGGTTGCGGATCCAATGAACGCTACGGCGCATTGCTGCAGTACCGCGTGTCTGACACAACGTTGTCAGAGCTAACGCACGCAAAAGATAAAAAAACAGCGCTAATTTTGACACAAACCACACAGAAAGACCAGACAGGACGGGCGCTGACTACAACTGTTTATTGAAAGCCACATGTTGCATATATATAGCCCGAAGAAGGTGAACGCATATGCATTTCTTACATGAGGAAAAAAAGAGAAAAAAAGAAAAACGCCAAAAAAACACACTCAAACCAAACCTACTCATTATCGCGTATTCTTTAGCAATCTATACTCGCTTTCTCGTAGAGAGATAGAAGTGGTGCTGACGCACATGTATCTCTCTCTTTGATAAAAAAGGCTTCTACCAGTTCCCGAGCTAATCTATCTGCTTCTAGCTAGAATTTTAATCTCGCCAAGCCGTGGTTCACAGATTTTTTCGTTTTCATCAATGCAGGAGCGGCAATGGGCGGGTAGGTTTTCGAACGAATTTTATGCGTTCCCTAACGATCTTTTATGCTCCCATGCACGCTCGTTTACGCAGCGTCCAGTCTGGCCGACGTACACCTTGCCACATGCAAGGGGGATCTCGTAGACCAATCCTGTGGCACACCTTACGTAGGGCTTCGAGTGCTTCTTTCCACACCCAGATTTAGCCTTGGCACCGCTGCTGACCTTGGGGTACATCTTGGCCAATTTGCAGGGGCGGAGAAGACTATGGGGACTCCGTACTTGTTGCCAACGCGTTTTAAATTGTGGGACACCTTGTGAATGTACGGTATCACCACTGGTTTGGCTTGGCCGAAGTCTTCTTTCCGGCGTTGCCCCTTTCGCTTACCCTACAGTTTTTGCAGCAGTGTCTCGGTCACGGCAGTCAAGACGTGGTTAGGGAACCCTGCTTTACGCCGTCTATTCACCTCACCCTGGAAGCTCGCCCGCATCATGTGAGGGCCCGACTTGAGGAGTGCTGATTCCATAGAAAGGGCGGCAATAGCTCTTTTAACATTTTTTGATTGAGCCGAATCGAACAGTAAAAAATCTTTCTTGGCCCTACGAAGGTAGCGCCAGCAAACACTTCCGTCCCCCAGCTTAATGTTAAGGTCCATAAACTGGAGGCAGTCCTGCCCAGGAAGCTCAAATGTGAAAGAGAGCCCCTTCCCTTGTTGTGTGAACATTTCTAAAATTTTCATGGCAGTCTCCTCATAGCGGCCTGTGTCCTGTCTATTTAAAGCCACTAAAAAATCATCAACATATCTAAAAATCTTTAGGACAGTTCCATCGTTAGTTAGTGATGCCAAAATTTTGTCAATGGATGTAAGAAAAATGTTTCATAACACTGGCGCGACACAAAACCGATGCAAATGCCCTGGCGTTGTTGGAACCGCCGGTTGTCACACTGGATGAAGGTGGACTTAATATAAAAATTGAAGGTGGACTTAATGATGTGGATGAAGGTGGACTTAAATAAAATGGTCGACATTTACCCCTGCCTTGTTTTAAAACGCAATAGCGCTGCTTGCTTCGATCACTGTCGAACAGCAATGAACAAGTCGCTGTGAGGAACAGAGTAAAAAAGATCTACAACATCTATAGAGAACGCGTAACTAATCTCTTCTTCCCTCTCGAACACGCCGGCTACATCGAAGAAATTTTTCGCGTAAAAAGGGTCCGAAACGTGCAAATCCTTTAGGTGCTTAAGCAAAAAACGGCTGATGTGCTGCTGCCATGTAGCTTTCCCTTTCTCACTAACCATGGCTCTAAACGGTGCCTCTGGTTTATGGGTCTTAACCGCAAAGAAGATTGACAGGTTATTCTTAGAAGAGTTCGAAACAGCTCTTGCCAGGCTCTGGAGCTCCAGGGATTTACACAGGGCAACAGCCTTGCCTTTTATCGTGGATGGCGGATGGTTTAATTTGCACAAATCAAACCATCCGCCTTCTTTTTTCTCTTTTTTTTCCCATGTAAGAAATGCGCATGCGTTCACCTTCTTCGGGCTATATATATGCAACATGTTGCTTTCAATAAACATAGTTGGAGTCAGCGCCCGTCTTGTCTGGTCTCTCCGTGTGGTTTGTGTCAAACTTAGCGCTCTTTTTATCTTTTGTTACACAATGTTACACCAACTAGCCCAGCAAGAGGTACTGTTAAACTAACGCATGCAGCCCACGTCTCTCTCTCACCACCCCCACGTACCTCAAAGGGCGACTGAGGCGTCCACTGACCGAGGAAGCAAGTTATGCGCCCTTCCTTCCCTGAAAATCATCGGATTCTAGAACGTTGTCAATGCCGACGCCAAAGAACACATTGAACGCCGATGGCCTATTGCTTTAATGCCGTGTTTCTGCCCCAATGTTGTCACTGCCAACGCATTCTGCGCACATCTGTTACTACCATAACGTAGCTTAAAGCGCGACTGAAGTGTCCTTCCCCCCTAGTGTTCTCTCCGATGAGTGAAAAAAGTTGGGCGAGCTGGTACGTATTCGTTATTCACAACAGCGCAGGAAATACGGACAAAAGGAGAGCATAGACAATACCAGCGCTGACTTCAACTGAAATTTATAACGGGAAGGGAAGAATATATACATGTGGTAATCTAAGTGTGTCAAGACTTGCATCACCCAAGACAATGATGAGGCCGCCTTCTTAGTTAAATGCGGCTCATCAGCTGAAACGTTTTTAGAAATCCTGTTTTTATATTTGACGTTTACTGTCGTAGAGTGGAACGGCCAGCACTTCATCCAAAAGTCAGGTGTATGCGTTTGATCCCGGGTGGCACCTGTGCTAAGCAATATCTTTCTATGATGTGAGGGCTATGTTGATAGGGCTACCAATGAAAAGTCTCGTAGCATGTTTCAAAAAGTGTCAGATATGTGGATGACTGTTTGATATTTTTTCAGGTTTCTGATTTCAACCGTGGCCTTGAGGACATTGTTAATTTATTCCGTGATTTTGGTAGGTGGTTAAACTTTACCACAGAAGTACCGATTGATTGCAGAATCCATTTTTTGAACCACTGGTTGCGCTCTCGTCAGGGTCACTTGTGCTGGCAGTATTGTTCATGAACTATGAAGGCTTTGTTAGACTTCAATACAGTTCACTTAAAGCTTGTAAAAGATGGTATTGTGGTGTCCTGTGTCCGGTCAGCCGTTTACAAGTCCTGCGCCCACGTGATCAATGATAGCTTGTCTCGGCAGTTAGCTAGGCTGAAAATGAGTGCGAACCCGGACCACCTCCATAACCAGATCATGTGAAAAAGTGATGAGATTGATAAAAGGTGGTGCAAAGAGGCAACAGATTCCCAGTGATCCAAAAAAAGTTGCTGTTGTTCCGAATGTCCATAGGTTGTCCCATTGGTTAAACAAGGTAGGGGGCAAATACGGCGTGAAGGTTGTTTTTTCGACTCCCAAAAAGTTGCGTTGCATCTCTGCACAACAAAATAGATCTGACATTAGCCTTCTTGGTAAAACGGGTGAGTGTCAGGTCAAGCATCGAGCAAAGTTCATTTCATGCAGTGTTGGAGTTCTTTATAGGTTTCCGTTTTCTTGCGCGACCGTATATATTCGCCAGAACGGACGATGCCTTAATAAAAGGCTTCAGGAACACTCTAATTCCTGCGATAACGACTCGTCAAAGTAATTCATTGACTTCGCACAGCACCGTCGTTCATGCGGTTGCAACCCGGTATTTTCCGATACAATTCTTTTAGACATAACGACCATTTCGCTAGAGAAATATTGGAAGCGTAACAGATGCATAATTCTAGACACTTGCGTCAGTCGGCCTTCAGTAGCGGTGCCACAGAATTAACTAGATTTCCTAAAGGGCACCCTTGCCTGTATCTAGGGTGCAACTTGTCTGCTCGGCGCATAATTTATTTTCTGTCTACTGCCGGTCGCTGCCACTCAGGCTTTCTGAGGCTTTGGCAGGCCCACATTTGTACTGGAAAGAGCAAATAAAAAATATTATTTTTATTATTATTGTCGATTGATAGCGCGATTTAGGACGCGTCCACGTGTTATCTTCCTCCGGCCAGAGTATTTTTGTTGTTGTTGTAGCACACATACGCATTAGTTGAATGATGCCTTGTATGCAGATTCCGTTTATGTTTGTTTTTTGTAAGATTATAAGTATATATTTTTTCCTTCTCGTAATAAATTTCAGTTGAAGTGAGCGCTTGTGTGGCCTATTCTCTCCTTTTGTCCGTGATTCCTGCGCAGTTGGTATATAGAATTTTCCTCTTCGTCCTCTCCTCTCTCAACCTCTCCGTTGCTCTCTTCCTCCTGTGTTTGCACTGTTCCCTTTTAAGCGACGTTAAACCAACCAGCCCGTAACAACACCCTCGATTGCTAAATCCCTCGCACGGTTGGAAATATCTCGGCCCGCTGTCAGTGAGCACCCACTCTCGAGGACATCAGCTCTGGCAGACTTGTTTCGCCCATAGCGAGACACTGGATAGTCAGCGTACAGCGGCCACGGCGACGAGCACGGCGCTGCAACTTCTGCGAGTCACATTGTAAATCACGTTGTTACTTACGTAGCACCGCTGCTTGTGTTCAAGGTCAATCGCGCAGAGACAGCAAAGTCGGCGCTGCTAGGCTAGTAAAGCTTTCGCTTTAAAACTCAGCAGTGGACGGCGTCATATATGAGTGCGGCTGCTTCAAAAAAGCCAAAGCAGGCTGGCGTATTAGGCACGCTTCCCAACACCAGCTTCGACTTCCTCATGTCACGATCTGCCCCTACGACTAAACTAAGTGCCACCTGACAGCGTGGCCCACATCATCCGTCGATAACTTGAGGCCACGTTCCCTGTCCTTCTTGTCCCCTGCTGCCCCATGCTGCCCATGGTGGCGACAGTGAACTTCTCGATATTTCTGTAATTCAATCCGTCGTCCACCAAGAATTCGACAGTAGGACCTCAACTCGGTCGGCCTAGAGCGTCCTGCACCCGCAGCCGATACCTGTGTTAAATCGTGGCCGGCCTTGATAAATCGTCCCGCCTCACCATGGCTCATCCCAGTGGAGGACACCGGATGTTTTCACTGATCCCGTATTGGCCGCATCGCCCGCTACTGTTGCAACCGTTGTCATCTTCTCTGTAAGTCCCAGCTGTCATGGCACCGAAGAGAGGTCCGCCATTTCTCACCCGATCAGGACACGCAAAGCTCTTCCGCTCGAGCCGCTTGTTCTCCCCTCACTGCAGCGTCGTCGCTTCTGTTCTCCTGGCCTCTTTGGCCGCTCCCAGACGAAAAACGAACTATACCGCAGCGTGTGGAGGTGACGCTCAGTGGCAAAGCATCCCAAAAACCCTCGCCTAGCCCTTGGCGGACGAAGTAAATTGCTTAGCGTCCACGTCGGTGGAGTCGTCGTCACCGCTTTCATCGATACGGGGGCGCGAGTATCCGTCTCACCTGCGCGGCTCTCTTAGAAAAGTCCTGACTTCTGCCCCAGAGGTCAAGGCAGCCCTCCTGGTGATCGGGCTACGGCACACTCTGTTCATCGTTGTGGACTAGTCCCTTCACGAAGCCATTCTTGGACCTTACTTCCTTTCTCACCATTCAGTCCTCACTGACTGTGCCACACGAGCGTGTCGCTAAGCTTGATCTTTCGTTTTCTTTGGAGTGACCCTTCCCCGTTATTACCCGTCTTTGTACAGTCTAGTTTGTTAGTTTGGTAGCCTAAGCTCATGTCTCTTTCTGGCATTTTCTGGTAACGATGGTCACTACAGGGTTACTGCAGCCCCTGATGCTCTCCTTGCACTGAGTGGTGCCATACTTTGCGCACAGTCATTAAAATGTCATAGAACTAAGCGTATTCTCCTGTACTCAATCCTGCATCGTATGTCTAGCCGCTCCCGCAAGGCATGTAGTGCGCCACGCTTGGCAACATACCTGTCACCAAATGCGTCATATCGACGGTGACAAGGTGCGTACCACCCTCTTCTGACTGCCGCTCGTCTCACGCCCCAACACTAGGTGAACACCCAGAAATGATTTCTTCGGACATCGTGGCACTGCAAATCACGACATCAGATCTGTTCTGTGCTCTTTTCGCGCCATTCTCGGCTGTGATGACTACCCTTCGGCTCGAATGTCTGTTAAACATCGCATGCGATGCCGCTCTTTTTTACAGTTATCCTTACGGAGTGTCCAGCACAGAACACAACACGATACAGCAGGAAGTGGACAAGTTGTTCACTTAAGACATTGTCGAGCCTTTTGGGTTCACCGCTTACCATGGTTAAAATGATGCATGGGAGCTAGCTCTTCTGCATTGATTCCGGGCACCTCAACCGCATCACGAAAAGCATATCTGTCCTCTAAAAGTAATCTATGATGTTTTTTCGATAGCTTTTATGGAGCCAAATGTTTTTGTTATGTCGATACTCAGTCCGGTTTTTGGCAAATCGCCACCGAACACAAAACCCCCACGTGTTGACTTTATCACTTGGAAGTCTTGCGCCGTTCGTTGAAAAATGCGCCAGTTTTTTCGAACGAATGGTGGACTCCTTTCTTCGCGGCTTTAAATAGTCCACATGTCTAGGTTATGTAGATAATATGGTGAGTGCTTTTTGCCAACATTAAGCACGCACCTCGAATGGCTGGCGAACATTTTTTTCTGTTTTCCATAGAGACGAAGTCCGGCTCAACTGGTCGAAATGACAATTCGGTCGCCGCCAACTCACAATTCCGGACACCTGGTCGATGCTTGCCGTGTCGTACCACACCCTGCTAAAGTAGAAGCAGTATGAGACTTATATCTGTGTTAAATAAAGTCTAAAGTTGTGCGTAGCTTTGCCAACCTGTGCTGGTGTTCCACCGTTCTGTAAGATTTTGCCCTGCATCGCTCGTCCCTTCATCGGCATCCATAAGACACCAATTTTACCTGGGGTCCTTTCCATGAGGAGAACTTTTCTTCGCTCATCCAGTTTGGTAAACTGCCCGCCAATATTGGTGTATTTTGACTTGTCTGTTCCAACTGAAGTTCGTACAGATGCGTGGGGATATGGGATCGGCCCTGCGCTCACGCAGCACCGCCAAGGCTAAGACCGTATCACTGCGTATGCCAGCCGCCTTCATTCCACCGCCGAGTGCACTTATTCGTTGGGAGCTGCGCTTCTAGGAATATTCTTACACCGTTGTAAACTATAGGAAGCGCAAAATACCGGACGACGGACAGAGTAAGGGACACAAAAAACAGGCTCACGAGCGCTACTACCAACTGTTTATTCATGCTGTGGTACAGGGGTTCTATAGGAACAGAATGTCGAGCATGCGCGTGGAAAAGGCACAGAAACCGCACATCAGACATGCGGACAAGTTAATAAAAAAAATCTAAAAAGACACATTCCGATGAATAAACGTGTACAGACGTGTCAATGACACAACGATCGGACAGCTTTCGGATAGAATAAGCTTCTAGAACGAGCCTAGTCTTATCATTGCCGCTCTTGCCTAGAACCATGGTTTTCTCCAACCTTGCCCTACACGTGCACGAAGCAATGTGACGCACGATATTAGCACTAGTGTCTTTGTTTTCTATGTTTTTGGCATGCTCCCGTAGCCGGTCATTAATACAGCGGCCAGTTTGGCCAACGTATGAAGCCCCACATGAGAGGTGAATGCAGTACACCACTCCTATTGCACATTTGGTGTAGGCGATCCCATGTTTTTTGTTGCAGCCCCTGCCGGCACAACCCGTGATGTCTAGGTGTTTCCTGCACGTACGGTCGGGTCCGGCGCTATTTCTAAAGGTGAAAGCCTTTAATGATTTATACTCGCGGTGTCCGTCCGTGACGCTTTATCTCGATAAGAAAAAAATCTTTGTGCACGATCGGATTCGAACCACCATCCTTCATTTCGCAGCTGAGCGTGCTAACGATTATGCTACTTCCTGCCAACGGATATGTAGTTCTTGTCTAGGACGCTGGAGAGTGCAGAAAGGCGTCAATCACACGTCTGCCTCTGAAATGTCCGCCAGTGTCTCCGACATTTAACATTCACAAACCGTTGTGTACCTAACTAACGTCTTAACCACACATCACTGACACAAGCAGCAACACCGCGCTAATGACTTTCGCCCCACCGCACTTAATTAGGTCAACAAAGTGCCCCTTGAATTTTTTTTGTCACTCGGTTTATATCGTTCTCTTTGGTTTACGCTGCCAATCGCGAGTTCTGTCAACGCAGGAAGATGCCGTCCACGTCGCCTGCTAGCCTTCGATCTACCGATGTACCTTGGGCCCTTTTATGACTAGGACCTTTCCCGACGTCCAAACCTAGAAGCCATTTTATTGCTGCCGCCACTAGCTTTGCGATACGGTAAGCTTTCACGAGTGCATTGCCAACAAGTTGCGCCACTGATGTGGCCGATGTCCTCTTGCCGAACGTGGCCTACAGCACGACGCTCCACACTAAATGCTGACGAACCGCGGCTGCTAGTTTTCGTCCAGGGTAGTCTACAACCTACTCGGGTCTTCTGCCACGCAACATAAGCACAGAACAGTGTACTACCCCCAAACGAACGCGTTTACTGAGCGGTTGAAGAGGGCGCTGACTGAAATACTATTTGTGTGTTTCTCGTGAGCCCTGAGATTGGGACATTGTCTTTCCCTATGTGACCTTTGCAATCAGTCTCGACATAATACAACAGGCTAGTCGCCTCTCTGCACTGGTATAGGATAAAATGGGGCTGCCTTCTATGGCCTAGGCCAGAGAATGTGCATATGACCAGTCAAACCACCCGCCACCTTCTCGCCGCCTCCCGGAGCTACCGTAAGGATATTTACGACCACCGGAATCGCCCAGTTCACCGGGACCATTCGTCGTCATTTGATCTCGTCGGGCATACTCCCCGAGGAACTTCATTCCTTATCGTGTGCTGCGTCAAGCGCCGATGCAAATTATGAAATCACCCTCGTTGCAGCGCTGCCATCGTCTGCCTCATCGCCGCTGACATCGTCAATGGGAGTCGCCTTAACCCTATTTCACTGTTCCTGAGTCTTCCGCTTAGCGCCGAGACGGCACTTCAGTTGCCGGGGGTTAGAGGACGGCGAAGACGCCCCATGCCACGAGCTGAAGGTGGAAGGAATCTGTCTTCTCGGATATGGTTGCGGCTATATACCTTGCTGTAAATATTTTGCTTTGTCGAAAGTACCTGTAAATATCTTAACGTCACCACAAGAATGGCACCGTGATACTTACAGTAGGCGGAGGGCGGGCTCGAACGGCATGCCCATGGGCACCATAATTGGAAGGCTGTTGAGGACCACACGAGAGACGGCATGTGCTTCTTCTATACGTGCCCCGTAAGCCATGAAGTTGGACACGGACGCCGTCAGCCTGTTGAACGAAAACAAGATTAGCAGAGCGCATTCGTTAGGCGCTTCGAAGCACGACGCGTCAGCAGGTGCAGTTTATTTATTTATTTATTTATTTAATTTATTGTACCCTCAGGGCCCGAAGGCATTACAGAGGGGAGTGGGAATACATAAAAATTCAGCCTAAACAGCAACAACAAGGAGGGAAAACAAAAATAGACCAGGAATACATAAAAAGTGAAAACACAGGAAGGCAATAAGATTAGAATGCAGTGGGGATATATTAAAACAGTGTGTAGACAGTAAAAAGGCAATTTTTATACAGTAATAAACGACACATACTCAGAAAGAAACATTAAGGACTTTACGAAATGCATTGTTATCGGAAATACCTGCGATGTCGTGGGGAAGGTGATTCCAGCTGACACAAGTTCGGGGTATGAATGAGTTATGAAAACATTTGGTGTGACAAGATGGGATTCCAACTTTATGACGGTGATCAACGCGTGCTGATATGTAACATGGTCTAGACAGTAACTTAGGATTGAGAAAGCTGTTGTGGTAAATTTTATGAAAGAGACACAATGAGGCTATTGATCTGCGGTGGGAAAGAAGTGGTAGGGACAAACTTGAATTCATGGCGGTTACACTGCTTGTTGGGTGATAATTAGAAAGAATGAAACGGCATGCGCGGTTCTGTACAGCTTCCAAATCTGAAACGAGTGAATCGATGCCAGGGCTCCAGGCAGATGCAGCATATTCTAACTCGGACCGAACCAATGTTTTATAAAGTAATAATTTTATTGAAGTAGATGAACGTGAGAAATTTCTGCGAAGGTACCCAAGCATGCGATCAGCGTTATTTATTATGTATTCAACGTGAGTTTTCCAAGACAGGTTACAAGAAACGTAAACACCCAGATATTTATAACATGACACGGTTTCGAGAGACACGTTGTTAATGTGATAAGAAGAAGGGGCATTAGAGAGACGAGAAATGCGTTCATGTTTACTTTTATTAATGTTTAGTTGCATGTTCCAAGTAAAACACCAGTCAAGAACCTTGTTAATATCGGATTGAAGACAAGAGACATCATTACCATCTTTAATTTCGCGGTAAATAACACAATCATCGGCAAACAGATTAATTGAAGAAGAAATGTTAGCCGGTAAGTCATTTATATAGATGAGAAAAAGTAGGGGCCCAAGAACTGACCCCTGAGGCACGCCGGAACGGACAGGCAAAGAATGAGAGTTTATATTGTTCGCTGTTACGAATTGTGAACGGTTAGAAAGAAAGCATTGTAGCCATGCAAGGACATTAGGGTCTATGTTAAGATTGCTTAATTTAAGAAAGAGAAGCTCATGTGAAACAGTGTCAAACGCTTTCGAGAAGTCCAAAAATATGCAATCTGCCTGAGACCCGTGGTCAAGGATGCAATGAAGGTCATGTGTGAAACATATTAGCTGAGTTTCGCATGAAAAAGACTTACGAAAACCATGCTGGGCAATGCTGAAAAAGGAGTTAGATTCTAAAAAAGAGATGAGATGAGAATATATGACGTGTTCCATTATCTTGCACGGAATACTAGTGAGTGATATAGGTCTAAAGTTATCAGGGGAATGTTTACTTCCGGACTTATGCAGTGGAATCACCTTCCCAATTTTCCAATCATTGGGAATACAACCTGTTGCAAGAGACTGCTCAAACAATTTAGTAAGAATTATGGAACAATAGTACTTTGTATTAATTAAAAACTTCGAATTAATGTTGTCAACACCGCAGGAAGAGGAAACCTTAAGATTTTCTATGATGCACTGGATGCCTGACGCGTCGAATATAACTGGATCCATAGGAAGAGCATCAAAAACAGGGCACACGCGATGAACAAGAGAAACGTTGGTAGAAAATGCCGCAGCAAATATATTGTTTAGAACAGAAGCACATTCGTATGGAGGAAAGGCAATACCATCAGAAGTAAGTAGTATTGTGGAAGGGTCTTTCTTGTTAACTACATTCCAAAATTGTTTTGAATTATTGACCAGCATAGCAGGCAGTGTGTGGTTAAAAAATGTGTCCTTTGCGTTTTTTAGCGCACCTTTGTACTCTGCAGCTGCGGAAAAGTAGGCCTCCCATCGTTGTTTAGAATTCAACAACTTCGCAGAGTGGAACAAGCGCTTCTTTTTATTGGAGAGTCTTTTTAAAACATTATTAAACCAAGGTGATTCCCGATCGCACTTCAAAGATCTTAATGGTACAAAAGTGTTAATGAGATGTTCAACGATATCCTTGAACAAATCCCAGTTAGCGTAAAGAGAACGCTGTGAAAAGCCTGGTAAGTAATCATCCAAAAAACCAGCTAGTTCGCAGTTAATAGCATTAGAATCAGCCCGTTTATAATCTCTAATGTGTTTAGTCTGACTAACTCGGATAGATACAGGAATTTGTACATCAAAATGCAGCAAAGAATGATCACTGAGACCAGGTAGGTAAAAAATCGAAGGGATATGATCAGGCACGTTAGTTAGAACAAGATCTAAAACATTCGATGAGGATAAAGTAGTTCGAGTAGGTTTAGAGACTAACTGCGAAAGATTGAAATCCATACAAGTTGACAAAAACTTTTCACACTCAGTAGAAAAAGAGCTGAGATAAGGTGATGTACTAGTCCACACGATACTAGGGTAGTTAAAGTCACCAGCTAAGACAATAGGTGTACTCGGAAATCGTACAGTGATCATGTTAAGGGAATCATGCAATTCATCAACGAATGTTTGGCTCGAGGACGGGGGACGGTAACATATACCCAAAATCATTCTCTTAAAACGTACACTAAGTTCCACCCAAACCAGTTCCAGGCTAGTTGGAATATTAATAGGCGATGCTGCAAAATTATCCGCGACAGCTATTAAAACACCTCCTCCAGATCTCTCACTTCTGTCAGATCTAAACACGTTATATCGTTTTTTGCAGTCAAATAGTTCAATGTCCGCTATCTTGGAAGAAAGCCATGTTTCGGTTAGTAAGACGACATCAGCATCACACGAATCAATGATAGGATTAAGTTCATCGCGCTTGGGTAGTAAGCTTCGTATATTGGAAAAAAGAAAAGAAAGCGAGTTGCCAGTATCGGACACTGGCCCACTGCCCCTCGCGCAGCCCTACGGCGCGTAGGTCGAGCCAGAGGTACCGTCATTTGACTGCTGATTGTAGACTGGCGAAGGAGACAATCGATCAGTCGGCTCAGCATGTGATGAAGCAGCGATACCGTGACTTGAGTTACTATCAAGAGAAGTTGCTGATGCCCGAAGATTAGCCTCCATGAAAACGCAGTCGCGAGCAGGGTTATAACTGTAGCATTTGTTCTTAATGTACAGTTTGTTGTGCCTAAGCTTGTAAAATGAGTCCTGACCCTTAGCGAATTGAAGCAGCTTTTTCCTGGCCTGACGCGTTTCCAACGAGTAATCTTCACTTACGGTGATACCTTCATCTTTAAGTTTCGCTGACTGGGATAGAATTTGTTGCTTTGTTTTAAAGGAGGAGAACTTCACGATGACCGGGCGACATTTATTATCCATAAATGTACCAATCCTATGGGTACGTTCAAACGCATCCTTCATAAGCGCCGGACTGAAGCAGTTAGAGATAACGCTCAAAAGCTTGTCTTCCGTTCCTTCCCATGTTTCCGTTGGACTGTCACGTAAGCCAAAAAACAATAGATTGTCTCTTCGCTGCCCATCTTCAAGCTGTGACTGACTAAGCCGCAATTTGGCATTCTCGCTAATCAGGTTATCAGCGAGTTCGCGCAGGGTCAGCAGCTCTTGTTGAGCTTCGTCCGAAGCAGAAGCTTGAAGTTCAACTGCCGACAGCCTCGCATCGATATCGGAGATATTCTTTTTCATAGATTCCTGATTTTCCTTTATTTCAGATATGGAAGCAATTAAGCGTAACTGTTCGGTTTCCATTCTAGCAGTGCGTGAGTTAACGTTCTGTAATAAAGTTAACACGTCATTGAGCTTTCCTGTACAGAGTCATCCGTTTCACTGTTCTTAGAACGCGTACCAGGGCCAGGGTTAAGTTCGACATCACCCGACTGCAGAACCAGCTGAGCACACACATCAAATGACTGCACAAGCAAACCTAATAGCACTTGTGGGCGTGGGAACAGCACAAGACAAACATTGCTAGATTTCTTTGCAAACATAGGAACGTCATTACTAACCTGCATGAACAAACGCATGCTGTCAAGCAACCGTGCCACGATGCTGTTCACACGCCCACTGGAAGGCGCGGGCCGCTGGCGTTCGTTTATATCCAGAGGAAATGGTGATGTCGTAGGCGATGAGCTGAACTTCTGCGAAGGAGCCACGGCCCAAGAGGGTTGCCAGGACGGGTCATATGAAGCCAGGTCAGCATAACAGCAATAAGGTGCAGGTGCAATCCATGCGGTGTCTGTTGGAGCGGTCGATGCCACGTAGATCTGAAGATATCCCGCTATCTGCATGAACAAACGCATGCTGTAAAGCAACCGTGCCACGATGCTGTTCACACGCCCACTGGAAGGCGCGGGCCGCTGGCGTTCGTTTATATCCAGAGGAAATGGTGATGTCGTAGGCGATGAGCTGAACTTCTGCGAAGGAGCCACGGTCCAAGAGGGTTGCCAGGACGGGTCATATGAAGCCAGGTCAGCATAACAGCAATAAGGTGCAGGTGCAATCCATGCGGTGTCTGTTGGAGCGGTCGATGCCACGTAGATCTGAAGATATCCCGCTATCTGCATGAACAAACGCATGCTGTCAAGCAACCGTGCCACGATGCTGTTCACACGCCCACTGGAAGGCGCGGGCCGCTGGCGTTCGTTTATATCCAGAGGAAATGGTGATGTCGTAGGCGATGAGCTGAACTTCTGCGAAGAAGCCACGGTCCAAGAGGGTTGCCAGGACGGGTCATATGAAGCCAGGTCAGCATAACAGCAATAAGGTGCAGGTGCAATCCATGCGGTGTCTGTTGGAGCGGTCGATGCCACGTAGATCTGAAGATATCCCGCTATCTGCATGAACAAACGGATGCTGTCAAGCAACCGTGCCACGATGCTGTTCACACGCCCACGATGCTGTTCACATGCCCTGGGGCAAAGACCTGAGGGGGAAAGGATTCAACCAGCCGATGACCGCAAACGGATGACCGACGCGAGGTTTGGATAGAGACGAGCCACGGAGGAATGAATGAAGGAATGAGCTGTTTATTTAGAAAGGGAGGCTCAAGGCCGTTTGTTGGGGAATTGGGTTGTTAAGGGAGGGAAAAGTAGGGGTCTATTGATACATGAAGGGACGGCATAGGTGGTCTAGCCACGCTCTACACTGCTTTGTAGAGGCTACTTGACAGAGAAACTTCACAGGGGAACTTGACATAAGGGATGGTTGGCTTCAGATGACGTGTTCAGTTGCGGTTTTTAAATATGCAGCAATAGATCGGTGTGAGACTTCTCGACGGAAATCATTCCAGTCTGTGGCTGTTTGCAAAAAAGAAAGAATATTCCAGGTGGTTGAGGAAAGCCGGCCGCTAAGTTTTACAGAAAGTGTTTCACAGATAAAGAGAAGCTTTCTACGGCATAGTAATACCAGTCTTTGCGGATGTGGTAAATGGCTGTGGTTTCGCTCTGGATAAGCCTGGAGTGATGCGATAGATACATCAGGCCGAGTGGAACTCGCTCATTCGAATTTCTAAGTTAGTCTTTAGTCACTCCGTTTAGCTGGGCGTTCTTTCTTGATCTTCGTCCCACTTGACACGGCGAATACGCACAGCTGAAGCAGCTGCTCCGCTCCACGTTTTCAACCACGTGACCAACCACGTGACTGATCACGTGACCAACCAGGTGACCAGGGGTGGCCACGCTGAAGGCTCGAAGAGGTCGCGTAGTGTAGCTATCGCTACAAAAAGAGGCGGGTGATGTTAACTTCTAAAGTGGTTAACTAAATTCTAACAACTTTTTAGCATTTACTGATAGGCGCCTGATTGCAATCGGTGACTTGTAGCCAGCCATCAGTAATAGGAATATCGGGTTTTAAATTTTCAAAAACGCGATTACGCTCACCGCTTTGGTTCAACAGGTCTGGGCCATTTCTTGCGCCATTCGAGAACCGTGCGCCTGGGGGAAGCCTACAGCGACGCCCGTCAAATCGCGGCACTCAAGGACACAAGCGAGGAGCGGGCCGCACTGCATCACAGGCGGGTCTGAAACTGTCGCGTAGTACGTGAGTCACGGACTAATGCGTTACACTGACGTCACTTTGAGCAACTTTACACCCTCCTGCAAGCGCGATACATTCGAATGGCGGGAAAAATGGTCCGTGTTAGTTGAGCCATGGCAGTGAGGGTAATTACGTTTTCGAAATACTAAAACTTAATTTGGATGACTTGATTTGGTAATACTTAAAAAGTTAACTTTTGAATTTAGTTAACCACTTTACAAGTGGTTAACACGGGTATTACTCGACCGATTAAAGCTTCTGTTTAGCTGAAAAAACCTTACCTTGAAAAATTAATGGACGGCTTCCTTGAAACACCCGGTGTATATTGTTACGGAATAAATGCCCCGGGCACGGCGTACGCCGACCGAGTGCCCTGCGCCGTAGAAGATGAGGCGCGGGGAGCGCGCGCAGACGAAGACAAAGATGAGGGCCCCCGGCGGTGTTCCTTTGGCTCTCTTCGACTTTGTGTGCTTTCCTTTGAGCGGAACCGTCGTCTCGTTGCATATATTGGTGGCAGCGGTGGGAAGAGAAACAATATGTTTCTCCTAGGACTTTCCACAGTGTTTAAAATTGGTCTTTTTGAATTAGAAGAGCGTTTTTTTCGGCATAGCACTGTCAGCTGTGCAGTACATGAGAATACAGTTAAGGCGTGCTAACCAGCAGGCTGGCTAACTAGTATTGAATGGTTACACTTTCACCTACATGAATTGAGAATACATGAGAGTACAGCTAGGACGTTCTAACCATGAGAATACAGCTGAGACGTGCTAACCAGCAGGCTGGTTAAATAATATTGAATAGTTCCACCTCCACTTCCATGAACTGGAGAGGTTGTTTTGCCAGCAAGCTTCTCGAAAGCACACCTGTTCTGGAGCGACGCAGCCCAAAATGGTTCGGCCACAACGCTGAGGGTAACCCCGTTCTCGAAATTCTAAAAACAGATATGAATATTATGGTGGGCTACACGGAACTCAAAAAATAAGGTACCTTACAGAAATAGTTAAAAAGTTAACTATTCAATATTAATTCACCAGCCTGTTAGCTCGTCTTACGTGTATGGTGATGTACCACGTCGCTGACAATGCTAAGCCGAAGAAGGCAAGTCGATTTTTAAAAATAATGGAAATACTAAGTTAAAAATCCTGCGTATATAAGGGTGCTCAGAGAAGGACGCAAATCGAGGCCCCATGAATGCTTCTTGTTTTCAATGATATTTTATTATGTGATGGAAAAATGTGTCCACACAAGGGAATCGAAATTAGGTTTGGAAGAAATGCCGTAGTTAAAAAAAAAACATATGCTATCACAAGACGTAGAAAATGACGCTTTTACGATTTCGGAAAATCGGTAGTTTGGATCCCCAGAGAAAGCAAAATAAAATTTTAGGCAACTTGGTTACATATTCAGTAATTGTATGCGAACGTCTCTGTTGGACGCAATGCAAAGTATTGTTTTGCTGTTATAATTTCGCAGTAACAGAATCGCAAACATTGTTAGAAAAGAAAGGCATTCCAATAATGGCAGATTTTAGGACAATAATTGGAGTAGTGAGAACCGGAAGCTAAAGTATATTTTTCAGTATTTTTCTATTTCTTTATTATCGTCGCACAACGTTCGCACTTCTTGAGTAAGTGAATTATTTTTGATTATGCGTTGTATTCATTCTAGGAAGTTAAATAAACAAGCCCTCCGATTTTGTTTAACATTTCCCTGAAAGACATTTCTTTATATAGAGAAAAAGGTGCGGCATTATATTGTTTTAAACTAAATTTAAAGGCACAACCGATAATTTCGTTCAGTAACTATTACTAGATATTTGTTAAATGTTGTTACTTTTCAGTTAGCATATTGGCATGATCCGACGTTAATATAGGTCCTCTATTTCGCGTAAAAACCGCAGCGCTGGCTCAGAGGTTATGGCGCTCGTATGCTGACCTGGAAGGCGCGGGTTTGATCCTGGCCGCGGCGGTCGAGTTTCGATGGGGGCGAAATTCTAGAGGCCCGTGTACAGTGCTATGTCAGTGCACATTAAAGTACTTCAGGTGGTCGAAATTTCCGGACTCGTTCACTACGGCGTCCCCCATAGCCTGGGTTACTTTGGGACGTTAAAAACCCATAAACCAAAACAATCTATTTCGCGCAATCTCTCCAAAGTTCGCTAAATCCTGCAAATAAAAAAATTCTGTTCTTTCTAACTTGTACCTTATAATGTATTTCATTGTTCAGCTATCGTGAATATTGAGTTATCTTTCTTTATTTATCGTCTCTTAATGAATTTTGCACGTCCGATGGTTCCATATAGGTATCATTATTTGTGGTTTTTTTAGGTGCGCGAGTTTTCAAGTATAACATCAGTACTTTGAAGCGAAAATGATTGTTAAATTTTCCGAAAAATTTACACTGAGGCACAAGCCGGATCAGGTTCAATTAATCCATGGACTTTCTTTACATAAGAAATATGCAGCGTGGATTAGACGAATAATGCTATGGGCTCGCTTATATAGCGATTTGCGGTACAAAATGCATACCGCACTGAAGTAATCTTGTGAATTTGTATGTCTTAGGCAACGCGCAATGTTCCCCAACTAAAAAGCTTTTTCAGGCGCACGACTCAGTTTCCGTAAACTGTATTACCGAATAAAGGGAAACCGTGCATGTATCTAACCCTTAAAGGAGTTGTCACGTACAAGCCGGTAAATTAGTCCAACTGATTCATCTCCAAAAAGTGGTGTAGGCGATAAAGTATTTGCTGAATTGAATTCAACATCTTTACGTTCGATACATTTGTTTGCCATGTACTTTCTCAACTCTCTTCCCTACTCTCCTAAAAGTCACACAGCAGAATAGGAAGCCGCATGCCCTCTTATCCAATAAGTGTGTAGCGTTTGTTAACTAGCCCACCATAACCATTGCACGCATTTTTGCTGGGCCCTTTGGCCGGAAATATCGGCTTTGTTATTTGATATTCCTTGTGGTGGACGAGGTGAAATTAATATTTGCTCTTACTGGAACTGGAAGTCCTGTCATTCGCTTAAATTGCCTTGGTATATTGATGTACAAGTTGTGCTGTCGCATGTGCGCCTTCATGTCCACAGATCCAGCCGCGCAAGTGCTGGCTCGTGAGATATTGCGTTGGAAATAGTGACAAATCTCCACGTCCTGTTTTTTGAGGTGGAAATGCATAACTAAGCTTTTTTTTTGCCCACGGTGCGCTTTGACTTAATGTGGAGACCCAATTGTTTGGTACTAGACCATTCGATATTGAAGAGCCTTAAGTAACAGTACTGGAAGATTTATATGGCTGGTGCACAGCTACCGTAATTATACATATTTCTAGCGCAGCCAGGACAGCGACACAAACAACAGAGACAAACACAAGCGCTAACTTGCAACTGTTTTATTGAGGGAACTGCAACGGTATATGAAAATATGAAACCACGGGCCTGCACCGGCGCAGCTTAATAATTCACTTAGAAACAGCCAGAGAAAAAGTCATCGCACTACACATGATAGGAAATACAACTCTGAGTTGTACAATGCACCTGTAGTGTCACTCACACAATCTGATCTTGACTTCAAGGTTTCACGAGTGGCTTTTTTATTACTCCAGCATAGGATTGACATGCAACGGAAACGCGGTTCACAAGCTCTGCAAGCAATGCAGTGATCAATAAGATTCGTGCGCTCCCTATTAGCCGGGTCTCTTCCATGCTCCCTGGGTCGGTCGTTAACACTACGCCCGTCTGGCCGATGCACACTTTGCCACAAGACAGGGGAATATTATATACAGCGTTCATGACGCACTTAACAAAAGTTTTTCGTGGTTCGTTTGACAGGCTCCTTTTTTGTGTTCGCATTGGATGCGACCGCAAAGTTGAGCGAGTTTCCCGGGGTCTGAAAAAACCACCGGCGCGGCGAACCAATTCGCCATCTTTTTTTAAATTGTGGGAGATCTTCTGCTGGTAGGGAACCACTGCTGGTCCCTGTTGACTGTTCAGGAGCTTCGCAGCTGTCGTACGCGTTTCGGTCGTCATTTTCTTCGGCAGCGTTTCCGCCGCCGACGCCACGGACGACCCAGTGCAGCCAGCTGAAAACAGCGTACCAAATTGATGATCGAAACTTGCTTGCATCTCATGAACACACGATCCGCACAGCGGATTCCGGGCACAGAGCTACAATGCTTTTCTTTACTAATTTGGAACAGTCAGAACTGTATGGCAAGAGCTCTTTTGTGCACGAGGGGAATACGCCCAGCAAACATGCCCTTCGTTTAATATTAAACCTAAGTCTAAGAACTGGAGAATGCCTTCCTGCGGAAGCTCATAAATAAAAGTTAGTCCTTTTCCAAGAAGTTTAAAAGCATTAAGAACATGCATATGTGTTTTCTCATTTGAAATGAAACATTGTTTGTTCAATACAATTATAAAGTCGTCCATATAACGGAAAACTTTATGAACTTTGTCACTGTTAAAATGATTAAAGCGATCGTGTAGAAATGGATAAATGTATGATAAAAAGATGTTGCACAAAACGGGTGCAATGCATGGACCTCTACATATACCTTTCTTTTCCAGATAAAACTGGTCGTTTAATTTGATAACATTGCTACAAAGATAAAATTCTAAAAGGGCTAAAAACTTATCGGTCGTCATGCCAGCTGCATTTTGGAACTCAACAGCACCATTTTCATCCATGCAATCTTTGACGGTAGCGAAAAGTTGAGGATGAGGCCCAGCATAAAAGAAGAGCTGAGGATTAGCCCCAGCGTAAAAGTACATTTCTTGTACATCGGGCTCTTCTTTCTTTGTGGCTTCTAAAGATTTTCAGGACGTAAACCTGCTCCAGACTAACATCGTTTCAGGTACCTGCCAAGGCATTTCGGTTTCTGCCTCAGGAAGTGCATTACACAGCTGGAAGTAAGTGTCGTGCTTGGTCCTATTTCACCACCGAGGGGATATGCGAAAAGAGTGTTGAAAATTCTACGGTCTGAACTGTGGCGGCAAGTGCGTTTATAGTTTCACTGCCTGAAGGTTTCTACCTTTGCTCCGTGCCCAGAATGTTTAGCGTAAAGGAGATTCTTCTGCTTGAAACGTGAAGCTGCACGCTTGACCTATAATTCTGTTAGAACCAAAGCCTACGATGGATTCTTGGAGCTTTGGGGAAGCCGAAGAAGCCTGAACACCGAAGGGGAGGCCTAATTGTCATTGGTGGTGCTTCTATTCCTACCAACATTTCAACCATTCTTGAGAAGGCTCCCAAGTTCGGGCTTGAGCCTTCCGTTCTACCCCACGAGCTCACAGCCTCGTATCGGAGGTTAGCAAGGAAGGCTCCTCAGGGAAGACCAGGAACGGTGTGTCCTGGAAGGCCTAGACTGCCTTGCCAAGAATGTAAAATAGACTGGACCTAATACTGCTGAGGATCATTTGCGCAAAGTGGTGAAATGTTTTAAGCAAAATGACTTTTGGCAGGCAGATAAGATGGGAGGCTTTGTTGCCTTGCACGGTCAATGTATAATATAAAAGCTACATTGGCCGTTAACAAGAACTTCAATCGAGTGAAAAGGGGCAAACTGGTATTAAGACTAAAGAAGTCTAGTTTTTCAAGCATTTAGATCTTCAGAGGCTTGCAACAGATATAACTGATAGTGAAAGGGGCGCAGCACGCGGCAGCACCGAGTTACTAAATTCCTTCTAAAAGTTTTGAAAGTCCTCGATATAAGTGACCCCTTCATGGTAAAGCATTCAACTTACATTGTTCGTTTCTTTCAAGATCACAGTGAAGTAGATTATGCCTTCTCTATCATTGTGGAAGAGCCCTTTTATTCTGTGCCTGATCCTGAACTTTTCTCTGCCGTCAAAGATTGCATGGATAAAAATGGTGCGGTTGCGTTCCCAAGTGCAGCAGGCATGATGATAGATAACATTTTAGCTCTTTAAAATTTGATCTTTGTAGCACTTTTATCAAATTGGACGAAGAGTTTTATCTGCAGAAGAAAGGTATTTGTATAGTTTCATGCATTGCATGGGTTTTGTGCAACATCTTTTTACCATACATTGATCGATGTCTACACGAGGTCTGTAATCATTTAACAGTGACAACGTTCACAAACTTTTCGTTATATGGACGACTTTTTAATTGTATTGAAAAAACAAGGTTCAGTTTAAAATGATCAGGTACAGATGTCTGTCCTCGATGATTTTAAACTTTCTGGAAAAGGACGAACTTTTACTTAAGAGCTTCCGCAGGAAGGCATTCTCCAGTTCCTAGACTTACCTTTAATACTCAAGGCAAGGTGTGTTTGCTGGACGTATTCCCCTCGTGCACAAAAGCGCTCTTTCCATAGAGTGCTGCCCATTCCAAATCAGTACAGAGAGGCATTGTAACTCTCTGCCTGAAATCCGTGCAGCAGAGATCGTGTGTTCATGAGATGCAAGCAAGTTTCGATCATCAATTGTGAAGGCTGTTTTGAGCTGGCTAACCTGGGTCTTCCGTGGCGTCGGTGGTGGAAACGACGCTAAAGAAAATGATGCGCGGAATGTGCACAACTGCTGCGACGCCCCTGTACAGTCTACAGAGACCGGAAGTGGCTCCCTACCTGCAGAAGGTCACCCGCAACTTAAAAAGGTGGCAAACCGGTTTGACGTGCCCGTAGTGTTTTCAGCCCCCAGGAAACTTGCTCAAGTTTGCGGTCGCATCACATGCGAAAACAAAAAAGGGGGCTGTCAATAGAACCACGAAAAAGGTTTTGTTAAGTACGTAATAGACACTGTATATAAGATTCTCCTGTCTTGTGGCAAAGTGTACATCGGCCAGACAGGGCGTTGCGTTAACGACCGAATGTGGGAGCATGAAAGTGACCTGGCTAATAGGGAGCGCACGAATCTTATTGATCAATTGCATTGCTTGCAGAGCTTGTGAACCGCGTTTCCATTGTGTTTCAGTCCTAGGCAGAAGTAAGCAAAAACCTCTCGTGAAACCTTGGAGGCATTCATTAGAAGGAAATCAGGATCAGATTGTGTGAGTAACACTTCAGTTACCTTGTACAACGGTGAGGTGGATTTCCTATCACGCCTAGACCGATGGCTTTTTTGTTTGGCTGTTTCTAAGTGACTGTTTAGGCTGCGCCCGCGCAGGACTGTAGTTTTATATGCCGTCGTGGTTCCCTCAATAAATCAGTTGCAAGTTAGCGCTCGTGTTTGTCTCTGTTCTTTGTGTTCTTGCCCTGGTTGCGCTAAATATATGTATAATTTGTCACAAATCATACTAGCCGAACATCTAGCTCTTTTATAGCTACTGTAATCCTCGATAAAGTCAGCAATAAAATTTATTATTTATTTATTTTATTTTACAATACTGCCGCTCTGAGCCGAGAGCCTAGCAGAAGGGCATGAAAAATGATTTTTTGCACGCGTACAAGTATACGTGTGAGTGACACAAATCAAGAAGAAACGACATAATTCATCAAAATACAAGCGACAAGGTAATAGAAACATACAATAGAAAACAACGTAGTATATAATGACAACAGCGGTGCACGTCATAGCCATAAGCAAAAACGGGAAAAAAGAAGCAACTGCAGTTAAATTCTATTTATTGAGAGTGCTACTTAAAATAGAATCGGGAACATACATTAGAAGATCTTAATAATCTTTTGTGATTAACTTTAACTGTGAAACAAACTCGGGTAATAAATTTGTCGTTGTTAATGATGAGCTAAGTTCATTCCATTCTCTGATCACGCGATGAAAAAATGAGTACCTGAATGTGTCCTTAGAGAAAGAATACTCAGTTAGCGTATGCTTGTGTTGATGCCGTGTTTTTCTAGCTTGCGAATATGAAATGTACTGGGTGTATTTATTTTATACTGACGATGCAGAATTTGAAAAAGGAACTGAAGTCGAGCTTGTTTTGCTCTCGTAAATAGTGTGTTAAGGCCTGAACAGGCTAAGAGACGCGAGGGTGAGTCAGTAGGACGGCATTTGCTTTGATTGAACCTTACGGCTTTTCTTTCTACGCCTTCAACTTTAGTTATGTTAGCTGCTGGGTAAGGAAACCAAACTGTGTTAGCGTATTCTAAAATAGGTCTCACAAATGTTTTCTACGCCAGAAGTTCAATATTCATTGGAGCGAGCTTTAGGCGTCTTTTTAGATAAAATAGCTTTCGCAGTGCAGTAGTTGTAATATTAGTTATGTGTGTTTCCCACTTGAAGTTTGATGTAAATGTTATGCCTAAGTATTTATGTTGATCGACCATCGAAAGAGGCATGTTATTAACGGTATAGTTGAAGTGAGATGGCCGTTTTTTTCTTGTTATCATCATTGACACTGATTTATTTACATTAATAGACATTTGCCACTTGAAGCACCACTCGGCTAGCGTGTTAAGAGAACCAGAAAGAGCAAGATGGTCGTCATGGCTGTTAATTTCTTTATACATCATACAATCATCAGCAAAGAGTTTAATTTTGCACCCTATATTATTGGTTATATCGTTAATAATTATAATAAATAGCAATGACCCAAGAACTGAGCCTTGTGGTGTTCCAGATATGGCAGGTACGATATCAGATGGCGTGTGATCTAACAAAACAAGCTGAGAGCGGTTTGTTAAAAAATCTGTAATTCAAGCGGAAACTTCTCTCTTCCTAATAGCTTGTTCCAGTTTTGCGATGAGCTTGGCGTGACTTACGCAATCAAAGGCTTTAGAAAAATCAAGTAAAACCATGTCAATTTGAGAACGATTATTAACACAAAAAGCAAGGTCATGAACTACCTCTGTTAGTTTAGTGATGAGTGAATTACAGTGAGAAAGGGTGTTAGGCAGGGAGAAACGATATTGCCAATGCTATTCACCGCGTGCTGACAGGGGGTATTCAAAACCCTGGCTTGGGAAAAGCTGCGGATAAGAGTTAAAGGAGAATACCTTAGTAATCGGCGATTCGCAGATGTCAATGCCTTGTTAAGCCTGGAAATGAACTGCAAAAGATGATCAATGTTTTAGAAAGGCAACGCAGTACAGCGGCTCTAAAATTTAATAAGAAGAAAACCATGGGTAATGCTCACCAGCCTTGCAATAGAGCAGCAGTTCACAGTTGGTAGCGAGGCGCACTAAGTGGTAAGGGAATACGTCTACTTAGGGCAGGCAGTGACTGCAGATTCGGATCACGCGAGTGAAATAACTAGAAGAATAAGAACAAGGTGGAGCACATATGGCACGTTTTTTAAGATTATGAATGATCTAAGATAATTTTTCTTTTACTTCTTTTCCCATTTTCTTATGTTTTTCTCCCCGCTTGCATGTGCGAAAAGTGCATAAGTTCAAGCACAAGTTTATGATATGTTAGCCTATGCCAAGCGTATGGGGCCGTGGACATCGTCAAGCCGTCAGTGTGTCTTTTAGTCTACGGCCCTCAGTGTCGATGTGGCTGATGCTGACATAAAGATGAATTTTGAATCTTGGAGTTTACCAATATAAAAAAGTATTCAACGGCTGTATATTACCGATATTCAGCTATAAGGCTGAAAGGTGAATGCGAACGTTCAAAGGACGGAGGACAGAGCTATGGATGGGACGGGCGCCAACTTGAAACTTTATTTTAGAAAAAGCTACCATGTCAGATATATAGCAGCGCATCAACACTATCAGTAGATGAGCATGGGCAAAGAAAAGCACAGTGGAAAGAACAGCGCGTGGAAAATAAGACAACATGGTGCTGGGGGAGACAAACAGAATGGATACAAGGTCTACTCAAACTTAATCAGCGCTGAATTGCCCTATTTTTTAAAAAGTTCTAGTAAAATTTAAAGAATAAGAAATAACGTGGCTAAATTAAAAAAAATAAGAAAGAAAAATTTAGATGGAGCAAAGGAAAAAGAAAGTGTACAAGGCTCCTAAACAAAACAAACTTGACATATAAAACTATCCCGAGGAACAAGAAAGGGGAATGTAAAAAAGGCTGCCACCGTCTGGAAGACGAAGTAACGAGCGTTAGCTGTTTGGTTTACAAGATGAAGAATCCGAAAAAGAACGCGCCGCTCGTGTCGGGAAACCGAATGTAATGCCCTTTGAAACGGGCTGGATTGCCACCATGTTCGGCTAGAGGTGCACGCACGCCGGCTAGCGGAACAATTGAAATATTTTCCAGCCACTCTAGGAACGATCGCCGCCTAGCGCCATCTATCAAAGAAATCACGGTGCACGTCTACCCACTCTCGAATTGCAGCCCCTCAAGATACGTCCCAAAAGGAATTTGCTTCGTTTGGGGGTAGGGTTGGCCTGTAATTCGGCTTGTGGTGCGATGTGGTAACACTTCAATTAGTATTTGCATGTATACAAAGCCTATCTATTAATTAATTCTGGTTTTATTTTTGTACCCCAATCCATATGATTTAGTTGCCTACCAAATTCGGTACACAACTGTGCCCGGATGCGTGCCCGTTGTTGTCGGAGTATATATAGCGGAACAAATGTATACATGCATGGCGGTCCCGTAAGGGGGCAGTTTTCCCGCCCGTTTTAGGATATTTTTTGGTCAGGACAGGAAAGAGATGAGAGGGTACAACCAATTTTAATTACCGCCACCACTGATTCGAGAAACCGAAACTATGCCGCCATTTCGCCCCTGACCTCATACTCACATATCCACCTCTATCCACCACATTGGACCCTGACGTCATCATTGGCACGCGGCAGGTGTTGTTTCTACAATGCTATTGTAGATGGCGCTACAAGTCTCAATGCGAGAAGCGCTGTTTTCAGTTGCAGCCACAGATGGCGCTTTGATATCAGGATGGTGGAGACCTCACGTAATCTCGAAACGTGATGAGTACTTGCTGCCATAGATGGCGCTGTGATCGAGGGTTGTAACAGACCCCACGAAATCTGGAAACGTGATGAGTAAGGGCTAACGCTCTTAAAACAAAAACTGAAGTGTACAAGGCTCCACACTGAAACAAAAATCTGGGATGAAAGAGGAGAAATGACTACGGGCGATTGGGATGTGCAGTTATGCTAAATGAGAATAACAAAGGAAGTAAAAGCTCATGAAACTCCAAGGAATAAAAGCATAAAAAAATCGACTGTGGTTTAGCTCTGGTTAAACCTGTAGTTACGCGATAGCTACAGCTGGCCAAGTGGAACTCGCTCAGTCGAATTTCAAAGTCAGTCTTTCGCCGCTTCATTTCGCTGGGCATTCCTTTTTTATCTTCGTCCCTAGACGAAGATTCACTCTCTCCCTCTCTCCTCTATTCTCCCACTCGGTTTCTCCGGTAGGCCGCGGCAGGCAGCTCCGCACCACGTAATCAACCACGTGACCAGCCACGGCGCCATCACTGAAGGCTCGTAACGCAAGCGTAATGGCGTAATGTAGGCGCGCGCACAGCAGCTGCGTGCTCTGACGTCACTCCGCGCATGCGCGTAACTGACGAGCCGGGCGGCATCTGCTCTGCCGTTGGCGCAGCGGCGAGGTGCGCGGCGCGCACACCAGCTGCGGGCTATGACGTCACTCCGCGCTTGCGCAAAGCTGGCGGAGCGGTGGTGCCACGGCTCAGCGCGTAACCACGCGGACCTCGCGAAGCGGCTGGCGTAATATAGCTCTCGCTGCAAAACAGGAAGGAAATGTGAAACCATTCAAGCTCACAACAGGACTGGGTTCTTGAGAAAGCGCTCTTGAAGACATGGTTAGCACCTACAGGTGGCCTTCAAAAAATTCAACCTCACTCTGAAGTAAATAAATGGAAGGCCTATTAACGCATTTCCTCACAGCCTTTTTTCATTAAATATGCCTCCATGACTCCTTGCACTCTCTAGCAAACATCATGCAAGAAAATGGGACATCAAGGAAACGCTGAGAATTTTTTTCGGAGCTTGGCACCCGGTTAAATTTCAGTTGGGAATCACCCAAAGATGACCGTATTAAGTTCCTAGATATTGAATTGGATTTCCCCAACCTTAATATGTGCTGGATGTACCATTCAGGAACCAAAACGCGTCTGCTGATCTCGGATAGCGCGAACTCTAAGGTTGCCGAGGGGGATCGTGTCTTACTGTCTTCATGGAGCCGAAACAAAATCCAGCACGCACCGCATGTCCGCTAGCATCCAAGAGCAATTGAGGCGTTTGCAAGTGGCAGGATTCCCCGTAGACGTCATACTAGCTGTGTGTGAAACAATTTTACCCAGCACGCACCGCATGGCCGCTAGCATCCAAGAGCAATTGAGGCGTCTGCAAGTGGCAGGATTCCCCGTAGACGTCATACTAGCTGTGTGTGAAACCATTTTAAAACATCTGAAAGCCTCAAAAGATCGCTAGAGTGAGCAAAGAAGAGAAGAAAAACAAAAACATGACTCCTGTCAAGGTAATAACATATTATCATAGGTTTTAGCACAATTACAATAAGCTGGCAGAGCGTTATAATGTACAAGTTGTTTTCTCTGCCCCATGTAAACTTGCTAAGATCAGCACTAAGAAAAGAAAAAAACGAGATGACTGCACGATGAAACATGAAACGACGTTCACGGAATACACAGCGAACGTTGTGTACAGAAGTTCTGTCAACTGTGGGCGTCAATACAGTTGGCAGACAGGGAGATGCTTCAGTGAGAGGTCGGGAGAACATAGATTATGCGCACGTAATAATTCACGAAGTAACCTTGCCGACCATTGCAAAGCATGTGAAACAGAGCAAGAGAACGGATGCTATTAAAAAATAGAAAACACAGAATTCCTAAGATCTGTAGAAGCTTGGGCAAGTTGGTGTGACATTGCTAAACTAAAAACGGAGCGTGAAATCATGGAGGCGCATTTCATAAGGAAAGGTGGGCAGAAGTGCATGAGTATGCCCTCTATTAATTAACTTCTTTATGCATGATCCCACAGCACCATTAGGCTTTATAGTCGGGGCGATATATTACAGAGGAAGATACAGTCATAAAGGTAGAGATTATCACAATGTCTCGACTATAAATGACTTTACTGCAGTACACAATTCTTCAGCTGAAAGATCGGCAGGCATAGGACAGCCATTGAACGTACACACTGCTTTAAAAGAAATAATAAAGGAGGCTCCAAGAGAAATAAAGCCTAAGGGTTCAATCTTAAAATCAAAGCTTCACTGGATAAAACAGAAGCTACAGAAAGTGGCAAATCATTCCACTCTTCCACCTTTTTCAGAAAGAAAGAATTGTTAAAACAGTTTTTTGACATTGATATCGTTTAAGCTTATTTGGGTGGTTTCTTTTTTGCGATACATAGCTTGGGCGTGGAAGGTAGTTTACTTTTGTGATGCTAGTGCAATCATGAAGTATAATGTGCAGTAACTTAAGCCGGAGACATTTTCTTTTATGGTTCAGCTCTCGCCATCCCAAGTTTTGCTTAGCATGAGTGATGCTTAGATTTCTATTATATTTACTTAAAACAAAACGTGCAGCTTTGTTTTCGACAGGTTCAACGTTCGTTCTTAATGTTGTGGTGTCAGGATCCCATGCAGTGCACGCGTACTCCAAAATGGAGCGAACGCTTGAGAAGTAACATCTTTCTTGCAGAGAATGGGGCACGGTTTTGCAATTGCGATAAAGCAACCTAAGACAATTTTACACTTTTCGCGTTTTTTCCACAATAAATTTTATGTAGGCATTGCTCCCAGGCATTTAAACTCATGCACAGTCTTCATTAACACCGTCAATGGTGTAAGCAAAGTCAAGTGCTTGAACACGTCTTGAAAAGGGCACATGCACGGTTTTCTTCAAGTTAATATCCATCTTCCACAACCGGCACCAACCGACAATTTAAACATCTGTTTGCACAGTCCTGGAGTCATCCTAGTTTCATACCGTTCTCTTTAACACCTAATCGTCCGGAAAAAGACGCTTATTGCAGGTCACTCTGCCAATATTATCATTCAAATAAACAAAAAAACAATAGGGGACCAACCACGGAGCCTTGAGGAACCCCGGATGTGACATCAGCGCATGCGAATTGGTAGCCATTGAGGAAAACGTACTTTTTGCAAAAGGACAAGTATTCGCGTACGCAGGATATATCCTTGTTATCCAGTTTGTACCCATGGAGCTGTTCTGTTAAGTCGTATTGGAGATCATCAAAGGCCTTATTAAAATCAATAAAAATACAAGGAATGCTGTTTCGGTAATCAAGAGCTGCCGTGACCTTGTGAACAAACTTGGTTAAATGAGTCAATCATGAAAAACTCTGACGGAATCCATGTCAGAAGTTATCAAGAAGGTTGCATCTGTTTACGTGAGCTATGACGTTCGTATATGAAATGTGTTCAAGCGTTTACATGCAGCACTTGTCAATGATAACAGGCGATAATTAGACACAACATTCCTGGGGCCATTTTTACGTATTGGAACGACCCAGAAGTCGGTGGCAAAGAGGTACTCAGTGATTTTCCAGTAAGCGCGTGAAAGAACCGGAAAATTATTCTGGCACATGACTTCAGTATAGAGGCTGGGATAAGATTGGAACCAACTGGCTTATCAACATTAAATTAACATAATAACTTTAACATACCATGAACTTCAGAACCAATTCGAGGCATCAGCTCATTAACAGAGTCTGTCAAAAGAGATGTGACAGTGAGATGGCGGATGGAAAACAATAAAAGAACGAGTTCAGTGATTCGAATTTTCTGCATCGTCATTTATGATTGTATTAGCGTGTAGAAAAGCCTTTACAAATGGATTACTGTTTGCATTACATTGCGCGTACTTCTAAAATTCTTCTGGATTGCTTTTTACCCTTTCCTCAAGATCTTCATGAAAGGAATGTTTAGATTGTTTAGTTTTAGTTGAGACAAGCAGATAAGTTGAAAAGTTTGGCCTTATGGGCTGGAAATCTTGTAGCACGATATTTTCGGTTAGCTTTTCGCTTATTTTCGATAAGAGAGCGCAGCATGCGATTCACCCATGGCTTACACGAGCACGTTTAGGGGTAAGTGCACCCGAGAAAATAAGTATAATAGTTATTTTGGTGATTTTCTAATTGAAAGTGCACCAAACGTATTCAATGCTTGATTCTTCTGCAAAGGTTTCAAGAGTCGGAAAATGTAATTCAAGGGCGGTGGTCATACTGCGGTCATCTGCTTCTCTGTATAAAAGTACCTCAAGTGGCTTATGATGACTGGCATCATTATTTGCAAAATCTGCATTGGCAACGACTACATCATAATTGCTGGTGCTGAGGATGACATGCGTATTCGAAATCATGTTAGATGAATTGGAAAGAAGTAAATCTAATGTGAGTTTACCGCACGTAGCTTCTAAGACGTGTTGGTCAAATGCGTACAAGTCGGTGAGGTTAAATAATTCGATGCATAAGTGACCACCCACTGTTGACCTGAAATTATCGGTGCTCCAACGAATCTGTGGTAGGATAAAATCACCAGCTATAATTAATTTTCCACACCTGATAGTAGAAACAACATCCCTAATCCCTAAATGATGCAAGTACACTAGCGTGTGTTTCTGGGCGTCTGTAGAAAGCACCGACCGCGAGTCTTTCACCACTTCCGACGCAAATTTCACACCAGACATTTGAGTACTTCATATTTCAATCTGAACACGAAATTATGCAGCTAAACAAGGATAAAAGCGCCGCCCCCACGGGAGTTTATATCTTTCCTGTAGCAGTAGTAGTCGGCAGAATATACCTCATGATCTGAAATACCTCGAGCATTGACCACAATCAAAAAGTAGCTGTTCCGCACTGCAGCACAGTGACCTGCTCTAATTCCTATCTTCCTAAAACATGTCGTGACTGAAATAATCTTTCGCCCACAGCCACATGTATTTGTGACCCTGCACGTTTTAAACGCAAATTACTCGCACTGTTAGAATCAGACCAATTGTTATATATTATTTGCCCATGTAGAGATTATAAGTAGGGTTTTTTGTACTCATTTTATTTACTCCTGTACTTCTGTTCTCAACGTTTTAGTCCTCTGTCTTTAGCAATTTTCGATATGGTTCGTACATACGGCGCTCTTTTTGATCTATGTATTGTTTTTTCACTGCCCAACCCCCTATGCAATGCGAAAGCCCTGAGGGTAAAATAAATGAACTGAAATGAAATGATATGTCAGCGCAAGGCATGATGGTGTTCCGAATACGATATGCAGCTTAATCATGCTTGTCATGAGGTGAAAAGGATCCAGACTTGCTTTTTATACTCCTGCAGTTTATAACTATAAATTTAAGGAACATTCTTTGAGTGTATTAGGTAGTCAATGCTTAGTCACTTGCGCTCTACTTTCATCCCAGGTGTGAATTTGCTCCATCTATATATAAAGATCAAAAATTTATATTGTACCTTGCTCTTTATGAGTGTTTGCTTTAGAGTCCTCCAAAAAAATGTTATTTTGTCGCGAACCGACAGAGGAATGTCTACACAGATACTATCATTTGAGCCTTTAAGTTTTATAGCATTAGAAAAGACCGCCATCTTTTACGGTGTGGAAATTTATGATTGCCGGTCTGTTACGATCAGTGGAAGGTTTAGCCAGCCTGTATACCCTCACGACATTAACATTTTTGTTTCCAAGCTGAGTACGGCACAGGTTAACGGAAAGTTTCTAGCAGTCAGTGGGAGTTTCCCCTCCCTTCGATTCACTGAATAAAAATAGTAAATTATTGAGCGGATCACTGTTGTCGAGTACTTTTAGGCGAGGATACAGGCCTGCTATATGGGATTATTGCTGGTCGCACTTTTCTTTGTACCCTTGCAGCATTAGATGGAGGTTATCAAACCGATCAATCTTGTCTTTTATGGTCCATAATTGATTGAACAAGTCTCCAAGCTGTGTTTCCACAAGAGCACGATTTGCCTCAATTGAAGTTCATTTCGCCATTAAGCTTCCAAGGACGGAAACCAATTCCTGTAACTTATCTGCATACGTTGGGCCGGGAGTTAACTCTACGATACCGCAGAGCAGCAGAAGCAAATAATAAAAATGCTGTGTTTATTATCAATAAGAAAAGTCGTTTAACGTGATGTCAACCTACGCGAGAGTCCCGCATGCACTTAAATAACACATGTGAGAGAACCGGTAGAGCCCACAAGCTGAATTATACAGAAAGAAGACCAACCTTCGTCAGCAGAAGTAGTTGCGTAACATTTCGCCGGTTCCTCTCCCCGGTGTTGCTTTTACGCTTGCTGGTAAATGCAGCCGGTTCTCCACCGCACCCACAGTCAAGGCAGTCCAGCGACTGCGACAAAGAGAGCAGAATACGTCAGAATAAACCACTGGGAAACGCTCCAGTCATAGATCTGATTGTCATGGCCGTCTCCCGGGACCGAAGTGTCCAGGCAGGCGTTGCCATCTGTGGCCAAACGGAAAGCCTGCGTCGGCAGGAATTGCGCAAATCACAGCACCGACATTTTGCCGTTTCCACACAGCGGTGTTGCTGTGATGCAGGCTTGCCTCGGTAGCCGCTTGTCACCCCCCCCCCCTCCCCCCCCCCCGCCCCCGGTAAGGGAGTGCAGTGTTTGTGGCAAGCCGAACAAAATCTGTAGGAATAAACTGCTGCCCAAACAATGCAGTCATAGCGCTGATTGTCGCTGCCGTGTTCCGGAAACGAATTGCCCAAAGCAAGCGTTGTCATCTATGGTCAAACGGAATGCCTTCGTCAGCAGAAGTTGCGTGAATCACAGCACCGACATTTTGCCGGTTACACACACTGGTATTGCTGTGGGGCAGGCTGGCCTGTGTAGCCGCTTGTCAACAACACACACAGTCAAGGCAGTCCAGTGTTTGTGGCAAGCAGAGCAAACTCCGTAGGAATAAACTACTGCGCAAACATTGAAGTCATAATGCTGATTGTCGCGGCCGTCTTCTGGGACCGAAGTGTCCAGGCACGCGTTGTGATATCGGGTCAGATAAAAAGCCTGCGTTATCAGAAGTTGCGTACATCACAGCACCGACATTTTGCGGGTTCCACGCACCGTAGTTGCTGCCAAGCAGTTCGGGTTGTGTAGCCAGTTGTCAATCACACCCACTGTTACGGCAGTGCGGTTTTCGTGGCAAGCAGAGCAAATCCGTAGAAATAAACTACTGGGTAACGATTGCACTCATAGTGCTGATTTTTGCTACCGTCTTCCAGGCGCGAAGTGCGCAGGCATGCGTTGTCATATAGGGTCGACCGGAAAGCCTACGTCAGCAGAAGTTGCGTAAAGCACAGCCACGACAGTTTGCCGGTTCCACGCCCCGGTGTTGCAGTGACGCAGGATGGCTTTTGTAGCCGCTTGTGAACCACACTCACAGTCAAGGCAGTGCAGTGTTCCATATTATTAAAGCAGCGCTAAGCAACAAGGACGAAGAAAGAAGGGAACACACCCACAGGCGCTTATCTTAAAACTAAATTTTATTTGAAGTAAGCAGGTCAATTTATACGTACACAAGAACTACGCACATGCGCATGGTCAAACACAGATGTACTCGTTTAAATATGCAAATAAAAACACGCTGCATCAAAGGCTCGTGCAGTTATCACAGATATGCTATACCCTGTGCAACAGGCTCATTTCCTTGGAGGTTACGGGTACTGAAGCTGTGATGACGCAACAGCCTTTCTTTCTGATGATATGGAAGGCCTCTGCATCTCTCTTGTGCGCCGATCATTGTGCACAAACAACACTTCCGTGTCGACAAAATACGGAGTGCGTTTACACGTGAAGCGATGCTTGGCTAGGCTAGTCTCTTTTTTCCCAAGGAATTGGCATGTTCCATGAGGCGTACATTAATGCATCGGCCGGACTGACCTATGTACGTAGAACCACATGACAATAGGATCTGGTAGACAATGCCAGTCCTGCACTGGACATACTGATTGACATGATTGATGTTACACACTTTCCTCTTTCTATGTCCTTCGATTTTTCTTTGTACTGCGGCCCCTACATTACTTAGTTTATTAGGGGCTGAAAAAAGAACATTAACTCCGTATTTAGCCCCCAGTTTTTTAAGCCGGTGCGACAGTTTGTGAACATATGGCATGACGGTCACCCTCTTCCTTTGATTTTGACAAGACTGCATATCTGAGGTGCACTCAGAGGACTTCACCGCTTTTAATACTTTATCAGCACTTGACACAGTAACCGAGTCCGGGTATCCTGCTTCCCTGCACTTGCGCACTTGGGCTAGGAGACTGCTGCTCATTTGATAAGGACAAGATTTGTTTACTGGCATGCTTAAACAACTAGTAACAATTGCAGCTTTTACCAGTTTTGAATGGAACGACTTATAGTTGAGTAGGGGCTTCTCGCTTTGGAGGAAATATTGCCAACACACATGGTCCGGTTCAAAAGTCAGTTTTAAATCAAGAAATTGCAAGCCATTTTGCGGGGGGACTTCATGCGTAAACGTCAGTTCCGAGCCATTTTGTGTAAAAAACATCAAGTCGTGGCACATATTCAAGATCTAGGGGCCATTCAAACACCAGGAAATTATCCACGTAACGGAAAATGTGAATGACTGTTCCTGATAATTCATTCGACACTTGTCTATCAACGCGGCTCAGAAAGATATTGCTTAGGATAGGGGCTAACCTCGCACCTATGCAGACACCCGACTTTTGCATAAGTACTTTGCCTTCCCACATAATATACGTGTTATTGAGGTAGAATGACAACAGTTCTAGAAAGGACGCGGTTGGAATACTACAGGAATTCTGGAAGAGGCATTCATCGTGGTCTTCAGTAATAAATAGCCGGACGTACTTCGTGAGTTGGACATGTGGAAGTGAATAGTACAAATCAACCACGTCCACGCTGAAGCCAGAGCAAGGGCCGGGATTTTCATCCTCGAGGAACCTTGCAACAGTTTCCGAGTTGGGAACCATGAAAGGATCCACTACATTAAGTGCAGAGTGATGTCTGCACAGGTAAGTAAATACAACTAACTGCCAAGAGTTGCGCTCAGAAACTATTGCGCTGAACGGAATATCGCGTTTGTGGGTTTTTCCCGAAAAAACACTTCAAGCACTGAAAGCTCAGCTTTTTTAACCTTTTTCGCTAAATGTTCTAAACTGAGACTCTCCAGTAAAGTAACTGCCTTCCCCTTAGATCGTGCAGGAATTCTTTTAACACTTCTGAAATTCTTTTGAAGTGCATCACTGGCGTTTTTGGCGAACTGCTCCTCAGACAGCAAAACGAAAAATCCTTTATCCGACTGTACAACCCGCAGGTGATTTTCAGACAAATAGTTGACTAGAAACGAAACTGATTTTGCTGCCCTTTCGAAATACCGCTGTTAGCAACCGCGTCAACGCATTCACACTCACATCTCGGTCGAACTTCAGTTGGTGCTTTGAAGGAAACATCACGGGCCAATGCAAACTTTTCCACAGTTTTCATACATGGTTCTAGGCAAAACTTGGGTCCTAGACGTAAAGTCCTCAGTTGCTTCGGATCGACATCGATGTCACCTAAGACTAGAAGCCTTCTTCTGCGACAGGATGTCTCTTGGACTTTGGAAGAGATGGGCGTACCTTGTTCCACAGGAATTCGGTGAGCTGGTCTGTAAGTCTTACACCATTCGCGAAAATACTCGTTGGTTAAGGCGATGGTTTCCGCCGCCACATCTTGACCGCAACGTGTCCTTGAAGAATCTCGCCTGACGCCACCATTCGCTTTTCAGAATTTTGTGCATTCTCATGGTGTGGCCCACGGATGGAAGTATCTAACCGCAAAGTGCTTGAAGATCCTGGGGACAGGTGTCATGACGGCAGTGCCGTGAAGCAGTCCGAACTCGACAGATACACACGGCGATGATCGATGAGAGTACAGCTGGGATTGGCAGGTCTACGTTCTGACACATAAAAGAGGCCCACGTACAAGAAATGAATTTTAGAAGAACGGCAGATTGGGCGAGTTGGAAATATTGGCGTCATAATGTTGATTGTCGCGGCCGTGTTACGTAAACAAAGTGTCCAGGTATGCTGTGTCATCAATGGTCAACTGGAAAGTCTGCGTCAGCAGATGTGGCGTAAATGACAGCACCGTCATTTTGCCGTTTGCACACACGCAGTTGTTCTGACGCAGACGGGCCTTTGTAGCATCATGTCAACCACACCCACAGTCGAGGCAGTCCAGTGCTTTTGGAAAGCAGAGAAAAGTCATTCGGAATAAACTAGTGGGAAAAGATTGCAGTCATAGTGCTGATTGTCGCGACCGTGTTCTGGAAACGAAGTGTCCAGGCACGCGTTGTCAACAATGGTCCATCGGAAAGCTTGCGTCAGCAGAAGGTGCGTAAATCATAGCACCATCATTTTGTCGGTTCCACGCACCGCAGTAGCTGTGGTGCAGGCCTTCGTTTGTAGTTACTTACCAGCCACACCCACAGTCAAGACACTGCAGTGTTTGTGGCAAGCAGACCAAAATCAAATGGCATAAACTACTGGGCAAAGATTGCAGTCGTAGTTCTGATTGTCGCGGCCGTCTTCCGTACAGGAAGTGTACAGGCACACGTTGTCATCTGTGGTAAGGTGGAAAGCCTGCGTCAGCACAAGTTGCGTAATTCAGAGCACCGCCAATTTTCCGCTTTCACGCATCGCAGTTGCTGTGACGTAGGCAGGCCTTTGTAGCCACTTTTCAACCACACCCACAGTCAAGGCAGGGCAGTGTCTGTGGCAAACAGAGCAAAATACTGCGGAATAAGCCACTGGGAAAACATTGAAGTCATAATGTTGATTGTCGCGGCCCTCCTCCGGGAACGAATTGTCCAGGCATGCATTGTCACCTGTGGTCAATTGGAAAGCCGGCGTCGGCAGAAGTTGGGTAAAGCACACCATCGACATTTTGCCAGTTAAACGCAGCGGTGTTGCTGTGACGCAGGGGGTAAATTGTAGCCGCTTGTCAATGGAACCCACAGTAAAGACAGGGCAGTGTATGTCGCAAGCAGAGGAAAATCCGTCGGCATAAACAACTGGGCAAACATTACAGTCTTAGTGCTTATGTTCGCGGCGGTCTTCCGAGAAGGAAGTGTCCAGTCATGTGTTATCTATTGTCAACCGGAAAGTCTGCGTGAGAAGAAGAATTTGCATAAAACACAGCACGGACATTTTGCAGTTCAACGCAGCGGTGTTGCTGTGACGCAGGGGGTCATTTGTTGCCGCTTGTCAATGCAACCCACAGTCAAGACAGTGCAGTGTTTGTCGCAAGCAGAGCAAAATCCGTCGGCATAAACAAGTGGGCAAACATTACAGTCCTAGTGCTTATTTTCGCGACGGTCTTCTGGGAACGAAGTGTTTAGGCATGCGTTATGATCTGTGGTGAACCACAAAGTCTGCGTCAGCAGAATTTGCGTAAAGCACAGCACTCATATCTTGCCGGATCCACGCACTGGTGTTGCTGTCACACAGCCTGGATTTTGTAGCCGCTTGTCAACCATATACACAGTCAAGGCAGTGCAATGTTTGTGGCAAGCACAGTACAGCAAATTCTGTCGGAATAAACCACTGGGAAAACATTACAGTGATAGTGATGATTGTCGCAGTCGTCTCCCGGGAACGAAATGTCCAGGGACGTGTTGTCCTTTGGGGTATACCGGAAAACCTGCTTGAGCAGATGTTGCGTAAATCGCAGCACCGACATTTTTCCGCTTCCACACACCGGTGTTGCTATGATGCAGGCTGGCCTGTGTAGCCGCTTGTCAAACAAACCCACAGTCAAGGCAGTCCAGTGTTTGTCGCAAGCAGAGCAAAATTCGTCGGGATAAACAAGTGGGCAAACATTACAGTCATATTGCTTGTTTTCGCGGTGGTCTTCCGGGGACGAAGTGTTTAGGCATGTGTTGTCATCTGTGGTCAACCAGAAAGTCTGCGTCAGCAGAAGTTGCGTAAAGCACAGTAACGAAATCTTGCCGGATCCACGCACTGGTGTTGCTGTCACACAGCCGAGATTTTGTAGCCGCTTGTCACCCATATACACAGTCAAGGCAGTGCAGTGTTTGTGGAAAGCACACCACAGCAAATTCTGTCGGAATAAACCACTGGGAAAACATTACAATGATAGTGATGATTGTCAAGGTCGTCTTCCGGGAACGAAGTGTCCAGGCATGCGTTGCCATCTTTGGCCAAACGGAAAGCCTGCGTCCGCAGAAGTTGCGTAAATCGCAGCACCGACATTTTCCGCTTCCACACACCGGTGTTGCTATGATGCAGGCTGGCCTGTGTAGCCGCTAGTCAACCACACCCACAGTCAAGGAAGTCCAGTGTTTGTGGCAAGCAGAGCAAACTCCGTAAGAATAAACTAATGCGGAAACATTGAAGTCATAGTGGCAAGCAGAGCAAACTCCGTAAGAATAATCTACTGCGGAAACATTGAAGTCATAGTGGCAAGCAGAGCAAACTCCGTAAGAATAAACTACTGCACAAACATTGAAGTCATATTGCTGATTGTCGCGGCCGTCTTCCGGGACCGAAGTGCTCAGGCACGCGTTGTGATATGGGGTCAGCCGGAAAGCCTGCGTTATCAGAAGTTGCGTACATTACAGCTCCGACATTTTGCGGGTTGCACGCACAGGAGTTTTAGTGGAGCAGTCAGGGTTTTGTAGCCATTTGTCAGCCACTCCCACTGTTACGGCAGTGCAGTGTTTGTGAGGGGCAGAGCTAATCTGTAGAAATAAACTACTGCGAAAACATTGCAGTCATAATGCTGATTGTGGCAGCCGTCTTCCGAGACCGAAGTGTCCAGGCGCGCATTGTCATATGAACTCAGCCGGAAAGCCTGCATTAGCAGAAGTTGCGTACATCACAGTGCCAACATTTTGCCGGTTCCACGTACCGGTGTGCTGTGACGCAGGCTGGCATTTGTAGTCGCTTGTGAACCACAACCTAGTCAAGGCAGTCCAGTGTTTGTGGCAAGCAGAGCAAAATCCGTCGGATTAAACCACTGGGTAAACATTGCAGTCATAGCGCTGATTGTTGCTACCGTCTTACAGGCACGAAGTGTGAAGGCATGCTTTGTCATATGGGCTCGACAGGAAAGCCTACGTCAGCTGAAGTTGCGTAAAGCACAGGCACGATAGTTTGCCTGTTCCACGCCCCAGTGTTGGAGTGACGCAGGATGGCTTTTGTAGCCGCTTGTGAACCACCACACTCACAGTCGATGCAGTGTAGTGTTTGTGGCAAGGAGAGCTAAGCCTGTCGAAGTAAGCCACTGGGCAATCATTGCAGTCATAGTGCTGAGTGTCGCAGCTGTGTTCTGGGAACGAAGTTCCCAGGCATGCGTTGTCGTCTATTGTCCGCGTCAGCAGGAGTTGCGTGAAACACACCACCGCCATTTTGCCGGTTCAACGCACCTCAGTCGCTGTGACGGAGGCGGGCCACTGTAGCAGCTTGTCAACCACACCCATAGTGTAGGCAGTGCAGTGTTTGTAGCAAGCAGAGCAAAATCAATCGGAATAAACTACTGGGCAAACATTGGTGTCACAGAGTTGATTGTCGCGGCCGTGTAACCGGAAACGAGGTGTCCAGGCACGCTTTGTCATCTATGGTCAACCGGACAGTCTGCGTCAGTAGAAGTTGCGTAATTGACAGCACCGCCATTTTGCCGGTTGCACGCACGCAGTAGTTTGGACGCAGACGGGCCTTTGTAGCATCTCGTCAACCATATCCACAATCGAGGCAGTCCAGTGTTTTAGGCAAGCAGAGGAAAATCATTCTGAATAAATTACTGGTTGCAGTCATAGTGCTGATTGTCGCGGCCGTCTGCCGGAAACGAAGTGTCCAGGGACGCGATTTCATATATGGTGAACCGGAAAGCCTACTTCAGCAGAAGGTGCAAAAATAACTGCACCGCTATGTTGCCCGTTCCACGCACCGCAGCTGCAGTAACGCAGCCGGGCCTTTGTATGTAGCCACTTCTCAACCGCACCCACAGTCAAGTGAGTGCAGTGTTCGTGCCAACAGGAGTAAATGAATCCGAAGAAACTACTGGGCAAACTTTGCAGTTGTAGTGTCGATTGTCACGGCCATCTTCTGGAAACGAAGCGTACAGACATGCGTTTTCATCTATGGTTCACGAGGAAGCCTCCGTCAGCAGAAGTTGCGTAAATCTTAACACTGCCATTTTGCCGGTTCAACACACCTCAGTCGCTGTGACGCAGGCGGGCCTTTGTAGCAGTCTGTCAACCACACCCACAGTCAAGACGGTGCACTGTTTGTCGCAAGCAGAGCAAAATCAATCGGAATAAACTACTGGGGAAACATTGCCGCCATAGTGCTGATTGCCGCAGCCGTGTGCCGCAAAACGAAGTGTCCAGGTACGCTTTGTCATCTATGGTCAACCGGAAAGTGCGTCAGTAGAAGTTGCGTAAATGACAGCACCGCCATTTTGCCGGTTTCACACACGCAGTTGTTCTGACGCAGACGGGCCTTTGCAGCATCATGTCAACCATACTCACAGTCGAGGCAGTCCAGTGTATTCGGCAAGCATAACAAAATCATTCGGAATAAACTACTGGGCAAATATTGCAGTCGTACTGATGATTGTCGCGGCCCTCTTCCGTAAAAGAAGTGTACAGGCACACGTTGTCATCTATGGTAAGCTGGAAAGCCTGCGTCAGCACAAGCTGCGTAATTCAGGGCACCGCCAATTCAAATTGCCGCTTCCGCACGTCGCATTTGCTGTCACGCAGGCGGGCCATTGTAGCCACTTCTCAAACACACCCACAGTCAAGGTAGTGCAGTGTCTGTGGCAAGCAGAGCAAAATACTGCGAAATAAGCCACTGGGAAAACATTCCAGTCAAAATGTTGATTGTCGCGGCCGTCGGCCGGGAACGAAGTGTCTAGTCATGTGTTGTCATCTGTTGTCTACCGGAAAGGCTGCGTAAGCAGAAGAATTTGAATAAAACACAGCACCGACATTTTATCAGTTCAACGCAGCGGTATTGCTGTGACGGAGGGGGCCATTTGTAGCCGCTTGTCAATGGAAACCACAGTCAAGACAGTGCAGTGTTTATGGCAAGCAGAGCAAAATTCGTCGGCATAAACAAGTGGGCAAACATTAACGTCATAGTGCTTATTTTCGCGGCGGTCTTCCCGGGATGAAGTGTTTAGGCATGCGTTGTCATCTGTAGTCAACCAGAAAGTCTGCGTCAGCAGAAGTTACGTAAAGCACAGCAGCCGCATTTTGCCGGTTCCACGCAGTCGTGTTGCTGTGACACAGCCTGGATTTTATAGCCGCGTGTCAACCATATACACAGCCAAGGCAGTGCAGTGTTTGTGGTAAGCACAACACAGCAAATTCTGTCGGAATAAACCACTGGGAAAACATTACACTGAAAGTGATAGTTGTCGCGCGTTGTCCTTTGAGGTACACCGGAAAACCTGCGTGAGCAGATATTGCGTTAATCACAGTACCGACATTTTCCCGGTTTCGTGCATCGTAGTTGCTGTGATGCAGGCGGTTATTTGTAGCCGGTTGTCAGCGACACCCACAGTCAAGGCAGTGCAATGTCTGTGGGAGGCAGAGTAAACTCCGTCGGAATAGGCCACTGGGAAAACATTGCAGTCATAGTGCTGATTTTCACGGCCGCCTTCCGGGAACGAAGTGTCCAGGCATGCTTTGTCATCTGTTGTCAAACGGAAAGGCTGCGTCAGCAGAAGAAGTTGCGTTCAACACAGCACCGACATTTTCGCAGTCCAACGCAACCGTGTTGCTGTGGCGCACGCTGCCTTTGTAGCAGCTTGTCAACCACAACCACAGTCAAGACCGTCCAGCGTTATTGGCAAGCAGAAGAAATTGAATCGGAATAAACTACTGGGAAACATTGCAGTCAAAGTGCTGATTGTCGCGGCTGTTTTCTGAGAAGCAAGGGTCCAGACATGCGCTGTCATCTGGGGTCATCCAGAAAGGCTGAATCAGCAGAAGTTCCGTAAAGCACAGCACTGATATTTTGTCTGTTCCAGACAAAGGTGTTGCTTTGATGCAGGCTGGCCTTTGTAGCCAACTTTCGACCACACCCGCAGTCAAGGCATTTCAGTGATTGTGGCATGCAGAGCAAAATCCGTCGGAGTAAACCGCTTGGCAAACATTGAAGTTATAATGCTGATTGTCGCGGCCGTCTTCCGTGACCGAGGTGTCCAGGCACGCGTTGTGGTGTGGGGCAGCCAGAAAGCCTGCGTTAGCGGACGTTGCGTACATCACAGCACCGACATTTTTGCGGTTTCCACGCACCGGAGTTGCTGTGAAGCATTCGGGGTTTTGTAGCCAGTTGTCAGCCACTCCCACTGTTATGGAAGGGCAGTGTTTGTGAGAGGCAGAGCAAATCCGTAGAAATAAACTACTGCGATAACGTTGCAGTCATAATGCTGATTGTGATTTGTGAGTGTTTAACGTCCCAAAGCGGCTCAGGCTATGAGGGACGCCTTAGTGGAGGGCTCCGGAAATTTCGACCACCTGGGGGTCTTGAACGTGCACTGACAACGCATAATACACGGGCCTCTAAAATTTCGCCTCCATCGAAATTCGACCGCCGCGGCCGGGATCGAACCCGCGTCTTTCGGGACAGCAGCCGAGCGCTATAACCACTGGGCCACCGCGGCGGCTATAATGCTGATTGTGGCAGCCGTCTTCCGAGAGCGAAGTGTCCAGGCACGCGTTGGCAATGAAGTCAGGCGGAAAAGTTGCGTACATCACAGTGCCAACATTTTGCCGGTTCCACGCACCGGTGTTGCTGTGACGAAGGCTGGCATTTGTAGTCTCTTGTGAGCCACACCCTAGTCAAGGAAGTCCAGTGTTTTAGGGAAGCAGAGCAAAATCCGTCGGAATAAACTTCTGCGTAAACATTGCAGTCATAGTGCTGATTGTTGCTACCGTCTTTCGGGCATGAAGCGTGCAGGCGTGCGTTGTCATATGGGGTCGACCGGAAAGCCTACGTCAGTAGAAGTTGCGTAAAGCACAGCCACGACAGTTTGCCAGTTCCACGCCTCGGTGTTGGAGTGACGCAGGATTGCTTTTGTAGCCGCTTGTTAACCACACTCACACTCAAAGCAGTGCAATGTTTGAGGCAAGGAGAGCAAAGTCTGTCGGAGTAAGCCACCGGGCAAGCATGGCAGTCATAGTGCTGATTGTCGCAGCTGTCTTCCGGGAACGAAGTGCCCAGGCATGCGTTGTCGCCTATTGTCCACGTCAGCAGGAGTTGCGTGAATCACACCATCGCCATTTTGCCGGTTCAACGCACCTCAGCCGCTGTGAGCGCAGGCGGGCCTTCGTAGCCGCTTGTCAAACACACCCATAGTCAAGGCAGTCCAGTGTTTGTCGCAAGGAGAGAAAAATTCGTCGGCATAAACAAGTGGGCAAACATTAGTCATAGTGCTTTTTTTCGCGACGGTCTTCCGGGGACGAAATGTTTAGGCATGCGTTGTCATCTGTGGTCAACCAGAAGGTCGGCGTCAGCAGAAGTTGCGTAAAGCACAGCAACCACATTTTGCCGGTTCCACGCAATCGTGTTGCTGTGACACAGCCTGGATTTTGTAGCCGCTTGTCAACCATATACACAGTCAAGGCGATGCAGTGCTTGTGGCAAGCACAGCACAGCAAATTCAGTCGGAATAAACCACTGGGCAAACATTACAGTGAGAGTGATGATTGTCGCGGTCGTCTTCCGGGAACGAGCTGTCCAGGCACGCGCTGTCCTTTGGGGTACACCGGAAAACCTGCGCGAGCAGATGTTGCGTAAATCACTTTACCAACATTTTCACGGTTTCATGCATAGTAGTTGCTGTGAGGCTAACGGATATTTGTAGCTGGTTGTCAGCGACACCTGCAGTCAAGGCAGTGCAGTGTTTGTGGGAGACAGAGGGAACTCCGTCGGAATAAGCCACTGGGAAAACATTGCAGTCATAGCGCTGATTTTCGCGGCCGCCTTCCGGGAACGAAGTGTCCAGGCATGCTTTGTCATCTGTTCTCAACCGGAAAGTCAGCGTCAGCAGAAGTTGCGTTCAACACAGCAACGACATTTTCCCAGTTCAATGTAACGGTGTTGCTGTGGCGCAGACTGTCCTTTGTAACTTGCAAGGGTGGTCAAACGGGCTAGTTGGTAGCTCATATTTGGAAAAACGGCGCACTTCTAGACATGGACAGAGGCAGGCAGATATAACGGCACAGCGCTGTGTCGTTATAGCTGCCTCTGCCCATGTCTAAAGGTGCTCTGTTTTTCCAAATATGGGCTTTGTAGCAGTTTGTCAACCACAACCACAGTCAAGACAGTCCAGCGTTATTGGCAAGCAGAAGAAATTCTATCGGAATAAACTACTGTGAAACATTGCAGTCATAGTGCTGATTTGCGCGGCTGTTTTCCGAGAAATAAGTGTCCAGACATGCGTTGTCATCCGGGGTCAACCGGAAAGGCTGCATCAGCAGAAGTTCAGTAAAACGCAGCACCGACATTTTGCCTGTAACAGGCAATGGTGCTGCTTTGATGCAGGCTGGCCTTTGTAGCCACCTTTCGACCACACCCACAATCAAGGCAATCCAGTGATTGAGGCAAGCAGAGCAAAATTCGTCGGAGTAAACCACTGGGCAAACATTGCAGTCATAGTGCTTATTGTCGCGGCTGTCTTCCGGGAACGAAGTGTCCAGGCTTGCGTTGTCATCTGTGGTGAAATGGAAAGTCTGCGTGAGCAGAAGTTGCCTAAAACACAACACCGGCGTTATGCCGATCCTGCGCGCTGGTGCTGCTGTGAAGCAGGATGGCCTTTGTAGCCGCTTGTCAACCAAACACACATCCAATTGAAGTGCAGTGTTTGTGGCAAGCATAGCAAAATCCGTCAGAATAAACTACTGGGCAAACATTTCAGTCACAGTGCTGATTGTTGCGGCCGTTTTCCGGGAACGAAGTGTGCAGTCATGTGTTGTCATTTGTTGCCAACCGGAAAGTCTGCGTAAGCAGAAGATGCATAAAACACAGAACTGACCTTTTGCCAGTTCAACGCAGCGGTGTTGCTGTGACGCAGGGGGTCATTTTTAGCCGCTTGTCAATGAAACCCAAAGTCAGGACAGTGCAGTGTTTGTCGCAAGCAGAGCAAAATTCGTCGGCATGAACAACTGAGAAACATTACAGTCAAGTGCTTATTTTCGCGGCGGTCTTCCGGGGAGAAGGGATTAGGCATGCGTTGTCATCTGTGGTCAACCAGAAAGTTTGCATCAGGAGAAGTTGCGTAAAACACAGCACCGACAAGTTGCCGGTTCCGCACGCCGGTGTTGCCTTCACGGAGGCTGGCCTTTGTAGCCGCTTGTGAACCACACCCACCGTGTCACGGATTTCCCCGGAGAACACTCGGACCGAAAGAATGGACTAGGCGACGGGTGTACCCAAACAAACGCGCATTTAATACACCCTACGTGGCACACACACTAGAACACAAAACTAGCAAAACTAACACAAAACACAAAGACTATAAACACACACGACCCGGGCACACTGCTACTATCGTCTACTACTACTGTTCTACTATTAGCGGTCGGCGTTCGTGCTCACGGTTGGTTCGGTGTGGCTTCGGCGTTGTATGGATCCAGTAGCCGGCGTCGAGGCGGCGTTCGCCGTGCTTGGGCTGGCGTCGCTGGCGGCGTTCAACGCGCTTGGGCTGGCGTCGCTGGCGGCGTCGCTGGCTGTGTCGCACAAGCTCCCGGTCCAAGCGCTCGTGGAGTTGATGCCGGTTTTGTTGGAGTTGGGGGCACCACCAGGATGGGTGGCAACAGCGCTGGAGACACCCCTGGCCGTAGCAGGTGGTAGCGTCCTCCGTTGACTCCTCGGAACGGGCTCAGGCACGGCAGGAATTCCACGATGCCGAGTCGTAGAAATCGAGCTCACCGGAGCAGTAGCCGGCGTCGCTCTCTACCAGCCAAAATGTCCCTGACCCACCGGAGCCTCCGCTTCTCTGTTGTTCCCCCTATGCCTCGCTCTCACTCGCCCCTTTTACAGCCTCGGTGTTAGTTCACGTAAGCCTTGTCGTCGTCTTCTTTTCTTCTCCACCAATTATCTCTCTCCACCTCACCGAATGCTTCTCCACCAATCATCCCCCTCCACCTCACCGAATGCTTCTTCTTCCTCTTTATTCTTCGGTTAATTTGCGTCGTCTTCTTCACACCTTTTTTGTCTTTAAAATTTAATTTAGGCTCTTTAATATATTTATGTGTCAAGGCAGTCCAGTGTTTCTAGCAAGCCGAGGAAAATCCTTCGGGATAAACCAGTGGGCAAACATTGCAGTCATAGTGCTGATTTTTGCGGCCGTCTTCCGGGAACGAAGTTTTCAGGCATCGGTTCTCATCTGTTGTCAACCGGAAAGTCTGCGTCAGCAGAAGAAGTTGCGTTGAACACAGCGCCGACATTTTGCCATTTCAAAGCACTGGTGTTGCTGTAACGCAGGGGGCCTTTGTAGCCGCTTGTCAACCGCACCCACAGCCATTGCAGTGCAGTGTTTGTCACAAGCACCGCAAAATACGTCGGAATTAACCTCTGGGCAAACATTTGAGTCATAGTGCTAATTTTCACGGCTGTCTTCCGGCAATGAAGTCTGCATTCATGCGTTCTCATCTGTGGTTAAGAGGAAAGCCTGCGTCAGCAGAAGCAGCGTAAAGCACAGCACCGATATTTTGCCGGTTCCACGCCACGGTGATGCCTTTGTAGCAGCTTGTCTACCACACCCGCAGTCAAAGCGGTCCAGCGTTATTAGCAAGCAGAGGAAATTGAATCGGAATGAACTACCGGGAAAACATTGCAGTCACAGTGCTGATTTTCGCGGCTGTCATCCGGGAACGAAGTGTCCAGGAAACCATTGTCATCTATGGTCAACCCTAATACTTGCGTCAGCAGAAGAATTTGCGTAAATCAAAATACCGATATTGTGCCGGTTCCACGCACCGGTGTTGCTGTGACTCCGGCTGCCCTTTGTAGGCTCTTGTCAGCCACACCCACAGCCAAGGAAGTGCAGTGTTTGTGGCAAACATAGCAAAATACGTCGGAATAAATATCTGGGCAAACATTGCGGTCATTGTGCTGCTTGTTCCTACAGTCTTCAGCGAACGAAGTGTCCTCGCAGGCGTTGTCTTTTGTGGTCAACTGCAAAACCTGCGTCAGTAAAAGAAGTTGCGTAGAGCACAGCACCGACCTTTTGCCGCTTCGATGAACCAGTGTTGCTGTGACGTACACTTGTCTTTGTAGCAGCTTGTCAACGAAACCCACAGACACAGCAGTCCAGTGTTTGTGGCAAGCAGAGCAAAATAATTTGGAATAGACTGTTGGGCAAACGTCGCAGTCACAGTTGTGATTGTCGCGGCTGTCTTCTGGGAAAGAAGTGTCAGGGCACGCGTTGTCATCTGGTGTCAGCCGGAAGGATTGCGTCAGCAAAAGTTGCGCAAATCACAGCACCGACATTTTGTGGCTTCCACGAAAAGGAGTTGCTGAGACGCAGGCGGGCCTTTGTAACCAGTTGTCAGCCACAACCATAGTCAAGGCTGTGCAGTGTTTGTGGCAAGCAGAGAAAACTGTCGGGATAAACCACTAGGGAAACATTGCATTCGTAGTGCTGAGAGTCACACGCACCGGAGTTGCTGTGACGCAGGCAGTTCTTTACAGCCACTTATCAAACACCAAGAGTCAAGGCGGTGCATTGTTTGTGGCAAGCAGAGCGAAATCCGTCGGAATAAACTACTGGGCATACATTGTAGTGATAGTGCTAATTGTCGCGGCTATCTTCGGGGAACGAACTGTCCAGGCATGCGTTGTCATCTGTGGTCAACCAGAAAGGCTGCTTCACCGGAAGAAGTTGCGTTAATCACAGCACCGATATTTTGCCTGTTCGACGCCCAGGTGTTGCTGTGACGCAGTCTGGCGTTTGTAGCCGCCTGTATACCACACCACAGTCAATGCAGTCCCATGTTTGTGGCACGCAGAGCAAATTTTGTCGTAAAAACCACTGGCAGAACATTGCAGTTATATTGCTGATAGTCGCCGCCGTTTTCCGGGAACGAAGTGTCCCGGCACGCGTTGCCATCTGTGGTCAACCGGAAAGCCTGCGTCTGCAGAAGAGGTTGCGAAAAGCACAGCGCTTACATTTAGCCTGTTCCACGCCCTGGCGTTTCTGTGGCGCAGGCTGGCTTTAGTAGCCGCTTGTCAACCGCACACACAGTCAAGGCAGTGGAGTGTTTGTGGCAGGCAGAGCTGAATAATTCGGAGTATACCACTGGGCAATCATTGCAGTCATAGGGCTGATAGTCGCGGCTGTCTTCCGGGAACGAAGCGTCCAGGCATGCGTTTTCATTTGTGGTCAACCGAAAACCTGCGTCTGCAGAAGAGCGTGCATAAAGCATAGCACGAAGACGTTGCCGGTTCCACTGACCGCTGTTGCTGTGACGCAGGCTGGCCTTTCTATCCGATTGTCAACCACTCCCACAGTCAAGGAATTCCAGTGCTTGCGGCAAGCAGAGACCAATCCGTCGGAATGAACCACTGGGCAAACATTGCAGCCATAGTGCTGATGGTTGCGGCATTTTACAGGGTCGAATTGTCCAGGCTCGCGTTGTCATCTCGGTTCATCCGGAAAGCTTTCTTCAGCAGACGTTGCGTAAATCATAGCACCGAAATTTTGGCAGTTCTAGGCCACGGAGGGGCTGTGAAGCAGGCGGGCCTTTGTAGAAGTTCGTCAGCCACACAATGCATTGCAGTGTTCGCGGCAAGCAGAGCAAAATCCTTCAGAATAAACAACTGGGCAAATATAGCAGTCACAGTGCTGATTGTTGCTACCGTCTTGTGGGGACAAATTGTCCAGGCAGGCGTTTTCTCAGTGGCCAAACGGAAAACCTGAGTCAGCAGAAGCTGCGTTAATACACAGCACCGACATTTAGCCTGTTCCATGCCCCGGTGTTGCTGTGACGCAGGCTGGCTTTTATATCCGCTTTCAACCACACCCACAATTAAGGCAATGGAGTGTTTGTAGCAAGCAGAGCAAAATGCGTCGGAATATGCCACTGGGCAATCATTGCAATCTAGAACGAAACGTCCTGGCGTGCTTTTTTATATGTGTTCTACTGGAAAACCTGCGTCATCAAAAGTTGCGTAAATCGCATTACCGACAATTTGACGGTTCCACGCACCGGTGTTGCTGTGACGAAAGCTGCCTTTTGTAGCCGCTTGTCACCACACCCAAAGTCAAGACAGTGCAGCGTTTGTGGCGAGTTGAGTAAAATCCATCAGAATAAACCCCTGGGAAAACATTTCATTCATAGTGCTGATTGTCACGGTCGTCTTCCGGGAAAGAATTGTCCAGGCATGCATTTTTATCTGTGGTCAACCAGAAAGCCTGCGTCAGGAGAAGCTGCGTAAAACACAGCACCGACATTTTGCCGGTTCGACGCCAGGGTGCCGCTTAGACGCGGGATTGCCTTTGTAGCCGCCTGCCAACCACACCCACAGTAAAGACTGCCTAGTGTCTGTGGCAAGCGGAGCAAAATCGACGGAACAAACTACTGGACAAACATTGCAGTCACTGTCCTGATTGTCGCGGCTCCCATCCTGGAACGAAGTTGCCAGCACGCGTTGTCATCTGGCGTCAACTGGAACGCCTGCGTCAGAAGTAACGTTAATCACAGCACCGATATTTTGCCGGTTCCCCGCACCGGAGTTGCTGTGACGGAAACGGGCATTTGTGGCCACTTGCCAACGTCACCCAAAGTCAAGGCAGTGCAGTTTTCCTGGAAAACTGAGCAAAATCCGTCGGAATAAACCATTGGACAAACATTGCAGTCAGAGTGCTGATTGTCGCAGCCGTATTCCGGAAACGAAGTGTCCAGAACGCGTTATCATCTGGTGTCAACTTGAAAACCTGCGTCAGCAGAAGTGCCGTAAATCACAGCATCGACATTTTGAGAATTCCACGCACCGGTGTTGCTGAGACGCCGACTGGCATTTGTAGCCGCTTGTCAACCATGCTCACAGTAAAGGCAGTGCAGTGTTTTCCAATCACAGCAAAATCCGTCGGAATAAACCACTGAACAAACATTTTAGTTATAGTGCTGATTGTCGCTGCTCTCTTCCGGGAACGGAGCGTCCAGGCATGCGTTGTCATCTGTGGTCAACCGGAAAGCCTGCTTCAGCAGAAGTTGCGCAAAACACAGCATGGGCATTTTGCCGGTTCCACGCCCACGTATTGCTGTGAAGCAGTCGGTCGGCATTTTGCAGCCGCTTTGCAGCCACACCAAAGTCAAGGCAGTGCAGTGTGTGTAGCAAGCAGAGAAATTCGGTCAGGATAAAATACTTGGAAAATATTGCAGTCATAGTGTTGATTGTTGCTACCGTCTTCTGGGAACGAAGTGTCTAGGCTGGCCTTTTCATCTGTGGCCATCCCGAAAGCCTGAGTCAGCAGATGTTGCGTGAAAGCACAGCACTGATATGTAGCCTGTTCCTCGCCCAGGTGTTGCTGTGACGCAGGCTTGCTTTTGTAGGCGCTAGTGAGCCACACCGCAGACAAGGCAGTGGAGTGTTTTTGGCAAGATGAGCAAAATGCTTCAGAATATTTCACTGTGCAATCATTGCAATCATAGTGCTGATTGTCGCGGCTGTCTTCCGGGAACGAAGCGTCCAGGCATGCGTTTTCATTTGTGGTCAACCGAAAACCTGCGTCTGCAGAAGAGCGTGCATAAAGCATAGCACGAACACGTTGCCGGTTCCACTGACCGCTGTTGCTGTGACGAAGGCTGGCCTTTGTAGCCGCTTGTAACCACACCCACAGTCAAGGCAGTGCAACGTTAGCGGCAAGCAGAGCAAAATCCGTCGGAATAAACCACTGTGCAGACATTACAGTCGTATTGCTGATTGTTGCTTCCGTCTTCTGGGAACGAAACGTCCAGGCATGCGTTGCGATCTGTGGTCAAACAGAAAGCCTGAGAAGTTGAGGTAAACACAGCACTGAAATTTTGCCCGTCCCACGCCACGGTGCTGTTTTGACGCAGGCTTGCCTTTGTAGCCGCCTGTCATCCAAACCCATAGTAATGGGAGTCCGGTGTTTGTGACAGGCAGGGCAATATCTTACGGAACAAACTACTGGAAAAATATTGCAGTCGCTGTCCTGATTGTCGCGGTTCTCAATCATCCGGGAACGAAGTGTTCAGAACGCGTTGTCATCTGGTGTCAACCGGAACGCCTGCGTCAGCAGAAGTGCCGCAAATCACAGCACTGACATTTTGAGAGTTCCACGCACGGGAGTCGCCGTGACGCAGGCGGGCCTTTATCGCAGCTTGCAAGCCACACCCACAGTCAAGGTAATGCAGTGTTTGTGGCAAGCAGAGCAAAATCCGTCAGTATTTACCACTGGGCAAACATTGTAGTCATAGTGCTGATTGTCGCGGCTGTTTTTCGAGAAACAAGTGTCCAGGCACGTGTTGTCATCTGTGGTCATTCGGAAAGCCTGCTTCCGCAGAAGAAGTTACGTAAACCGCGGCACCGACATTTTTGCAGGTTCCACGCTCAGGTGTTGCTGTGACGCAGGCTTGCGTTTGTAGCCGCCTGTCTAGCAAACCCACAGTCAAGGCAGTCCAGAGTTTGTTGCACGTAGAGCAAGTTCCGTCGGAATAAACCGCTGGCAAATCATTGCAGTCATCGTGCTGACAGACGTGGCCGTCTTTTGGGAGCGAAGTGTCCAGGCATGCTTTTCCATCTGTGGTAAACCGAAAATTCTGTGTCAGTAGAAATTGCGTTAAAACGAAGTACCGACCTTTAGCCTGTTCCATGCCCCGGTGTTACTGTGGCGCAGGCTGGTTTTTACAGCCGCTTGTAAACATCACCCACAATCAAGGCAGTGAAATTTTTCTGGAAAGCAGAGCAAAATGCGTCGGAATATACCACTGAGCAATCATTTCAATCATAGTTCTGATTGACTCTGCCGTCTTCCGGAAACGAAAGATCCTGGCATCCTTTTCCATCGGTGGTCTACCTGCAAACCTGCGTCAGCAGAAGTTGCGTAAATCGCAGCACCGACATTTTGCCGGTTCCACGCACCGGTGTTGCTTTGACGAAGACTGGCCTTTGTAGCCGCCTTTCATCACACCCACCGTCAAAACAGTGCAGTGTTTGTGGCAAGCAGAGCGAAATCCATCGGAATAGACGACTGGGCAAACATTGCAGTCATAGTGCTGATTGTCGCGGCCGTTTTCCGGGAACGAAGTGTCCAGGCATGCATTGTCATCTGTGGTCAACCAGAAAGTCTGCGTCAGGAGAAGTTGCATAAAGCAGAGCACCGATAATTTGCCGGTTCCACGCCACGGCACTGCTTTGACGCAAGCTTGCCTTTGTACCCGCATGTCAACCACACCGAAAGTCAAGGCAGTCCAGTGTTTATGGCAAGCAGTGCAGAATCCGATGAAAGAAACTACTGGACAAACATTGCAGTCACCCTCCTGATTGTCGCGGCTGTCATCCGGTAACTAAGTGTCCAGTACGCGTTGTCATCTCGCGTCAACTGGAAAGCCTGCGTCTGCAGAAGTACCGTAAATCACAGCACTTATATTTTGCCGGTTCCGTGCACCGAAGATTCTGTGACGGAAACGGGCCTTTATGGCCCCTTGTCAACCTCACCCACCGTCAAGGCAGTGCAGTGTTTGTGGCAAGCAGAGAAAAATTCGTCGGAATAAACCAAAGGGCAAACATTGCAGTCATAGTGCTCATTGTCACGGCCGTCGGTCGGAAACTAAGTGTCTAGAACGCGTGTCATGTAGTGTCAACCAGAAAGCCTACGTCATCAGAGGTACCGTAAATCACAGCACTGACATTCTGAGGGTTCAACGCATCGGAGATGCTGTCACGCAGGCAGACCTTTGTAGCCGCCTATCTACCACACCGACAGTCAATGCACGCCCATGTTTGCGGCACGCAGTGCTAATTCTGTCGGATTAAATCACTAGAAAAACATTGCAGTTATAGTGCTTATAGTTGGAGCCGTATTCCGGGAACGAAATGTCCAGGCATGCGTTGGCATCTGTGGTCAACCGGAAAGCCTGCCTCTGCAAAAGTTGTGTAAAGCACAGCGCCTACATTAGCCTGTTCGACGCCCCGGTGTTTCTTTGACGCAGGGTGGCTTTTGGTAGGCGGTTGTCACCCACACCCACCGTCAAGGCAGTGTTACGTTTTTGGCAAGCAGAGCAAAATACGTCGGAATATACCACTGGGCAGACATTGTAGTCATAGTGCTGATTGCCGCGGCCGTATTTCGGGAACGAAGCATCCAGGCATGCGTTTTCATGTGTGGTCAAGCGAAAAGCCTGCTTCAACAGAACTTGCGCAAAGCACAGCACAGATATTTTGGCTGTTCCACGCCCAAGTGTTGCTGTGAAGCAGGCGAGCTTTTGTAGCCCCTTTTCTGCCACACCCACAGTCAAGGAAGTGCAGTTTTGGAGCAAACAGAGGAAAATCGGTCAGAATAAACTACTAGAAAAATATTGCAGTCATAGTGTTGATTGTCGCTACCGTCGTGTGGGAACGAAGTGCCGAGGCGGGCGTTCTGATCTGTGGCCAACCCAAAAAGCCTGAGTCAGCAGAAGTTGCTTTAAAGCACAGCACCGATATTTAGCCTGTTCCTCGCCCGGGTGTTGCTGTGACGCAGGCTCGCTTTTGTAGGCGCTAGTCAGCCACACCGAAGACAAGGCAGTGGAGTGTTTTTGGCAGGAAGAGCAATATGCGTCGGAATATTTCACTGTGGAATCATTGCAATCATAGTGCTTATTGTCGCGGCCGTTTTCCGAGATCTAAAGGTATTGGCATGCTTTTCCATCTGTGGTGAATAGGAAAACGTGTGTCAGCAGAAGTTGCGTAAACCGCAGCCCCTACATTTTGCCGGTTCCACACATCGGTGTTGCTGTGACGAAGGCTGGCTTTGTGGCCGCTTGTCACGACACCCACAATCAAGGCAGTGCAGTAGTAGCGGCAAGCAGAGCAAACTACGTCGTAATAATCCACTGGGCAGACATCGCAGTCGTAATGCTGATTGTCGCGGCCGTCTTCTGAGAACGAAACGTCCAGGGATGCATTGTCATCTGTGGTCAGCCACAAAGCCTGCGTCAGAAGTTGTGTAAAGCACAGCACCGACATTTATGAAAGACATGAGAGCGCAAAAATGGCAACACGGGCGAGTAAGGGAACAGGACGGGTACTGCGCTTTCAACAGGATTTATTCAAGGAAGAGCGTTTATATATCTCTGCCCTAATCCATGCTCTTAATCGCAGTTTACAAACAAATACCTCTCACAGATGTGCATCAAAAAACAATATTTCAATGTGGCGAAGAACAACTGACCTGTCACTGATGCAATAATCATCTCTCTTCTTTAAATTTTTGCGCTCTCATGTATTTCACGAATGCGTGCCAACAAGCCCAGTTGCAAGTATTTCTTCACCGAAATTAAGCCTATTTCACGCCCCGGTGTTGCTGCGACGCAGACTGGCTTTTGCAGTTGCTTGTCAACCACACCCACAGTCAGGGCAGTCCAGTTTTTGTGGAAAACAGATTGAAATCTGTCCGAATATACCACTGAGGGAAATTTGCAGTCTTAGTGGTTATTGTTGCGGCCGTCTTCCGGGAACGAAGTGTCCAGGCAGGCTTTGCCATCTATGGTAAACCGGAAAGCCTGCGTAAACAGAAGTTGAGTAAATCAGAGCACCTACATTTTGTTGTTTCCACGCCACGGTGTTGCTTTTGCGTTGGATGACCTTTGTAGCTGCTCGTCAACCCCACCCACAGTCCAGGCAGTCCAATGTTTGTGGAAAGGAGAGAAAAATCCGTCGAAAAAAACAATATTCAGAATATTGCAGTCGTAGTGCTGATTCTCGCGGCCGTCTTCCGGGAGTGAAGTGTCCAGGCATGCCTTGAGATCTGTAGCAAACCAGAAAGCTTGCGTCAGCAGAAGAATTTTTGTAAAGCACACCACCGACATTTTGCTGGTTCCACGGAGAGGTGTTGCTGTGATACAGGCTGGCTTTTTTAGCCTCTTGTCAACCACACCCACAGTCAAGGAAGTGCAGTGTTTGTGGCAAGCAGAGGAAAATTCTTCGGAATAAACCACTGGCAAACGTTGCAGTCATAGTGCTGGTTGTCGCGGCCGTCTTCCGGGAGATTCCGTGTTCGGGCTCAAAAGCCTAATGTTGAATTAAAATGGCAGATAGGGAGCGCTCCGTCGGATCACGTACGGAGCGCGTAGCTCCACTGTAGATCGCTACCTCCCATTTTGCGAATGGAATGCGGGTGCTCCCTCGGCAGCATTTGGTGCAAAGAAAGCCCTGAAGAGGGCGCTAGAGGAGACCGGATATAGTGATAATGGCTGACAACAAGGAAGACCTGCAGAAGTTGTTAGACATATGCAGTACAGAGGGAGATAGATTAGGCTTCAAGTATAGTAAGGAAAAATCTGCAGTCATGACATTTAATGAAGAGGGCGGCGAGCATAGAATACAGGAGTTCGTGCTAAAGGTAGTGAATGAGTACAAGTATCTTGGGGTGTGGATAAATAACAGTGTTGAGTATCTGACAGAGCATGAAAAATATGTAATGAATAAAGCTAGTAGGAATGCAGCTGTCATGAAAAATAGGGCACTGTAGAATTACAATAGGTATGAGGTGGTAAGAGGGATCTGGAAAGGGGTGATGGTCCCTAGCCTGACCTTCGGGAATGCGGTCCTGTGTATGAGGCCAGATGTTCAAGCAAGGCTGGAAATTAGGCAACGGGGAGTAGGGAGGTTAGCTTTGGGAGCACATGGCAATACACCAAATCAGGGGGTACAGGGTGATATGGGATGGGCGTCTTTCGAGAGCAGTGAGGCTAGCAGTAAGATAGCATTTGAGGAACGATTGAGAAGGATGGAGGAAAAGCGGTGGGCTAGGAAAGTTTTCAGATACCTGTATATAAAGAATGTTGACACGAAATGGAGAAAGCGAACTAGAAAATTGACAAGCAAATATCTGGACAGCAGTAAGGGGGCAAATCAGCAATTATCGGTTAAGAAAAAGGATAAAGGAACAGAGAGAGCTTTGTGGAAAACAGGGATGCTGACGAAATCGGCACTAGAAACATACCGGACCTTTAAACAGGAAATTGTCAAAGAAAATATCTATGATAATTGTAGGGGAAGTTCTTTGTTGTTTGAGGCCAGGACTGGAGTTTTGCGGACTAAGACGTATAGAGTCAGGTACCAGGAGATAGACACTTTGTGCATTGCGTGCGAAGAGGAGGAGGAAACGGCTGAACACTTGATACTTTTCTGTAAAGGGCTTCACCCTACAGTGGAAGGCAGCGGGGTTGACTTACCCAAGGCATTGGGGTTTAGGGATAGTGAAGGGAAAGTGGATTTTAAGAGGTTAGAAGTTACCAAGCGAAGGTTATCTGATTGGTGGCTAAAAGCAAGACAGGAGTAAAATTTCACAAGACATGGCTAGGTGGCTTGAGCCACCGCCCGATGTAAAGGGTTCAGCCGTATCCATCCATCCATCCATCCATCCGGATACTCCCAGCATTCCATTCCAGCATTCCATGCTGGGATCCGGATGATCCCAGCATTCCATGCGCGGTTTGTTTTTTTTCCTGCCTTTCCCACGTGCGTCGCACGTTTTTGCGCTCCTGGACGCATCGCCCGAAATGACGAACCGCGGCAGCCAGTTTTCTTTCGATGAGAGCCCAACAGTTCGAGAACTAGTGCACAGCATGATGTTGGGAGTGCCGGAAACGCAAGGTATGTGTTCATTTTACTAATTTTATGGTCTATTTGCGCTGGCTCTCACAGATGTAAACACGGAGCAGTTGCGAATGTGGAGTCGCCGGTGCAGTTGTTTATCGGCATAAGGCGTGGCATTTTCTCGGGACACGTCACGAGTATCGACCACAATAATATTAATTGGTTTTTTGGGGAAAGGAAATCGCGCAGTATCTGTCTCATATATCGTTGGACACCTGAACCGCGCCGTAAGGGAAGGAATAAAGGAGGGACTGAAAGAAGAAAGGAATAGGGGCCGTAGTGGAGGGCTCCGGAATAATTTCGACCACCTGGGGATCTTTAACGTGCACTGACATCGCACAGCACACGGGCGCCGCGGTCGGGCTCGAACCCGGGAACTCCGGATCAGTAGTCGAGCGCCCTAACCATTGAGCCACCGCGGCGGGTAAAAAGCAGTTTCTTTTTAATATCAGCATGCATCACTCACGAACTTATTAGTTCTAATTAGCGTGGAAAGCACGAGGACGACCGTTTCTATCCATGTGATTCTCACGAGTTGAGTCAATAGCTGGGCGCCGCTGTTCTGCTCGTATTTTCCACTCCACTGCCTCTATGTTGCGGGACAAAGTATTCAATAAACAAGTTAGGGATAATACAGGCTGCATTTTGGTAAGCAGAACCTGCACTTGCTGCGAGGTGTACCACAGTATGTTCTGCAAGGAAGCAGCTGTGAGCCGCGTAACGAAGCGTTTCAACAATCTGGGGTAACGCTGCAGCGAAATTAAGATTATATAATTGGACATCACATTGACTGATTTCGAACATTATTGCATTTCAGACCTATCTGGCGTTTGTTCTACGGACTCGGACCGCCAGGTTGGGGCAGCACTAGTCAAGGTGAGATTATCCTCTCGTTGCGAGCAATAAATACTCGGTTGATTGAAGTGCAATGTATTGCTGAAGACTTCAAGTGGCAGTAAACTGTGCACATAGCATTTTACTACATGCACATGTTTATGCGTATCTAGAGCTTCGTAAATATGTCATTTTAATTCATGATTCGTACATATTTTTCTTTTGCTTGGCAGAACAACCTCAAGGCTCAAAACCTCATTGCCGTGGTAAGTTAGCGCCTTGATGGATCTTCATCATCAGCCTGACTACACCCACTGCAGGGCAAAGGCCTCTCCCATTTCCGTTCAATTAACCCTGTTCTTTACCAGCTGCGGCCACCGTGTTCAAGCAAATATCTTAATCTAATCCGCCCACCTAACCTTCTGCCGCCCCCTACTGCGCTTCCGTTCTCTTGGAATCCACTCCGTTACCCTTCAAGACCAGCGGTTATCTTGCCTTCGCATTACATGCCCTGCGCAAGCCCATTTGTTCCTCTTGATTTTGACTAGGATGTCATTAACCCGTGTCTGATCCCCCACGCACTCTGCCCGCTTCTGGTCTCTTAACGTTACACCTAGCATTTTTCTTTCCATGGCTCGCTGCGTTGTCCTTAACCTAAGCTGAACCCTTCCCTTAGCATCGACAATTATGCCCCATAGGTGAGTACTGGTAAGACACAGGTGTCGGATACTTTTCTCTTGAGAAATATTGGTAAACTGCCATTCATGATCTGAGAGAACCTGCCATATGTGCTCCACCTCATTTTTATTCTTATAGTTATTTCCCTCTGATGATCCTGATCAGCGGTCACTACCTGTCTTAGGTAGACCACCCCTTCCGGTGCCTCGCTACCAATAGCAAACTGCTGCTATCTTGCAAGACTGTTGAACATTACCTTGGTTTTCTGCAGGCTATCTTTAAAACCTACCTTTCTGCTCTGCATGTCTAACTAATTAATCATGCTTTGCAGTTCATCTCCTGATTGACTTGGAAATGTCATTAGTGAGTTGGATTACTTAGGTATGCTCCATTAATTGTTATCCCCAACTGTTTCCCAATCCAGGCCTCGAAATACCTCCTGTAAATACGCAGTGAAAATCATTGATGAGATTGTGTCTCCCTGCCTGGTGCCCTTCCTTATTGGAATTTTATTGCTGACTTTATGGAGGAACTGCAATGTATACCGCACACAAACTATACTCCTGTGTTTTTCATGTTTGCAGGCCATGGCTGTGATTGGACGGCAGGGGAAACAAAGTTACTGCTCGACTACTATGAACAATATTTTTCACGCGTTGGGAAAATGAAGAAGTTTCGGAACAAAAAAGAAATGTTTTTAAAAATTGCGGCAAATATAAAAGAAACTCTTGGAGTGGAGAGGACAGCCGAGCAATGTATAACTCGGTACAAGACCGTAATGAAGAGGAAGAGAAGCGCAACAGCGCAGAACAATAGGTCGGGCAACTCTCCAACGCCTCTGCCTTTTGAAGAGGAAATAGAAAAAATAAGCTGGTTTGATGACAGCTTGCAACCAGCAGAGCTGTGCGATAGCTACGGTGTATTATCGAAGAAGGCAAGACAAACACCCCCCTCCAGTACAGCAACATACTCAGCCGAAGGAGACATTGCTGGCGCTTCCAGTGATCCTGCCAGTGTGTTTGAGGACTCACAGTTGATCACGCCTCACGCCTCTGCAGTTTCTTCTGAGGGCCAAGGAAGCGGAAAAACTGCACGAGCGTCAAGTGCACGAGCTCAAGAGATGAAAATATTTTATGAAGAAATGGAGTGGCTGCAAAACAGAAAAGAACAACAGAAGACTGCTCGTGAAGAGAAGAGACGTGTGCGGCACGAAGAAAGAAAAGAACTCAAAGAACAGCTAAGAAAAGAAAGGGCTGCACGGCATGAAGAAAAAATGAAGCTATTTAAGCGTGCATTCGGATTATCCGAGGAGGATGGGTAGAACAGGAAGTTTGGAGCAGTTATGATGTACGCAATGTGAATATACAGCGCAAGGCACAAGGCAAGGGACAAGAACAGTGAAAAACACACACGGTCGCCCGTGCATGTCTTTCACTGTTCCTGTTCCTTGTCTTGTGCCTTGCGCTGTATATTCACCATGCAGAACCAACCAGCCTGCCAAATCTCTAGTAAATATGTGTAAATAAAACAAATTTTTTCTTGCAAACAAAGGTCTCTTACATAGCATACTGCTGTGCTCATTCATCTGTATTTCGACTGGTTGAAGTGACAAAAAGTGCACTGTATGTAAGAGCAAAGAGCCATTAGAATGAAAGCTATTTATTTCCACTCCTTACACACCTGCGATGTTGAAGTGCTTGTTAGTGCACTACTACTGCTTTCGCAGCACTACTTCCACAACTTTGTTCCGCCTAATTCCTCCCAATCTGCGCAGCAAAACTTCTTCGGCAGTCTCGTCCAGGTCATCGGTGCACGACTCTTGATGCCACTCGATGTCTTGAGGTGTAACAGAATCGTTAGGTTCATCTGGCTCCAAGTCTCCATAATCGATGCACAAGTTGTGCAGTACACAGCAAGCAACAATAAACTTATTGAGCCACTCTAGAGTACGGAGCTCAAGGTACATCGGCTGTCGGAACCTTTTCTATAAGTTTATTTATTTATTTCTTTAACAATACTGTTAAACCTCAAGCGAGGGTCCTTACAGGGAGGGTATGAAAACTTCGTAGAAAATAGAATTATTCAGAATCACTAAATACATCAGCAGAAGACAGTACATTTGTTCAAGCCTCAAATAGCACTTTCAAGCAGATGGTCATCCAGAGATCGCTCAAATTCATGCAGATCATTCTGTTCTACAACACTCATTGGCAAGTCATTCCACATTTCAATTACATGGGGGAAGAAGGAATTTCTGAAAGCTTCACTATGGGCGTACTACGGCTGAATTATCCGACTATGATTTGTTCTAGAACTCCGTTTGCCTGGCGCTTGTATGTATGTTTCCTTTTGAATGTTTACCTGTCCTTGGAGCATCTAGAATAGTAGCTTTAGGCGATTTTTTTCTCTATGTATTTCCAATGAATCCAGGTTACAGGAAGAAAGCATATCTGTTACTGAGTCTGTCCTTCGATATCGGCAGCAAATAAAGCGTACTGTGTACCTCTGAACTCTTTCTAATTGTTTCTTTAAATAATTCTGTTTAGGACTCCATACTACCGACGCATACTCAACGATTGGCCTCACAAAAGCTTTATATGCAATTAGTCTTACATCTCGTGTAGCATTCTCTAATTTTTTTCTCAAAAAACATAACCTCTGGTGTGCTTTAGAGCACACCTCTTCTATTTGTGTGCCCCAATTTAAATTTTGTGTTATTGTCATTCCTAGACACTTAAACTGAGTTACGTTTACCAAACACTTGTCACCAATGAAATATGGGAACGAAAGAACAGATTTCTTCGTTGTAATGTGCATGTACGTTGATTTCGAATAATTTATTTCCATATTCCATTTTTTGCACCATTCGCTTAATGCCTCTAAAGAGTTGTTAATTCTAAGCTGGTCTTCCGTGTTTCTAACTGTGGAATAAATTAAACAGTCATCTGCGAATAGCTTCCGTTGTACATTTGGTTCCATGACAGCAGAGATATCATTAATATACACCAAAAATAACAACGGTCCCAGAACAGAACCCTGTGGAACTCCTGAAAGAACTACTAGTGAGGCGGACACATGACCATCCATTTTGACCACCTGGTTACGATTTTCTAAGTACGCTTTAATCCATGTTACAATATTCATATTAATTCCAGCTCTGTCCAGTTTAAAAACTAATTTATTGTGTGGCACCTTATCAAAAGCTTTGGTAAAATCTACAGCGATTATGTCAATTTGCTGCTTCGCATCAATCGTCATTGCCAAATCGTGAATTGTCTCTACAAGTTGTGTAGTGGTGGAAAGGCCTGCTCGGAATCCGTGTTGGTGAGGGTAAAGTAAACAGCTTGTTTCTAGGTAATGAAAGATATGCTTCGCTATAATATGTGCCATAAGTTTGCAAGAAATTGATGTAAGAGATATTGGGTGGTAGTTATTTATAAGAGTTCGGTTGCCTCCTTTAAACACCGGAATTACTAGTGCATTGCGCCAATATTGTGGTACACAATGGGTGTGCAAGGATTTTTGAAAAATAAGTTTAAGGTATCGTGAGGCCCACTCGGCATATCTTCGGAGAAACTGGGTTGGTATGTTGTCTGGTCCATTGGCCTTTTTAACATCCAAATTGAGGAGCTGCTGAAATACGCCCTCCTGCGAAATTATGACGTCATTCATTAGGCTAGGCAACAAGCGTTCTGAACTGAGGTGTATGTCATCTTTGGTTGCGGTGAATACGGACTGGAAAAAGTGATTAAAATGATCTACTATATGCTCCTTTTTTATCAGTACCTGATTTTCGTGCTTAATCTCCTGTATTCTCTCCTTCCTATCACTAAAGTATCGCCAGAACTTTTGCGGTGACGTTTTGAGGGAGCGGCTAAGCGTTTCATCGAAAAACTTTTTTTAGCTTCTTTCAGCGCCTGGTTCAGCTCCGCACGAAGTCGCAAAACATGAATACGCTTATTTTTTTTTACTTAGTCTTTTTATTTTACGTTTCATATGAATTATGTCCCTGGTGATCCAGGGGCTTCGGTGCTTCGTCTTTTTAAACGAGTTGGGATATACCTGTCAACGCAGTGTTGTATAATTTTCTTAAATTGCTGCCACAACTCTTCTGCTGTTTTGGAATCATAGTCAATTTCAAAATCATCAAAGGCAGATTCCAGGTAGTCAAGAATGGAGGTGTCGTCTGCACGCTCATAATCCTTAACGCGCATAGGGATATAAGGCTTTGAACACTCGCTGATTCTAAGCGGTAAGGAAACAATAATCATCTTGTGGTCAGAGACACCATCTTCAACGTTAACGGTGTGTTCTTTTATATTATTTGACAGGAACACCAAGTCCAACAATGACTGCGAATCGGGCGTTATTCTTGTATCCTCTTGCACAATTTGTTTTAGGTTATACGCGAACATAATTTCTAATAGTTTCTCTCCGTTAGACGAATCAGGACCAACAGAACATAGGCGTTGCCAATTTATGTGTGGTAGGTTAAAATCGGCATTCATTATTAGTCTCGTGTTCTTTTTCACATTCGCACATAAAAAAGTGTTTACTTCATCAAAGAACTCGGGTGAAGCAGAGGGCGCGCGGTACACAGCTCCAATCATGTAAGCAACGTTGTAAAACTTTATCTTGCATCAAACTGTTTCAGCAACATTACAATCCATCACTACTGCAGATAAAGAGTTTTTTACTAAGATACAAACGCCCCCACCACGTGTGTCCTGGTCTTTTCTAAACATTATATAGTCCGGAGGAACAATGCAGTCAGAAAAAATATTGTTATTCAACCAGGTTTCTGTTATTATTAAAACATGCGAACTTTGTGCAAGCAGCAAGTATTCTAACTCTGTAGTCTTATTTACAATGCTACGCGAATACAGACTTAAAAGGCGTAGCTATATCTGCGATGACGTGTCCGACATCGCACTCTTGATTGAGGAATCAAGGTCATCTGGGCTGCCTGGCTCATGTGACTGGGGCTGTTTGAAATTATCAGCCTTATCTCCGCGGCCTGTAGACAGCAGACAGCGTTCGTTTCGGCTGTGATCCCAGATATAGGTTTGGTTGTTTACGCGAAGTTTATCATGGATAAGGAAGACCTTTGCCTTCTTAGCCCTGTCTGCTGCCGCACTGTTCCATAGTTTTCGGCGTACTTCTACAGTTTATTTGGCATAGTCAGGGCTAATACGCCAAGAAGTCCCTTTCAGCTTTGTGCCTTTCTTCAGGAGAGTCTCCTTTTCTGGCCTACATTTCTGTGGTTGGGCTTTACCAAGGGGATGAATTCGCTCCACTGTGTCAACCTGCACGCCCATAGTTTTCCGAAATATATTCTGTACAACAAGTTCCTTCAGTTTTGATTCTGTTTCCGTTTCAGCGTCTGTCTCAGTTTCAGTGACGCCAAATACTAGTAAATTGTTACGTCGGCTTCGGTTCTCATAATCGATAAGCTTTGCAGCCTGCTGTTGGACTATTTCTTCTAACTTACAAATCCTGTTATTCATCGCGTCAAATGCATCAAGAAGGCCCTGTAAGTTGTCGGTTTTTGCGCTTACTGCAGCAATTTCACATTTGATGTCATCCATTTTACGCGCGAACGCAGCTTGGTTCTCAAGAATTTCTTCCAACTTCTCAGTTACTTTTGGCCCGGGATTCTGTTCAACGTCACCCGACATAAGCACTAAAAGAAGAAGCATTGACCAACAAGTTACAAGTTACTAAAACTTTTCTCTATTAGAACTCTTGTTGCAGAAAATTTTTTGTTGAAGTCTTTGTGTGCCTTCGGTAATGCCCCATACTCTCTGAAGGGAGTGAAAAGGTATGGCCTCAGGGGATAGGCCGCATCTCCGAGCAGGTGGTAAGTGTTGTCTTCGCACAGTCTGGGAAGTTTTTTCGAAAGTGCTGAAAGTTTGAAGATTCGAGAATCGAGAATTTTGCTGGAGCATCCAATGAAGGTGTCTACAAACCGTCTTTTGTGGTCACAAACAGCTTGAAGAGTTAATGAAAGGTAATGGCACCTGTTGCAATAGGTGGAAGCGACCTTGTTGTCTGGGCACTGGATCTTGACATAAGAGCCGTCTATGCAGCCAATAACTCCTGGGATTCCAGACACCTGACAGGAATGAAGTGAAATAATGTTGAAGCCACTGACCCATGCAGAAACCCATTCTATTGCAAATGTACATCGGAATGTATAGGACAAATTTGTATTAAGAAATGTTAATACCAACCTTCTGAAATGCACTGGCCAGCTTTTCCATGTCGGAAGGAAACGTCACCACAGATGGCGCCAGGCTTATGAGGAAGTCAGCCACCCGTATAAAGATTCTGTGTACCGAATTCTCCGATAAATCAAAGCGGCTTGCCACTTCCCTCATACTGGTTTTATTGGCGGCATACCTGTAAATAAATATTGAATGACGTTATTTAGCAGAGAACAATAGAATACCAGTCTGGAATGCAATGCTTCTGCTATGCAACTTATTAAAGCGAAATGGAATTCTGCTCTTTAGTTTTCACTATTTAAACGCGAGACTAAACACTCAAACGTTTAATATCCCAGTTGCTATACATATAGTGCATATGGAGTTTCTGTGAACAGGAGCGGTGGTGTTACAAGAATGGTATACACATTAACAATGCTTACGCACTGATCCAATGGGCAAGCAATTATGCAGCAAGCGTGAAAGCAGTTAACGAAGGAAAAGAACGGCCAACGCCATTCGTGCGCAACGCGAGCGGGACGCCAGGGAGGGAAAAAAATCTATTGACCAGCCACTGCTGTACGGGTAGAACGCAGGTAGGCCGAAGCGGTCCCCTCATGGTGACAGACTTGGCCGAGGAGCGCTAGACCCTGGCCGGCGAGCAACTCATTCCCGACGAGGGAATGAGTTGCTCGGCCTGGCCTGGCCCCATCTGTGGTGACGTTTCCTTCCGACATGGAAAAGCTGGCCAGTGAATTTCAGAAGGCTGGTATTAACATTTCTTAATACAAATTTGTCCTATACATTCCGATGTACATTTGCAATAGAATGAGTTTCTGCATGGGTCAGTGGCTTCAACATTATTTCACTTCATTCCTGTCAGGTGTCTGGAATCCCAGGAGTTATTGGCTGCATAGACGGCTCTTGTGTCAAGATCCAGTGCTCAGACAACAAGGTCGCTTCCACCTATTTCAACAGGCACCATTACCTTTCATTAACTCTTCAAGCTGTTTGTGACCACAAAAGACGGTTTGTAGACACCTTCATTGGATGCTCCAGCAAAATTCACGATTCTCGAATCTTCAAACTTTCATCACTTCCAAAGAAACTTCCCAGACTGTGCGAAGACAACACTTACCACCTGCTCGGAGATGCGGCCTATCCCCTCAGGCCATACCTTCTCACTCCCATCAGAGAGTATGGGGCATTACCAAATGCACACAAGGACTTCAATAAAAATTTTCTGCAACAAAAGTTTTAGTAACTTAAAGAAAAGGTTCCGACAGCCGATGTACCTTGAGCTCCGTACTCTAGAGTGGCTCAATAAGTTTATTATTGCCTGCTGTGTACTGCACAACTTGTGCATCGATTATGGAGACTTGGAGCCAGATGAACATAACGATTCTGTTACACCTCAAGACATCGAGTGGCATCAAGAGTCGTGCACCGATGACCTGGACGAGACTGCCAAAGAAGTTTTGCTGCGCAGATTGGGAGGAATTAAGCGGAACAAAGTTGTGGAAGTAGTGCTGCGAAAGCAGTAGTAGTGCAGTAACAAGCACTTCAACATCGCAGGTGTGTAAGGAGTGGAAATAAATAGCTTTCATTCTAATGGCTCTTTGCTCTTACATACAGTGCACTTTTTGTCACTTCAACCAGTCGAACTATAGACTAAGTACAGACGAATGAGCAGAGCAGTATACTATGTAAGAGACCTTTGTTTGCAAGAAAAAATTGTATTATTTACACATATTTACTAGAGATTTGGCAGGCTGGTTGGTTCTGCATGGTGAATATACAGCGCAAGGCACAAGACAAGGAACAGGAACAGTGAAAGACATGCACGGGCGACCGTGTGTGTCTTTCACTGTTCCTGTCCCTTGCCTTGTGCCTTGCGCTGTATATTCACATTGCGTACATCATAACTGCTCCAAACTTCCTGTTCTACCCATCTTCCTCGGATAATCCGAATGCGCGCTTAAATAGCTTCATTTTTTCTCCATGCCGTGCAGCTCTTTCTTTTCTTAGCAGTTCTTTGAGTTCTTTTCTTTCCTCGTGCCGCACACGTCTCTGCTCTTCACGAGCAGTCTTCTGTTGTTCTTTTCTGTTTTGCAGCCGCTCCATTTCTTCAAAAAATATTTTCATCTCTTGAGCTCGTGCACTTGACGCTCGTGCAGTTTTTCCGCTTCCTTGGTCCTCGAAAGAACCTGCAGAGGCGTGAGGCGTGATCAACTGTGAGTCCTCAAACACACTGGCAGGATCACTGGAAGGGCCAGCAATGCCTCCTTCGGCTGAGTATGTTGCTGTACTGGAGGGGTGTGTTTGTCTTGTCTACTTCGATAATACACCGTAGCTATCGGGCAGCTCTGCTGGTTGCAAGCTGTCTTCAAGCCAGCGTATTTTTTCAATTTCCTCTTCAAAAGGCACAAGCGTTGGAGAGTTGTCCGACCTATTGTTCTGCGCTTTTGCGCTTCTCTTCCTCTTCATTACGGTCTTGTACTGAGTTATACATTGCTCGGCTGTCCTCTCCACTCCAAGAGTTTCTTTTATATTTGCCGCAATTTTTAAAAACATTTCTTTTTTGTTCCGAAACTTCTTCATTTTCCCAACGCGTGAAAAATATTGTTCATAGTAGTCGAGCAGTAACTTTGTTTCCCCTGCCGTCCAATCACAGCCATGGCCTGCAAACATGAAAAACACAGGAGTATAGTTTGTGTGTGGTATACATTGCAGTTCCTCCATAAAGTCAGCAATAAAATTCCAATAAGGAAGGGCACCCGGCAGGGAGACACAATCTCATCAATGATATTCACTGCCTGTTTACAGGAGGTATTTCGAGGCCTGGATTGGGAAACAGTTGGGGATAACAATTAATGGAGGATACCTAAGTAATCCAACTCGCTAATGACATTTCCAAGTCAATTAGTAGATGAACTGCAAAGCCTGATTAATTAGACATGCAGAACAGAAAGGTAGGTTTTAAAGATAGCCTGCAGAAAACCGAGGTAATGTTCAACAGTCTCACAAGATAGCAGCAGTTTGCTATTGGTAGCGAGGCACCGGAAGGGGTGGTCTACCTAAGACAGGTAGTGACCGCTGATGAGGATCATGAGAGGGAAATAACTATAAGAATAAAAATGGGGTGGAGCACATATGGCAGGTTCTCTCAGATCATGAATGGCAGTTTACCAATATTTCTCAAGAGAAAAGTATCCGACACCTGTGTCTTACCAGTACTCACCTATGGGGCATAATTGTCGATGCTAAGGGAGGGTTCAGCTTAGGTTAAGGACAACGCAGCGAGCCATGGAAAGAAAAATGCTAGGTGTAACGTTAAGAGACCAGAAGCGGGCAGAGTGCGTGGGGGATCAGACACGGGTTAACGACATCCTAGTCAAAATCAAGAGGAAGAAATGGGCTTGGTCAGGGCATGTAATGCGAAGGCAAGATAACCACTGGTCTTGAAGGGTAACGGAGTGGGTTCCAAGAGAACGGAAGCGCAGTAGGGGGCGGCAGAAGGTTAGGTGGGTGGATGAGATTAAGATATTTGCTTGAACACGGTGGCCGCAGCTGGTAAAGAACAGGGTTAATTGAACAGAAATGGGAGAGGCCTTTGCCCTGCAGTGGGTGTAGTCAGGCTGATGATGAAGATCCATCAAGGCGCTAACTTACCACGGCAATGAGGTTTTGAGCCTTGAGATTGTTCTGCCAAACAAAAGAAAAATATGTACGAATCATGAATTCAAATGACATAATTACGAAGCACTAGATACGCATAAACATGTGCATGTAGTAAAATGCTATGTGCACAGTTTACTGCCATTTGAAGTCTTCAGCAATACATTGCACTTTAATCAACAGAGTATTTATTGCTCGCAACGAGAGGATAATCTCACCTTGACTAGGTGCTGCCCAAACCTGGCGGTCCGAGTCCGTAGAACAAACGCCAGATAGGTCTGAAATGCAATAATGTTCGAAATCAGTCAACGTGATGTCCAATTATATAATCTTAATTTCGCTGCAGCGTTACCCCAGATTGTTGAAGTGCAAAAAAGACGAACTGCGCAACAAGAACACGGACGAAAGGGAGGCAGACACACACTAACGCAGACTTACAACTTTACTAAAGGAAGGAATACAAGGCAAATATATATAGCGATCCCCAACGCACTTCAAATCTGATCAATATGGCACGCGACAATCTGCCCAGGCGATAAACAGACCACACAAGAACCAACCGCTTACAAGATAATCTTATACCGGGCCGGCCCTTTCTATGAAAACAAAAAGCAAAGGAACGCTTAGCGACAGTGCACACTTGAGAATTACGCGTTCTGCAAAGTAAGGAAATTCATAACAAAAACCACACCACTGTAGCCATCTGATACCACTGAAGCTCGAACCGCTTACAAGCGCAGGTGCTGACACCAAAAACCAAGAGACGAAGCACTCCCCCTTTTAAAAGCAAACAAAACGGGAAACAAAAACAACCTCATCGGTCATCGTCAAAAACAAAAAAAACAGTGAAAAAAGGCACCAGGTCAAAAGGGTAAAAAACCATAAATCAGCTCAAGAAGCTACGTCACAAAAACAGTGAAAATAGGCACCGAGTCATTTAAAAAAACAAAAAGATGAAAGACGGGACAACAGTTTAAGACAACAACGGTTTTAAAAAAAAGGGGTGAATGAAAACCAAAGCGTAGGAAAACATCTCAAACCATGAAAGAACCGAAACAAAACTGAGATCGCTAATCAAATGAACAACGAAAGCATCAAACGCAATCAGGAGGCACTGCTCAATGACCAGGGCACAAACAGGCCACTAGGCTACACATGCCCCCGCAAAAACGAAAATTCTTTGGATGATAAAGAAATGGAAGCCTTGCTAACACAGTTGTCCTTAGTGCCGATTGAAAATGTTTCGACGACGAGACGCTCCCATTTGTCATTCAATCTGGCCAGAAATTCCGTCTTCTCGAACCATGGTACACATTCCCGTTGCATCATTTTTGTGCAGTCCGCACAATGCTTAGCCAAAAACCCTCCATCGTTGTTTGCCACGCTCAACCGGTGCTCCCTTGCTCTTTCATTAAAGCATCTGCCGGTTTGGCCTATGTAGACTTTTCCGCAACTAAGGGGAATGCGGTAAACAACGCCGGAAACGCAATCTTTGAACTTCCTTAGATGCTTGATTTTGCAAGGGGTCTTCTTGGTGTTCTTCCGTCTGTGTTCTTGTTGCGCAGTTCGTCTTTTTTGCATTATGATCAACCAAGTAGCCCGACAAGTCTTGTTGAGTAGACGAGAGATAGGTGTAAAATTGTTTTCTCAGAACTGCGTGAAAACTTGCATTCCGGCCCAAAACAACGGGATACATCGTTTTAGATCGAAACTAGCAAAATTCACGAGCATCGATATTACAAGTCGTCGAAGAGTAGACGAGAGAAAGGTGTAAACTTTTTCTCTCAGAACTGCGCGAAAACTTGTATTCCGGCTCAAAACTACGGGAAACATCGTTTTAGATCGAAACTAGCAAAATTCACGAGCATCGATTTTACTAGTCGTCGAAGAGTAGACGAGAGAAAGGTGTAAACTTTTTCTCTCAGAACTGCGCGAAAACTTGTATTCCGGCTCAAAACAACAGGATACATCGTTTTAGATCGAAACTAGCAAAATTCACGAGCATCGATTTTACAAGTCGTCGAAGAGTAGACGAGAGAAAGGTGTAAACTTTTTGTCTGAGAACTGCGCGAAAACTTGTATTCCGGCTCAAAACAACGAAATACATCGTTTTAGATCGAAACTAGCAAAATTCACGAGCATCGATTTAACATGCCGTCGAAGAGTAGACGAGAGAAAGGTGTAAACTTTCTAAGAACTGCGCAAAAACTTGTATTCCGGCTCAAAACAACAGAATACATCGTTTTAGATCGAAACTAGCAAAATTCACGAGCATCGATTTTACATGTCGTCGAAGAATAGACGAGAGAAAGGTGTAAACGTTTTCTCTCAGAACTGCGCGAAAACTTGTATTCCGGCTCAAAGCAACGGGATAGATCGTTTTAGATCGAAACTAGCGAGATTCACGAACATCGATTTTACTAGTCGTCGTAGAGTAGACGAGAGAAAGGTGTAGACATTTTCCTCTCAGAGCTGCGCGAAAACTTGCATTCCGGCTCAAAACAACGGGATACATGGTTTAAGATCGAAACTAGCAAAATTCACGAGAATCGATTTTACAAGTCGTCGAAGAGTAGACGAGGGAAAGGTGTAAACTTTATCTCTCAGAACTGCGCGAAAACTTGTGTTTCGGCTCGAAACAACGGGATACTTCGTTTTAGATCGAAACTAGCGAGATTCACGAACATCGATTTTACTAGTCGAAGAGTAGACGAGAGAAAGGTGTAAACGTTTTCTCTCTGAACTGCGCGAAAACTTGTATTCCGGCTCAAAACAACGGGATACATCGTTTTAGATCGAAAATAGCAAAATTCACGAGCATCGATTTTACAAGTCGTCGAAGAGTAGACGAGAGAAAGGTGTAAACTTTTTCTCTCAGAACTGCGCGAAAACTTGTATTTCGGCTCGAAACAACGGGATACTGCGTTTTAGATTGAAACTAGCGAGATTCACGAACATCGATTTTACTAGTCGAAGAGTAGACGAGAGAAAGGTGTAAACGTTTTCTCTCAGAACTGCGCGAAAACTTGTATTCCGGCTCAAAACAACGGGATACATCGTTTTAGATCGAAAATAGCAAAATTCACGAGCATCAATTTTACAAGTCGTCGAAGAGTAGACGAGAGAAATGTGTAAACTTTATCTCTCAGAACTGCGCGAAAACTTGTATTTCGGCTCGAAACAACGGGACACTTTGTTTTAGATCGAAACTAGCGAGATTCACGAACATCGATTTTACTAGTCGAAGAGTAGACGAGAGAAAGATGTAAACGTTTTCTCTCAGAACTGTGCGAAAACTTGTATTCCGGCTCAAAACAAAGGGATACATCGTTTTAGATCGAAACTAGCAAAATTGACGAGCATCGAGTTTACAAGTCGTCGAAGTGTAGACGAGAGAAAGCTGCAAACTTTTTTCTCTCAGAACTGCGCGAAAACTTGTATTCCGGTTAAAACCACCGGGATACATCGTTTTAGATCGAAACTAGCGAGATTCACGAACATCGATTTTACAAGTCGTCGAAGAGTAGACGAGAGAGAGCTATCAACTTTTTCTCTCAGAACTGCGGGAAAACTTGTATTCCGGCTCAAAACAACGGGATACATCGTTTTAGATCGAAACTAGCGAGATTTACGCAATTCGATTTTACATGTCGTCGAAGAGTAGACAAGAGAAAGCTGTAAACTTTTTCTCTCAGAACATCGCGAAAACTTGTATTCCGGCTCAAAACAACGGGATACATCGTTTTAGATCGAAAATTGCGAGATTTACGCACTTCGATTTTACAACTCGTCGAAGAGTAGACGAGAGAGAGCTGTAAGCTTTTTCTCTCAGAACTGCGCGAAAACTTGTATTCCGGCTCAAAACAACGAGATACATCGTTTTAGATCGAAACTAGCAAAATTCACGAGCATCGATTTTACAAGTCGTCGAAGAGTAGACGAGAGATAGGTGTAAACTTTTTCTCTCAGAACTGCACGAAAACTTGTATTCCGGCTGAAAACAACGGGATACATCGTTTTAGATCGAAACTAGCAAAATTGACGAGCATCGAGTTTACAAGTCGTCGAAGTGTAGACGAGAGAAAGCTGCAAACTTTTTTCTCTCAGAACTGCGCGAAAACTTGTATTCCGGTTCAAACCACCGGGATACATCGTTTTAGATCGAAACTAGCGAGATTCACGAACATCGATTTTACAAGTCGTCGAAGAGTAGACGAGAGAGAGCTGTCAACTTTTTCTCTCAGAACTGCGGGAAAACTGGTATTCCGGCTCAAAACAACGGGATACATCGTTTTAGATCGAAACTAGCGAGATTTACGCAATTCGATTTTACATGTCGTCGAAGAGTAGACAAGAGAAAGCTGTAAACTTTTTCTCTCAGAACATCGCGAAAACTTGTATTCCGGCTCAAAACAACGGGATACATCGTTTTAGATCGAAAATTGCGAGATTTACGCACTTCGATTTTACAACTCGTCGAAGAGTAGACGAGAGAGAGCTGTGAGCTTTTTCTCTCAGAACTGCGCGAAAACTTGTATTCCGGCTCAAAACAACGAGATACATCGTTTTAGATCGAAACTAGCAAAATTCACGAGCATCGATTTTACAAGTCGTCGAAGAGTAGACGAGAGATAGGTGTAAACTTTTTCTCTCAGAACTGCACGAAAACTTGTATTCCGGCTGAAAACAACGGGATACATCGTTTTAGATCGAAAGTAGCAAAATTCACGAGTGTCGAGTTTACAAGTCGTCGAAGAGTAGACGAGAGAAAGGTGTAAACTTTTTCTCTCAGAACTGCGCGAAAACTTGTATTCCGGCTCAAAACAACGGGATACATCGTTTAAGATCGGAACAAGCGAGATTCACGAACATCGATTTTACTAGTCGTCGAAGAGTAGACGAGAGAAAGGTATAAACTTTTTCTTTCAGAACTGCGCGAAAATTTGTATTCCGGCTCAAAACAACGGGATACATCGTTTTAGATTGAAACTAGCAAAATTCACGAGCATCGATTTTACTAGTCGTCGAAGAGTAGACGAGATAAAGGTGTAAACTTTTTCTCTCAGAACTGCACGAAAACTTGTATTCCGGCTGAAAACTACGGGATACATCGTTTTAGATCGAAACTAGCGAGATTTATGCACTTCGATTTTACAAGTCGTCGAAGAGTAGACGAGAGAAAGCTGTAAACTTTTTCTCTCAGAACTGCGCGAAAACTTGTATTCCGGCTGAAAACAATGGGATACATCGTTTTAGATTAAAGCTAGCGAGATTTACGAACTTTGATTTTACAAGTCGTCGAAGAGTAGACGAGAGAGCGCTGTAAACTTTTTCTCTCAGAACTGCGCGAAAGCTTGAATTCCGGCTGAAAACAACGGGATACATCGTTTTAGATCGAAACTAGCGAGATTCACGAACATCGATTTTACTAGTCGTCGAAGTGTAGACGAGAGAAGGTGTAAACTTTTTCTCTCAGAACTGCGCGAAAACGTGTATTCCGGCTCGAAACAACGGGATACATTGTTTTAGATCGAAACTAGCAAATATCACGAACATCGATTTTACAAGTCGTCGAAGAGCCGACGAGAAAAGGTGTAAATTTTTATCTCAGAACTGCGCGAAAACTTGTATTCCGGCTCAAAACAACGAGAAACATCGTTTTAGATCGAAACTAGCAAAATTCACGAGCATCGATTTTACAAGTCGTCGAAGAGTAGACGAGAGAAAGGTGTAAACGTTTTCTCTGAGAAGTGCGCGAAAACTTGTACTCCGGCTCAAAACAACAGAATACATCGTTTTAGATCGAAACTAGCAAAATTCATGAGCATCGATTTTACATGTCGTCGAAGAGTAGACGAGAGAAAGGTGTAAACTTTCTCTCTAAGAACTGCGCGAAAACTTGTATTCCGGCTCAAAACAACAGAATACATCGTTTTAGATCGAAACTAGCAAAATTCACGAGCATCGATTTTACATGTCGTCGAAGAATAGACGAGAGAAAGGTGTAAACATTTTCCTCTCAGAGCTGCGCGAAAACTTGCATTCCGGCTCAAAACAACGGGGTACATCGTTTAAGATCGAAACTAGCAAAATTCACGAGAATCGATTTTACAAGTCGTCGAAGAGTAGACGAGAGACAGGTGTAAACTTTATCTCTCAGAACTGCGCGAAAACTTGTATTTCGGCTCGAAACAACGGGATAATTCGTTTTAGATCGAAACTAGCGAGATTCACGAACATCGATTTTACTAGTCGAAGAGTAGACGAGAGAGAGCTGTAAGCTTTTTCTCTCAGAACTGCGCGAAAACTTGTATTCCGGCTCAAAACAAAGAGATACATCGTTTTAGATCGAAACTAGCAAAATTCACGAGCATCGATTTTACAAGTCGTCGAAGAGTAGACGAGAGATAGGTGTAAACTTTTTCTCTCAGAACTGCACGAAAACTTGTATTCCGGCTGAAAACAACGGGATACATCGTTTTAGATCGAAAGTAGCAAAATTCACGTGTCGAGTTTACAAGTCGTCGAAGAGTAGACGAGAGAAAGGTGTAAACTTTTTCTCTCAGAACTGCGCGAAAACTTGTATTCCGGCTCTAAACAACGGGATACATCGTTTAAGATCGGAACAAGCGAGATTCACGAACATCGATTTTACTAGTCGTCGAAGAGTAGACGAGAGAAAGGTATAAACTTTTTCTTTCAGAACTGCGCGAAAATTTGTATTCCGGCTCAAAACAACGGGATACATCGTTTTAGATTGAAACTAGCAAAATTCACGAGCATCGATTTTACTAGTCGTCGAAGAGTAGACGAGATAAAGGTGTAAACTTTTTCTCTCAGAACTGCACGAAAACTTGTATTCCGGCTGAAAACTACGGGATACATCGTTTTAGATCGAAACTAGCGAGATTTATGCACTTCGATTTTACAAGTCGTCGAAGAGTAGACGAGAGAAAGCTGTAAACTTTTTCTCTCAGAACTGCGCGAAAACTTGTATTCCGGCTCAAAACAATGGGATACATCGTTTTAGATCAAAGCTAGCGAGATTTACGAACTTTGATTTTACAAGTCGTCGAAGAGTAGACGAGAGAGCGCTGTAAACTTTTTCTCTCAGAACTGCGCGAAAGCTTGAATTCCGGCTGAAAACAACGGGATACATCGTTTTAGATCGAAACTAGCGAGATTCACGAACATCGATTTTACTAGTCGTCGAAGAGTAGACGAGAGAAGGTGTAAACTTTTTCTCTCAGAACTGCGCGAAAACGTGTATTCCGGCTCGAAACAACGGGATACATTGTTTTAGATCGAAACTAGCAAATATCACGAACATCGATTTTACAAGTCGTCGAAGAGCCGACGAGAAAAGGTGTAAATTTTTATCTCAGAACTGCGCGAAAACTTGTATTCCGGCTCAAAACAACGAGAAACATCGTTTTAGATCGAAACTAGCAAAATTCACGAGCATCGATTTTACAAGTCGTCGAAGAGTAGACGAGAGAAAGGTGTAAACGTTTTCTCTGAGAAGTGCGCGAAAACTTGTACTCCGGCTCAAAACAACAGAATACATCGTTTTAGATCGAAACTAGCAAAATTCATGAGCATCGATTTTACATGTCGTCGAAGAGTAGACGAGAGAAAGGTGTAAACTTTCTCTCTAAGAACTGCGCGAAAACTTGTATTCCGGCTCAAAACAACAGAATACATCGTTTTAGATCGAAACTAGCAAAATTCACGAGCATCGATTTTACATGTCGTCGAAGAATAGACGAGAGAAAGGTGTAAACATTTTCCTCTCAGAGCTGCGCGAAAACTTGCATTCCGGCTCAAAACAACGGGGTACATCGTTTAAGATCGAAACTAGCAAAATTCACGAGAATCGATTTTACAAGTCGTCGAAGAGTAGACGAGAGACAGGTGTAAACTTTATCTCTCAGAACTGCGCGAAAACTTGTATTTCGGCTCGAAACAACGGGATAATTCGTTTTAGATCGAAACTAGCGAGATTCACGAACATCGATTTTACTAGTCGAAGAGTAGACGAGAGAGAGCTGTAAGCTTTTTCTCTCAGAACTGCGCGAAAACTTGTATTCCGGCTCAAAACAAAGAGATACATCGTTTTAGATCAAAACTAGCAAAATTCACGAGCATCGATTTTACAAGTCGTCGAAGAGTAGACGAGAGATAGGTGTAAACTTTTTCTCTCAGAACTGCACGAAAACTTGTATTCCGGCTGAAAACAACGGGATACATCGTTTTAGATCGAAAGTAGCAAAATTCACGTGTCGAGTTTACAAGTCGTCGAAGAGTAGACGAGAGAAAGGTGTAAACTTTTTCTCTCAGAACTGCGCGAAAACTTGTATTCCGGCTCAAAACAACGGGATACATCGTTTAAGATCGGAACAAGCGAGATTCACGAACATCGATTTTACTAGTCGTCGAAGAGTAGACGAGAGAAAGGTATAAACTTTTTCTTTCAGAACTGCGCGAAAATTTGTATTCCGGCTCAAAACAACGGGATACATCGTTTTAGATTGAAACTAGCAAAATTCACGAGCATCGATTTTACTAGTCGTCGAAGAGTAGACGAGATAAAGGTGTAAACTTTTTCTCTCAGAACTGCACGAAAACTTGTATTCCGGCTGAAAACTACGGGATACATCGTTTTAGATCGAAACTAGCGAGATTTATGCACTTCGATTTTACAAGTCGTCGAAGAGTAGACGAGAGAAAGCTGTAAACTTTTTCTCTCAGAACTGCGCGAAAACTTGTATTCCGGCTCAAAACAATGGGATACATCGTTTTAGATCAAAGCTAGCGAGATTTACGAACTTTGATTTTACAAGTCGTCGAAGAGTAGACGAGAGAGCGCTGTAAACTTTTTCTCTCAGAACTGCGCGAAAGCTTGAATTCCGGCTGAAAACAACGGGATACATCGTTTTAGATCGAAACTAGCGAGATTCACGAACATCGATTTTACTAGTCGTCGAAGAGTAGACGAGAGAAGGTGTAAACTTTTTCTCTCAGAACTGCGCGAAAACGTGTATTCCGGCTCGAAACAACGGGATACATTGTTTTAGATCGAAACTAGCAAATATCACGAACATCGATTTTACAAGTCGTCGAAGAGCCGACGAGAAAAGGTGTAAATTTTTATCTCAGAACTGCGCGAAAACTTGTATTCCGGCTCAAAACAACGAGAAACATCGTTTTAGATCGAAACTAGCAAAATTCACGAGCATCGATTTTACAAGTCGTCGAAGAGTAGACGAGAGAAAGGTGTAAACGTTTTCTCTGAGAAGTGCGCGAAAACTTGTACTCCGGCTCAAAACAACAGAATACATCGTTTTAGATCGAAACTAGCAAAATTCATGAGCATCGATTTTACATGTCGTCGAAGAGTAGACGAGAGAAAGGTGTAAACTTTCTCTCTAAGAACTGCGCGAAAACTTGTATTCCGGCTCAAAACAACAGAATACATCGTTTTAGATCGAAACTAGCAAAATTCACGAGCATCGATTTTACATGTCGTCGAAGAATAGACGAGAGAAAGGTGTAAACATTTTCCTCTCAGAGCTGCGCGAAAACTTGCATTCCGGCTCAAAACAACGGGGTACATCGTTTAAGATCGAAACTAGCAAAATTCACGAGAATCGATTTTACAAGTCGTCGAAGAGTAGACGAGAGACAGGTGTAAACTTTATCTCTCAGAACTGCGCGAAAACTTGTATTTCGGCTCGAAACAACGGGATAATTCGTTTTAGATCGAAACTAGCGAGATTCACGAACATCGATTTTACTAGTCGAAGAGTAGACGAGAGAGAGCTGTAAGCTTTTTCTCTCAGAACTGCGCGAAAACTTGTATTCCGGCTGAAAACTACGGGATACATCGTTTTAGATCGAAACTAGCGAGATTTATGCACTTCGATTTTACAAGTCGTCGAAGAGTAGACGAGAGAAAGCTGTAAACTTTTTCTCTCAGAACTGCGCGAAAACTTGTATTCCGGCTCAAAACAATGGGATACATCGTTTTAGATCAAAGCTAGCGAGATTTACGAACTTTGATTTTACAAGTCGTCGAAGAGTAGACGAGAGAGCGCTGTAAACTTTTTCTCTCAGAACTGCGCGAAAGCTTGAATTCCGGCTGAAAACAACGGGATACATCGTTTTAGATCGAAACTAGCGAGATTCACGAACATCGATTTTACTAGTCGTCGAAGAGTAGACGAGAGAAGGTGTAAACTTTTTCTCTCAGAACTGCGCGAAAACGTGTATTCCGGCTCGAAACAACGGGATACATTGTTTTAGATCGAAACTAGCAAATATCACGAACATCGATTTTACAAGTCGTCGAAGAGCCGACGAGAAAAGGTGTAAATTTTTATCTCAGAACTGCGCGAAAACTTGTATTCCGGCTCAAAACAACGAGAAACATCGTTTTAGATCGAAACTAGCAAAATTCACGAGCATCGATTTTACAAGTCGTCGAAGAGTAGACGAGAGAAAGGTGTAAACTTTTTCTCTGAGAAGTGCGCGAAAACTTGTACTCCGGCTCAAAACAACAGAATACATCGTTTTAGATCGAAACTAGCAAAATTCACGAGCATCGATTTTACATGTCGTCGAAGAGTAGACGAGAGAAAGGTGTAAACTTTCTCTCTAAGAACTGCGCGAAAACTTGTATTCCGGCTCAAAACAACAGAATACATCGTTTTAGATCGAAACTAGCAAAATTCACGAGCATCGATTTTACATGTCGTCGAAGAATAGACGAGAGAAAGGTGTAAACATTTTCCTCTCAGAGCTGCGCGAAAACTTGCATTCCGGCTCAAAACAACGGGGTACATCGTTTAAGATCGAAACTAGCAAAATTCACGAGAATCGATTTTACAAGTCGTCGAAGAGTAGACGAGAGACAGGTGTAAACTTTATCTCTCAGAACTGCGCGAAAACTTGTATTTCGGCTCGAAACAACGGGATAATTCGTTTTAGATCGAAACTAGCGAGATTCACGAACATCGATTTTACTAGTCGAAGAGTAGACGAGAGAGAGCTGTAAGCTTTTTCTCTCAGAACTGCGCGAAAACTTGTATTCCGGCTCAAAACAAAGAGATACATCGTTTTAGATCGAAACTAGCAAAATTCACGAGCATCGATTTTACATGTCGTCGAAGAGTAGACGAGAGATAGGTGTAAACTTTTTCTCTCAGAACTGCACGAAAACTTGTATTCCGGCTGAAAACAACGGGATACATCGTTTTAGATCGAAAGTAGCAAAATTCACGAGTGTCGAGTTTACAAGTCGTCGAAGAGTAGACAAGAGAAAGGTGTAAACTTTTTCTCTCAGAACTGCGCGAAAACTTGTATTCCGGCTCAAAACAACGGGATACATCGTTTAAGATCGGAACAAGCGAGATTCACGAACATCGATTTTACTAGTCGTCGAAGAGTAGACGAGAGAAAGGTATAAACTTTTTCTTTCAGAACTGCGCGAAAATTTGTATTCCGGCTCAAAACAACGGGATACATCGTTTTAGATTGAAACTAGCAAAATTCACGAGCATCGATTTTACTAGTCGTCGAAGAGTAGACGAGATAAAGGTGTAAACTTTTTCTCTCAGAACTGCACGAAAACTTGTATTCCGGCTGAAAACTACGGGATACATCGTTTTAGATCGAAACTAGCGAGATTTATGAACTTCGATTTTACAAGTCGTCGAAGAGTAGACGAGAGAAAGCTGTAAACTTTTTCTCTCAGAACTGCGCGAAAACTTGTATTCCGGCTCAAAACAATGGGATACATCGTTTTAGATCAAAACTAGCGAGATTTACGAACTTTGATTTTACAAGTCGTCGAAGAGTAGACGAGAGAGCGCTGTAAACTTTTTCTCTCAGAACTGCGCGAAAGCTTGAATTCCGGCTGAAAACAACGGGATACATCGTTTTAGATCGAAACTAGCGAGATTCACGAACATCGATTTTACTAGTCGTCGAAGAGTAGACGAGAGAAGGTGTAAACTTTTTCTCTCAGAACTGCGCGAAAACGTGTATTCCGGCTCGAAACAACGGGATACATTGTTTTAGATCGAAACTAGCAAATATCACGAACATCGATTTTACAAGTCGTCGAAGAGCCGACGAGAAAAGGTGTAAATTTTTATCTCAGAACTGCGCGAAAACTTGTATTCCGGCTCAAAACAACGAGAAACATCGTTTTAGATCGAAACTAGCAAAATTCACGAGCATCGATTTTACAAGTCGTCGAAGAGTAGACGAGAGAAAGGTGTAAACTTTTTCTCTGAGAAGTGCGCGAAAACTTGTACTCCGGCTCAAAACAACAGAATACATCGTTTTAGATCGAAACTAGCAAAATTCACGAGCATCGATTTTACATGTCGTCGAAGAGTAGACGAGAGAAAGGTGTAAACTTTCTCTCTAAGAACTGCGCGAAAACTTGTATTCCGGCTCAAAACAACAGAATACATCGTTTTAGATCGAAACTAGCAAAATTCACGAGCATCGATTTTACATGTCGTCGAAGAATAGACGAGAGAAAGGTGTAAACATTTTCCTCTCAGAGCTGCGCGAAAACTTGCATTCCGGCTCAAAACAACGGAGTACATCGTTTAAGATCGAAACTAGCAAAATTCACGAGAATCGATTTTACAAGTCGTCGAAGAGTAGACGAGAGACAGGTGTAAACTTTATCTCTCAGAACTGCGCGAAAACTTGTATTTCGGCTCGAAACAACGGGATAATTCGTTTTAGATCGAAACTAGCGAGATTCACGAACATCGATTTTACTAGTCGAAGAGTAGACGAGAGAGAGCTGTAAGCTTTTTCTCTCAGAACTGCGCGAAAACTTGTATTCCGGCTCAAAACAAAGAGATACATCGTTTTAGATCGAAACTAGCAAAATTCACGAGCATCGATTTTACATGTCGTCGAAGAGTAGACGAGAGATAGGTGTAAACTTTTTCTCTCAGAACTGCACGAAAACTTGTATTCCGGCTGAAAACAACGGGATACATCGTTTTAGATCGAAAGTAGCAAAATTCACGAGTGTCGAGTTTACAAGTCGTCGAAGAGTAGACAAGAGAAAGGTGTAAACTTTTTCTCTCAGAACTGCGCGAAAACTTGTATTCCGTCTCAAAACAACGGGATACATCGTTTAAGATCGGAACAAGCGAGATTCACGAACATCGATTTTACTAGTCGTCGAAGAGTAGACGAGAGAAAGGTATAAACTTTTTCTTTCAGAACTGCGCGAAAATTTGTATTCCGGCTCAAAACAACGGGATACATCGTTTTAGATTGAAACTAGCAAAATTCACGAGCATCGATTTTACTAGTCGTCGAAGAGTAGACGAGATAAAGGTGTAAACTTTTTCTCTCAGAACTGCACGAAAACTTGTATTCCGGCTGAAAACTACGGGATACATCGTTTTAGATCGAAACTAGCGAGATTTATGAACTTCGATTTTACAAGTCGTCGAAGAGTAGACGAGAGAAAGCTGTAAACTTTTTCTCTCAGAACTGCGCGAAAACTTGTATTCCGGCTCAAAACAATGGGATACATCGTTTTAGATCAAAACTAGCGAGATTTACGAACTTTGATTTTACAAGTCGTCGAAGAGTAGACGAGAGAGCGCTGTAAACTTTTTCTCTCAGAACTGCGCGAAAGCTTGAATTCCGGCTGAAAACAACGGGATACATCGTTTTAGATCGAAACTAGCGAGATTCACGAACATCGATTTTACTAGTCGTCGAAGAGTAGACGAGAGAAGGGGTAAACTTTTCTCTCAGAACTGCGCGAAAACGTGTATTCCGGCTCGAAACAACGGGATACATTGTTTTAGATCGAAACTAGCAAATATCACGAGCATCGATTTTACAAGTCGTCGAAGAGCCGACGAGAAAAGGTGTAAATTTTTATCTCAGAACTGCGCGAAAACTTGTATTCCGGCTCAAAACAACGAGAAACATCGTTTTAGATCGAAACTAGCAAAATTCACGAGCATCGATTTTACAAGTCGTCGAAGAGTAGACGAGAGAAAGGTGTAAACTTTTTCTCTTAGAAGTGCGCGAAAACTTGTACTCCGGCTCAAAACAACAGAATACATCGTTTTAGATCGAAACTAGCAAAATTCACGAGCATCGATTTTACATGTCGTCGAAGAGTAGACGAGAGAAAGGTGTAAACTTTCTCTCTAAGAACTGCGCGAAAACTTGTATTCCGGCTCAAAACAACAGAATACATCGTTTTAGATCGAAACTAGCAAAATTCACGAGCATCGATTTTACATGTCGTCGAAGAATAGACGAGAGAAAGGTGTAAACATTTTCCTCTCAGAGCTGCGCGAAAACTTGCATTCCGGCTCAAAACAACGGGGTACATCGTTTAAGATCGAAACTAGCAAAATTCACGAGAATCGATTTTACAAGTCGTCGAAGAGTAGACGACAGACAGGTGTAAACTTTATCTCTCAGAACTGCGCGAAAACTTGTATTTCGGCTCGAAACAACGGGATAATTCGTTTTAGATCGAAACTAGCGAGATTCACGAACATCGATTTTACTAGTCGAAGAGTAGACGAGAGAAAGGTGTAAACGTTTTCTCTCAGAACTGCGCGAAAACTTGTATTCCGGCTGAAAACAACGGAATACATCGTTTTAGATCGAAAATAGCAAAATTCACGAGCATCGATTTTACAAGTCGTCGAAGAGTAGACGAGAGAAAGGTGTAAACTTTTTCTCTCAGAACTGCGCGAAAACTTGTATTTCGGCTCGAAACAACGGGATACTTCGTTTTAGATCGAAACTAGCGAGATTCACGAACATCGATTTTACTAGTCGAAGAGTAGACGAGAGAAAGGTGTAAACGTTTTCTCTCAGAACTGCGCGAAAACTTGTATTCCGGCTCAAAACAACGGGATACATCGTTTTAGATCGAAAGTAGCAAAATTCACGAGCATCGATTTTACAAGTCGTCGAAGAGTAGACGAGAGAAAGGTGTAAACTTTTTCTCTCAGAACTGCACGAAAACATTGTTTTAGATCGAAACTAGCAAATATCACGAGCATCGATTTTACAAGTCGTCGAAGAGCCGACGGGAAAAGGTGTAAACTTTTTATCTCAGAACTGCGCGAAAACTTGTATTCCGGCTCAAAACAACGGGATACATCGTTTTAGATCGAAACTAGCAAAATTCACGAGCATCGATTTTACTAGTCGTCGAAGAGTAGATGAGATAAAGGTGTAAACTTTTTCTCTCAGAACTGCAAGAAAACATTGTTTTAGATCGAAACTAGCAAATATCACGAGCATCGATTTTACAAGTCGTCGTAGAGCCGACGAGAAAAGGTGTAAGCTTTTTATCTCAGAACTGCGCGAAAACTTGTATTCCGGCTCAAAACAACGAGATACATCGTTTTAGATCGAAACTAGCGAGATTCACGAACATCGATTTTACAAGTCGTCGAAGTGTAGACGAGAGATAGGTGTAAACTTTTTCTCTCAGAACTGCACGAAAACTTGTATTCCGGCTTAATACAACGGGATACATCGTTTTAGATCGAAACTACCGAGATTTACGAACTTCGATTTTACAACTCGTCGAAGAGTGGACGAGAGAGAGCTGTAAGCTTTTTCTCTCAGAACTGCGCGAAAACTTGTATTCCGGCTCAAAACAACGAGATACATCGTTTTAGATCGAAACTAGCAAAATTCACGAGCATCGATTTTACAAGTCGTCGAAGAGTAGACGAGAGATAGGTGTAAACTTTTTCTCTCAGAACTGCACGAAGACTTGTATTTCGGCTGAAAACAACGGGATACATCGTTTTAGATCGAAAGTAGCAAAATTCACGAGCGTCGAGTTTACAAGTCGTCGAAGAGTAGACGAGAGAAAGGTGTAAACTTTTTCTCTCAGAACTGCGCGAAAACTTGTATTCCGGCTCAAAACAACGGGATACATCGTTTAAGATCGAAACAAGCGAGATTCACGAACATCGATTTTACTAGTCGTCGAAGAGTAGACGAGAGAAAGGTATAAACTTTTTCTTTCAGAACTGCGCGAAAACTTGTATTCCGGCTCAAAACAACGGGATACATCGTTTTAGATCGAAACTAGCGAGATTCACGAACATCGATTTTACTAGTCGTCGAAGAGTAGACGAGAAAAGGTGTAAACTTTTTCTCTCTGAACTGCGCGAAAACTTGTATTCCGGCTCGAAACAACGGGATACTTTGTTTTAGATCGAAACTAGCAAATATCACGAGCATCGATTTTACAAGTCGTCGAAGAGCCGACGATAAAAGGTGTAAACTTTTTATCTCAGAACTGCGCGAAAACTTGTATTCTGGCTGAAAACAACGGGATACATCGTTTTAGATCGAAAGTAGCAAAATTCACGAGCGTCGAGTTTACAAGTCGTCGAAGAGTAGACGAGAGAAAGGTGTAAACTTTTTCTCTCAGAACTGCGCGAAAACTTGTATTCCGGCTCAAAACAAAGGGATACATCGTTTAAGATCGAAACAAGCGAGATTCACGAACATCGATTTTACTAGTCGTCGAAGAGTAGACGAGAGAAAGGTATAAACTTTTTCTTTCAGAACTGCGCGAAAACTTGTATTCCGGCCCAAAACAACGGGATACATCGTTTTAGATCGAAGCTAGCAAAATTCACGAGCATCGATTTTACAAGTCGTCGAAGAGTAGACGAGAGAAAGGTGGAAACTTTTTCTCTCAGAACTGCACGAAAACTTGTATTCCGGCTCGAAACAACGGGATACATTGTTTTAGATCGAAACTAGCAAATATCACGAGCATCGATTTTACAAGTCGTCGAAGAGCCGACGATAAAAGGTGTAAACTTTTTATCTCAGAACTGCGCGAAAACTTGTATTTCGGCTCAAAACAACGAGATACATCGTTTTAGATCGAAACTAGCGAGATTCACGAACATCAATTTTACAAGTCGTCGAAGTGTAGACGAGAGAGAGCTGTAAACATTTTCTCTCAGAACTGCGGAAAAACTTCTACTCCAGCCCAATACAACGGGATACATCGTTTTAGATCGAAACTACCGAGATTTACGAACTTCGATTTTACATGTCGTCGAAGAGTAGACGTGAGAAAGCTGTAAACTTTTTCTCTCAGAACATCGCGAAAACTTGTATTCCGGCTCAAAACAACGGGATACATCGCTTTAGATCGAAACTAGCAAAATTCACGAGCATCGATTTTACTAGTCGTCGAAGAGTAGACGAGAGATAGGTGTAAAATTTTTCTCTCAGAACTGCGCGAAAACTTGACTTCTGGCTCAAAACAACAGGATACATCGTTTTAGATCAAAACTAGCAAAATTCACGAGCATCGAGTTTACAAGTCGTCGAAGTGTAGACGAGAGAAAGCTGCAAACGTTTTTCTCTCAGAACTGCGCGAAAACTTGTATTCCGGTTCAAACCACCGGGATACATCGTTTTAGATCGAAACTAGCGAGATTCACGAACATCGATTTTACAAGTCGTCGAAGAGTAGACGAGAGAGAGCTGTCAACTTTTTCACTCAGGACTGCGGGAAAACTTGTATTCCGGCTCAAAACAATGGGATACATCGTTTTAGATCGAAACTAGCGAGATTTACGTAATTCGATTTTACATGTCGTCGAAGAGTAGACGAGAGAAAGCTGTAAACTTTTTCTCTCAGAACATCGCGAAAACTTGTATTCCGGCTCAAAACAACGGGATACATCGTTTTAGATCGAAACTTGCGAGATTTACGCACTTCGATTTTACAACTCGTCGAAGAGTAGACGAGAGAGAGCTGTAAGCTTTTTCTCTCAGAACTGCGCGAAAACTTGTATTCCGGCTCAAAACAACGAGATACATCGTTTTAGATCGAAACTAGCAAAATTCACGAGCATCGATTTTACAAGTCGTCGAAGAGTAGACGAGAGATAGGTGTAAACTTTTTCTCTCAGAACTGCACGAAAACTTGTATTCCGGCTGAAAACAACGGGATACATCGTTTTAGATCGAAAGTAGCAAAATTCACGAGCGTCAAATTTACAAGTCGTCGAAGAGTAGACGAGAGAAAGGTGTAAACTTTTTCTCTCAGAACTGCGCGAAAACTTGTATTCCGGCTGAAAACAACGGGATACATCGTTTTAGATCGAAACTAGCGAGATTCACGAACATCAATTTTACAAGTCGTCGAAGAGTAGACAAGAGAAAGGTGTAAACTTTTTCTCTCAGAACTGCGCGAAAACTTGTATTCGGATCAAAACAACGGGATACAACGTTTTAGATCGAAACTAGCAATATTCACGAACACCGATTTTACAAGTCATCGAAGAGTAGACGAGAGAAAGGCGTAATCTTTTTCTCTCAGAACATCGCGAAAACTTGTATTCCGGCTCAAAACAACGGGATACATCGTTTTATATCGAAACTTGCGAGATTTACGCACTTCGATTTTACAACGCGTCGAAGAGTGGACGAGAGAGAGCTGTAAGCTTTTTCTCTCAGAACTGCGCGAAAACTTGTATTCCGGCTCAAAACAACGAGATACATCGTTTTAGATCGAAACTAGCAAAATTCACGAGCATCGATTTTACAAGTCGTCGAAGAGTAGACGAGAGATAGGTGTAAACTTTTTCTCTCAGAACTGCACGAAAACTTGTATTCCGGCTGAAAACAACGGGATACATCGTTTTAGATCGAAAGTAGCAAAATTCACGAGCGTCAAATTTACAAGTCGTCGAAGAGTAGACGAGAGAAAGGTGTAAACTTTTTCTCTCAGAACTGCGCGAAAACTTGTATTCCGGCTGAAAACAACGGGATACATCGTTTTAGATCGAAACTAGCGAGATTCACGAACATCAATTTTACAAGTCGTCGAAGAGTAGACAAGAGAAAGGTGTAAACTTTTTCTCTCAGAACTGCGCGAAAACTTGTATTCGGATCAAAACAACGGGATACAACGTTTTAGATCGAAACTAGCAATATTCACGAACACCGATTTTACAAGTCATCGAAGAGTAGACGAGAGAAAGGCGTAATCTTTTTCTCTCAGAACATCGCGAAAACTTGTATTCCGGCTCAAAACAACGGGATACATCGTTTTATATCGAAACTTGCGAGATTTACGCACTTCGATTTAACAACGCGTCGAAGAGTGGACGAGAGAGAGCTGTAAGCTTTTTCTCTCAGAACTGCGCGAAAACTTGTATTCCGGCTCAAAACAACGAGATACATCGTTTTAGATCGAAACTAGCAAAATTCACGAGCATCGATTTTACAAGTCGTCGAAGAGTAGACGAGAGATAGGTGTAAACTTTTTCTCTCAGAACTGCACGAAAACTTGTATTCCGGCTGAAAACAACGGGATACATTGCTTTAGATCGAAAGTAGCAAAATTCACGAGCGTCGAGTTTACAAGTCGTCGAAGAGTAGACGAGAGAAAGGTGTAAACTTTTTCTCTCAGAACTGCGCGAAAACTTGTATTCCGGCTCAAAACAACGGGATACATCGTTTAAGATCGAAACAAGCGAGATTCACGAACTTCGATTTTACTAGTCGTCGAAGAGTAGACGAGAGAAAGGTATAAACTTTTTCTTTCAGAACTGCGCGAAAACTTGTATTCCGGCCCAAAACAACGGGATACATCGTTTTAGATCGAAACTAGCAAAATTCACGAGCATCGATTTTACAAGTCGTCGAAGAGTAGACGAGAGAAAGGTGGAAACTTTTTCTCTCAGAACTGCACGAAAACTTGTATTCCGGCTGAAAACAACGGGATACATCGTTTTAGATCGAAAGTAGCAAAATTCACGAGCGTCGAGTTTACAAGTCGTCGAAGAGTAGACGAGAGAAAGGTGGAAACGTTTTCTCTCAGAACTGCGCGAAAACTTGTATTCCGGCTCAAAACAACGGGATACATCGTTTAGGATCGAAACAAGCGAGATTCACGAACATCGATTTTACTAGTCGTCGAAGAGTAGACGAGAGAAAGGTAAAAACTTTTTCTTTCAGAACTGCGCGAAAACTTGTATTCCGGCTCAATACAACGGGATACATCGTTTTAGATCGAAACTAGCGAGATTCACGAACATCGATTTTACTAGTCGTCGAAGAGTAGACGAGAGAAGGTGTAAACTTTTTCTCTCAGAACTGCGCGAAAACTAGTATTCCGGCCCGAAACAACGGGATACATTGTTTTAGATCGAAACTAGCAAATATCACGAGCATCGATTTTACAAGTCGTCGAAGAGCCGACGATAAAAGGTGTAAACTTTTTATCTCAGAACTGCGCGAAAACTTGTATTTCGGCTCAAAACAACGAGATACATCGTTTTAGATCAAAACTAGCGAGATTCACGAACATCGATTTTACAAGTCGTCGAAGTGTAGACGAGAGAGAGCTGTAAACGTTTTCTCTCAGAACTGCGGAAAAACTTCTACTCCAGCCCAATACAACGGGATACATCGTTTTAGATCGAAACTACCGAGATTTACGAACTTCGATTTTACATGTCGTCGAAGAGTAGACGAGAGAAAGCTGTAAACTTTTTCTCTCAGAACATCGCGAAAACTTGTATTCCGGCTCAAAACAACGGGTTACATCGTTTTAGATCGAAACTAGCAAAATTCACGAGCATCGATTTTACTAGTCGTCGAAGAGTAGACGAGAGATAGGTGTAAAATTTTTCTCTCAGAACTGCGCGAAAACTTGACTTCTGGCTCAAAACAACAGGATACATCGTTTTAGATCGAAACTAGCAAAATTCACGAGCATCGAGTTTACAAGTCGTCGAAGTGTAGACGAGAGAAAGCTGCAAACGTTTTTCTCTCAGAACTGCGCGAAAACTTGTATTCCGGTTCAAACCACCGGGATACATCGTTTTAGATCGAAACTAGCGAGATTCACGAACATCGATTTTACAAGTCGTCGAAGAGTAGACGAGAGAGAGCTGTCAACTTTTTCTCTCAGAACTGCGGGAAAACTTGTATTCCGGCTCAAAACAATGGGATACATCGTTTCAGATCGAAACTAGCGAGATTTACGTAATTCGATTTTACATGTCGTCGAAGAGTAGACGAGAGAAAGCTGTAAACGTTTTCTCTCAGAACATCGCGAAAACTTGTATTCCGGCTCAAAACAACGGGATACATCGTTTTAGATCGAAACTTGCGAGATTTACGCACTTCGATTTTACAACTCGTCGAAGAGTAGACGAGAAAGAGCTGTAAGCTTTTTCTCTCAGAACTGCGCGAAAACTTGTATTCCGGCTCAAAACAACGAGATACATCGTTTTAGATCGAAACTAGCAAAATTCACGAGCATCGATTTTACAAGTCGTCGAAGAGTAGACGAGAGATAGGTGTAAACTTTTTCTCTCAGAACTGCACGAAAACTTGTATTCCGGCTGAAAACAACGGGATACATCGTTTTAGATCGAAAGTAGCAAAATTCACGAGCGTCAAATTTACAAGTCGTCGAAGAGTAGACGAGAGAAAGGTGTAAACGTTTTCTCTCAGAACTGCGCGAAAACTTGTATTCCGGCTGAAAACAACGGGATACATCGTTTTAGATCGAAACTAGCGAGATTCACGAACATCAATTTTACAAGTCGTCGAAGAGTAGACAAGAGAAAGGTGTAAACTTTTTCTCTGAGAACTGCGCGAAAACTTGTATTCGGCTCAAAACAACGGGATACAACGTTTTAGATCGAAACTAGCAATATTCACGAACACCGATTTTACAAGTCATCGAAGAGTAGACGAGAGAAAGGCGTAATCTTTTTCTCTCAGAACTGCAAGAAAACTTCAATTCCGGCTCTAAACAACGAGATACATCGCTTTAGATCGAAACTAGCGATATTTACGCACTTCGATTTTACAAGTCGTCGAAGAGTAGACGAGAGCTGCAAACTTTTTCTCTCATAACTGCGCGAAAACTTGTATTCCGGCTCAAAACAACGGGATATATCGTTTTAGATCGAAACTAGCGAGATTCACGAACATCGATTTTACAAGCCGTCGAAGAGTAGACGAGAGAGCGATGTAACCTTTTTCTCTCAAAACTGCGCGAAAACTTGTATTCCGGCTCAAAACAACGGGATACATCGTTTTAGATCGAAACTAGCGAGATTCACGAACATCGATTTTACAAGTCGTCGAAGAGTAGACGAGAGGAAGGTGTAAACGTTTTCTCTCAGAACTGCGCGAAAACTTGTATTCCGGCTCAAAACAATGGGATACATCGTTTTAGATCGAAACTAGCGAGATTTACGCATTTCGATTTACAAGTCGTCGAAGAGTAGGCAAGAAAGAGCTGTAAACTTTTTCTCTCAGAACTGCACGAAAACCTGTATTCCGGCTCAAAACAACAGGACACATCGTTTTTGATCAAAACTAACGAGATTTACGCACTTAGATTTTACAAGTCGAAGAGAGTAAACGAGAGAAAGCTGTAAAGTTTTTCTCTCAGAAGTGCGCGAAAACTTGTATTCCGGCTCAAAACAACGGGATACATCGTTTTAGATCGAAACTAGCGATATTTACGCACTTCAATTTTACAAGTCGTCGAGAGTATACGAGAGAAAGCTGTAAAGTTTTTCTCTCAGAACTGCGCGAAAACTTGTATTCCGGCTCAAAACAACGTTATACATCGTTTTTGATCGAAACTAGCGAGATTTACGCACCTTGGTTTTACAAGTCGTAGAGAGTAAACGAGAGAAAGCTGTAAAGCTTTTCTCTCAGAACTGCGCGAATACTTATATTCCGGCTCAGAACAACGGAATACATCGTTGTAGATCGAAACTAGCGAGATTCACGAACATCAATTTCACTAGTCATCGAAGAGAAGACGAGAGAAAGGTGTAAACGTTTTCTCTCAGAACTGCGCGAAAACTTGTATTCCGGATCAAAACAACGGGATACATCGTTTTAGATTGAAACTAGCGAGATTTACGCACTTTGATTTTACAAGTCGTCGAAGAGTAGACGAGTGAAAAGTGTAAACTTTTTCTCTCAGAACTGCGCGAAAACTTGTATTCCGGCTCAAAACAACGGGATACATCGTTTTAGATCGAAACTAGCAAAAGTCACGAACACCGATTTTACAAGTCGTCGAAGAGTAGACGAGAGAAAGGTGTAAACTTTTTCGCTCAGAACTGCGCGAAAACTTGTATTCCGGCTCAAAACAATGGGATACATCGTTTTAGATCGAAACTAGCGAGATTTACGCATTTCGATTTACAAGTCGTCGAAGAGTAGGCAAGAAATAGCTGTAAACTTTTTCTCTCAGAACTGCACGAAAACCTGTATTCCGGCTCAAAACAACAGGACACATCGTTTTTGATCAAAACTAACGAGATTTACGCACTTAGATTTTACAAGTCGAAGAGAGTAAACGAGAGAAAGCTGTAAAGTTTTTCTCTCAGAAGTGCGCGAAAACTTGTATTCCGGCTCAAAACAACGGGATACATCGTATTAGATCAAAACTAGCGATATTTACGCACTTCGATTTTACAAGTCGTCGAAGAGTAGACGAGAGCTGCAAACTTTTTCTCTCATAACTGCGCGAAAACTTGTATTCCGGCTCAAAACAACGGGATATATCGTTTTAGATCGAAACTAGCGAGATTCACGAACATCGATTTTACAAGCCGTCGAAGAGTAGACGAGAGAGCGATGTAACCTTTTTCTCTCAAAACTGCGCGAAAACTTGTATTCCGGCTCAAAACAACGGGATATATCGTTTTAGATCGAAACTAGCGAGATTCACGAACATCGATTTTACAAGTCGTCGAAGAGTAGACGAGAGGAAGGTGTAAACGTTTTCTCTCAGAACTGCGCGAAAACTTGTATTCCGGCTCAAAACAATGGGATACATCGTTTTAGATCGAAACTAGCGAGATTTACGCATTTCGATTTACAAGTCGTCGAAGAGTAGGCAAGAAAGAGCTGTAAACTTTTTCTCTCAGAACTGCACGAAAACGTGTATTCCGGCTCAAAACAACAGGACACATCGTTTTTGATCAAAACTAACGAGATTTACGCACTTAGATTTTACAAGTCGAAGAGAGTAAACGAGAGAAAGCTGTAAAGTTTTTCTCTCAGAAGTGCGCGAAAACTTGTATTCCGGCTCAAAACAACGGGATACATCGTTTTAGATCGAAACTAGCGATATTTACGCACTTCAATTTTACAAGTCGTCGAGAGTAGACGAGAGAAAGCTGTAAAGTTTTTCTCTCAGAACTGCGCGAAAACTTGTATTCCGGCTCAAAACAACGTTATACATCGTTTTTGATCGAAACTAGCGAGATTTACGCACCTTGGTTTTACAAGTCGTAGAGAGTAAACGAGAGAAAGCTGTAAAGCTTTTCTCTCAGAACTGCGCGAATACTTATATTCCGGCTCAGAACAACGGAATACATCGTTGTAGATCGAAACTAGCGAGATTCACGAACATCAATTTCACTAGTCATCGAAGAGAAGACGAGAGAAAGGTGTAAACGTTTTCTCTCAGAACTGCGCGAAAACTTGTATTCCGGATCAAAACAACGGGATACATCGTTTTAGATTGAAACAAGCGAGATTTACGCACTTTGATTTTACAAGTCGTCGAAGAGTAGACGAGTGAAAAGTGTAAACTTTTTCTCTCAGAACTGCGCGAAAACTTGTATTCCGGCTCAAAACAACGGGATACATCGTTTTAGATCGAAACTAGCAAAAGTCACGAACACCGATTTTACAAGTCGTCGAAGAGTAGACGAGAGAAAGGTGTAAACTTTTTCGCTCAGAACTGCGCGAAAACTTGTATTCCGGCTCAAAACAATGGGATACATCGTTTTAGATCGAAACTAGCGAGATTTACGCATTTCGATTTACAAGTCGTCGAAGAGTAGGCAAGAAAGAGCTGTAAACTTTTTCTCTCAGAACTGCACGAAAACCTGTATTCCGGCTCAAAACAACAGGACACATCGTTTTTGATCAAAACTAACGAGATTTACGCACTTCGGTTTTACAAGTCGTCGAGAGTAGACGAGAGAAAGCTGTAAAGTTTTTCTCTCAGAACTGCGCGAAAACTTGTATTCCGGCTCAAAACACGCTATACATCGTTTTTGATCGAAACGATCGAGATTTACGCACCTTGGTTTTACAAGTCGTAGAGAGTAAACGAGAGAAAGCTGTAAAGCTTTTCTCTCAGAACTGCGCGAAAACTTATATTCCGGCTCAAAACAACGGAATACATCGTTTTAGATCGAAACTAGCGAGATTCACGAACATGAATTTTACAAGTCGTCGAAGAGTAGACAAGAGAAAGGTGTAAACTTCTTCTCTCAGAACTGCGCGAAATCTTGTATTCGGCTCAAAAGAACGGGATACATCGTTTTAGATCGAAACTAGCAATATTCACGAACACCGATTTTACAAGTTATCGAAGAGTAGACGAGAGAAAGCTGTAAAGCTTTTCTCTCAGAACTGCGCGAAAACATATTCCGGCTCAAAACAACGGAATACATCGTTTTAGATCGAAACTAGCGAGATTCACGAACATCAATTTTACAAGTCGTCGAAGAGTAGACAAGAGAAAGGTGTAAACGTTTTCTCTCAGAACTGCGCGAAAACTTGTATTCGGCTCAACACAACGGGATACATCGTTTTAGATCGAAACTAGCGAGATTCACGAACATCGATTTTACTAGTCGAAGAGTAGACGAGAGAAAGGTGTAAACGTTTTCCCTCAGAACTGCGCGAAATCTTGTATTCCGGCTAAAAACAACGGGGTACATCGTTTTAGATCGAAACTAGCGAGATTTACGCACTTTAATTTTACAAGTCGTCGAAGAGTAGACGAGAGAGAGCTGTAACCTTTTTCTCTCAAATCTGCGCGAAAACTTGTATTCCGGCTCAAAACAACGGGATACATCGTTTTAGATCGAAACTAGCGAGATTCACGAACATCGATTTTACAAGTCGAAGAGTAGACGAGAGAGAGCCGTAAACTTTTTCTCTCAGAACTGCGCGAGAACTTGTATTCCGGCTCAAAACACGTTATACATCGTTTTTGATCGAAACTAGCGAGATTTACGCACCTTGGTTTTACAAGTCGTAGAGAGTAAACGAGAGAAAGCTGTAAAGCTTTTCTCTCAGAACTGCGCGAAAACTTATATTCCGGCTCAAAACAACGGAATACATCGTTTTAGATCGAAAATAGCGAGATTCACGAACATCAATTTTACAAGTCGTCGAAGAGTAGACAAGAGAAAGGTGTAAACTTTTTCTCTCAGAACTGCGCGAAAACTTGTATTCGGCTCAAAACAACGGGATACATCGTTTTAGATCGAAACTAGCAATATTCACGAACACCGATTTAAAAGTCATCGAAGAGTAGACGAGAGAAAGGCGTAAACGTTTTTTCTCAGAACTGCGCGAAAACTTGAATTCCGGATCTAAACAACGAGATACATCGTTTTAGATCGAAACTAGCGATATTTACGCACTTCGATTTTACAAGTCGTCGAAGAGTAGACGAGAGCTGTAAACTTTTTCTCTCATAACTGCGCGAAAACTTGTATTCCGGCTCAAAAATACGGGATATATCGTTTTAGATCGAAACTAGCGAGATTCACGAACATCGATTTTACAAGTCGTCGAAGAGTAGACAAGAGAAAGGTGTAAACCTTTTCTCTCAGAACTGCGCGAAAACTTGTATTCCGGCTCAAAACAATGGGATACATCGTTTTAGATCGAAACTAGCGAGATTTACGCATTTCGATTTTACAAGTCGTCGAAGAGTAGGCAAGAAAGAGCTGTAAACTTTTTCTCTCAGAACTGCACGAAAACCTGTATTCCGGCTCAAAACAACGGGATACATCGTTTTTGATCAAAACTAACGAGATTTACGCACTTAGATTTTACAAGTCGAAGAGAGTAAACGAGATAGAGCTGTAAAGGTTTTCTCTCAGAACTGCGCGAAAACTTATATTCCGGCTCAAAACAACGGGAATCGTCGTTTTAGATCGAAACTAGCGAGATTCACGAACATCGATTTTACAAGTCGTCGAAGAGCAGACGAGAGAGAGCTGTAAACTTTTTCTCTCAGAACTGCGCGAAAACTTGTATTCGGCTCAAAACAACGGGATACATCGTTTTAGATCGAAACTAGCAATATTCACGAACACCGATTTTACAAGTCGTCGAAGAGCAGACGAGAGAGAGCTGTAAACGTTTTCTCTCAGAAGTGCGGGTAAACTTGTATTCCTGTTCAAAACAACGGGATACATTGTCTTTGATCGAAACGAACAAGATTTACGCACTTAGATTTCACAAGTCGAAGAGAGTAAATGAGAGAAAGCTGTAAAGTTTTTCTCTCAGAACTGCGAGAAAACATGTATACCGGCTCAAAACAATGGGATACATCGTTTTAGATCAAAACTAGCGCGATTTACGCACTTTGATTTTACAAGTCGTCGAAGAGTAGACGAGAGAAGGGTAAACATTTTCTCTCAGAACTGCACGAAAACTTGTATTCCGGCTCAAAACAACAGGATATATCGTTTTAGATCGAAACTAGCAAAAGTCACGAACACCGATTTTACAAGTCGTCAAAGAATAGACGAGAGAAAGGTGTACTTTTTCTCTCAGAACTGCGCAAAAACTTGGATTCCGGCTCAAAACAACGGGATACATTGTTTTAGCTCGAAACTAGCGAGATTTACGCACTCGTCGAAGAGTAGACGAGAGAGAGTTGTAAACTTTTTCTCTCAGAACTGCGCGCAAAATTGTATTCCGGCTCAAAACAACGGGATACATCGTTTTAGATTGAAACTAGCGAGATTCACGAACATCGATTTTACAAGTCGTCGAAGAGTAGACAAGAAACAGGTGTAAACTTTTTCTCTCAGAACTGCGCGAAAACTTGGATTCCGGCTCAAAACAACGGGATACATTGTTGTAGCTCGAAACTAGCGAGATTTACGCACTTTGATTTTACAATTCGTCGAAGAGCAGACGAGAGAGAGCTCTAAACATTTTCTCTCAGAACTGCGTGAAAAATTGTATTCCGGCTCAAAACAACGGGATACATCGTTTTAGATCGAAACTAGCGAGATTCACGAACATCGATTTTACAAGTCGTCGAAGAGCAGACGAGAGAGAGCTGTAAACTTTTTCTCTCAGAACTGCGCGAAAACTTGGATTCCGGCTCAATACAACGGGATACATTGTTTTAGCTCGAAACTAGCGAGATTTACGCATTTTGATTTTACAAGTCGTCCAAGAGTAGACGAGAGAGAGCTCTAAACTTTTTCTCTCAGAACTGCGCGAAAAACTGTATTCCGGCTCAAAAGAACGGAATACATCGTTTTAGATCGAAACTAGCGAGATTCACGAACATCGATTTTACAAGTCGTCGAAGAGTGGACGAGAGAAAGGTGTAAACTTTTTCTCTCAGAACTGCGCGAAAACTTGTATTCCGGCTAAAAAAAACCGGGTACATCGTTTTAGATCGAAACTAGCGAGATTTACGCACCTTGGTTTTACAAGTCGTAGAGAGTAAACGAGAGTAAGCTGTAAAGCTTTTCTCTCAGAACTGCGCGAAAACTTGTATTCGGCTCAAAACAACGGGATACATCGTTTTAGATCGAAACAAGCAATATTCACGAACACCGATTTTACAAGTCATCGAAGAGTAGACGAGAGAAAGGCGTAAACTTTTTCTCTCAGAACTGCGCGAAAACTTGAATTCCGGCTCTAAACAACGAGATACATCGTTTTAGATCAAAACTATCGATATTTACGCACATCGATTTTACAAGTCGTCGAAGAGTAGACGAGAGCTGTAAACTTTTTCTCTCATAACTGCGAGAAAACTTGGATTCCGGCTCAAAACAACGGGATACATTGTTTTAGCTCGAAACTAGCGAGATTTACGCATTTTTATTTTACAAGTCGTCCAAGAGTAGACGAGAGAGAGCTCTAAACTTCTTCTCTCAGAACTGCGCGAAAAACTGTATTCCGGCTCAAAAGAACGGAATACATCGTTTTAGATCGAAACTTGCGAGATTTACGCATTTCGATTTTACAAGTCGTCGAGAGTAGACAAGAGAAAAGTGTAAACTTTTTCTCTCAGAACTGCGCGAAAACTTGTATTCGGCTCAAAACAACAGAATACATTTTTTTAGATCGAAACTAGCAATATTCACGAACACCGATTTTACAAGTCGTCGAAGAGCAGACGAGAGAGAGCTGTAAACTTTTTCTCTCAGAACTGTGTGTAAACTTGTATTCCGGTTCAAAACAACGGGATACATTGTTTTAGCTCGAAACTAGCAAAAGTCACGAACACCGATTTTACAAGTCGTCAAAGAATAGACGAGAGAAAGGTGTACTTTTTCTCTCAGAACTGCGCGGAAACTTGGATTCCGGCTCAAAACAACGGGATACATTGTTTTAGCTCCAAACTAGCGAGATTTACGCACTCGTCGAAGAGTAGACGAGAGAGAGTTGTAAACTTTTTCTCTCAGAACTGCGCGCAAAATTGTATTCCGGCTCAAAACAACGGGATACATCGTTTTAGATTGAAACTAGCGAGATTCACGAACATCGATTTTACAAGTCGTCGAAGAGCAGACGAGAGAGAGCTGTAAACTTTTTCTCTCAGAACTGCGCGAAAACTTGGATTCCGGCTCAAAACAACGGGATACATTGTTTTAGCTCGAAACTACGAGATTTACGCATTTTGATTTTACAAGTCGTCCAAGAGTAGACGAGAGAGAGCTCTAAACTTTTTCTCTCAGAACTGCGCGAAAAACTGTATTCCGGCTCAAAAGAACGGAATACATCGTTTTAGATCGAAACTAGCGAGATTCACGAACATCGATTTTACAGGTCGTCGAAGAGTGGACGAGAGAAAGGTGTAAACTTTTTCTCTCAGAACTGCGCGGAAACTTGTATTCCGGGTCAAAACAACGGGATACATCTTTTTAGATCGAAACTAGCAAAATTCACGAACACCAATTTTACAAGTCTTCCAAGAGTAGACGAGAGAAAGGTGTAAACGTTTTCCCTCAGAACGGCGCGAAAACTTGTATTCCGGCTAAAAAAAACGGGGTACATCGTTTTAGATCGAAACTAGCGAGATTTACGCACCTTGGTTTTACAAGTCGTAGAGAGTAAACGAGAGTAAGCTGTAAAGCTTTTCTCTCAGAACTGCGCGAAAACTTATATTCCGGCTCAAAAGAACGGAATACATCGTTTTAGATCGAAACTAGCGAGATTCACGAACATGAATTTTACAAGTCGTCGAAGAGTAGACAAGAGAAAGGTGTAAACTTTTTCTCTCAGAACTGCGCGAAAACTTGTATTCGGCTCAAAACAACGGGATACATCGTTTTAGATCAAAACTATCGATATTTACGCACATCGATTTTACAAGTCGTCGAAGAGTAGACGAGAGCTGTAAACTTTTTCTCTCATAACTGCGCGAAAACTTGTATTGCGGCTCAAAACAACAGGATATATTGTTTTAGATCGAAACTAGCGAGATTCACGAACATCGAATTTACAAGTCGTCGAGGAGCAGACGAGAGAGAGCTGTAAACTTTTTCTCTCAGAACTGCGCGAAAACTTGGATTCCGGCTCAAAACAACGGGATACATTGTTTTAGCTCGAAACTAGCGAGATTTACGCATCTTGATTTTAGAAGTCGTGCAAGAGTAGACGAGAGAGAGCTCTAAATTGCTTCTCTCAGAACTGCGCGAAAAACTGTATTCCGGCTCAAAAGAACGGAATACATCGTTTTAGATCGAAACTAGCGAGATTTACGCATTTCGATTTTACAAGTCGTCGAGAGTAGACAAGAGAAAAGTGTAAACTTTTTCTCTCAGAACTGCGCGCAAAATTGTATTCCGGCTCAAAACAACGGGATACATCGTTTTAGATTGAAACTAGCGAGATTCACGAACATCGATTTTACATGTCGTCGAAGAGCAGACGAGAGAGAGCTGTAAACTTTTTCTCTCAGAACTGCGCGAAAACTTGGATTCCGGCTCAAAACAACGGGATACATTGTTTTAGCTCGAAACTACGAGATTTACGCATTTTGATTTTACAAGTCGTCCAAGAGTAGACGAGAGAGAGCTCTAAACTTTTTCTCTCAGAACTGCGCGAAAAACTGTATTCCGGCTCAAAAGAACGGAATACATCGTTTTAGATCGAAACTAGCGAGATTCACGAACATCGATTTTACAAGTCGTCGAAGAGTGGACGAGAGAAAGGTGTAAACTTTTTCTCTCAGAACTGCGCGGGAACTTGTATTCCGGGTCAAAACAACGGGATACATCTTTTTAGATCGAAACTAGCAAAATTCACGAACACCGATTTTACAAGTCTTCCAAGAGTAGAGGAGAGAAAGGTGTAAACGTTTTCCCTCAGAACTGCGCGAAAACTTGTATTGCGGCTCAAAACAACGGGATATATTGTTTTAGATCGAAACAAGCAATATTCACGAACACCGATTTTACAAGTCATCGAAGAGTAGACGAGAGAAAGGCGTAAACTTTTTCTCTCAGAACTGCGCGAAAACTTGAATTCCGGCTCTAAACAACGAGATACATCGTTTTAGATTAAAACTATCGATATTTACGCACATCGATTTTACAAGTCGTCGAAGAGTAGACGAGAGCTGTAAACTTTTTCTCTCATAACTGCGCGAAAACTTGTATTGCGGCTCAAAACAACGGGATATATTGTTTTAGATCGAAACTAGCGAGATTCACGAACATCGAATTTACAAGTCGTCGAGGAGCAGACGAGAGAGAGCTGTAAACTTTTTCTCTCAGAACTGCGCGAAAACTTGGATTCCGGCTCAAAACAACGGGATACATTGTTTTAGCTCGAAACTACGAGATTTACGCATTTTGATTTTACAAGTCGTCCAAGAGTAGACGAGAGAGAGCTCTAAACTTTTTCTCTCAGAACTGCGCGAAAAACTGTATTCCGGCTCAAAAGAACGGAATACATCGTTTTAGATCGAAACTAGCGAGATTCACGAACATCGATTTTACAAGTCGTCGAAGAGTGGACGAGAGAAAGGTGTAAACTTTTTCTCTCAGAACTGCGCGGAAACTTGTATTCCGGGTCAAAACAACGGGATACATCTTTTTAGATCGAAACTAGCAAAATTCACGAACACCGATTTTACAAGTCTTCCAAGAGTAGACGAGAGAAAGGTGTAAACGTTTTCCCTCAGAACTGCGCGAAAACTTGTATTCCAGCTAAAAAAAACGGGGTGCATCGTTTTAGATCGAAACTAGCGAGATTTACGCACCTTGGTTTTACAAGTCGTAGAGAGTAAACGAGAGTAAGCTGTAAAGCTTTTCTCTCAGAACTGCGCGGAAACTTGGATTCCGGCTCAAAACAACGGGATACATTGTTTTAGCTCCAAACTAGCGAGATTTACGCACTCGTCGAAGAGTAGACGAGAGAGAGTTGTAAACTTTTTCTCTCAGAACTGCGCGCAAAATTGTATTCCGGCTCAAAACAACGGGATACATCGTTTTAGATTGAAACTAGCGAGATTCACGAACATCGATTTTACAAGTCGTCGAAGAGCAGACGAGAGAGAGCTGTAAACTTTTTCTCTCAGAACTGCGCGAAAACTTGGATTCCGGCTCAAAACAACGGGATACATTGTTTTAGCTCGAAACTACGAGATTTACGCATTTTGATTTTACAAGTCGTCCAAGAGTAGACGAGAGAGAGCTCTAAACTTTTTCTCTCAGAACTGCGCGAAAAACTGTATTCCGGCTCAAAAGAACGGAATACATCGTTTTAGATCGAAACTAGCGAGATTCACGAACATCGATTTTACAGGTCGTCGAAGAGTGGACGAGAGAAAGGTGTAAACTTTTTCTCTCAGAACTGCGCGGAAACTTGTATTCCGGGTCAAAACAACGGGATACATCTTTTTAGATCGAAACTAGCAAAATTCACGAACACCAATTTTACAAGTCTTCCAAGAGTAGACGAGAGAAAGGTGTAAACGTTTTCCCTCAGAACGGCGCGAAAACTTGAATTCCGGCTAAAAAAAACGGGGTACATCGTTTTAGATCGAAACTAGCGAGATTTACGCACCTTGGTTTTACAAGTCGTAGAGAGTAAACGAGAGTAAGCTGTAAAGCTTTTCTCTCAGAACTGCGCGAAAACTTATATTCCGGCTCAAAAGAACGGAATACATCGTTTTAGATCGAAACTAGCGAGATTCACGAACATGAATTTTACAAGTCGTCGAAGAGTAGACAAGAGAAAGGTGTAAACTTTTTCTCTCAGAACTGCGCGAAAACTTGTATTCGGCTCAAAACAACGGGATACATCGTTTTAGATCAAAACTATCGATATTTACGCACATCGATTTTACAAGTCGTCGAAGAGTAGACGAGAGCTGTAAACTTTTTCTCTCATAACTGCGCGAAAACTTGTATTGCGGCTCAAAACAACAGGATATATTGTTTTAGATCGAAACTAGCGAGATTCACGAACATCGAATTTACAAGTCGTCGAGGAGCAGACGAGAGAGAGCTGTAAACTTTTTCTCTCAGAACTGCGCGAAAACTTGGATTCCGGCTCAAAACAACGGGATACATTGTTTTAGCTCGAAACTAGCGAGATTTACGCATCTTGATTTTAGAAGTCGTGCAAGAGTAGACGAGAGAGAGCTCTAAATTGCTTCTCTCAGAACTGCGCGAAAAACTGTATTCCGGCTCAAAAGAACGGAATACATCGTTTTAGATCGAAACTAGCGAGATTTACGCATTTCGATTTTACAAGTCGTCGAGAGTAGACAAGAGAAAAGTGTAAACTTTTTCTCTCAGAACTGCGCGCAAAATTGTATTCCGGCTCAAAACAACGGGATACATCGTTTTAGATTGAAACTAGCGAGATTCACGAACATCGATTTTACATGTCGTCGAAGAGCAGACGAGAGAGAGCTGTAAACTTTTTCTCTCAGAACTGCGCGAAAACTTGGATTCCGGCTCAAAACAACGGGATACATTGTTTTAGCTCGAAACTACGAGATTTACGCATTTTGATTTTACAAGTCGTCCAAGAGTAGACGAGAGAGAGCTCTAAACTTTTTCTCTCAGAACTGCGCGAAAAACTGTATTCCGGCTCAAAAGAACGGAATACATCGTTTTAGATCGAAACTAGCGAGATTCACGAACATCGATTTTACAAGTCGTCGAAGAGTGGACGAGAGAAAGGTGTAAACTTTTTCTCTCAGAACTGCGCGGAAACTTGTATTCCGGGTCAAAACAACGGGATACATCTTTTTAGATCGAAACTAGCAAAATTCACGAACACCGATTTTACAAGTCTTCCAAGAGTAGAGGAGAGAAAGGTGTAAACGTTTTCCCTCAGAACTGCGCGAAAACTTGTATTGCGGCTCAAAACAACGGGATATATTGTTTTAGATCGAAACAAGCAATATTCACGAACACCGATTTTACAAGTCATCGAAGAGTAGACGAGAGAAAGGCGTAAACTTTTTCTCTCAGAACTGCGCGAAAACTTGAATTCCGGCTCTAAACAACGAGATACATCGTTTTAGATTAAAACTATCGATATTTACGCACATCGATTTTACAAGTCGTCGAAGAGTAGACGAGAGCTGTAAACTTTTTCTCTCATAACTGCGCGAAAACTTGTATTGCGGCTCAAAACAACGGGATATATTGTTTTAGATCGAAACTAGCGAGATTCACGAACATCGAATTTACAAGTCGTCGAGGAGCAGACGAGAGAGAGCTGTAAACTTTTTCTCTCAGAACTGCGCGAAAACTTGGATTCCGGCTCAAAACAACGGGATACATTGTTTTAGCTCGAAACTACGAGATTTACGCATTTTGATTTTACAAGTCGTCCAAGAGTAGACGAGAGAGAGCTCTAAACTTTTTCTCTCAGAACTGCGCGAAAAACTGTATTCCGGCTCAAAAGAACGGAATACATCGTTTTAGATCGAAACTAGCGAGATTCACGAACATCGATTTTACAAGTCGTCGAAGAGTGGACGAGAGAAAGGTGTAAACTTTTTCTCTCAGAACTGCGCGGAAACTTGTATTCCGGGTCAAAACAACGGGATACATCTTTTTAGATCGAAACTAGCAAAATTCACGAACACCGATTTTACAAGTCTTCCAAGAGTAGACGAGAGAAAGGTGTAAACGTTTTCCCTCAGAACTGCGCGAAAACTTGTATTCCAGCTAAAAAAAACGGGGTGCATCGTTTTAGATCGAAACTAGCGAGATTTACGCACCTTGGTTTTACAAGTCGTAGAGAGTAAACGAGAGTAAGCTGTAAAGCTTTTCTCTCAGAACTGCGCGAAAACTTATATTCCGGCTCAAAACAACGGAATACATCGTTTTAGATCGAAACTAGCGTGATTCACGAACATGAATTTTACAAGTCGTCGAAGAGTAGACAAGAGAAAGGTGTAAACGTTTTCTCTCAGAACTGCGCGAAAACTTGTATTCGGCTCAAAACAACGGGATACATCGTTTTAGATCGAAACAAGCAATATTCAGGAACACCGATTTTACAAGTCATCGAAGAGTAGACGAGAGAAAGGCGTAAACTTTTTCTCTCAGAACTGGGCGAAAACTTGAATTCCGGCTCTAAACAACGAGATACATCGTTTTAGATCAAAACTATCGATATTTACGCACATCGATTTTACAAGTCGTCGAAGAGTAGACGAGAGCTGTAAACTTTTTCTCTCATAACTGCGCGAAAACTTGTATTGCGGCTCAAAACAACGGGATATATTGTTTTAGATCGAAACTAGCGAGATTCACGAACATCGAATTTACAAGTCGTAGAGGAGCAGACGAGAGAGAGCTGTAAACTTTTTCTCTCAGAACTGCACGAAAACTTGGATTCCGGCTCAAAACAACGGGATACATTGTTTTAGCTCGAAACTAGCGAGATTTACGCATTTTGATTTTACAAGTCGTGCAAGAGTAGACGAGAGAGAGCTCTAAACTTCTTCTCTCAGAACTGCGCGAAAAACTGTATTCCGGCTCAAAAGAACGGAATACATCGTTTTAGATCGAAACTAGCGAGATTCACGAACATCGATTTTACAAGTCGTCGAAGAGTGGACGAGTGAAAGGTGTAAACTTTTTCTCTCAGAACTGCGCGAAAACTTGTATTCGGCTCAAAACAACGGGATACATCGTTTTAGATCGAAACTAGCAATATTCACGAACACCGATTTTACAAGTCATCGAAGAGTAGACGAGAGAAAGGCGTAAACATTTTCTCTCAGAACTGCGCGAAAACTTGAATTCCGGCTCTAAACAACGAGATACATCGTTTTAGATCAAAACTATCGATATTTACGCACATCGATTTTACAAGTCGTCGAAGAATAGACGAGAGCTGTAAACTTTTTCTCTCATAACTGCGCGAAAACTTGTATTGCGGCTCAAAACAACGGGATATATTGTTTTAGATTGAAACTAGCGAGATTCACGAACATCGAATTTACAAGTCGTCGAGGAGTAGACAAGAGAAAGATGTAAACTTTTTCTCTCAGAACTGTGCGAAAACTTGTATTACGGCTCAAAACAATGGGATACATCGTTTTAGATCGAAACTAGCGAGATTTACGCATTTCGATTTTACAAGTCGTCGAAGAGTAGGCAAGAAAGAGCTGTAAACTTTTTCTCTCAGAACTGCACGAAAACCTGTATTCCGGCTCAAAACAACGGGATACATCGTTTTTGATCAAAACTAACGAGATTTACGCACTTAGATTTTACAAGTCGAGGAGAGTAAACGAGATAGAGCTGTAAAGTTTTTCTCACAGAACTGCGCGAAAACTTATATTCCGGCTCAAAACAACGGGATACCTCGTTTTAGATCGAAACTAGCGAGATTCACGAACATCGATTTTACAAGTCGTCGAAGAGCAGACGAGAGAGAGCTGTAAACGTTTTCTCTCAGAACTGCGGGAAAACTTGTATTCCGGCTCAAAACAACGGGATACATTGTCTTTGATCGAAACTAGCGAGATTTACGCAATTTGATTTTACAAGTCGTCGAAGAGTAGACGAGAGAATGCTGTAAACTTTTTCTCGCAGAACTTGCGAAAACTTGTATTCCGGCTCAAAACAACAGGATACATCGTTTTAGATAAAAACTAGCGAGATTTTCGCACTTCGGTTTTAAAAGTCGTCGAGAGTAGACGAGAGAAAGCTGTAAAGTTTTTCTCTCAGAACTGCGCGAAAACTTGTATTCCGGCTCAAAACAACGGAATACATCGTTTTAGATCGAAACTAGCGAGATTCACGAACATGAATTTTACAAGTCATCGAAGAGTAGACGAGAGAAAGGCGTAAACTTTTTCTCTCAGAACTGCACGAAAACTTGAATTCCGGCTCTAAACAACGAGATACATCGTTTTAGATCAAAACTATCGATATTTACGCACATCGATTTTAAAAGTCGTCGAAGAGTAGACGAGAGCTGTAAACTTTTTCTCTCATAACTGCGCGAAAACTTGTATTGCGGCTCAAAACAACGGGATATATTGTTTTAGATCGAAACTAGCGAGATTCACGAACATCGAATTTACAAGTCGTCGAGGAGTAGACAAGAGAAAGATGTAAACTTTTTCTCTCAGAACTGTGCGAAAACTTGTATTACGGCTCAAAACAATGGGATACATCGTTTTAGATCGAAACTAGCGAGATTTACGCATTTCAATTTTACAAGTCTCGAAGAGTAGGCAAGAAAGAGCTGTAAACTTTTTCTCTCAGAACTGCACGAAAACCTGTATTCCGCCTCAAATAAACGGGATAAATCGTTTTTGATCAAAACTAACGAGATTTACGCACTTAGATTTTACAAGTCGAGGAGAGTAAACGAGATAGAGCTGTAAAGTTTTTCTCTCAGAACTGCGCGAAAACTTATATTCCGGCTCAAAACAATGGGATACCTCGTTTTAGATCGAAAGTAGCGAGATTCACGAACTTCAATTTTACAAGTCGTCGAAGAGCAGACGAGAGAGAGCTGTAAACGTTTTCTCTCAGAACTGCGGGAATACTTGTATTCCGGCTCAAAACAACGGGATACATCGTCTTTGATCGAAACGAACAAGATTTACGCACTTAAATTTTACAAGTCTAAGAGAGTAAACGAGAGAAAGCTGTAAAGTTTTTCTCTCAGAACTGCGCGAAAACTTGTATTCCGGCTCAAAACAATGGGATACATCGTTTTAGATCAAAACTAGCGAGATTTGCGCAATTTGATTTTACAAGTCGTCGAAGAGTAGACGAGAGAAGTGTGAACTTTTTCTCGCAGAACTGCGCGAAAACTTGTATTCCGGCTCAAAACAACGGGATACATCGTTTTAGATAAAAACTAGCGAGATTTTCGCACTTCGGTTTTACAAGTCGTCGAGAGTAGACGAGAGAAAGCTGTAAAGTTTTTCTCTCAGAACTGCGCGAAAACTTGTATTCCGGCTCAAAACACGTTATGCATCGTTTTTGATCGAAACTAGCGAGAGTTACGCACCTTGGTTTTACAAGTCGTAGAGAGTAAACGAGAAAAAGCTGTAAAGCTTTTCTCTCAGAACTGCGCGAAAACTTATATTCCGGCTCAAAACAACGGAATACATCGTTTTAGATCGAAACTAGCGAGATTCACGAACATCAATTTTACAAGTCGTCGAAGAGTAGACAAGAGAAAGGTGTAAACTTTTTCTCTCAGAACTGCGCGAAAACTTGTATTCGGCTCAACACAACGGGATACATCGTTTTAGATCGAAACTAGCAATATTCACGAACACCGTTTTTACAAGTCATCGAAGAGTAGACGTGAGAAAGGCGTAAACTTTTTCTCTCAGAACTGCGCGAAAACTTGAATTCTGGCTCTAGACAACGAGATACATCGTTTTAGATTGAAACTAGCGATATTTACGCACTTCGATTTTACAAGTCGTCGAAGAGTAGACGAGAGCTGTAAACTTCTTCTCTCATATCTGCACGAAAACTTGTATTCCGGCGCAAAACAACGGGATATATCGTTTTAGATCGAAACTAGCGAGATTCACGAACATCGATTTTACAAGTCGTCGAAGAGCAGACGAGAGAGAGCTGTAAACTTTTTCTCTCAGAACTGCGGGAAAACTTGTATTCCGGCTCAAAACAACGGGATACATTGTCTTTGATCGAAACGAACAAGATTTACGCACTTAAATTTTACAAGTCTAAGAGAGTAAACGAGAGAAAGCTGTAAAGTTTTTCTCTCAGAACTGCGCGAAAACTTGTATTCCGGCTCAAAACAACGGGATACATCGTTTTAGATCAAAACTAGCGAGATTTGCGCAATTTGATTTTACAAGTCGTCGAAGAGTAGACGAGAGAAGTGTAAACTTTTTCTCGCAGAACTGCGCGAAAACTTGTATTCCGGCTCAAAACAACGGGATACATCGTTTTAGATAAAAACTAGCGAGATTTTCGCACTTCGGTTTTACAAGTCGTCGAGAGTAGACGAGAGAAAGCTGTAAAGTTTTTCTCTCAGAACTGCGCGAAAACTTGTATTCCGGCTCAAAACACGGTATACATCGTTTTTGATCGAAACTAGCGAGATTTACGCACCTTGGTTTTACAAGTCGTAGAGAGTAAACGAGAGAAAGCTGTAAAGCTTTTCTCTCAGAACTGCGCGAAAACTTATATTCCGGCTGAAAACAACGGAATACATTGTTTTAGATCGAAACTAGCGAGATTCACGAACATGAATTTTACAAGTCGTCGAAGAGTAGACAAGAGATAGGTGTAAACTTTTTCTCTCAGAACTGCGCGAAAACTTGTATTCGGCTCAAAACAACGGGATACATCGTTTTAGATCGAAACTAGCAATATTCACGAACACCGATTTTACAAGTCATCGAAGAGTAGACGAGAGAAAGGCGTAAACGTTTTCTCTGAGAACTGCGCGAAAACTTGAATTCCGGCTCTAAACAACGAGATACATCGTTTTAGATCAAAACTATCGATATTTACGCACATCGATTTTACAAGTCGTCGAAGAGTAGACGAGAGCTGTAAACTTTTTCTCTCATAACTGCGCGAAAACTTGTATTGCGGCTCAAAACAACGGGATATATTGTTTTAGATTGAAACTAGCGAGATTCACGAACATCGAATTTACAAGTCGTCGAGGAGTAGACAAGAGAAAGATGTAAACTTTTTCTCTCAGAACTGTGCGAAAACTTGTATTACGGCTCAAAACAATGGGATACATCGTTTTAGATCGAAACTAGCGAGATTTACGCATTTCGATTTTACAAGTCGTCGAAGAGTAGGCAAGAAAGAGCTGTAAACTTTTTCTCTCAGAACTGCACGAAAACCTGTATTCCGGCTCAAAACAACGGGATACATCGTTTTTGATCAAAACTAACGAGATTTACGCACTTAGATTTTACAAGTCGAGGAGAGTAAACGAGATAGAGCTGTAAAGTTTTTCTCTCAGAACTGCGCGAAAACTTGTATTCTGGCTCAAAACAACGGGATACATCGTTTTAGATAAAAACTAGCGAGATTTTCGCACTTCGGTTTTACAAGTCGTCGAGAGTAGACGAGAGAAAGCTGTAAAGTTTTTCTCTCAGAACTGCGCGAAAACTTGTATTCCGGCTCAAAACACGTTATGCATCGTTTTTGATCGAAACTAGCGAGAGTTACGCACCTTGGTTTTACAAGTCGTAGAGAGTAAACGAGAAAAAGCTGTAAAGCTTTTCTCTCAGAACTGCGCGAAAACTTATATTCCGGCTCAAAACAACGGAATACATCGTTTCAGATCGAAACTAGCGAGATTCACGAACATCAATTTTACAAGTCGTCGAAGAATAGACAAGAGAAAGGTGTAAACTTTTTCACTCAGAACTGCGCGAAAACTTGTATTCGGCTCAACACAACGGGATACATCGTTTTAGATCGAAACTAGCAATATTCACGAACACCAATTTTACATGTCATCGAAGAGTAGACGAGAGAAAGGCGTAAACTTTTTCTTTCAGAACTGCGCGAAAACTTGAATTCTGGCTCTAAACAACGAGATACATCGTTTTAGATCAAAACTATCGATATTTACGCACATCGATTTTACAAGTCGTCGAAGAATAGACGAGAGCTGTAAACTTTTTCTCTCATAACTGCGCGAAAACTTGTATTGCGGCTCAAAACAACGGGATATATTGTTTTAGATTGAAACTAGCGAGATTCACGAACATAGAATTTACAAGTCGTCGAGGAGTAGACAAGAGAAAGATGTAAACTTTTTCTCTCAGAACTGTGCGAAAACTTGTATTACGGCTCAAAACAATGGGATACATCGTTTTAGATCGAAACTAGCGAGATTTACGCATTTCGATTTTACAAGTCGTCGAAGAGTAGGCAAGAAAGAGCTGTAAACTTTTTCTCTCAGAACTGCACGAAAACCTGTATTCCGGCTCAAAACAACGGGATACATCGTTTTTGATCAAAACTAACGAGATTTACGCACTTAGATTTTACAAGTCGAGGAGAGTAAACGAGATAGAGCTGTAAAGTTTTTCTCTCAGAACTGCGCGAAAACTTATATTCCGGCTCAAAACAACGGGATACCTCGTTTTAGATCGAAACTAGCGAGATTCACGAACATCGATTTTACAAGTCGTCGAAGAGCAGACGAGAGAGAGCTGTAAACGTTTTCTCTCAGAACTGCGGGAAAACTTGTATTCCGGCTCAAAACAACGGGATACATTGTCTTTGATCGAAACTAGCGATATTTACGCAATTTGATTTTACAAGTCGTCGAAGAGTAGACGAGAGAATGCTGTAAACTTTTTCTCGCAGAACTTGCGAAAACTTGTATTCCGGCTCAAAACAACAGGATACATCGTTTTAGATAAAAACTAGCGAGATTTTCGCACTTCGGTTTTAAAAGTCGTCGAGAGTAGACGAGAGAAAGCTGTAAAGTTTTTCTCTCAGAACTGCGCGAAAACTTGTATTCCGTCTCAAAACAACGGAATACATCGTTTTAGATCGAAACTAGCGAGATTCACGAACATGAATTTTACAAGTCATCGAAGAGTAGACGAGAGAAAGGCGTAAACTTTTTCTCTCAGAACTGCACGAAAACTTGAATTCCGGCTCTAAACAACGAGATACATCGTTTTAGATCAAAACTATCGATATTTACGCACATCGATTTTAAAAGTCGTCGAAGAGTAGACGAGAGCTGTAAACTTTTTCTCTCATAACTGCGCGAAAACTTGTATTGCGGCTCAAAACAACGGGATATATTGTTTTAGATCGAAACTAGCGAGATTTACGAACATCGAATTTACAAGTCGTCGAGGAGTAGACAAGAGAAAGATGTAAACTTTTTCTGTCAGAACTGTGCGAAAACTTGTATTACGGCTCAAAACAATGGGATACATCGTTTTAGATCGAAACTAGCGAGATTTACGCATTTCAATTTTACAAGTCGTCGAAGAGTAGGCAAAAAAGAGCTGTAAACTTTTTCTCTCAGAACTGCACGAAAACCTGTATTCCGCCTCAAATAAACGGGATACATCGTTTTTGATCAAAACTAACGAGATTTACGCACTTAGATTTTACAAGTCGAGGAGAGTAAACGAGATAGAGCTGTAAAGTTTTTCTCTCAGAACTGCGCGAAAACTTATATTCCGGCTCAAAACAATGGGATACCTCGTTTTAGATCGAAAGTAGCGAGATTCACGAACTTCGATTTTACAAGTCGTCGAAGAGCAGACGAGAGAGAGCTGTAAACGTTTTCTCTCAGAACTGCGGGAAAACTTGTATTTCGGCTCAAAACAACGGGATACATCGTCTTTGATCGAAACGAACAAGATTTACGCACTTAAATTTTACAAGTCTAAGAGAGTAAACGAGAGAAAGCTGTAAAGTTTTTCTCTCAGAACTGCGCGAAAACTTGTATTCCGGCTCAAAACAACGGGATACATCGTTTTAGATCAAAACTAGCGAGATTTGCGCAATTTGATTTTACAAGTCGTCGAAGAGTAGACGAGAGAAGTGTAAACTTTTTCTCGCAGAACTGCGCGAAAACTTGTATTCCGGCTCAAAACAACGGGATACATCGTTTTAGATAAAAACTAGCGAGATTTTCGCACTTCGGTTTTACAAGTCGTCGAGAGTAGACGAGAGAAAGCTGTAAAGTTTTTCTCTCAGAACTGCGCGAAAACTTGTATTCCGGCTCAAAACACGTTATGCATCGTTTTTGATCGAAACTAGCGAGAGTTACGCACCTTGGTTTTACAAGTCGTAGAGAGTAAACGAGAAAAAGCTGTAAAGCTTTTCTCTCAGAACTGCGCGAAAACTTATATTCCGGCTCAAAACAACGGAATACATCGTTTTAGATCGAAACTAGCGAGATTCACGAACATCAATTTTACAAGTCGTCGAAGAGTAGACAAGAGAAAGGTGTAAACTTTTTCTCTCAGAACTGCGCGAAAACTTGTATTCGGCTCAACACAACGGGATACATCGTTTTAGATCGAGACTAGCAATATTCACGAACACCGTTTTTACAAGTCATCGAAGAGTAGACGTGAGAAAGGCGTAAACTTTTTCTCTCAGAACTGCGCGAAAACTTGAATTCTGGCTCTAGACAACGAGATACATCGTTTTAGATTGAAACTAGCGATATTTACGCACTTCGATTTTACAAGTCGTCGAAGAGTAGACGAGAGCTGTAAACTTCTTCTCTCATAACTGCACGAAAACTTGTATTCCGGCGCAAAACAACGGGATATATCGTTTTAGATCGAAACTAGCGAGATTCACGAACATCGATTTTACAAGTCGTCGAAGAGCAGACGAGAGAGAGCTGTAAACTTTTTCTCTCTGAACTGCGGGAAACTTGTATTCCGGCTCAAAACAACGCGATACATTGTCTTTGATCGAAACGAACAAGATTTACGCACTTAAATTTTACAAGTCTAAGAGAGTAAACGAGAGAAAGCTGTAAAGTTTTTCTCTCAGAACTGCGCGAAAACTTGTATTCCGGCTCAAAACAACGGGATACATCGTTTTAGATAAAAACTAGCGAGATTTTCGCACTTCGGTTTTACAAGTCGTCGAGAGTAGACGAGAGAAAGCTGTAAAGTTTTTCTCTCAGAACTGCGCGAAAACTTGTATTCCGGCTCAAAACACGGTATACATCGTTTTTGATCGAAACTAGCGAGATTTACGCACCTTGGTTTTACAAGTCGTAGAGAGTAAACGAGAGAAAGCTGTAAAGCTTTTCTCTCAGAACTGCGCGAAAACTTATATTCCGGCTGAAAACAACGGAATACATTGTTTTAGATCGAAACTAGCGAGATTCACGAACATGAATTTTACAAGTCGTCGAAGAGTAGACAAGAGATAGGTGTAAACTTTTTCTCTCAGAACTGCGCGAAAACTTGTATTCGGCTCAAAACAACGGGATACATCGTTTTAGATCGAAACTAGCAATATTCACGAACACCGATTTTACAAGTCATCGAAGAGTAGACGAGAGAAAGGCGTAAACTTTTTCTCTCAGAACTGCGCGAAAACTTGAATTCCGGCTCTAAACAACGAGATACATCGTTTTAGATCAAAACTATCGATATTTACGCACATCGATTTTACAAGTCGTCGAAGAGTAGACGAGAGCTGTAAACTTTTTCTCTCATAACTGCGCGAAAACTTGTATTGCGGCTCAAAACAACGGGATATATTGTTTTAGATTGAAACTAGCGAGATTCACGAACATCGAATTTACAAGTCGTCGAGGAGTAGACAAGAGAAAGATGTAAACTTTTTCTCTCAGAACTGTGCGAAAACTTGTATTACGGCTCAAAACAATGGGATACATCGTTTTAGATCGAAACTAGCGAGATTTACGCATTTCGATTTTACAAGTCGTCGAAGAGTAGGCAAGAAAGAGCTGTAAACTTTTTCTCTCAGAACTGCACGAAAACCTGTATTCCGGCTCAAAACAACGGGATACATCGTTTTTGATCAAAACTAACGAGATTTACGCACTTAGATTTTACAAGTCGAGGAGAGTAAACGAGATAGAGCTGTAAAGTTTTTCTCTCAGAACTGCGCGAAAACTTATATTCCGGCTCAAAACAACGGGATACCTCGTTTTAGATCGAAACTAGCGAGATTCACGAACATCGATTTTACAAGTCGTCGAAGAGCAGACGAGAGAGAGCTGTAAACGTTTTCTCTCAGAACTGCGGGAAAACTTGTATTCCGGCTCAAAACAACGGGATACATTGTCTTTGATCGAAACGAACAAGATTTACGCATTTAAATTTTACAAGTCTAAGAGAGTAAACGAGAGAAAGCTGTAAAGTTTTTCTCTCAGAACTGCGCGAAAACTTGTATTCTGGCTCAAAACAACGGGATACATCGTTTTAGATCAAAACTAGCGAGATTTACGCAATTTGATTTTACAAGTCGTCGAAGAGTAGACGAGAGAAGTGTAAACGTTTTCTCGCAGAACTGCGCGAAAACTTGTATTCCGGCTCAAAACAACGGGATACATCGTTTTAGATAAAAACTAGCGAGATTTTCGCACTTCGGTTTTAAAAGTCGTCGAGAGTAGACGAGAGAAAGCTGTAAAGTTTTTCTCTCAGAACTGCGCGAAAACTTGTATTCCGGCTCAAAACAACGGAATACATCGTTTTAGATCGAAACTAGCGAGATTCACGAACATGAATTTTACAAGTCGTCGAAGAGTAGACAAGAGAAAGGTGTAAACTTTTTCTCTCAGAACTACGCGAAAACTTGTATTCGGCTCAAAACAACGGGATACATCGTTTTAGATCGAAACTAGCAATATTCACGAACACCAATTTTACAAGTCACCGAAGAGTAGACGAGAGAAAGGCGTAAACTTTTTCTCTCAGGACTGCGCGAAAACTTGAATTCCGGCCCTAAACAACGAGATACATCGTTTTAGATCAAAACTATCGATATTTACGCACATCGATTTTACAAGTCGTCGAAGAGTAGACGAGAGCTGTAAACTTTTTCTCTCATAACTGCGCGAAAACTTGTATTGCGGCTCAAAACAACGGGATATATTGTTTTAGATCGAAACTAGCGAGATTCACGAACATCGAATTTACAAGTCGTCGAAGAGTAGGCAAGAAAGAGCTGTAAACTTTTTCTCTCAGAACTGCACGAAAACCTGTATTCCGCCTCAAATAAACGGGATACATCGTTTTTGATCAAAACTAACGAGATTTACGCAATTAGATTTTACAAGTCGAGGAGAGTAAACGAGATAGAGCTGTAAAGTTTTTCTCTCAGAACTGCGCGAAAACTTATATTCCGGCTCAAAACAATGGGATACCTCGTTTTGGATCGAAAGTAGCGAGATTCACGAACTTCGATTTTACAAGTCGTCGAAGAGCAGACGAGAGAGAGCTGTAAACGTTTTCTCTCAGAACTGCGGGAAAACTTGTATTCCGGCTCAAAACAACGGGATACATCGTCTTTGATCGAAACTAACGAGATTTGCGCACTTAGATTTTACAAGTCGAGGAGAGTAAACGAGATAGAGCTGTAAAGTTTTTCTCTCAGAACTGCGCGAAAACTTATATTCCGGCTCAAAACAATGGGATACCTCGTTTTGGATCGAAAGTAGCGAGATTCACGAACTTCGATTTTACAAGTCGTCGAAGAGCAGACGAGAGAGAGCTGTAAACGTTTTCTCTCAGAACTGCGGGAAAACTTGTATTCCGGCTCAAAACAACGCGATACATCGTCTTTGATCGAAACGAACAAGATTTACGCACTTAAATTTTACAAGTCTAAGAGAGTAAACGAGAGAAAGCTGTAAAGTTTTTCTCTCAGAACTGCGCGAAAACTTGTATTCCGGCTCAAAACAACGGGATACATCGTTTTAGATCAAAACTAGCGAGATTTGCGCAATTTGATTTTACAAGTCGTCGAAGAGTAGACGAGAGAAGTGTAAACTTTTTCTCGCAGAACTGCGCGAAAACTTGTATTCCGGCTCAAAACACGTTATGCATCGTTTTTGATCGAAACTAGCGAGAGTTACGCACCTTGGTTTTACAAGTCGTAGAGAGTAAACGAGAAAAAGCTGTAAAGCTTTTCTCTCAGAACTGCGCGAAAACTTATATTCCGGCTCAAAACAACGGAATACATCGTTTTAGATCGAAACTAGCGAGATTCACGAACATCAATTTTACAAGTCGTCGAAGAGTAGACGAGAGAGAGCTGTAAACGTTTTCTCGCAGAACTGCGCGAAAACTTGTATTCCGGCTCAAAACAACGGGATACATCGTTTTAGATAAAAACTAGCGAGATTTTCGCACTTCGGTTTTACAAGTCGTCGAGAGTAGACGAGAGAAAGCTGTAAAGTTTTTCTCTCAGAACTGCGCGAAAACTTGTATTCCGGCTCAAAACACGTTATGCATCGTTTTTGATCGAAACTAGCGAGAGTTACGCACCTTGGTTTTACAAGTCGTAGAGAGTAAACGAGAAAAAGCTGTAAAGCTTTTCTCTCAGAACTGCGCGAAAACTTATATTCCGGCTCAAAACAACGGAATACATCGTTTTAGATCGAAACTAGCGAGATTCACGAACATCAATTTTACAAGTCGTCGAAGAATAGACAAGAGAAAGGTGTAAACTTTTTCACTCAGAACTGCGCGAAAACTTGTATTCGGCTCAAAACAACGGGATACATCGTTTTAGATCGAAACTAGCAATATTCACGAACACCAATTTTACAAGTCATCGAAGAGTAGACGAGAGAAAGGCGTAAACTTTTTCTCTCAGGACTGCGCGAAAACTTGAATTCCGGCTCTAAACAACGAGATACATCGTTTTAGATCAAAACTATCGATATTTACGCACATCGATTTTACAAGTCGTCGAAGAGTAGACGAGAGCTGTAAACTTTTTCTCTCATAACTGCGCGAAAACTTGTATTGCGGCTCAAAACAACGGGATATATTGTTTTAGATCGAAACTAGCGAGATTCACGAACATCGAATTTACAAGTCGTCGAGGAGTAGACAAGAGAAAGATGTAAACTTTTTCTCTCAGAACTGTGCGAAAACTTGTATTACGGCTCAAAACAATGGGATACATCGTTTTAGATCAAAACTAGCGAGATTTACGCATTTCAATTTTACAAGTCGTCGAAGAGTAGGCAAGAAAGAGCTGTAAACTTTTTCTCTCAGAACTGCACGAAAACCTGTATTCCGCCTCAAATAAACGGGATACATCGTTTTTGATCAAAACTAGCGAGATTTACGCAATTTGATTTTACAAGTCGTCGAAGAGTAGACGAGAGAAGTGTAAACTTTTTCTCGCAGAACTGCGCGAAAACTTGTATTCCGGCTCAAAACAAAGGGATACATCGTTTTAGATAAAAACTAGCGAGATTTTCGCACTTCGGTTTTACAAGTCGTCGAGAGTAGACGAGAGAAAGCTGTAAAGTTTTTCTCTCAGAACTGCGCGAAAACTTGTATTCCGGCTCAAAACACGGTATGCATCGTTTTTGATCGAAACTAGCGAGAGTTACGCACCTTGGTTTTACAAGTCGTAGAGAGTAAACGAGAAAAAGCTGTAAAGCTTTTCTCTCAGAACTGCGCGAAAACTTATATTCCGGCTCAAAACAACGGAATACATCGTTTTAGATCGAAACTAGCGAGATTCACGAACATCAATTTTACAAGTCGTCGAAGAATAGACAAGAGAAAGGTGTAAACTTTTTCACTCAGAACTGCGCGAAAACTTGTATTCGGCTCAACACAACGGGATACATCGTTTTAGATCGAAACTAGCAATATTCACGAACACCGTTTTTACAAGTCATCGAAGAGTAGACGTGAGAAAGGCGTAAACTTTTTCTCTCAGAACTGCGCGAAAACTTGAATTCTGGCTCTAGACAACGAGATACATCGTTTTAGATTGAAACTAGCGATATTTACGCACTTCGATTTTACAAGTCGTCGAAGAGTACACGAGAGCTGTAAACTTCTTCTCTCATAACTGCACGAAAACTTGTATTCCGGCGCAAAACAACGGGATATATCGTTTTAGATCGAAACTAGCGAGATTCACGAACATCGATTTTACAAGTCGTCGAAGAGCAGACGAGAGAGAGCTGTAAACGTTTTCTCTCAGAACTGCGGGAAAACTTGTATTCCGGCTCAAAACAACGGGATACATCGTCTTTGATCGAAACGAACAAGATTTACGCACTTAAATTTTACAAGTCTAAGAGAGTAAACGAGAGAAAGCTGTAAAGTTTTTCTCTCAGAACTGCGCGAAAACTTGTATTCCGGCTCAAAACAACGGGCTACATCGTTTTAGATCAAAACTAGCGAGATTTGCGCAATTTGATTTTACAAGTCGTCGAAGAGTAGACGAGAGAAGTGTAAACTTTTTCTCGCAGAACTGCGCGAAAACTTGTATTCCGGCTCAAAACAACGGGATACATCGTTTTAGATAAAAACTAGCGAGATTTTCGCACTTCGGTTTTACAAGTCGTCGAGAGTAGACGAGAGAAAGCTGTAAAGTTTTTCTCTCAGAACTGCGCGAAAACTTGTATTCCGGCTCAAAACACGTTATGCATCGTTTTTGATCGAAACTAGCGAGAGTTACGCACCTTGGTTTTACAAGTCGTAGAGAGTAAACGAGAAAAAGCTGTAAAGCTTTTCTCTCAGAACTGCGCGAAAACTTATATTCCGGCTCAAAACAACGGAATACATCGTTTTAGATCGAAACTAGCGAGATTCACGAACATCAATTTTACAAGTCGTCGAAGAATAGACAAGAGAAAGGTGTAAACTTTTGCACTCAGAACTGCGCGAAAACTTGTATTCGGCTCAACACAACGGGATACATCGTTTTAGATCGAAACTAGCAATATTCACGAACACCGTTTTTACAAGTCATCGAAGAGTAGACGTGAGAAAGGCGTAAACTTTTTCTCTCAGAACTGCGCGAAAACTTGAATTCTGGCTCTAGACAACGAGATACATCGTTTTAGATTGAAACTAGCGATATTTACGCACTTCGATTTTACAAGTCGTCGAAGAGTAGACGAGAGCTGTAAACTTCTCTCATAACTGCACGAAAACTTGTATTCCGGCGCAAAACAACGGGATATATCGTTTTAGACCGAAACTAGCGAGATTCACGAACATCGATTTTACAAGTCGTCGAAGAGCAGACGAGAGAGAGCTGTAAAATTTTCTCTCAGAACTGCGGGAAAACTTGTATTCCGGCTCAAAACAACGGGATACATTGTCTTTGATCGAAACGAACAAGATTTACGCACTTAGATTTTACAAGTCGAAGAGAGTAAACGAGATAGAGCTGTAAAGTTTTTCTCTCAGAACTGCGCGAAAACGTAAATTCCGGCTCAAAACAAGGGGATACGTCGTTTTAGATCGAAACTAGCGAGATTTACGCAATTTGATTTAACAAGTCGTCGATGAGTAGACGAGAGAAGTGTAAACTTTTTCTCGCAGAACTGCGCGAAAACTTGTATTCCGGCTCAAAACAACGGGATACATCGTTTTAGATAAAAACTAGCGAGATTTTCGCACTTCGGTTTTACAAGTCGTCGAGTGTAGACGAGAGAAAGCTGTAGAGTTTTTCTCTCAGAACTGCGCGAAAACTTGTATTCCGGCTCAAAACACGTTATGCATCGTTTTTGATCGAAACTAGCGAGATTTACGCACCTTGGTTTTACAAGTCGTAGAGAGTAAACGAGAGAAAGCTGTAAAGCTTTTCTCTCAGAACTGCGCGAAAACTTATATTCCGGCTCAAAACAACGGAATACATCGTTTTAGATCGAAACTAGCGAGATGTACGCATTTCGATTTTGCAAGACGTCGAAGAGTAGGCGAGAGAGAGCTGTAAAGTTTTTCTCTCAGAACTGCGCGAAAACTTATATTCCGGCTCAAAACAATGGGATACCTCGTTTTAGATCGAAAGTAGCGAGATTCACGAACTTCGATTTTACAAGTCGTCGAAGAGCAGACGAGAGAGAGCTGTAAACGTTTTCTCTCAGAACTGCGGGAAAACTTGTATTCCGGCTCAAAACAACGGGATACATCGTCTTTGATCGAAACGAACAAGATTTACGCACTTAAATTTTACAAGTCTAAGAGAGTAAACGAGAGAAAGCTGTAAAGTTTTTCTCTCAGAACTGCGCGAAAACTTGTATTCCGGCTCAAAACAACGGGCTACATCGTTTTAGATCAAAACTAGCGAGATTTGCGCAATTTGATTTTACAAGTCGTCGAAGAGTAGACGAAAGAAGTGTAAACTTTTTCTTGCAGAACTGCGCGAAAACTTGTATTCCGGCTCAAAACAACGGTATACATCGTTTTAGATAAGAACTAGCGAGATTTTCGCACTTCGGTTTTACAAGTCGTCGAGAGTAGACGAGAGAAAGCTGTAAAGTTTTTCTCTCAGAACTGCGCGAAAACTTGTATTCCGGCTCAAAACACGTTATGCATCGTTTTTGATCGAAACTAGCGAGAGTTACGCACCTTGGTTTTACAAGTCGTAGAGAGTAAACGAGAAAAAGCTGTAAAGCTTTTCTCTCAGAACTGCGCGAAAACTTATATTCCGGCTCAAAACAACGGAATACATCGTTTTAGATCGAAACTAGCGAGATTCACGAACATCAATTTTACAAGTCGTCGAAGAGTAGACAAGAGAAAGGTGTAAACTTTTTCTCTCAGAACTGCGCGAAAACTTGTATTCGGCTCAACACAACGGGATACATCGTTTTAGATCGAAACTAGCAATATTCACGAACACCGTTTTTAAGAGTCATCGAAGAGTAGACGTGAGAAAGGCGTAAACTTTTTCTCTCAGAACTGCGCGAAAACTTGAATTCTGGCTCTAGACAACGAGATACATCGTTTTAGATTGAAACTAGCGATATTTACGCACTTCGATTTTACAAGTCGTCGAAGAGTAGACGAGAGCTGTAAACTTCTTCTCTCATAACTGCACGAAAACTTGTATTCCGGCGCAAAACAACAGGATATATCGTTTTAGATCGAAACTAGCGAGATTCACGAACATCGATTTTACAAGTCGTCGAAGAGCAGACGAGAGAGAGCTGTAAACTTTTTCTCTCAGAACTGCGGGAAAACTTGTATTCCGGCTCAAAACAACGGGATACATTGTCTTTGGTCGAAACGAACAAGATTTACGCACTTAGATTTTACAAGTCGAAGAGAGTAAACGAGATAGAGCTGTAAAGTTTTTCTCTCAGAACTGCGCGAAAACTTAAATTCCGGCTCAAAACAACGGGATACGTCGTTTTAGATCGAAACTAGCGAGATTTACGCAATTTGATTTAACAAGTCGTCGATGAGTAGACGAGAGAAGTGTAAACTTTTTCTCGCAGAACTGTGCGAAAACTTGTATTCCGGCTCAAAACAACAGGATACATCGTTTTAAATAAAAACTAGCGAGATTTTCGCACTTCGGTTTTACAAGTCGTAGAGAGCAAACGAGAAAAAGCTGTAAAGCTTTTCTCTCAGAACTGCGCGAAAACTTATATTCCGGCTCAAAACAACGGAATACATCGTTTTAGATCGAAACAAGCGAGATGTACGCATTTCGATTTTGCAAGACGTCGAAGAGTAGGCGAGAGAGAGCTGTGAGCTTTTTCTCTCAGAACTGTGCGAAAACTTGTAATCCGGCTCAAAACAACGGGATACATCGTTTTAGATCGAAACTAGCGAGATTCACGAACATCAATTTTACAAGTCGTCGAAGAGTAGACAAGAGAAAGGTGTAAACGTTTCCCTCAGAACTGCGCGAAAACTTGTATTTCGGCTAGAAACAACGGGGTACATCGTTTTAGATCGAAACTAGCCAGATTCACGAACATCAATTTTACAAGTCGTCGAAGAGTAGACGAGAGAAAGGTGTAAACTTTTTCTCTCAGGACTGCGCGCAAACTTGTATTCTGGCTCAAAACAACAAGATACAGCGTTTTAGATCGAAACTAGCAAAATTCACGAACACCGATTTTACAAGTCTTCGAAGAGTAGACGAGAACAGCTGTAAACTTTTCGCTCAGAACTGCGCGAAAACTTGTATTCCGGCTCAAAACAACGGAATACATCGTTTTAGATCGAAACCGGAGAGGTTCACGAACATTGATTTTACAAGTCGTCGAAGAGTAGTCGAGAGAAAGGTGTAAACGTTTTATCTCAGAACTGCGCGAAAACTTGTATTCCGGCTCAAAAAAACGGGATACATCGTTTTAGATCGAAACTAGCGAGATTTTCGCACTTCGATTTTACAAGTCGTCGAGAGTAGACGAGAGAAAGCTGTAAAGTTTTTCTCTCAGAACTGCGAGAAAACTTATATTCCGGCTCAAAACAACGGTATACGTCGTTTTAGATCAGAACTAGCGAGATTCACGAACATCGATTTTACAAATCGTCGTAGAGTAGACGAGAGAGAGCTGCAAACATGTACTCTCAGAACTGCGCGAAATCTTGTATTCCGGCTCAAAACAACGCGATACATTGTATTAGATCGAAACTAGCGAGATTCAAGAACATCGTTTTACATGTCGTCGAAGAGTAGACGAGAGAGTGCTGTAAACTTTTTCTTTCAGAACGGCGGGAAAACTTGTATTCCGGCTCAAAACAACGGGATAAATCGTTTTAGATAGAAACTAGCGAGATTTACGCACTTCGATATTACAATTCGTCGAAGAGTAGACGAGAGAAAGGTGTAAACTTTTTCTCTAAGAACTGCGCGAAAACTTGTATTCCGGCTCAAAACAACGTTATACATCGTTTTTGATCGAAACTAGCGAGATTTACGCACCTTGGTTTTACAAGTCGTAGAGAGTAAACGAGAGAAAGCTGTAAAGCTTTTCTCTCAGAACTGCGCGAAAACTTATATTCCGGCTCAAAACAACGTAATCCTTCGTTTTAGATCGAAACTAGCGAGATTCACGAACATCAATTTTACAAGTGTCGAAGAGTAGACAAGAGAAAGGTGTAAACTTTTTCTCTCAGAACTGCGCGAAAACTTGTATTCGGCTCAAAACAACGGGATACATCGTTTTAGATCGAAACTAGCGATATTTACGCACTTCGGTTTTACAAGTCGTCGAAGAGTAGACGAGAGCTGTAAACTTTTCCTCTCATAACTGCGCGAAAACTTGTATTCCGGCGCACAACAACGGGATATATCGTTTTAGATCAAAACTAGCGAGATTCACGAACATCGATTTTACAAGTTGTCGAAGAGTAGACGAGAGAAAGGTGTTAACGTTTTCGCTAAGAACTGCATGAAAACTTGTATTCCGGCTGAAAACAACGGGATCAATCGTTTTAGATAGAAACTAGCGAGATTTACGCACTTCGATATTGCAATTCGTCGAAGAGTAGACGAGAGAAAGGTGTAAACTTTTTCTCTAAGAACTGCGCGAAAACTTGTATTCCGGCTCAAAACAACGGGATACATCGTTTTAGATCGAAACTAGCGATATTTACGCACTTCAGTTTTACAAGTCGTCGAAGAGTAGACGAGAGCTGTAAACTTTTCCTCTCATAACTGCGCGAAAACTTGTATTCCGGCGCAAAACAACGGGATATATTGTTTTAGATCGAAACTAGCGAGATTCACGAACATCGATTTTACAAGTTGTCGAAGAGTAGACGAGAGAAAGGTGTACACGTTTTCACTAAGAACTGCATGAAAACTTGTATTCCTGCTGAAAACAACGGGATCAATCGTTTTAGATAGAAACTAGCGAGATTTACGCTCTTCGATATTACAATTCGTCGAAGAGTAGACGAGAGAATGGTGTAAACTTTTTCTCTAAGAACTGCGCGAAAACTTGTATTCCGGCTCAAAACAACGTTATACATCGTTTTTGATCGAAACTAGCGTGACTTACGCACCTTGGTTTTACAAGTCGTAGAGAGTAAACGAGAGAAAGCTGTAAAGCTTTTCTCTCAGAACTGCGCGAAAACTTATATTCCGGCTCAAAACAACGTAATACTTCGTTTTAGATCGAAACTAGTGAGATTCACGAACATCAATTTTACAAGTCGTCGAAAAGTAGACAAGAGAAAGGTGTAATCTTTTTCTCTCAGAACTGCGCGAAAACTTGTATTCGGCTCAAAACAACGGGATACATCGTTTTAGATCGAAACTAGCGATATTTACGCACTTCGGTTTTACAAGTCGTCGAAGAGTAGACGAGAGCTGTAAACTTTTCCTCTCATAACTGCGCGAAAACTTGTATTCCGGCGCAAAACAACGGGATATATCGTTTTAGATCGAAACTAGCGAGATTCACGAACATCGATTTTACAAGTTGTCGAAGAGTAGACGAGAGAAAGGTGTAAACGTTTTCTCTAAGAACTGCATGAAAACTTGTATTCCGGCTGAAAACAACGGGATCAATCGTTTTAGATAGAAACTAGCGAGATTTACGCACTTCGATATTGCAATTCGTCGAAGAGTAGACGAAAGAAAGGTGTAAACGTTTTCTCTAAGAACTGCGCGAAAACTTGTATTCCGGCTCAAAACAACGGGATACGTCGTTTTAGATCGATACTAGCGATATTTACGCACTTCAGTTTTACAAGTCGTCGAAGAGTAGACGAGAGCTGTAAACTTTTCCTCTCATAACTGCGCGAAAACTTGTATTCCGGCGCAAAACAACAGGATATATCGTTTTAGATCGAAACTAGCGAGATTCACGAACATCGATTTTACAAGTCGTCGAAGAGCAGACGAGAGAGAGCTGTAAACTTTTTCTCTCAGAACTGCGGGAAAACTTGTATTCCGGCTCAAAACAACGGGATACATTGTCTTTGATCGAAACGAACAAGATTTACGCACTTAAATTTTACAAGTCTAAGAGAGTAAACGAGAGAAAGCTGTAAAGTTTTTCTCTCAGAACTGCGCGAAAACTTGTATTCCGGCTCAAAACAACGGGATACATCGTTTTAGATCAAAACTAGCGAGATTTGCGCAATTTGATTTTACAAGTCGTCGAAGAGTAGACGAGAGAAGTGTAAACTTTTTCTCGCAGAACTGCGCGAAAACTTGTATTCCGGCTCAAAACAACGGGATACATCGTTTTAGATAAAAACTAGCGAGATTTTCGCACTTCGGTTTTACAAGTCGTCGAGAGTAGACGAGAGAAAGCTGTAAAGTTTTTCTCTCAGAACTGCGCGAAAACTTGTATTCCGGATCAAAACACGTTATGCATCGTTTTTGATCGAAACTAGCGAGAGTTACGCACCTTGGTTTTACAAGTCGTAGAGAGTAAACGAGAAAAAGCTGTAAAGCTTTTCTCTCAGAACTGCGCGAAAACTTATATTCCGGCTCAAAACAACGGAATACATCGTTTTAGATCGAAACTAGCGAGATTCACGAACATCAATTTTACAAGTCGTCGAAGAATAGACAAGAGAAAGGTGTAAACTTTTTCTCTCAGAACTGCGCGAAAACTTGTATTCGGCTCAACACAACGGGATACATCGTTTTAGATCGAAACTAGCGATATTTACGCACTTCGATTTTACAAGTCGTCGAAGAGTAGACGAGAGCTGTAAACTTCTTCTCTCATAACTGCACGAAAACTTGTATTCCGGCGCAAAACTACGGGATATATCGTTTTAGATCGAAACTAGCGAGATTCACGAACATCGATTTTACAAGTCGTCGAAGAGCAGACGAGAGAGAGCTGTAAAATTTTCTCTCAGAACTGCGGGAAAACTTGTATTCCGGCTCAAAACACCGGGATACATTGTCTTTGATCGAAACGAACAAGATTTACGCACTTAGATTTTACAAGTCGAAGAGAGTAAACAATAGAGCTGTAAAGTTTTTCTCTCAGAACTGCGCGAAAACTTAAATTCCGGCTCAAAACAACGGGATACGTCGTTTTAGATCGAAACTAGCGAGATTTACGCAATTTGATTTAACAAGTCGTCGATGAGTAGACGAGAGAAGTGTAAACTTTTTCTCGCAGAACTGTGCGAAAACTTGTATTCCGGCTCAAAACAACAGGATACATCGTTTTAAATAAAAACTAGCGAGATTTTCGCACTTCGGTTTTACAAGTCGTCGAGTGTAGACGAGAGAAAGCTGTAAAGTTTTTCTCTCAGAACTGCGCGAAAACTTGTATTCCGGCTCAAAACACGTTATGCATCGTTTTTGATCGAAACTAGCGAGATTTACGCACCTTGGTTTTACAAGTCGTAGAGAGCAAACGAGAAAAAGCTGTAAAGCTTTTCTCTCAGAACTGCGCGAAAACTTATATTCCGGCTCAAAACAACGGAATACATCGTTTTAGATCGAAACAAGCGAGATGTACGCATTTCGATTTTGCAAGACGTCGAAGAGTAGGCGAGAGAGAGCTGTGAACTTTTTCTCTCAGAACTGTGCGAAAACTTGTAATCCGGCTCAAAACAACGGGATACATCGTTTTAGATCGAAACTAGCGAGATTCACGAACATCAATTTTACAAGTCGTCGAAGAGTAGACAAGAGAAAGGTGTAAACGTTTCCCTCAGAACTGCGCGAAAACTTGTATTTCGGCTAGAAACAACGGGGTACATCGTTTTAGATCGAAACTAGCCAGATTCACGAACATCAATTTTACAAGTCGTCGAAGAGTAGACGAGAGAAAGGTGTAAACTTTTTCTCTCAGGACTGCGCGCAAACTTGTATTCTGGCTCAAAACAACAAGATACAGCGTTTTAGATCGAAACTAGCAAAATTCACGAACACCGATTTTACAAGTCTTCGAAGAGTAGACGAGAACAGCTGTAAACTTTTCGCTCAGAACTGCGCGAAAACTTGTATTCCGGCTCAAAACAACGGAATACATCGTTTTAGATCGAAACCGGAGAGGTTCACGAACATTGATTTTACAAGTCGTCGAAGAGTAGTCGAGAGAAAGGTGTAAACGTTTTATCTCAGAACTGCGCGAAAACTTGTATTCCGGCTCAAAAAAACGGGATACATCGTTTTAGATCGAAACTAGCGAGATTTTCGCACTTCGATTTTACAAGTCGTCGAGAGTAGACGAGAGAAAGCTGTAAAGTTTTTCTCTCAGAACTGCGCGAAAACTTGTAATCCGGCTCAAAACAACGGGATCCATCGTTTTTGATCGAAACTAGCGAGATTTACGCACTTTGGTTTTACAAGTCGTCGAAAAGTAAACGAGAGAAAGCTGTAAAGTTTTTCTCTCAGAACTGCGAGAAAACTTATATTCCGGCTCAAAACAACGCGATACATTGTATTAGATCGAAACTAGCGAGATTCAAGAACATCGTTTTACATGTCGTCGAAGAGTAGACGAGAGAGTGCTGTAAACTTTTTCTTTCAGAACGGCGGGAAAACTTGTATTCCGGCTCAAAACAACGGGATAAATCATTTTAGATAGAAACTAGCGAGATTTACGCACTTCGATATTACAATTCGTCGAAGAGTAGACGAGAGAAAGGTGTAAACTTTTTCTCTAAGAACTGCGCGAAAACTTGTATTCCGGCTCAAAACAACGTTATACATCGTTTTTGATCGAAACTAGCGAGATTTACGCACCTTGGTTTTACAAGTCGTAGAGAGTAAACGAGAGAAAGCTGTAAAGCTTTTCTCTCAGAACTGCGCGAAAACTTATATTCCGGCTCAAAACAACGTAATACTTCGTTTTAGATCGAAACTAGCGAGATTCACGAACATCAATTTTACAAGTGTCGAAGAGTAGACAAGAGAAAGGTGTAAACTTTTTCTCTCAGAACTGCGCGAAAACTTGTATTCGGCTCAAAACAACGGGATACATCGTTTTAGATCGAAACTAGCGATATTTACGCACTTCGGTTTTACAAGTCGTCGAAGAGTAGACGAGAGCTGTAAACTTTTCCTCTCATAACTGCGCGAAAACTTGTATTCCGGCGCACAACAACGGGATATATCGTTTTAGATCAAAACTAGCGAGATTCACGAACATCGATTTTACAAGTTGTCGAAGAGTAGACGAGAGAAAGGTGTTAACGTTTTCGCTAAGAACTGCATGAAAACTTGTATTCCGGCTGAAAACAACGGGATCAATCGTTTTAGATAGAAACTAGCGAGATTTACGCACTTCGATATTGCAATTCGTCGAAGAGTAGACGAGAGAAAGGTGTAAACTTTTTCTCTAAGAACTGCGCGAAAACTTGCATTCCGGCTCAAAACAACGGGATACATCGTTTTAGATCGAAACTAGCGATATTTACGCACTTCAGTTTTACAAGTCGTCGAAGAGTAGACGAGAGCTGTAAACTTTTCCTCTCATAACTGCGCGAAAACTTGTATTCCGGCGCAAAACAACGGGATATATCGTTTTAGATCGAAACTAGCGAGATTCACGAACATCGATTTTACAAGTTGTCGAAGAGTAGACGAGAGAAAGGTGTACACGTTTTCACTAAGAACTGCATGAAAACTTGTATTCCGGCTGAAAACAACGGGATCAATCGTTTTAGATAGAAACTAGCGAGATTTACGCTCTTCGATATTACAATTCGTCGAAGAGTAGACGAGAGAATGGTGTAAACTTTTTCTCTAAGAACTGCGCGAAAACTTGTATTCCGGCTCAAACCAACGTTATACATCGTTTTTGATCGAAACTAGCGTGACTTACGCACCTTGGTTTTACAAGTCGTAGAGAGTAAACGAGAGAAAGCTGTAAAGCTTTTCTCTCAGAACTGCGCGAAAACTTATATTCCGGCTCAAAACAACGTAATACTTCGTTTTAGATCGAAACTAGTGAGATTCACGAACATCAATTTTACAAGTCGTCGAAAAGTAGACAAGAGAAAGGTGTAATCTTTTTCTCTCAGAACTGCGCGAAAACTTGTATTCGGCTCAAAACAACGGGATACATCGTTTTAGATCGAAACTAGCGATATTTACGCACTTCGGTTTTACAAGTCGTCGAAGAGTAGACGAGAGCTGTAAACTTTTCCTCTCATAACTGCGCGAAAACTTGTATTCCGGCGCAAAACAACGGGATATATCGTTTTAGATCGAAACTAGCGAGATTCACGAACATCGATTTTACAAGTTGTCGAAGAGTAGACGAGAGAAAGGTGTAAACGTTTTCTCTAAGAACTGCATGAAAACTTGTATTCCGGCTGAAAACAACGGGATCAATCGTTTTAGATAGAAACTAGCGAGATTTACGCACTTCGATATTGCAATTCGTCGAAGAGTAGACGAAAGAAAGGTGTAAACGTTTTCTCTAAGAACTGCGCGAAAACTTGTATTCCGGCTCAAAACAACGGGATACGTCGTTTTAGATCGATACTAGCGATATTTACGCACTTCAGTTTTACAAGTCGTCGAAGAGTAGACGAGAGCTGTAAACTTTTCCTCTCATAACTGCGCGAAAACTTGTATTCCGGCGCAAAACAACGGGATATATCGTTTTAGATCGAAACTAGCGAGATTCACGAACATCGATTTTACAAGTTGTCGAAGAGTAGACGAGAGAAAGGTGTAAACGTTTTCTCTAAGAACTGCATGAAAACTTGTATTCCGGCTGAAAACAACGGGATCAATCGTTTTAGATAGAAACTTGCGAGATTTACGCACTTCGATATTACAATTCGTCGAAGAGTAGACGAGAGAATGGTGTAAACTTTTTCTCTAAGAACTGCGCGGAAACTTGTATTCCGGCTCAAAACAACGTTATACATCGTTTTTGATCGAAACTAGCGAGATTTACGCACCTTGGTTTTACAAGTCGTAGAGAGTAAACGAGAGAAAGCTGTAAAGCTTTTCTCTCAGAACTGCGCGAAAACTTATATTCCGGCTCAAAACAACGTAATACTTCGTTTTAGATCGAAACTAGCGAGATTCACGAACATCAATTTTACACGTCGTCGAAGAGTAGACAAGAGAAAGGTGTAAACTTTTTCTCTCAGAACTGCGCGAAAACTTGTATTCGGCTCAAAACAACGGGATACATCGTTTTAGATCGAAACTAGCGATATTTACGCACTTCGGTTTTACAAGTCGTCGAAGAGTAGACGAGAGCTGTAAACTTTTCCTCTCATAACTGCGCGAAAACTTGTATTCCGGCGCAAAACAACGGGATATATCGTTTTAGATCGAAACTAGCGAGATTCACGAACATCGATTTTACAAGTTGTCGAAGAGTAGACGAGAGAAAGGTGTAAACGTTTTCTCTAAGAACTGCATGAAAACTTGTATTCCGGCTGAAAACAACGGGATCAATCGTTTTAGATAGAAACTAGCGAGATTTACGCACTTCGATATTGCAATTCGTCGAAGAGTAGACGAAAGAAAGGTGTAAACGTTTTCTCTAAGAACTGCGCGAAAACTTGTATTCCGGCTCAAAACAACGGGATACGTCGTTTTAGATCGATACTAGCGATATTTACGCACTTCAGTTTTACAAGTCGTCGAAGAGTAGACGAGAGCTGTAAACTTTTCCTCTCATAACTGCGCGAAAACTTGTATTCCGGCGCAAAACAACAGGATATATCGTTTTAGATCGAAACTAGCGAGATTCACGAACATCGATTTTACAAGTCGTCGAAGAGCAGACGAGAGAGAGCTGTAAAATTTTCTCTCAGAACTGCGGGAAAACTTGTATTCCGGCTCAAAACAACGGGATACATTGTCTTTGATCGAAACGAACAAGATTTACGCACTTAGATTTTACAAGTCGAAGAGAGTAAACGAGATAGAGCTGTAAAGTTTTTCTCTCAGAACTGCGCGAAAACGTAAATTCCGGCTCAAAACAAGGGGATACGTCGTTTTAGATCGAAACTAGCGAGATTTACGCAATTTGATTTAACAAGTCGTCGATGAGTAGACGAGAGAAGTGTAAACTTTTTCTCGCAGAACTGCGCGAAAACTTGTATTCCGGCTCAAAACAACGGGATACATCGTTTTAGATAAAAACTAGCGAGATTTTCGCACTTCGGTTTTACAAGTCGTCGAGAGTAGACGAGAGAAAGCTGTAAAGTTTTTCTCTCAGAACTGCGCGAAAACTTGTATTCCGGATCAAAACACGTTATGCATCGTTTTTGATCGAAACTAGCGAGAGTTACGCACCTTGGTTTTACAAGTCGTAGAGAGTAAACGAGAAAAAGCTGTAAAGCTTTTCTCTCAGAACTGCGCGAAAACTTATATTCCGGCTCAAAACAACGGAATACATCGTTTTAGATCGAAACTAGCGAGATTCACGAACATCAATTTTACAAGTCGTCGAAGAATAGACAAGAGAAAGGTGTAAACTTTTTCTCTCAGAACTGCGCGAAAACTTGTATTCGGCTCAACACAACGGGATACATCGTTTTAGATCGAAACTAGCGATATTTACGCACTTCGATTTTACAAGTCGTCGAAGAGTAGACGAGAGCTGTAAACTTCTTCTCTCATAACTGCACGAAAACTTGTATTCCGGCGCAAAACTACGGGATATATCGTTTTAGATCGAAACTAGCGAGATTCACGAACATCGATTTTACAAGTCGTCGAAGAGCAGACGAGAGAGAGCTGTAAAATTTTCTCTCAGAACTGCGGGAAAACTTGTATTCCGGCTCAAAACACCGGGATACATTGTCTTTGATCGAAACGAACAAGATTTACGCACTTAGATTTTACAAGTCGAAGAGAGTAAACAATAGAGCTGTAAAGTTTTTCTCTCAGAACTGCGCGAAAACTTAAATTCCGGCTCAAAACAACGGGATACGTCGTTTTAGATCGAAACTAGCGAGATTTACGCAATTTGATTTAACAAGTCGTCGATGAGTAGACGAGAGAAGTGTAAACTTTTTCTCGCAGAACTGTGCGAAAACTTGTATTCCGGCTCAAAACAACAGGATACATCGTTTTAAATAAAAACTAGCGAGATTTTCGCACTTCGGTTTTACAAGTCGTCGAGTGTAGACGAGAGAAAGCTGTAAAGTTTTTCTCTCAGAACTGCGCGAAAACTTGTATTCCGGCTCAAAACACGTTATGCATCGTTTTTGATCGAAACTAGCGAGATTTACGCACCTTGGTTTTACAAGTCGTAGAGAGCAAACGAGAAAAAGCTGTAAAGCTTTTCTCTCAGAACTGCGCGAAAACTTATATTCCGGCTCAAAACAACGGAATACATCGTTTTAGATCGAAACAAGCGAGATGTACGCATTTCGATTTTGCAAGACGTCGAAGAGTAGGCGAGAGAGAGCTGTGAACTTTTTCTCTCAGAACTGTGCGAAAACTTGTAATCCGGCTCAAAACAACGGGATACATCGTTTTAGATCGAAACTAGCGAGATTCACGAACATCAATTTTACAAGTCGTCGAAGAGTAGACAAGAGAAAGGTGTAAACGTTTCCCTCAGAACTGCGCGAAAACTTGTATTTCGGCTAGAAACAACGGGGTACATCGTTTTAGATCGAAACTAGCCAGATTCACGAACATCAATTTTACAAGTCGTCGAAGAGTAGACGAGAGAAAGGTGTAAACTTTTTCTCTCAGGACTGCGCGCAAACTTGTATTCTGGCTCAAAACAACAAGATACAGCGTTTTAGATCGAAACTAGCAAAATTCACGAACACCGATTTTACAAGTCTTCGAAGAGTAGACGAGAACAGCTGTAAACTTTTCGCTCAGAACTGCGCGAAAACTTGTATTCCGGCTCAAAACAACGGAATACATCGTTTTAGATCGAAACCGGAGAGGTTCACGAACATTGATTTTACAAGTCGTCGAAGAGTAGTCGAGAGAAAGGTGTAAACGTTTTATCTCAGAACTGCGCGAAAACTTGTATTCCGGCTCAAAAAAACGGGATACATCGTTTTAGATCGAAACTAGCGAGATTTTCGCACTTCGATTTTACAAGTCGTCGAGAGTAGACGAGAGAAAGCTGTAAAGTTTTTCTCTCAGAACTGCGCGAAAACTTGTAATCCGGCTCAAAACAACGGGATCCATCGTTTTTGATCGAAACTAGCGAGATTTACGCACTTTGGTTTTACAAGTCGTCGAAAAGTAAACGAGAGAAAGCTGTAAAGTTTTTCTCTCAGAACTGCGAGAAAACTTATATTCCGGCTCAAAACAACGGTATACGTCGTTTTAGATCAGAACTAGCGAGATTCACGAACATCGATTTTACAAATCGTCGTAGAGTAGACGAGAGAGAGCTGCAAACATGTACTCTCAGAACTGCGCGAAATCTTGTATTCCGGCTCAAAACAACGCGATACATTGTATTAGATCGAAACTAGCGAGATTCAAGAACATCGTTTTACATGTCGTCGAAGAGTAGACGAGAGAGTGCTGTAAACTTTTTCTTTCAGAACGGCGGGAAAACTTGTATTCCGGCTCAAAACAACGGGATAAATCATTTTAGATAGAAACTAGCGAGATTTACGCACTTCGATATTACAATTCGTCGTAGAGTAGACGAGAGAAAGGTGTAAACTTTTTCTCTAAGAACTGCGCGAAAACTTGTATTCCGGCTCAAAACAACGTTATACATCGTTTTTGATCGAAACTAGCGAGATTTACGCACCTTGGTTTTACAAGTCGTAGAGAGTAAACGAGAGAAAGCTGTAAAGCTTTTCTCTCAGAACTGCGCGAAAACTTATATTCCGGCTCAAAACAACGTAATACTTCGTTTTAGATCGAAACTAGCGAGATTCACGAACATCAATTTTACAAGTGTCGAAGAGTAGACAAGAGAAAGGTGTAAACTTTTTCTCTCAGAACTGCGCGAAAACTTGTATTCGGCTCAAAACAACGGGATACATCGTTTTAGATCGAAACTAGCGATATTTACGCACTTCGGTTTTACAAGTCGTCGAAGAGTAGACGAGAGCTGTAAACTTTTCCTCTCATAACTGCGCGAAAACTTGTATTCCGGCGCACAACAACGGGATATATCGTTTTAGATCAAAACTAGCGAGATTCACGAACATCGATTTTACAAGTTGTCGAAGAGTAGACGAGAGAAAGGTGTTAACGTTTTCGCTAAGAACTGCATGAAAACTTGTATTCCGGCTGAAAACAACGGGATCAATCGTTTTAGATAGAAACTAGCGAGATTTACGCACTTCGATATTGCAATTCGTCGAAGAGTAGACGAGAGAAAGGTGTAAACTTTTTCTCTAAGAACTGCGCGAAAACTTGTATTCCGGCTCAAAACAACGGGATACATCGTTTTAGATCGAAACTAGCGATATTTACGCACTTCAGTTTTACAAGTCGTCGAAGAGTAGACGAGAGCTGTAAACTTTTCCTCTCATAACTGCGCGAAAACTTGTATTCCGGCGCAAAACAACGGGATATATCGTTTTAGATCGAAACTAGCGAGATTCACGAACATCGATTTTACAAGTTGTCGAAGAGTAGACGAGAGAAAGGTGTACACGTTTTCACTAAGAACTGCATGAAAACTTGTATTCCGGCTGAAAACAACGGGATCAATCGTTTTAGATAGAAACTAGCGAGATTTACGCTCTTCGATATTACAATTCGTCGAAGAGTAGACGAGAGAATGGTGTAAACTTTTTCTCTAAGAACTGCGCGAAAACTTGTATTCCGGCTCAAACCAACGTTATACATCGTTTTTGATCGAAACTAGCGTGACTTACGCACCTTGGTTTTACAAGTCGTAGAGAGTAAACGAGAGAAAGCTGTAAAGCTTTTCTCTCAGAACTGCGCGAAAACTTATATTCCGGCTCAAAACAACGTAATACTTCGTTTTAGATCGAAACTAGTGAGATTCACGAACATCAATTTTACAAGTCGTCGAAAAGTAGACAAGAGAAAGGTGTAATCTTTTTCTCTCAGAACTGCGCGAAAACTTGTATTCGGCTCAAAACAACGGGATACATCGTTTTAGATCGAAACTAGCGATATTTACGCACTTCGGTTTTACAAGTCGTCGAAGAGTAGACGAGAGCTGTAAACTTTTCCTCTCATAACTGCGCGAAAACTTGTATTCCGGCGCAAAACAACGGGATATATCGTTTTAGATCGAAACTAGCGAGATTCACGAACATCGATTTTACAAGTTGTCGAAGAGTAGACGAGAGAAAGGTGTAAACGTTTTCTCTAAGAACTGCATGAAAACTTGTATTCCGGCTGAAAACAACGGGATCAATCGTTTTAGATAGAAACTAGCGAGATTTACGCACTTCGATATTGCAATTCGTCGAAGAGTAGACGAAAGAAAGGTGTAAACGTTTTCTCTAAGAACTGCGCGAAAACTTGTATTCCGGCTCAAAACAACGGGATACGTCGTTTTAGATCGATACTAGCGATATTTACGCACTTCAGTTTTACAAGTCGTCGAAGAGTAGACGAGAGCTGTAAACTTTTCCTCTCATAACTGCGCGAAAACTTGTATTCCGGCGCAAAACAACGGGATATATCGTTTTAGATCGAAACTAGCGAGATTCACGAACATCGATTTTACAAGTTGTCGAAGAGTAGACGAGATAAAGGTGTAAACGTTTTCTCTAAGAACTGCATGAAAACTTGTATTCCGGCTGAAAACAACGGGATCAATCGTTTTAGATAGAAACTTGCGAGATTTACGCACTTCGATATTACAATTCGTCGAAGAGTAGACGAGAGAATGGTGTAAACGTTTTCTCTAAGAACTGCGCGGAAACTTGTATTCCGGCTCAAAACAACGTTATACATCGTTTTTGATCGAAACTAGCGAGATTTACGCACCTTGGTTTTACAAGTCGTAGAGAGTAAACGAGAGAAAGCTGTAAAGCTTTTCTCTCAGAACTGCGCGAAAACTTATATTCCGGCTCAAAACAACGTAATACTTCGTTTTAGATCGAAACTAGCGAGATTCACGAACATCAATTTTACACGTCGTCGAAGAGTAGACAAGAGAAAGGTGTAAACTTTTTCTCTCAAAACTGCGCGAAAACTTGTATTCGGCTCAAAACAACGGGATACATCGTTTTAGATCGAAACTAGCGATATTTACGCACTTCGGTTTTACAAGTCGTCGAAGAGTAGACGAGAGCTGTAAACTTTTCCTCTCATAACTGCGCGAAAACTTGTATTCCGGCGCAAAACAACGGGATATATCGTTTTAGATCGAAACTAGCGAGATTCACGAACATCGATTTTACAAGTTGTCGAAGAGTAGACGAGAGAAAGGTGTAAACGTTTTCTCTAAGAACTGCATGAAAACTTGTATTCCGGCTGAAAACAACGGGATCAATCGTTTTAGATAGAAACTAGCGAGATTTACGCACTTCGATATTACAATTCGTCGAAGAGTAGACGAGAGAAAGGTGTAAACTTTTTCTCTAAGAACTGCGCGAAAACTTGTATTCCGGCTCAAAACAACGGGATACATCGTTTTAGATCGAAATGATTTTCGCACTTTGATTTTACAAGTCGTCGAAGAGTAGACGAGAGAAAGGTGTAAACTTTTTCTCTAAGAACTGCGCGAAAACTTGTATTCCGGCTCAAAACAACGAGATACATCGTTTTAGATCGAAACTAGCGATATTTACGCACTTCAGTTTTACAAGTCGTCGAGGAGTAGACGAGAGCTGTAAACTTTTCCTCTCATAACTGCGCGAAAACTTGTATTCCGGCGCAAAACAACGGGATATATCGTTTTAGATCGAAACTAGCGAGATTCACGAACATCGATTTTACAAGTTGTCGAAGAGTAGACGAGAGAAAGGTGTAAACGTTTTCTCTAAGAACTGCATGAAAACTTGTATTCCGGCTGAAAACAACGGGATCAATCGTTTTAGATAGAAACTAGCGAGATTTACGCACTTCGATATTACAATTCGTCGAAGAGTAAACGAGAGAATGGTGTAAACTTTTTCTCTAAGAACTGCGCGAAAACTTGTATTCCGGCTCAAAACAACGTTATACATCGTTTTAATCGAAACTAGCGAGATTTACGCACCTTGGTTTTACAAGTCGTAGAGAGTAAACGAGAGAAAGCTGTAAAGCATTTCTCTCAGAACTGCGCGAAAACTTATATTCCGGCTCAAAAGAACGGGATACATCGTTTTAGATCGAAACTTGTGAGATTTACGCACTTCGATTTTACAAGTCGTCGCAGAGTATACGAGAGAGAGCTGTACACTTTTTCTCTCAGAACTGCGCGAAAACTTGTATTCCGGCTCAAACAACGGGATACATCGTTTTAGATCGAAACTACCGAGATTCACGAACATCGACATTACAAGTCGACGAAGAGTAGACGAGAGAAAGGTGTAAACTTTTCCCTCAGAACTGCGCGAAAACTTGTATTCCGGCTAAGAACAAGGGGGTACATCGTTTTAGATCGAAACTAGCGAGATTTACGCACTTAGATTTTACAAGTCGTCGAAGAGTAGACGAGAGAAAGGTGTAAACTTTTTCTCTCAGGACTGCGCGCAAACTTGTATTCTGGCTCAAAACAACAAGATACAGCGTTTTAGATCGAAACTAGCAAAATTCACGAACACCGATTTTACAAGTCTTCGAAGAGTAGACGAGAACAGCTGTAAACTTTTCGCTCAGAACTGCGCGAAAACTTGTATTCCGGCTCAAAACAACGGAATACATCGTTTTAGATCGAAACCGGAGAGGTTCACGAACATTGATTTTACAAGTCGTCGAAGAGTAGTCGAGAGAAAGGTGTAAACGTTTTATCTCAGAACTGCGCGAAAACTTGTATTCCGGCTCAAAAAAACGGGATACATCGTTTTAGATCGAAACTAGCGAGATTTTCGCACTTCGATTTTACAAGTCGTCGAGAGTAGACGAGAGAAAGCTGTAAAGTTTTTCTCTCAGAACTGCGCGAAAACTTGTAATCCGGCTCAAAACAACGGGATCCATCGTTTTTGATCGAAACTAGCGAGATTTACGCACTTTGGTTTTACAAGTCGTCGAAAAGTAAACGAGAGAAAGCTGTAAAGTTTTTCTCTCAGAACTGCGAGAAAACTTATATTCCGGCTCAAAACAACGGTATACGTCGTTTTAGATCAGAACTAGCGAGATTCACGAACATCGATTTTACAAATCGTCGTAGAGTAGACGAGAGAGAGCTGCAAACATGTACTCTCAGAACTGCGCGAAATCTTGTATTCCGGCTCAAAACAACGCGATACATTGTATTAGATCGAAACTAGCGAGATTCAAGAACATCGTTTTACATGTCGTCGAAGAGTAGACGAGAGAGTGCTGTAAACTTTTTCTTTCAGAACGGCGGGAAAACTTGTATTCCGGCTCAAAACAACGGGATAAATCATTTTAGATAGAAACTAGCGAGATTTACGCACTTCGATATTACAATTCGTCGTAGAGTAGACGAGAGAAAGGTGTAAACTTTTTCTCTAAGAACTGCGCGAAAACTTGTATTCCGGCTCAAAACAACGTTATACATCGTTTTTGATCGAAACTAGCGAGATTTACGCACCTTGGTTTTACAAGTCGTAGAGAGTAAACGAGAGAAAGCTGTAAAGCTTTTCTCTCAGAACTGCGCGAAAACTTATATTCCGGCTCAAAACAACGTAATACTTCGTTTTAGATCGAAACTAGCGAGATTCACGAACATCAATTTTACAAGTGTCGAAGAGTAGACAAGAGAAAGGTGTAAACTTTTTCTCTCAGAACTGCGCGAAAACTTGTATTCGGCTCAAAACAACGGGATACATCGTTTTAGATCGAAACTAGCGATATTTACGCACTTCGGTTTTACAAGTCGTCGAAGAGTAGACGAGAGCTGTAAACTTTTCCTCTCATAACTGCGCGAAAACTTGTATTCCGGCGCACAACAACGGGATATATCGTTTTAGATCAAAACTAGCGAGATTCACGAACATCGATTTTACAAGTTGTTGAAGAGTAGACGAGAGAAAGGTGTTAACGTTTTCGCTAAGAACTGCATGAAAACTTGTATTCCGGCTGAAAACAACGGGATCAATCGTTTTAGATAGAAACTAGCGAGATTTACGCACTTCGATATTGCAATTCGTCGAAGAGTAGACGAGAGAAAGGTGTAAACTTTTTCTCTAAGAACTGCGCGAAAACTTGTATTCCGGCTCAAAACAACGGGATACATCGTTTTAGATCGAAACTAGCGATATTTACGCACTTCAGTTTTACAAGTCGTCGAAGAGTAGACGAGAGCTGTAAACTTTTCCTCTCATAACTGCGCGAAAACTTGTATTCCGGCGCAAAACAACGGGATATATCGTTTTAGATCGAAACTAGCGAGATTCACGAACATCGATTTTACAAGTTGTCGAAGAGTAGACGAGAGAAAGGTGTACACGTTTTCACTAAGAACTGCATGAAAACTTGTATTCCGGCTGAAAACAACGGGATCAATCGTTTTAGATAGAAACTAGCGAGATTTACGCTCTTCGATATTACAATTCGTCGAAGAGTAGACGAGAGAATGGTGTAAACTTTTTCTCTAAGAACTGCGCGAAAACTTGTATTCCGGCTCAAACCAACGTTATACATCGTTTTTGATCGAAACTAGCGTGACTTACGCACCTTGGTTTTACAAGTCGTAGAGAGTAAACGAGAGAAAGCTGTAAAGCTTTTCTCTCAGAACTGCGCGAAAACTTATATTCCGGCTCAAAACAACGTAATACTTCGTTTTAGATCGAAACTAGTGAGATTCACGAACATCAATTTTACAAGTCGTCGAAAAGTAGACAAGAGAAAGGTGTAATCTTTTTCTCTCAGAACTGCGCGAAAACTTGTATTCGGCTCAAAACAACGGGATACATCGTTTTAGATCGAAACTAGCGATATTTACGCACTTCGGTTTTACAAGTCGTCGAAGAGTAGACGAGAGCTGTAAACTTTTCCTCTCATAACTGCGCGAAAACTTGTATTCCGGCGCAAAACAACGGGATATATCGTTTTAGATCGAAACTAGCGAGATTCACGAACATCGATTTTACAAGTTGTCGAAGAGTAGACGAGAGAAAGGTGTAAACGTTTTCTCTAAGAACTGCATGAAAACTTGTATTCCGGCTGAAAACAACGGGATCAATCGTTTTAGATAGAAACTAGCGAGATTTACGCACTTCGATATTGCAATTCGTCGAAGAGTAGACGAAAGAAAGGTGTAAACGTTTTCTCTAAGAACTGCGCGAAAACTTGTATTCCGGCTCAAAACAACGGGATACGTCGTTTTAGATCGATACTAGCGATATTTACGCACTTCAGTTTTACAAGTCGTCGAAGAGTAGACGAGAGCTGTAAACTTTTCCTCTCATAACTGCGCGAAAACTTGTATTCCGGCGCAAAACAACGGGATATATCGTTTTAGATCGAAACTAGCGAGATTCACGAACATCGATTTTACAAGTTGTCGAAGAGTAGACGAGAGAAAGGTGTAAACGTTTTCTCTAAGAACTGCATGAAAACTTGTATTCCGGCTGAAAACAACGGGATCAATCGTTTTAGATAGAAACTTGCGAGATTTACGCACTTCGATATTACAATTCGTCGAAGAGTAGACGAGAGAATGGTGTAAACGTTTTCTCTAAGAACTGCGCGGAAACTTGTATTCCGGCTCAAAACAACGTTATACATCGTTTTTGATCGAAACTAGCGAGATTTACGCACCTTGGTTTTACAAGTCGTAGAGAGTAAACGAGAGAAAGCTGTAAAGCTTTTCTCTCAGAACTGCGCGAAAACTTATATTCCGGCTCAAAACAACGTAATACTTCGTTTTAGATCGAAACTAGCGAGATTCACGAACATCAATTTTACACGTCGTCGAAGAGTAGACAAGAGAAAGGTGTAAACTTTTTCTCTCAGAACTGCGCGAAAACTTGTATTCGGCTCAAAACAACGGGATACATCGTTTTAGATCGAAACTAGCGATATTTACGCACTTCGGTTTTACAAGTCGTCGAAGAGTAGACGAGAGCTGTAAACTTTTCCTCTCATAACTGCGCGAAAACTTGTATTCCGGCGCAAAACAACGGGATATATCGTTTTAGATCGAAACTAGCGAGATTCACGAACATCGATTTTACAAGTTGTCGAAGAGTAGACGAGAGAAAGGTGTAAACGTTTTCTCTAAGAACTGCATGAAAACTTGTATTCCGGCTGAAAACAACGGGATCAATCGTTTTAGATAGAAACTAGCGAGATTTACGCACTTCGATATTACAATTCGTCGAAGAGTAGACGAGAGAAAGGTGTAAACTTTTTCTCTAAGAACTGCGCGAAAACTTGTATTCCGGCTCAAAAGAACGGGATACATCGTTTTAGATCGAAATGATTTTCGCACTTTGATTTTACAAGTCGTCGAAGAGTAGACGAGAGAAAGGTGTAAACTTTTTCTCTAAGAACTGCGCGAAAACTTGTATTCCGGCTCAAAACAACGAGATACATCGTTTTAGATCGAAACTAGCGATATTTACGCACTTCAGTTTTACAAGTCGTCGAGGAGTAGACGAGAGCTGTAAACTTTTCCTCTCATAACTGCGCGAAAACTTGTATTCCGGCGCAAAACAACGGGATATATCGTTTTAGATCGAAACTAGCGAGATTCACGAACATCGATTTTACAAGTTGTCGAAGAGTAGACGAGAGAAAGGTGTAAACGTTTTCTCTAAGAACTGCATGAAAACTTGTATTCCGGCTGAAAACAACGGGATCAATCGTTTTAGATAGAAACTAGCGAGATTTACGCACTTCGATATTACAATTCGTCGAAGAGTAAACGAGAGAATGGTGTAAACTTTTTCTCTAAGAACTGCGCGAAAACTTGTATTCCGGCTCAAAACAACGTTATACATCGTTTTAATCGAAACTAGCGAGATTTACGCACCTTGGTTTTACAAGTCGTAGAGAGTAAACGAGAGAAAGCTGTAAAGCATTTCTCTCAGAACTGCGCGAAAACTTATATTCCGGCTCAAAAGAACGGGATACATCGTTTTAGATCGAAACTTGTGAGATTTACGCACTTCGATTTTACAAGTCGTCGCAGAGTATACGAGAGAGAGCTGTACACTTTTTCTCTCAGAACTGCGCGAAAACTTGTATTCCGGCTCAAACAACGGGATACATCGTTTTAGATCGAAACTACCGAGATTCACGAACATCGACATTACAAGTCGACGAAGAGTAGACGAGAGAAAGGTGTAAACTTTTCCCTCAGAACTGCGCGAAAACTTGTATTCCGGCTAAGAACAAGGGGGTACATCGTTTTAGATCGAAACTAGCGAGATTTACGCACTTAGATTTTACAAGTCGTTGAAGAGTAGACGAGAGAGAGAGCCGTAAACGTTTTCTCTCAGAACTGAGCGAAAACTTGTATTCCGGCTCAAAACAACGGGATCCATCGTTTTAGATCTAAACTAGCGAGATTTTCGCACTTCGATTTTACAAGTCGTCGAGAGTAGACGAGAGAAAGGTGTAAACTTTTTCTCTCAGGGCTGCGCGAAAACTTGTATTCCGGCTCAAAACAACGGGATACATCGTTTTAGATCGAAATGATTTTCGCACTTTGATTTTACAAGTCGTCGAAGAGTAGACAAGAGAAAGGTGTAAACGTTTTCTCTCAGAACTGCGCGAAAACTTGCATTCCGGCTCAAAACAACGGGATACATCGTTTTAGATCAAAACTACCGAGATTCACGAACATCGACATTACAAGTCGACGAAGAGTAGACGAGAGAGGTGTAAACTTTTTCTCATAACTGCGCGAAAACTTGGGATTCCTGCTCAAAACAACGGGATACATCGTTTTAGATCGAAACTAGCGAGATTCACGAACATCGATTTTACAAGTCGTCGAAGAGTAGACGAGAGAAAGGTGTAAACATTTTCTCTCAGAACTGCGCAAAAACTTGTATTCCGGTTCAAAACAACGGGATACATCGTTTTAGATCGAAACTAGTGAGATTTTCGCACTTTGAGTTTACAAGTCGTCGAAGAGTAGACAAGAGAAAGGTGTATACTTTTTCTCTCAGAACTGCGCGAAAAGTTGTATTCCGGCTCAAAACAATGGGATACATCGTTTTAGATCGAAACTAGCGAGATGTACGCATTTCCATTTTGCAAGTCGTCGAAGAGTAGGCGAGAGAAAAGTGTAAACTTTTTCTCTCATAACTGCGCGAAAACTTGTATTCCGGCTAAAAACAACAGGGTACATCGTTTTAGATCGAAACTTGCGAGATTTACGCACTTTGATTTTACAACTCGTCGAAGGGCAGAGGAGAGAGAGCCGTAAACTTTTTCTCTCAGAACTGCGCGAAAACTTGTATTCCGGCTCAAAAAAACGGGATACATCGTTTTAGATCGAAACTAGTGAGATTTTCGCACTTCGATTTTACAAGTCGTCGAGAGTAGACGAGAGAAAGCTGTAAAGTTTTTCTCTCAGAACTGCGCGAAAACTTGTAATCCGGCTCAAAACAACGGGATACATCGTTTTTGATCGAAATTAGCGAGATTTACGCACTTTGGTTTTACAAGTCGTAGAGAGTAAACGAGAAAAAGCTGTTTTTCTCTCAGAACTGCGTGAAAACATATTCCGGCTCAAAACAACGGAATATATCGTTTTAGATTGAAACTGGCGAGATTCACGAACATCAATTTTACAAGTCGTCGAAGAGTAGACGAGAGAGAGCTGTAAACGTTTTCTCTCAGAACTGCACGAAAACTTGTATTCCGGCTCAAAACAACGGGATACATCGTTTTTGATCGAAACTAACGAGATTTACGCACTTAGATTTTACAAGTCGAAGAGAGTAAACGAGAGAAAGTTGTAAAGTTTTTCTCTCAGAACTGCGAGAAAACTTATATTCCGGCTCAAAACAACGGGATACGTCGTTTTAGATTGGAACTAGCGAGATTCAGGAACATCGATTTTACAAGTCGTCGTAGAGTAGACGAGAGAGAGCTGCAAACATGTTCTCTCAGAACTGCGCGAAAACTTGTATTCCGGCTCAAAACAACGCGGTACATTGTATTAGATCGAAACTAGCGAGGTTCAAGAACATCGTTTTACATGTCGTCGAGAGTAGACGAGAGGGAGCTGTAAACTTTTTCTCTCCGAATGGCGGGAAAACTTGTATTCCGGCTCAAAACAACGGGATAAATCGTTTTAGATAGAAACTAGTGAGATTTACGCACTTCGATATTACAATTCGTCGAAGAGTAGACGAGAGAAAGGTGTAAACTTTTTCTCTAAGAACTGCGCGAAAACTTGTATTCCGGCTCAAAACAATGGGATACATTGTTTTAGCTCGAAACTAGCGAGAGTTACGCACTCGGCGAAGAGTAGACGAGAGAGAGCTGTAAACTTTTTCTCTCAGAACTGCGCGCAAAATTGTATTCCGGCTCAAAACAACGGGATACATCGTTTAAATCGAAACTAGCAAGATTCACGAACATCGATTTTACAAGTCGTCGAAGAGTAGACAAGAGAAAGGTGTAAACTTTTTCTCTCAGAACTGCGCGAAAACTTGTATTCCGGCGCAGAACAACAGGATATATCGTTTTAGATCGAAACTAGCGAGATTCACGAACATCGATTTTACAAGTTGTCGAAGAGTAGACGAGAGAAAGGTGTAAACGTTTTCTCTAAGAACTGCATGAAAACTTGTATTCCGGCTGAAAACAACGGGATCAATCGTTTTAGATAGAAACTAGCGAGATTTACGCACTTCGATATTACAATTCGTCGAAGAGTAGACGAGAGAAAGGTGTAAACTTTTTCTCTAAGAACTGCGCGAAAACTTGTATTCCGGCTCAAAACAACGGGATACATCGTTTTAGATCGAAATGATTTTCGCACTTTGATTTTACAAGTCGTCGAAGAGTAGACGAGAGAAAGGTGTAAACTTCTTCTCTAAGAACTGCGCGAAAACTTGTATTCCGGCTCAAAACAACGAGATACATCGTTTTAGATCGAAACTAGCGATATTTACGCACTTCAGGTTTACAAGTCATCGAAGAGTAGACGAGAGCTGTAAACTTTTCCTCTCATAACTGCGCGAAAACTTGTATTCCGGCGCAAAACAACGGGATATATCGTTTTAGATCGAAACTAGCGAGATTCACGAACATCGATTTTACAAGTTGTTGAAGAGTAGACGAGAGAAAGGTGTAAACGTTTTCTCTAAGAACTGCATGAAAACTTGTATTCCGGCTGAAAACAACGGGATCAATCGTTTTAGATAGAAACTAGCGAGATTTACGCACTTCGATATTACAATTCGTCGAAGTGTAGACGAGAGAATGGTGTAAACTTTTTCTCTAAGAACTGCGCGAAAACTTGTATTCCGGCTCAAAACAACGTTATACATCGTTTTAATCGAAACTAGCGAGATTTACGCACCTTGGTTTTACAAGTCGTAGAGAGCAAACGAGAGAAAGCTGTAAAGAATTTCTCTCAGAACTGCGCGAAAACTTATATTCCGGCTCAAAAGAACGGGATACATCGTTTTAGATCGAAACTTGTGAGATTTACGCACTTCGATTTTACAAGTCGTCGCAGAGTAGACGAGAGAGAGCTGTACACTTTTTCTCTCAGAACTGCGCGAAAACTTGTATTCCGGCTCAAACAACGGGATACATCGTTTTAGATCGAAACTACCGAGATTCACGAACATCGACATTACAAGTCGACGAAGAGTAGACGAGAGAAAGGTGTAAACGTTTCCCTCAGAACTGCGCGAAAACTTGTATTCCGGCTAAAAACAAGGGGGTACATCGTTTTAGATCGAAACTAGCGAGATTTACGCACTTAGATTTTACAAGTCGTTGAAGAGTAGACGAGAGAGAGCCGTAAACGTTTTCTCTCAGAACTGAGCGAAAACTTGTATTCCGACTCAAAACAACGGGATCCATCGTTTTAGATCGAAACTAGCGAGATTTTCGCACTTCGATTTTACAAGTCGTCGAGAGTAGACGAGAGAAAGGAGTAAACTTTTTCTCTCAGGACTGCGCGAAAACTTGTATTCCGGCTCAAAACAACGGGATAAATCGTTTTAGATAGAAACTAGCGAGATTTACGCACTTCGATATTACAATTCGTCGAAGAGTAGACGAGAGAATGGTGTAAACTTTTTCTCTAAGAACTGCGCGAAAACTTGTATTCCGGCTCAAAACAACGGGATACATCGTTTTAGATCGAAATGATTTTCGCACTTTGATTTTACAAGTCGTCGAAGAGTAGACGAGAGAAAGGTGTAAACTTTTTCTCTCAGAACTGCGCGAAAACTTGCATTCCGGCTCAAAACAACGGGATACATCGTTTTAGATCAAAACTACCGAGATTCACGAACATCGACATTACAAGTCGACGAAGAGTGGACGAGAGAGGTGTAAACTTTTTCTCATAACTGCGCGAAAACTTGGGATTCCTGCTCAAAACAACGGGATACATCGTTTTAGATCGAAACTAGCCAGATTCACGAACATCGATTTTACAAGTCGTCGAAGAGTAGACGAGAGAAAGGTGTAAACATTTTCTCTCAGAACTGCGCAAAAACTTGTATTCCGGTTCAAAACAACGGGATACATCGTTTTAGATCGAAACTAGTGAGATTTTCGCACTTTGAGTTTACAAGTCGTCGAAGAGTAGACAAGAGAAAGGTGTATACTTTTTCTCTCAGAACTGCGCGAAAAGTTGTATTCCGGCTCAAAACAATGGGATACATCGTTTTAGATCGAAACTAGCGAGATGTACGCATTTCCATTTTGCAAGTCGTCGAAGAGTAGGCGAGAGAGAGCTGTGAACTTTTTCTCTCAGAACTGTGCGAAAACTTGTATTCTGGCTCAAAACAACAAGATACAGCGTTTTAGATCGAAACTAGCAAAATTCACGAACACCGATTTTACAAGTCGTCGAAGAGTAGACGAGAACAGCTGTAAACTTTTCTCTCAGAACTGCGCGAAAACTTGTATTCCGGCTCAAAACAACGGGTTACATCGTTTTAGATCGAAATTAGCGAGATTTACGCACTTTGGTTTTACAAGTCGTAGAGAGTAAACGAGAAAAAGCTGTAAAGTTTTTCTCTCAGAACTGCGTGAAAACATATTCCGGCTCAAAACAACGGAATACATCGTTTTAGATTGAAACTGGCGAGATTCACGAACATCAATTTTACAAGTCGTCGAAGAGTAGACGAGAGAGAGCTGTAAACGTTTTCTCTCAGAACTGCACGAAAACTTGTATTCCGGCTCAAAACAACGGGATACATCGTTTTTGATCGAAACTAACGAGATTTACGCGCTTAGATTTTACAAGTCGAAGAGAGTAAACGAGAGAAAGTTGTAAAGTTTTTCTCTCAGAACTGCAAGAAAACTTATATTCCGGCTCCAAACAACGGGATACGTCGTTTTAGATCGGAACTAGCGAGATTCACGAACATCGATTTTACAATTCGTCGTAGAGTAGACGAGAGAGAGCTGCAAACATGTTCTCTCAGAACTGCGCGAAAACTTGTATTCCGGCTCAAAACAACGCGGTACATTGTATTAGATCGAAACTAGCGAGATTCAAGAACATCGTTTTACATGTCGTCGAGAGTAGACGAGAGAGAGCTGTAAACTTTTTCTCTCAGAATGGCGGGAAAACTTGTATTCGGCTCAAAACAACGGGATACATCGTTTTAGATCGAAACTAGCGATATTTACGCACTTCGGTTTTACAAGTCGTCGAAGAGTAGACGAGAGCTGTAAACTTTTCCTCTCATAACTGCGCGCAAACTTGTATTCCGGCGCAAAACAACGGGATATATCGTTTTAGATCGAAACTAGCGAGATTCACGAACATCGATTTTACAAGTTGTCGAAGAGTAGACGAGAGAAAGGTGTAAACGTTTTCTCTAAGAACTGCATGAAAACTTGTATTCCGGCTGAAAACAACGGGATCAATCGTTTTAGATAGAAACTAGCGAGATTTACGCACTTCGATATTACAATTCGTCGAAGAGTAGACGAGAGAAAGGTGTAAACATTTTCTCTAAGAACTGCGCGAAAACTTGTATTCCGGCTCAAAACAACGGGATACATCGTTTTAGATCGAAATGATTTTCGCACTTTGATTTTACAAGTCGTCGAAGAGTAGACGAGAGAAAGGTGTAAACTTTTTCTCTAAGAACTGCGCGAAAACTTGTATTCCGGCTCAAAACAACGAGATACATCGTTTTAGATCGAAACTAGCGATATTTACGCACTTCAGTTTTACAAGTCGTCGAGGAGTAGACGAGAGCTGTAAACTTTTCCTCTCATAACTGCGCGAAAACTTGTATTCCGGCGCAAAACAACGGGATATATCGTTTTAGATCGAAACTAGCGAGATTCACGAACATCGATTTTACAAGTTGTCGAAGAGTAGACGAGAGAAAGGTGTAAACGTTTTCTCTAAGAACTGCATGAAAACTTGTATTCCGGCTGAAAACAACGGGATCAATCGTTTTAGATAGAAACTAGCGAGATTTACGCACTTCGATATTACAATTCGTCGAAGAGTAAACGAGAGAATGGTGTAAACTTTTTCTCTAAGAACTGCGCGAAAACTTGTATTCCGGCTCAAAACAACGTTATACATCGTTTTAATCTAAACTAGCGAGATTTACGCACCTTGGTTTTACAAGTCGTAGAGAGTAAACGAGAGAAAGCTGTAAAGCATTTCTCTCAGAACTGCGCGAAAACTTATATTCCGGCTCAAAAGAACGGGATACATCGTTTTAGATCGAAACTTGTGAGATTTACGCACTTCGATTTTACAAGTCGTCGCAGAGTATACGAGAGAGAGCTGTACACTTTTTCTCTCAGAACTGCGCGAAAACTTGTATTCCGGCTCAAACAACGGGATACATCGTTTTAGATCGAAACTACCGAGATTCACGAACATCGACATTACAAGTCGACGAAGAGTAGACGAGAGAAAGGTGTAAACTTTTCCCTCAGAACTGCGCGAAAACTTGTATTCCGGCTAAGAACAAGGGGGTACATCGTTTTAGATCGAAACTAGCGAGATTTACGCACTTAGATTTTACAAGTCGTTGAAGAGTAGACGAGAGAGAGAGCCGTAAACGTTTTCTCTCAGAACTGAGCGAAAACTTGTATTCGGGCTCAAAACAACGGGATCCATCGTTTTAGATCTAAACTAGCGAGATTTTCGCACTTCGATTTTACAAGTCGTCGAGAGTAGACGAGAGAAAGGTGTAAACTTTTTCTCTCAGGGCTGCGCGAAAACTTGTATTCCGGCTCAAAACAACGGGATACATCGTTTTAGATCGAAATGATTTTCGCACTTTGATTTTACAAGTCGTCGAAGAGTAGACAAGAGAAAGGTGTAAACTTTTTCTCTCAGAACTGCGCGAAAACTTGCATTCCGGCTCAAAACAACGGGATACATCGTTTTAGATCAAAACTACCGAGATTCACGAACATCGACATTACAAGTCGACGAAGAGTAGACGAGAGAGGTGTAAACTTTTTCTCATAACTGCGCGAAAACTTGGGATTCCTGCTCAAAACAACGGGATACATCGTTTTAGATCGAAACTAGCGAGATTCACGAACATCGATTTTACAAGTCGTCGAAGAGTAGACGAGAGAAAGGTGTAAACATTTTCTCTCAGAACTGCGCAAAAACTTGTATTCCGGTTCAAAACAACGGGATACATCGTTTTAGATCGAAACTAGTGAGATTTTCGCACTTTGAGTTTACAAGTCGTCGAAGAGTAGACAAGAGAAAGGTGTATACTTTTTCTCTCAGAACTGCGCGAAAAGTTGTATTCCGGCTCAAAACAATGGGATACATCGTTTTAGATCGAAACTAGCGAGATGTACGCATTTCCATTTTGCAAGTCGTCGAAGAGTAGGCGAGAGAAAAGTGTAAACTTTTTCTCTCATAACTGCGCGAAAACTTGTATTCCGGCTAAAAACAACAGGGTACATCGTTTTAGATCGAAACTTGCGAGATTTACGCACTTTGATTTTACAACTCGTCGAAGGGCAGAGGAGAGAGAGCCGTAAACTTTTTCTCTCAGAACTGCGCGAAAACTTGTATTCCGGCTCAAAAAAACGGGATACATCGTTTTAGATCGAAACTAGCGAGATTTTCGCACTTCGATTTTACAAGTCGTCGAGAGTAGACGAGAGAAAGCTGTAAAGTTTTTCTCTCAGAACTGCGCGAAAACTTGTAATCCGGCGCAAAACAACGGGATACATCGTTTTTGATCGAAATTAGCGAGATTTACGCACTTTGGTTTTACAAGTCGTAGAGAGTAAACGAGAAAAAGCTGTTTTTCTCTCAGAACTGCGTGAAAACATATTCCGGCTCAAAACAACGGAATATATCGTTTTAGATTGAAACTGGCGAGATTCACGAACATCAATTTTACAAGTCGTCGAAGAGTAGACGAGAGAGAGCTGTAAACGTTTTCTCTCAGAACTGCACGAAAACTTGTATTCCGGCTCAAAACAACGGGATACATCGTTTTTGATCGAAACTAACGAGATTTACGCACTTGGATTTTACAAGTCGAAGAGAGTAAACGAGAGAAAGTTGTAAAGTTTTTCTCTCAGAACTGCGAGAAAACTTATATTCCGGCTCAAAACAACGGGATACGTCGTTTTAGATCGGAACTAGCGAGATTCAGGAACATCGATTTTACAAGTCGTCGTAGAGTAGACGAGAGAGAGCTGCAAACATGTTCTCTCAGAACTGCGCGAAAACTTGTATTCCGGCTCAAAACAACGCGGTACATTGTATTAGATCGAAACTAGCGAGGTTCAAGAACATCGTTTTACATGTCGTCGAGAGTAGACGAGAGGGAGCTGTAAACTTTTTCTCTCAGAACTGCGCGAAAACTTGTATTCCGGCTCAAAACAACGGGATAAATCGTTTTAGATAGAAACTAGTGAGATTTACGCACTTCGATATTACAATTCGTCGAAGAGTAGACGAGAGAAAGGTGTAAACTTTTTCTCTAAGAACTGCGCGAAAACTTGTATTCCGGCTCAAAACAATGGGATACATTGTTTTAGCTCGAAACTAGCGAGAGTTACGCACTCGGCGAAGAGTAGACGAGAGAGAGCTGTAAACTTTTTCTCTCAGAACTGCGCGCAAAATTGTATTCCGGCTCAAAACAACGGGATACATCGTTTAAATCGAAACTAGCAAGATTCACGAACATCGATTTTACAAGTCGTCGAAGAGTAGACAAGAGAAAGGTGTAAACTTTTTCTCTCAGAACTGCGCGAAAACTTGTATTCCGGCGCAAAACAACAGGATATATCGTTTTAGATCGAAACTAGCGAGATTCACGAACATCGATTTTACAAGTTGTCGAAGAGTAGACGAGAGAAAGGTGTAAACGTTTTCTCTAAGAACTGCATGAAAACTTGTATTCCGGCTGAAAACAACGGGATCAATCGTTTTAGATAGAAACTAGCGAGATTTACGCACTTCGATATTACAATTCGTCGAAGAGTAGACGAGAGAAAGGTGTAAACTTTTTCTCTAAGAACTGCGCGAAAACTTGTATTCCGGCTCAAAACAACGGGATACATCGTTTTAGATCGAAATGATTTTCGCACTTTGATTTTACAAGTCGTCGAAGAGTAGACGAGAGAAAGGTGTAAACTTCTTCTCTAAGAACTGCGCGAAAACTTGTATTCCGGCTCAAAACAACGAGATACATCGTTTTAGATCGAAACTAGCGATATTTACGCACTTCAGGTTTACAAGTCATCGAAGAGTAGACGAGAGCTGTAAACTTTTCCTCTCATAACTGCGCGAAAACTTGTATTCCGGCGCAAAACAACGGGATATATCGTTTTAGATCGAAACTAGCGAGATTCACGAACATCGATTTTACAAGTTGTTGAAGAGTAGACGAGAGAAAGGTGTAAACGTTTTCTCTAAGAACTGCATGAAAACTTGTATTCCGGCTGAAAACAACGGGATCAATCGTTTTAGATAGAAACTAGCGAGATTTACGCACTTCGATATTACAATTCGTCGAAGTGTAGACGAGAGAATGGTGTAAACTTTTTCTCTAAGAACTGCGCGAAAACTTGTATTCCGGCTCAAAACAACGTTATACATCGTTTTAATCGAAACTAGCGAGATTTACGCACCTTGGTTTTACAAGTCGTAGAGAGCAAACGAGAGAAAGCTGTAAAGAATTTCTCTCAGAACTGCGCGAAAACTTATATTCCGGCTCAAAAGAACGGGATACATCGTTTTAGATCGAAACTTGTGAGATTTACGCACTTCGATTTTACAAGTCGTCGCAGAGTAGACGAGAGAGAGCTGTACACTTTTTCTCTCAGAACTGCGCGAAAACTTGTATTCCGGCTCAAACAACGGGATACATCGTTTTAGATCGAAACTACCGAGATTCACGAACATCGACATTACAAGTCGACGAAGAGTAGACGAGAGAAAGGTGTAAACGTTTCCCTCAGAACTGCGCGAAAACTTGTATTCCGGCTAAAAACAAGGGGGTACATCGTTTTAGATCGAAACTAGCGAGATTTACGCACTTAGATTTTACAATTCGTTGAAGAGTAGACGAGAGAGAGCCGTAAACGTTTTCTCTCAGAACTGAGCGAAAACTTGTATTCCGACTCAAAACAACGGGATCCATCGTTTTAGATCGAAACTAGCGAGATTTTCGCACTTCGATTTTACAAGTCGTCGAGAGTAGACGAGAGAAAGGTGTAAACTTTTTCTCTCAGGACTGCGCGAAAACTTGTATTCCGGCTCAAAACAACGGGATAAATCGTTTTAGATAGAAACTAGCGAGATTTACGCACTTCGATATTACAATTCGTCGAAGAGTAGACGAGAGAATGGTGTAAACTTTTTCTCTAAGAACTGCGCGAAAACTTGTATTCCGGCTCAAAACAACGGGATACATCGTTTTAGATCGAAATGATTTTCGCACTTTGATTTTACAAGTCGTCGAAGAGTAGACGAGAGAAAGGTGTAAACTTTTTCTCTCAGAACTGCGCGAAAACTTGCTTTCCGGCTCAAAACAACGGGATACATCGTTTTAGATCAAAACTACCGAGATTCACGAACATCGACATTACAAGTCGACGAAGAGTGGACGAGAGAGGTGTAAACTTTTTCTCATAACTGCGCGAAAACTTGGGATTCCTGCTCAAAACAACGGGATACATCGTTTTAGATCGAAACTAGCCAGATTCACGAACATCGATTTTACAAGTCGTCGAAGAGTAGACGAGAGAAAGGTGTAAACATTTTCTCTCAGAACTGCGCAAAAACTTGTATTCCGGTTCAAAACAACGGGATACATCGTTTTAGATCGAAACTAGTGAGATTTTCGCACTTTGAGTTTACAAGTCGTCGAAGAGTAGACAAGAGAAAGGTGTATACTTTTTCTCTCAGAACTGCGCGAAAAGTTGTATTCCGGCTCAAAACAATGGGATACATCGTTTTAGATCGAAACTAGCGAGATGTACGCATTTCCATTTTGCAAGTCGTCGAAGAGTAGGCGAGAGAGAGCTGTGAACTTTTTCTCTCAGAACTGTGCGAAAACTTGTATTCTGGCTCAAAACAACAAGATACAGCGTTTTAGATCGAAACTAGCAAAATTCACGAACACCGATTTTACAAGTCGTCGAAGAGTAGACGAGAACAGCTGTAAACTTTTCTCTCAGAACTGCGCGAAAACTTGTATTCCGGCTCAAAACAACGGGTTACATCGTTTTAGATCGAAATTAGCGAGATTTACGCACTTTGGTTTTACAAGTCGTAGAGAGTAAACGAGAAAAAGCTGTAAAGTTTTTCTCTCAGAACTGCGTGAAAACATATTCCGGCTCAAAACAACGGAATACATCGTTTTAGATTGAAACTGGCGAGATTCACGAACATCAATTTTACAAGTCGTCGAAGAGTAGACGAGAGAGAGCTGTAAACGTTTTCTCTCAGAACTGCACGAAAACTTGTATTCCGGCTCAAAACAACGGGATACATCGTTTTTGATCGAAACTAACGAGATTTACGCGCTTAGATTTTACAAGTCGAAGAGAGTAAACGAGAGAAAGTTGTAAAGTTTTTCTCTCAGAACTGCAAGAAAACTTATATTCCGGCTCCAAACAACGGGATACGTCGTTTTAGATCGGAACTAGCGAGATTCACGAACATCGATTTTACAAGTCGTCGTAGAGTAGACGAGAGAAAGCTGCAAACATGTTCTCTCAGAACTGCGCGAAAACTTGTATTCCGGCTCAAAACAACGCGGTACATTGTATTAGATCGAAACTAGCGAGATTCAAGAACATCGTTTTACATGTCGTCGAGAGTAGACGAGAGAGAGCTGTAAACTTTTTCTCTCAGAATGGCGGGAAAACTTGTATTCCGGCTCAAAACAACGGGATAAATCGTTTTAGATAGAAACTAGCGAGATTTACGCACTTCGATATTACAATTCGTCGAAGAGTAGACGAGAGAAAGGTGTAAACTTTTTCTCTAAGAACTGCGCGAAAACTTGTATTCCGGCTCAAAACAATGGGATACATTGTTTTAGCTCGAAACTAGCGAGAGTTACGCACTCGGCGAAGAGTAGACGAGAGAGAGCTGTAAACTTTTTCTCTCAGAACTGCGCGCAAAATTGTATTCCGGCTCAAAACAACGGGATACATCGTTTAAATCGAAACTAGCAAGATTCACGAACATCGATTTTACAAGTCGTCGAAGAGTAGACAAGAGAAAGGTGTAAACTTTTTCTCTCAGAATTGCGCGAAAACTTGGATTCCGACTCAAAACAACGGGATACATTGTTTTAGCTCGAAACTAGCGAGATTTACGCACTTTGATTTTACAAGTAGTCGAAGAGTAGGCGAGAGAGAGCTCTAAACTTTTTCTCTCAGAGCTGCGCGAAAAATTGTATTCCGGCTCAAAACAACGGGATACATCGTTTTAGATCGAAACTAGCGAGATTTACGCACTTTGATTTTACAAGTCGTCGAAGAGTAGACGAGAGAAAGGTGTAAACTTTTTCTCAGAACTGCGCGAAAACTTGCATTCCGGCTCAAAACAACGGGATACATCGTTTTAGATAAAAACTAGCGAGATTTTCGCACTTCGGTTTTACAAGTCATCGAGAGTAGACGAAAGAAAGCTGTAAAGTTTTTCTCTCAGAACTGCGCGAAAACTTGTATTCCGCCTCAAAACAACGTTATACAACGTTTTTGATCGAAACTAGCAAGATTTACGCACCTTGGTTTTACAAGTCGTAGAGAGTAAACGAGAGAAAGCTGTAAAGCTTTTCTCTCAGAACTGCGCGAAAACTTGTATTCCGGCTCAAAACAACGGGATACATCGTTTTAGATCGAAACTAGCGATATTTACGCACTTCGGTTTTACAAGTCGTCGAAGAGCAGACGAGAGCTCAAAACTCATCCTCTCTGAACTGCGCGAAAAATTGTATTCCGGCTCAAAACAACGGGATACATCGTTTTAGATCGAAACTAGCGAGATTCACGAACATCGATTTTACAAGTCGTCGAAGAGAGGAGGAGAGAAAGGAGTAAACGTTCTCTCTCAGAACTGCGCGAAAACTTGTATTCCGGGTCAAAACAACGGGATACATGGTTCTAGATCAAAACAAGCAAAATTCACGAACACCGATTTTACAAGTCTTCGAAGAGTAGACGAGAGAAGGGTGTAAACTTTTTCCCTCAGAACTGCGCGAAAACTTGTATTCCGGCTACAAACAACGAGGTACATCGTTTTAGATCGAAACTAGCGAGATGTACGCACTTTGATTTTACAAGTGTTCGAAGAGTAGACGAGAGCTGTAAACTTTTCTCTCAGAACTGCGCGAAAACTTGTATTCCGGCTCAAAACAACGGAATACATCGTTTTAGATCGAAACCAGAGAGGTTCACGAACATTGATTTTACAAGTCGTCGAAGGGCAGACGAGAGAGAGCCGTAAACATTTTCTTTCAGATCTGCGCGAAAACTTGTATTCCGGCTCAAAAAAACGGGATACATCTTTTTAGATCGAAACTAGCGAGATTTTCGCACTTCGATTTTACAAGTCGTCGAGAGTAGACGAGAGAAAGTTGTGAAGTTTTTCTCTCAGAACTGCGCGAAAACTTGCAGTCCGGCTCAAAACAACGGGATCCATCGATTTTGATTGAAACTAGCGAGATTTACGCACTTTGGTTTTACAAGTCGTAGAGAGTAAACGAGAAAAAGCTGTAAAGTTTTTCTCTCAGAACTGCGTGAAAACATATTCCGGCTCAAAACAACGTAATACATCGTTTTAGATCGAAACTGGCGAGATTCGCGAACATCAATTTTACAAGTCGTCGAAGAGTAGACGAGAGAGAGAGCTGTAAACTTTTTCTCTCAGAACTGCACGAAAACTTGTATTCCGGCTCAAAACAACGGGTTACATCGTTTTAGATCGAAACCAGAGAGATTTACGGACTTTGATTTTACAAGTCGTCGAAGAGTAGACGAGAGAAAAGTGTAAACTTTTTCTCTCATAACTGCGCGAAAACTTGTATTCCGGCTAAAAACAACAGGGTACATCGTTTTAGATCGAAACTTGCGAGATTTACGCACTTTGATTTTACAACTCGTCGAAGGGCAGAGGAGAGAGAGCCGTAAACTTTTTCTCTCAGAACTGCGCGAAAACTTGTATTCCGGCTCAAAAAAAACGGGATACATCGTTTTAGATCGAAACTAGCGAGATTTTCGCACTTCGATTTTACAAGTCGTCGAGAGTAGACGAGAGAAAGCTGTAAAGTTTTTCTCTCAGAACTGCGCGAAAACTTGTAATCCGGCTCAAAACAACGGGATCCATCGTTTTTGATCGATATTAGCGATATTTACGCACTTTGGTTTTACAAGTCGTAGAGAGTAAACGAGAAAAAGCTGTAAAGTTTTTCTCTCAGAACTGCGTGAAAACATATTCCGGCTCAAAACAACGGAATACATCGTTTTAGATTGAAACTGGCGAGATTCACGAACATCAATTTTACAAGTCGTCGAAGAGTAGACGAGAGAGAGCTGTAAACTTTTTCTCTCAGAACTGCGCGCAAAATTGTATTCCGGCTCAAAACAACGGGATACATCGTTTAAATCGAAACTAGCAAGATTCACGAACATCGATTTTACAAGTCGTCGAAGAGTAGACAAGAGAAAGGTGTAAACTTTTTCTCTCAGAATTGCGCGAAAACTTGGATTCCGACTCAAAACAACGGGATACATTGTTTTAGCTCGAAACTAGCGAGATTTACGCACTTTGATTTTACAAGTAGTCGAAGAGTAGGCGAGAGAGAGCTCTAAACTTTTTCTCTCAGAGCTGCGCGAAAAATTGTATTCCGGCTCAAAACAACGGGATACATCGTTTTAGATCGAAACTAGCGAGATTCACGAACATCGATTTTACAAGTCGTCGAAGAGTGGACGAGAGAAAGGAGTAAACGTTTTCTCTCAGAACTGCGCGAAAACTTGTATTCCGGGTCAAAACAACGGGATACATCGTTTTAGATCGAAACTAACAAAATTCACGAACACCGATTTTACAAGTCTTCGAAGAGTAGACGAGAGAAAGGTGTAAACTTTTTCCCTCAGAACTGTGCGAAAACTTGTATTCCGGCTAAAACCAATGAGGTACATCGTTTTAGATCGAAACTATCGAGATTTACGCACTTTGATTTTACAAGTCGTCGAAGAGTAGACGAGAGAAAGGTGTAAACTTTTTCTCAGAACTGCGCGAAAACTTGCATTCCGGCTCAAAACAACGGGATACATCGTTTTAGATAAAAACTAGCGAGATTTTCGCACTTCGGTTTTACAAGTCATCGAGAGTAGACGAAAGAAAGCTGTAAAGTTTTTCTCTCAGAACTGCGCGAAAACTTGTATTCCGCCTCAAAACAACGTTATACAACGTTTTTGATCGAAACTAGCAAGATTTACGCACCTTGGTTTTACAAGTCGTAGAGAGTAAACGAGAGAAAGCTGTAAAGCTTTTCTCTCAGAACTGCGCGAAAACTTGTATTCCGGCTCAAAACAACGGGATACATCGTTTTAGATCGAAACTAGCGATATTTACGCACTTCGGTTTTACAAGTCGTCGAAGAGCAGACGAGAGCTCAAAACTCATCCTCTCAGAACTGCGCGAAAAATTGTATTCCGGCTCAAAACAACGGGATACATCGTTTTAGATCGAAACTAGCGAGATTCACGAACATCGATTTTACAAGTCGTCGAAGAGAGGAGGAGAGAAAGGAGTAAACGTTCTCTCTCAGAACTGCGCGAAAACTTGTATTCCGGGTCAAAACAACGGGATACATGGTTCTAGATCAAAACAAGCAAAATTCACGAACACCGATTTTACAAGTCTTCGAAGAGTAGACGAGAGAAGGGTGTAAACTTTTTCCCTCAGAACTGCGCGAAAACTTGTATTCCGGCTACAAACAACGAGGTACATCGTTTTAGATCGAAACTAGCGAGATGTACGCACTTTGATTTTACAAGTGTTCGAAGAGTAGACGAGAGCTGTAAACTTTTCTCTCAGAACTGCGCGAAAACCTGTATTCCGGCTCAAAACAACGGAATACATCGTTTTAGATCGAAACCAGAGAGGTTCACGAATATTGATTTTACAAGTCGTCGAAGGGCAGACGAGAGAGAGCCGTAAACATTTTCTTTCAGATCTGCGCGAAAACTTGTATTCCGGCTCAAAAAAACGGGATACATCTTTTTAGATCGAAACTAGCGAGATTTTCGCACTTCGATTTTACAAGTCGTCGAGAGTAGACGAGAGAAAGTTGTGAAGTTTTTCTCTCAGAACTGCGCGAAAACTTGCAGTCCGGCTCAAAACAACGGGATCCATCGTTTTTGATTGAAACTAGCGAGATTTACGCACTTTGGTTTTACAAGTCGTAGAGAGTAAACGAGAAAAAGCTGTAAAGTTTTTCTCTCAGAACTGCGTGAAAACATATTCCGGCTCAAAACAACGTAATACATCGTTTTAGATCGAAACTGGCGAGATTCGCGAACATCAATTTTACAAGTCGTCGAAGAGTAGACGAGAGAGAGAGCTGTAAACTTTTTCTCTCAGAACTGCACGAAAACTTGTATTCCGGCTCAAAACAACGGGTTACATCGTTTTAGATCGAAACCAGAGAGATTTACGGACTTTGATTTTACAAGTCGTCGAAGAGTAGACGAGAGAAAAGTGTAAACTTTTTCTCTCATAACTGCGCGAAAACTTGTATTCCGGCTAAAAACAACAGGGTACATCGTTTTAGATCGAAACTTGCGAGATTTACGCACTTTGATTTTACAACTCGTCGAAGGGCAGAGGAGAGAGAGCCGTAAACTTTTTCTCTCAGAACTGCGCGAAAACTTGTATTCCGGCTCAAAAAAAACGGGATACATCGTTTTAGATCGAAACTAGCGAGATTTTCGCACTTCGATTTTACAAGTCGTCGAGAGTAGACGAGAGAAAGCTGTAAAGTTTTTCTCTCAGAACTGCGCGAAAACTTGTATTCCGGCTCAAAACAACGGGATAAATCGTTTTAGATAGAAACTAGCGAGATTTACGCACTTCGATATTACAATTCGTCGAAGAGTAGACGAGAGAATGGTGTAAACTTTTTCTCTAAGAACTGCGCGAAAACTTGTATTCCGGCTCAAAACAACGGGATACATCGTTTTAGATCGAAATGATTTTCGCACTTTGATTTTACAAGTCGTCGAAGAGTAGACGAGAGAAAGGTGTAAACTTTTTCTCTCAGAACTGCGCGAAAACTTGCATTCCGGCTCAAAACAACGGGATACATCGTTTTAGATCAAAACTACCGAGATTCACGAACATCGACATTACAAGTCGACGAAGAGTGGACGAGAGAGGTGTAAACTTTTTCTCATAACTGCGCGAAAACTTGGGATTCCTGCTCAAAACAACGGGATACATCGTTTTAGATCGAAACTAGCCAGATTCACGAACATCGATTTTACAAGTCGTCGAAGAGTAGACGAGAGAAAGGTGTAAACATTTTCTCTCAGAACTGCGCAAAAACTTGTATTCCGGTTCAAAACAACGGGATACATCGTTTTAGATCGAAACTAGTGAGATTTTCGCACTTTGAGTTTACAAGTCGTCGAAGAGTAGACAAGAGAAAGGTGTATACTTTTTCTCTCAGAACTGCGCGAAAAGTTGTATTCCGGCTCAAAACAATGGGATACATCGTTTTAGATCGAAACTAGCGAGATGTACGCATTTCCATTTTGCAAGTCGTCGAAGAGTAGGCGAGAGAGAGCTGTGAACTTTTTCTCTCAGAACTGTGCGAAAACTTGTATTCTGGCTCAAAACAACAAGATACAGCGTTTTAGATCGAAACTAGCAAAATTCACGAACACCGATTTTACAAGTCGTCGAAGAGTAGACGAGAACAGCTGTAAACTTTTCTCTCAGAACTGCGCGAAAACTTGTATTCCGGCTCAAAACAACGGGTTACATCGTTTTAGATCGAAATTAGCGAGATTTACGCACTTTGGTTTTACAAGTCGTAGAGAGTAAACGAGAAAAAGCTGTAAAGTTTTTCTCTCAGAACTGCGTGAAAACATATTCCGGCTCAAAACAACGGAATACATCGTTTTAGATTGAAACTGGCGAGATTCACGAACATCAATTTTACAAGTCGTCGAAGAGTAGACGAGAGAGAGCTGTAAACGTTTTCTCTCAGAACTGCACGAAAACTTGTATTCCGGCTCAAAACAACGGGATACATCGTTTTTGATCGAAACTAACGAGATTTACGCGCTTAGATTTTACAAGTCGAAGAGAGTAAACGAGAGAAAGTTGTAAAGTTTTTCTCTCAGAACTGCAAGAAAACTTATATTCCGGCTCCAAACAACGGGATACGTCGTTTTAGATCGGAACTAGCGAGATTCACGAACATCGATTTTACAAGTCGTCGTAGAGTAGACGAGAGAGAGCTGCAAACATGTTCTCTCAGAACTGCGCGAAAACTTGTATTCCGGCTCAAAACAACGCGGTACATTGTATTAGATCGAAACTAGCGAGATTCAAGAACATCGTTTTACATGTCGTCGAGAGTAGACGAGAGAGAGCTGTAAACTTTTTCTCTCAGAATGGCGGGAAAACTTGTATTCCGGCTCAACACAACGGGATAAATCGTTTTAGATAGAAACTAGCGAGATTTACGCACTTCGATATTACAATTCGTCGAAGAGTAGACGAGAGAAAGGTGTAAACTTTTTCTCTAAGAACTGCGCGAAAACTTGTATTCCGGCTCAAAACAATGGGATACATTGTTTTAGCTCGAAACTAGCGAGAGTTACGCACTCGGCGAAGAGTAGACGAGAGAGAGCTGTAAACTTTTTCTCTCAGAACTGCGCGCAAAATTGTATTCCGGCTCAAAACAACGGGATACATCGTTTAAATCGAAACTAGCAAGATTCACGAACATCGATTTTACAAGTCGTCGAAGAGTAGACAAGAGAAAGGTGTAAACTTTTTCTCTCAGAATTGCGCGAAAACTTGGATTCCGACTCAAAACAACGGGATACATTGTTTTAGCTCGAAACTAGCGAGATTTACGCACTTTGATTTTACAAGTAGTCGAAGAGTAGGCGAGAGAGAGCTCTAAACTTTTTCTCTCAGAGCTGCGCGAAAAATTGTATTCCGGCTCAAAACAACGGGATACATCGTTTTAGATCGAAACTAGCGAGATTTACGCACTTTGATTTTACAAGTCGTCGAAGAGTAGACGAGAGAAAGGTGTAAACTTTTTCTCAGAACTGCGCGAAAACTTGCATTCCGGCTCAAAACAACGGGATACATCGTTTTAGATAAAAACTAGCGAGATTTTCGCACTTCGGTTTTACAAGTCATCGAGAGTAGACGAAAGAAAGCTGTAAAGTTTTTCTCTCAGAACTGCGCGAAAACTTGTATTCCGCCTCAAAACAACGTTATACAACGTTTTTGATCGAAACTAGCAAGATTTACGCACCTTGGTTTTACAAGTCGTAGAGAGTAAACGAGAGAAAGCTGTAAAGCTTTTCTCTCAGAACTGCGCGAAAACTTGTATTCCGGCTCAAAACAACGGGATACATCGTTTTAGATCGAAACTAGCGATATTTACGCACTTCGGTTTTACAAGTCGTCGAAGAGCAGACGAGAGCTCAAAACTCATCCTCTCAGAACTGCGCGAAAAATTGTATTCCGGCTCAAAACAACGGGATACATCGTTTTAGATCGAAACTAGCGAGATTCTCGAACATCGATTTTACAAGTCGTCGAAGAGAGGAGGAGAGAAAGGAGTAAACGTTCTCTCTCAGAACTGCGCGAAAACTTGTATTCCGGGTCAAAACAACGGGATACATGGTTCTAGATCAAAACAAGCAAAATTCACGAACACCGATTTTACAAGTCTTCGAAGAGTAGACGAGAGAAGGGTGTAAACTTTTTCCCTCAGAACTGCGCGAAAACTTGTATTCCGGCTACAAACAACGAGGTACATCGTTTTAGATCGAAACTAGCGAGATGTACGCACTTTGATTTTACAAGTGTTCGAAGAGTAGACGAGAGCTGTAAACTTTTCTCTCAGAACTGCGCGAAAACTTGTATTCCGGCTCAAAACAACGGAATACATCGTTTTAGATCGAAACCAGAGAGGTTCACGAACATTGATTTTACAAGTCGTCGAAGGGCAGACGAGAGAGAGCCGTAAACATTTTCTTTCAGATCTGCGCGAAAACTTGTATTCCGGCTCAAAAAAACGGGATACATCTTTTTAGATCGAAACTAGCGAGATTTTCGCACTTCGATTTTACAAGTCGTCGAGAGTAGACGAGAGAAAGTTGTGAAGTTTTTCTCTCAGAACTGCGCGAAAACTTGCAGTCCGGCTCAAAACAACGGGATCCATCGTTTTTGATTGAAACTAGCGAGATTTACGCACTTTGGTTTTACAAGTCGTAGAGAGTAAACGAGAAAAAGCTGTAAAGTTTTTCTCTCAGAACTGCGTGAAAACATATTCCGGCTCAAAACAACGTAATACATCGTTTTAGATCGAAACTGGCGAGATTCGCGAACATCAATTTTACAAGTCGTCGAAGAGTAGACGAGAGAGAGAGCTGTAAACTTTTTCTCTCAGAACTGCACGAAAACTTGTATTCCGGCTCAAAACAACGGGTTACATCGTTTTAGATCGAAACCAGAGAGATTTACGGACTTTGATTTTACAAGTCGTCGAAGAGTAGATGAGAGAAAAGTGTAAACTTTTTCTCTCATAACTGCGCGAAAACTTGTATTCCGGCTAAAAACAACAGGGTACATCGTTTTAGATCGAAACTTGCGAGATTTACGCACTTTGATTTTACAACTCGTCGAAGGGCAGAGGAGAGAGAGCCGTAAACTTTTTCTCTCAGAACTGCGCGAAAACTTGTATTCCGGCTCAAAAAAAACGGGATACATCGTTTTAGATCGAAACTAGCGAGATTTTCGCACTTCGATTTTACAAGTCGTCGAGAGTAGACGAGAGAAAGCTGTAAAGTTTTTCTCTCAGAACTGCGCGAAAACTTGTAATCCGGCTCAAAACAACGGGATCCATCGTTTTTGATCGATATTAGCGATATTTACGCACTTTGGTTTTACAAGTCGTAGAGAGTAAACGAGAAAAAGCTGTAAAGTTTTTCTCTCAGAACTGCGTGAAAACATATTCCGGCTCAAAACAACGGAATACATCGTTTTAGATTGAAACTGGCGAGATTCACGAACATCAATTTTACAAGTCGTCGAAGAGTAGACGAGAGAGAGCTGTAAACTTTTTCTCTCAGAACTGCGCGCAAAATTGTATTCCGGCTCAAAACAACGGGATACATCGTTTAAATCGAAACTAGCAAGATTCACGAACATCGATTTTACAAGTCGTCGAAGAGTAGACAAGAGAAAGGTGTAAACTTTTTCTCTCAGAATTGCGCGAAAACTTGGATTCCGACTCAAAACAACGGGATACATTGTTTTAGCTCGAAACTAGCGAGATTTACGCACTTTGATTTTACAAGTAGTCGAAGAGTAGGCGAGAGAGAGCTCTAAACTTTTTCTCTCAGAGCTGCGCGAAAAATTGTATTCCGGCTCAAAACAACGGGATACATCGTTTTAGATCGAAACTAGCGAGATTCACGAACATCGATTTTACAAGTCGTCGAAGAGTGGACGAGAGAAAGGAGTAAACGTTTTCTCTCAGAACTGCGCGAAAACTTGTATTCCGGGTCAAAACAACGGGATACATCGTTTTAGATCGAAACTAACAAAATTCACGAACACCGATTTTACAAGTCTTCGAAGAGTAGACGAGAGAAAGGTGTAAACTTTTTCCCTCAGAACTGTGCGAAAACTTGTATTCCGGCTAAAACCAATGAGGTACATCGTTTTAGATCGAAACTATCGAGATTTACGCACTTTGATTTTACAAGTCGTCGAAGAGTAGACGAGAGAAAGGTGTAAACTTTTTCTCAGAACTGCGCGAAAACTTGCATTCCGGCTCAAAACAACGGGATACATCGTTTTAGATAAAAACTAGCGAGATTTTCGCACTTCGGTTTTACAAGTCATCGAGAGTAGACGAAAGAAAGCTGTAAAGTTTTTCTCTCAGAACTGCGCGAAAACTTGTATTCCGCCTCAAAACAACGTTATACAACGTTTTTGATCGAAACTAGCAAGATTTACGCACCTTGGTTTTACAAGTCGTAGAGAGTAAACGAGAGAAAGCTGTAAAGCTTTTCTCTCAGAACTGCGCGAAAACTTGTATTCCGGCTCAAAACAACGGGATACATCGTTTTAGATCGAAACTAGCGATATTTACGCACTTCGGTTTTACAAGTCGTCGAAGAGCAGACGAGAGCTCAAAACTCATCCTCTCAGAACTGCGCGAAAAATTGTATTCCGGCTCAAAACAACGGGATACATCGTTTTAGATCGAAACTAGCGAGATTCACGAACATCGATTTTACAAGTCGTCGAAGAGAGGAGGAGAGAAAGGAGTAAACGTTCTCTCTCAGAACTGCGCGAAAACTTGTATTCCGGGTCAAAACAACGGGATACATGGTTCTAGATCAAAACAAGCAAAATTCACGAACACCGATTTTACAAGTCTTCGAAGAGTAGACGAGAGAAGGGTGTAAACTTTTTCCCTCAGAACTGCGCGAAAACTTGTATTCCGGCTACAAACAACGAGGTACATCGTTTTAGATCGAAACTAGCGAGATGTACGCACTTTGATTTTACAAGTGTTCGAAGAGTAGACGAGAGCTGTAAACTTTTCTCTCAGAACTGCGCGAAAACTTGTATTCCGGCTCAAAACAACGGAATACATCGTTTTAGATCGAAACCAGAGAGGTTCACGAATATTGATTTTACAAGTCGTCGAAGGGCAGACGAGAGAGAGCCGTAAACATTTTCTTTCAGATCTGCGCGAAAACTTGTATTCCGGCTCAAAAAAACGGGATACATCTTTTTAGATCGAAACTAGCGAGATTTTCGCACTTCGATTTTACAAGTCGTCGAGAGTAGACGAGAGAAAGTTGTGAAGTTTTTCTCTCAGAACTGCGCGAAAACTTGCAGTCCGGCTCAAAACAACGGGATCCATCGTTTTTGATTGAAACTAGCGAGATTTACGCACTTTGGTTTTACAAGTCGTAGAGAGTAAACGAGAAAAAGCTGTAAAGTTTTTCTCTCAGAACTGCGTGAAAACATATTCCGGCTCAAAACAACGTAATACATCGTTTTAGATCGAAACTGGCGAGATTCGCGAACATCAATTTTACAAGTCGTCGAAGAGTAGACGAGAGAGAGAGCTGTAAACTTTTTCTCTCAGAACTGCACGAAAACTTGTATTCCGGCTCAAAACAACGGGTTACATCGTTTTAGATCGAAACCAGAGAGATTTACGGACTTTGATTTTACAAGTCGTCGAAGAGTAGACGAGAGAAAAGTGTAAACTTTTTCTCTCATAACTGCGCGAAAACTTGTATTCCGGCTAAAAACAACAGGGTACATCGTTTTAGATCGAAACTTGCGAGATTTACGCACTTTGATTTTACAACTCGTCGAAGGGCAGAGGAGAGAGAGCCGTAAACTTTTTCTCTCAGAACTGCGCGAAAACTTGTATTCCGGCTCAAAAAAAACGGGATACATCGTTTTAGATCGAAACTAGCGAGATTTTCGCACTTCGATTTTACAAGTCGTCGAGAGTAGACGAGAGAAAGCTGTAAAGTTTTTCTCTCAGAACTGCGCGAAAACTTGTAATCCGGCTCAAAACAACGGGATCCATCGTTTTTGATCGATATTAGCGATATTTACGCACTTTGGTTTTACAAGTCGTAGAGAGTAAACGAGAAAAAGCTGTAAAGTTTTTCTCTCAGAACTGCGTGAAAACATATTCCGGCTCAAAACAACGGAATACATCGTTTTAGATTGAAACTGGCGAGATTCACGAACATCAATTTTACAAGTCGTCGAAGAGTAGACGAGAGAGAGCTGTGAACGTTTTCTCTCAGAACTGCACGAAAACTTGTATTCCGGCTCAAAACAACGGGATACATCGTTTTTGATCGAAACTAACGAGATTTACGCGCTTAGATTTTACAAGTCGAAGAGAGTAAACGAGAGAAAGTTGTAAAGTTTTTCTCTCAGAACTGCGAGAAAACTTATATTCCGGCTCAAAACAACGGGATACGTCGTTTAATATCGGAACTAGCGAGATTCACGAACATCGATTTTAGAAGTCGTCGTAGAGTAGACGAGAGAGAGCTGCAAACATGTTCTCTCAGAACTGCGCGAAAACTTGTATTCCGGCTCAAAACAACGCGGTACATTGTATTAGATCGAAACTAGCGAGATTCACGAACATCAATTTTACAAGTCGTCGAAGAGTGGACGAGAGAAAGGAGTAAACGTTTTCTCTCAGAACTGCGCGAAAACTTGTATTCCGGGTCAAAACAACGGGATACATCGTTTTAGATCGAAACTAACAAAATTCACGAACACCGATTTTACAAGTCTTCGAAGAGTAGACGAGAGAAAGGTGTAAACTTTTTCCCTCAGAACTGTGCGAAAACTTGTATTCCGGCTAAAACCAATGAGGTACATCGTTTTAGATCGAAACTATCGAGATTTACGCACTTTGATTTTACAAGTCGTCGAAGAGTAGACGAGAGAAAGGTGTAAACTTTTTCTCAGAACTGCGCGAAAACTTGCATTCCGGCTCAAAACAACGGGATACATCGTTTTAGATAAAAACTAGCGAGATTTTGGCACTTCCGTTTTACAAGTCGTCGAGAGTAGACGAAAGAAAGCTGTAAAGTTTTTCTCTCAGAACTGCGCGAAAACTTGTATTCCGCCTCAAAACAACGTTATACAACGTTTTTGATCGAAACTAGCGAGATTTACGCACCTTGGTTTTACAAGTCGTAGAGAGTAAACGAGAGAAAGCTGTAAAGCTTTTCTCTCAGAACTGCGCGAAAACTTGTATTCCGGCTCAAAACAACGGGATACATAGTTTTAGATCGAAACTAGCGATATTTACGCACTTCGGTTTTACAAGTCGTCGAAGAGCAGACGAGAGCTGAAAACTCATCCTCTCAGAACTGCGCGAAAAATTGTATTCCGGCTCAAAACAACGGGATACATCGTTTTAGATCGAAACTAGCGAGATTCACGAACATCGATTTTACAAGTCGTCGAAGAGTGGACGAGAGAAAGGAGTAAACGTTCTCTCTCAGAACTGCGCGAAAACTTGTTTTCCGGGTGAAAACAACGGGATACATGGTTCTAGATCAAAACAAGCAAAATTCACGAACACCGATTTTACAAGTCTTCGAAGAGTAGACGAGAGAAGGGTGTAAACTTTTTCCCTCAGAACTGCGCGAAAACTTGTATTCCGGCTACAAACAACGAGGTACATCGTTTTAGATCGAAACTAGCAAGATGTACGCACTTTGATTTTACAAGTGTTCGAAGAGTAGACGAGAGCTGTAAACTTTTCTCTCAGAACTGCGCGAAAACTTGTATTCCGGCTCAAAACAACGGAATACATCGTTTTAGATCGAAACCAGAGAGGTTCACGAACATTGATTTTACAAGTCGTCGAAGAGTAGACGAGAGAAAGGTGTAAACGTTTTATCTCATTACTGCGCGAAAACTTGTATTCCGGCTCAAAACAACGGGTTACATCGTTTTAGATCGAAACTAGAGAGATTTACGCACTTTGATTTTACAAGTCGTCGAAGAATAGACGAGAGACAAGTGTAAACTTTTTCTCTCATAACTGCGCGAAAACTTGTATTCCGGCTAAAAACAACAGGGTACATCGTTTTAGATCGAAACTTGCGAGATTTACGCACTTTGATTTTACAACTCGTCGAAGGGCAGACGAGAGAGAGCCGTAAACTTTTTCTCTCAGATCTGCGCGAAAACTTGTATTCCGGCTCAAAAAAACGGGATACATCTTTTTAGATCGAAACTAGCGAGATTTTCGCACTTCGATTTTACAAGTCGTCGAGAGTAGACGAGAGAAAGTTGTGAAGTTTTTCTCTCAGAACTGCGCGAAAACTTGCAGTCCGGCTCAAAACAACGGGATCCATCGTTTTTGATTGAAACTAGCGAGATTTACGCACTTTGGTTTTACAAGTCGTAGAGAGTAAACGAGAAAAAGCTGTAAAGTTTTTCTCTCAGAACTGCGTGAAAACATATTCCGGCTCAAAACAACGTAATACATCGTTTTAGATCGAAACTGGCGAGATTCGCGAACATCAATTTTACAAGTCGTCGAAGAGTAGACGAGAGAGAGCTGTAAACTTTTTCTCTCAGAACTGCACGAAAACTTGTATTCCGGCTCAAAACAACGGGTTACATCGTTTTAGATCGAAACCAGAGAGATTTACGGACTTTGATTTTACAAGTCGTCGAAGAGTAGACGAGAGAAAAGTGTAAACTTTTTCTCTCATAACTGCGCGAAAACTTGTATTCCGGCTAAAAACAACAGGGTACATCGTTTTAGATCGAAACTTGCGAGATTTACGCACTTTGATTTTACAACTCGTCGAAGGGCAGAGGAGAGAGAGCCGTAAACTTTTTCTCTCAAAACTGCGCGAAAACTTGTATTCCGGCTCAAAAAAAACGGGATACATCGTTTTAGATCGAAACTAGCGTGATTTTCGCACTTCGATTTTACAAGTCGTCGAGAGTAGACGAGAGAAAGCTGTAAAGTTTTTCTCTCAGAACTGCGCGAAAACTTGTAATCCGGCTCAAAACAACGGGATCCATCGTTTTTGATCGATATTAGCGAGATTTACGCACTTTGGTTTTACAAGTCGTAGAGAGTAAACGAGAAAAAGCTGTAAAGTTTTTCTCTCAGAACTGCGTGAAAACATATTCCGGCTCAAAACAACGGAATACATCGTTTTAGATTGAAACTGGCGAGATTCACGAACATCAATTTTACAAGTCGTCGAAGAGTAGACGAGAGAGAGCTGTAAACGTTTTCTCTCAGAACTGCACGAAAACTTGTATTCCGGCTCAAAACAACGGGATACATCGTTTTTGATCGAAACTAACGAGATTTACGCGCTTAGATTTTACAAGTCGAAGAGAGTAAACGAGAGAAAGTTGTAAAGTTTTTCTCTCAGAACTGCGAGAAAACTTATATTCCGGCTCAAAACAACGGGATACGTCGTTTTAGATCGGAACTAGCGAGATTCACGAACATCGATTTTAGAAGTCGTCGTAGAGTAGACGAGAGAGAGCTGCAAACATGTTCTCTCAGAACTGCGCGAAAACTTGTATTCCGGCTCAAAACAACGCGGTACATTGTATTAGATCGAAACTAGCGAGATTCAAGAACATCGTTTTACATGTCGTCGAGAGTAGACGAGAGGGAGCTGTAAACTTTTTCTCTCAGAATGGCGGGAAAACTTGTATTCCGGCTCAAAACAACGGGATAAATCGTTTTAGATAGAAACTAGCGAGATTTACGCACTTCGATATTACAATTCGTCGAAGAGTAGACGAGAGAAAGGTGTAAACTTTTTCTCTAAGAACTGCACGAAAACTTGTATTCCGTCTCAAAACAATGGGATACATTGTTTTAGCTCGAAACTAGCGAGAGTTACGCACTCTGCGAAGAGTAGACGAGAGAGAGCTGTAAACTTTTTTTCTCAGAACTGCGCGCAAAATTGTATTCCGGCTCAAAACAACGGGATACATCGTTTAAATCGAAACTAGCAAAATTCACGAACATCGATTTTACAAGTCGTCGAAGAGTAGACAAGAGAAAGGTGTAAACTTTTTCTCTCAGAACTGCGCGAAAACTTGGATTCCGACTCAAAACAACGGGATACATTGTTTTAGCTCGAAACTAGCGAGATTTACGCACTTTGATTTTACAAGTAGTCGAAGAGTAGGCGAGAGAGAGCTCTAAACTTTTTCTCTCAGAGCTGCGCGAAAAATTGTATTCCGGCTCAAAACAACGGGATACATCGTTTTAGATCGAAACTAGCGAGATTCACGAACATCGATTTTACAAGTCGTCGAAGAGTGGACGAGAGAAAGGAGTAAACGTTTTCTCTCAGAACTGCGCGAAAACTTGTATTCCGGGTCAAAACAACGGGATACATCGTTTTAGATCGAAACTAACAAAATTCACGAACACCGATTTTACAAGTCGAGGAAGAGTAGACGAGAGAAAGGTGTAAACTTTTTCTCAGAACTGCGCGAAAACTTGCATTCCGCCTCAAAACAACGGGATACATCGTTTTAGATCGAAACCAGAGAGGTTCACGAACATTGATTTTACAAGTCGTCGAAGAGTAGACGAGAGAAAGGTGTAAACGTTTTATCTCATTACTGCGCGAAAACTTGTATTCCGGCTCAAAACAACGGGTTACATCGTTTTAGATCGAAACTAGTGAGATTTACGCACTTTGATTTTACAAGTCGTCGAAGAATAGACGAGAGACAAGTGTAAACTTTTTCTCTCATAACTGCGCGAAAACTTGTATTCCGGCTAAAAACAACAGGGTACATCGTTTTAGATCGAAACTTGCGAGATTTACGCACTTTGATTTTACAACTCGTCGAAGGGCAGACGAGAGAGAGCCGTAAACTTTTTCTCTCAGATCTGCGCGAAAACTTGTATTCCGGCTCAAAAAAACGGGATACATCTTTTTAGATCGAAACTAGCGAGATTTTCGCACTTCGATTTTACAAGTCGTCGAGAGTAGACGAGAGAAAGTTGTGAAGTTTTTCTCTCAGAACTGCGCGAAAACTTGCAGTCCGGCTCAAAACAACGGGTTACATCGTTTTAGATCGAAACTAGAGAGATTTACGCACTTTGATTTTACATGTCGTCGAAGAGTAGACGAGAGAGAGCCGTAAACTTTTTCTCTCAGAACGGCGGGAAAACTTGTATTCCGGCTCAAAACAACGGGATAAATCGTTTTCGATAGAAACTAGCGAGATTTACGCACTTCGATATTACAATTCGTCGAAGAGTAGACGAGAGAAAGGTGTAAGCTTTTTCTCTAAGAACTGCGCGAAAACTTGTATTCCGGCTCCAAACAACGGGATTCATTGTTTTAGCTCGAAACTAGCGAGAGTTACGCACTCGGCGAAGAGTAGACGAGAGAGAGAGCTGTAAACGTTTTCTCTCAGAACTGCGCACAAAATTGTATTCCGGCTCAAAACAACGGGATACATCGTTTTAGATCGAAACTAGCGAGATTTTCGCACTTCGGTTTTACAAGTCGTCGAGAGTAGACGAGAGAAAGCTGTAAATTTTTTCTCTCAGAACTGCGCGAAAACTTGCATTCCGCCTCAAAACAACGTTATACATCGTTTTTGATCGAAACTAGCGAGATTTACGTACCTTGGTTTTACAAGTCGTCGAAGAGTAGACAAGAGAAAGCTGTAAAGCTTTTCTCTCAGAACTGCGCGAAAACTTATATTCCGGCTCAAAACAACGGAATACTTCGTTTTAGATCGAAACTAGCGAGATTCACGAACATCAATTTTACAAGTCGTCGAAGAGTAGACAAGAGAAAGGTGTAAACTTTTTCTCTCAGAACTGCGCGAAAACTTGGATTCCGGCTCAAAACAACAGGATACATTGTTTTAGCTCGAAACTAGCGAGATTTTCGCACTTCGATTTTGCAAGTCGTCGAGAGTAGACGAGAGAAAGCTGTGAAGTTTTTCTCTCAGAACTGCGCGAAAACTTGTAATCCGGCTCAAAACAACGAGATCCATCGTTTTTGATTGAAACTAGCGAGATTTACGCACTTTGGTTTTACAAGTCGTAGAGAGTAAACGAGAAAAAGCTGTAAAGTTTTTCTCTCAGAACTGCGTGAAAACATATTCCGGCTCAAAACAACGAAATACATCGTTTTAGATCGAAACTGGCGAGATTCGCGAACATCAATTTTACAAGTCGTCGAAGGGTAGACGAGAGAGAGCTGTAAACTTTTTCTCTCAGAACTGCACGAAAACTTGTATTCCGGCTCAAAACAACGGGATACATCGTTTTTGATCGAAACTAACAAGATTTACGCACTTTGGTTTTACAAGTCGTAGAGAGTAAACGAGAGAAAGCTGTAAAGCTTTTCTCTCAAAACTGCGCGAAAACTTGTATTCCGGCTCAAAACAACGGGATACTTCGTTTAAGATCGAAACTAGCGAGATTCACGAACATCAATTTTACAAGTCATCGAAGAGTAGACAAGAGAAAGGTGTAAACTTTTTCTCTCAGAACTGCGCGAAAACTTGTATTCCGGCTAAAAACAACGGGATACATTGTTTTAGCTCGAAACTAGCGAGATTTACGCACTTTGATTTTACATGTAGTCGAAGAGTAGGCGAGAGAGAGCTCTAAACTTTTTCTCTCAGAGCTGCGCGAAAAATTGTATTCCGGCTCAAAACAACGGGATACATCGTTTTACATCGAAACTAGCGAGATTCACGAACATCGATTTTACAAGTCGTCGAAGAGTGGACGAGAGAAAGGAGTAAACGTTCTCTCTCAGAACTGCGCGAAAACTTGTATTCCGGGTCAAAACAACGGGATACATCGTTCTAGATCGAAACAAGCAAAATTCACGAACACCGATTTTACAAGTCTTCGAAGAGTAGACGAGAGAAAGGTGTAAACTTTTTCCCTCAGAACTGCGCGAAAACTTGTATTCCGGCTACAAACAACGAGGTACATCGTTTTAGATCGAAACTAGAGAGATTTACGCTCTTTGATTTTACAAGTCGTCGAAGAATAGACGAGAGACAAGTGTAAACTTTTTCTCTCATAACTGCGCGAAAACTTGTATTCCGGCTAAAAACAACAGGGTACATCGTTTTAGATCGAAACTTGCGAGATTTACGCACTTTGATTTTACAACTCGTCGAAGGGCAGACGAGAGAGAGCCGTAAACTTTTTCTCTCAGATCTGCGCAAAAACTTGTATTCCGGCTCAAAAAAACGGGATACATCGTTTTAGATCGAAACTAGCGAGATTTTCGCACTTCGATTTTACAAGTCGTCGAGAGTAGACGAGAGAAAGCTGTGAAGTTTTTCTCTCAGAACTGCGCGAAAACTTGTAATCCGGCTCAAAACAACGGGATACGTCGTTTTAGATCGGAACTAGCGAGATTCACGAACATCGATTTTACAAGTCGAAGAGAGTAAACGAGAGAAAGCTGTAAAGTTTTTCTCTCAGAACTGCGAAAAAACTTATATTCCGGCTCAAAACAACGGGATACGTCGTTTTAGATCGGAACTAGCGAGATTCATGAACATCGATTTTACAAGTCGTCGTAGAGTAGACGAGAGAGAGCTGCAAACATTTTCTCTCAGAACTGCGCGAAAACTTGTATTCCGGCTCAAAACAACGCGATACATTGTATTAGATCGAAACTAGCGAGATTCAAGAACATCGTTTTACATGTCGTCGAAGAGTAGACGAGAGAGAGCTGTAAACTTTTTCTCTCAGAACGGCGGGAAAACTTGTATTCCGGCTCAAAACAACGGCATAAATTGTTTTAGACAGAAACTAGCGAGATTTACGCGCTTCGATATTACAATTCGTCGAAGAGTAGACGAGAGAAAGGTGTAAACTTTTTCTCTAAGAACTGCGCGAAAACTTGTATTCCGGCTCAAAACAACGGGATTCATTGTTTTAGCTCGAAACTAGCGAGAGTTACGCACTCGGCGAAGAGTAGACGAGAGAGAGACTGTAAACTTTTTCTCTCAGAACTGCGCGCAAAATTGTATTCCGGCTCAAAACAACGGGATACATCGTTTTAGATCGAAACTAGCGAGATTTACGCACTTTGATTTTACAAGTCGTCGAAGAGTAGACGAGAGAGAGCTGTAACCTTTTTCTCTCAAAACTGCGCGAAAACTTGTATTCCGGCTCAAAACAACGAGATACATCGCTTTAGATCGAAACTAGCGAGATTCACGAACATTGATTTTACAAGTCGTCGAAGAGTAGACGAGAGAAAGGTGTAAACTTTTTCTCAGAACTGCGCGAAAACTTGCATTCCGGCTCAAAACAACGGGATACATCGTTTTAGATAAAAACTAGCGAGATTTTCGCACTTCGGTTTTACAAGTCGTCGAGAGTAGACGAGAGAAAGCTGTAAAGGTTTTCTCTCAGAACTGCGCGAAAACTTGTATGCCGCCTCAAAACAACGTTATACATCGTTTTTGATCGAAACTAGCGAGATTTACGTACCTTGGTTTTACAAGTCGTCAAAGAGTAGACAAGAGAAAGCTGTAAAGCTCTTCTCTCAGAACTGCGCGAAAACTTATATTCCGGCTCAAAACAACGGAATACTTCGTTTTAGATCGAAACTAGCGAGATTCACGAACATCAATTTTACAAGTCGTCGAAGAGTAGACAAGAGAAAGGTGTAAACTTTTTCTCTCAGAACTGCGCGAAAACTTGGATTCCGGCTCAAAACAACGGGATCCATCGTTTTTGATTGAAACTAGCGAGATTTACGCACTTTGGTGTTACAAGTCGTAGAGAGTAAACGAGAAAAAGCTGTAAAGTTTTTCTCTCAGAACTGCGTGAAAACATATTCCGGCTCAAAACAACGGAATACATCGTTTTAGATCGAAACTGGCGAGATTCGCGAACATCAATTTTACAAGTCGTCGAAGGGTAGACGAGAGAGAGCTGTAAACTTTTTCTCTCAGAACTGCACGAAAACTTGTATTCCGGCTCAAAACAACGGGATACATCGTTTTTTATCGAAACTAACGAGATTTACGCACTTTGGTTTTACAAGTCGTAGAGAGTAAACGAGAGAAAGCTGTAAAGGATTTCTCTCAAAACTGCGCGAAAACTTGTATTCCGGCTCAAAACAACGGGATACGTCGTTTTAGATCGAAACTAGCGAGATTCACGAACATCGATTTTACAAGTCGTCGAAGAGTAGACGAGAGAGAACTGTATATTTTTCTCTCAAAACTGCGGGAAAACTTGTATTCCAGCTCAAAACAACGGGATACATCGTTTTTGATCGAAACGAACAAGATTTACGCACTTAGATTTTACAAGTCGAAGAGAGTAAACGAGAGAAAGCTGTAAAGTTTTTCTCTCAGAACTGCGCGAAAACTTATATTCCGGCTCAAAACAACGGATACGTCGTTTTAGATTGGAACTAGCGAGATTCACGAACATCGATTTTACAAGTTGTCGAAGAGTAGACGAGAGAAAGGTGTAAACGTTTTCTCTAAGAACTGCATGAAAACTTGTATTCCGGCTGAAAACAACGAGATCAATCGTTTTAGATAGAAACTAGCGAGATTTACGCTCTTAGATATTACAATTCGTCGAAGAGTGGACGAGAGAAAGGTGTAAACTTTTTCTCTATGAACTGCGCGAAAACTTGTATTCCGGCTCAAAACAACGGGATACATCGTTTTAGATCAAAACTAGCGATATTTACGCACTTCGGTTTTACAAGTCGTCGAAGAGTAGAGGTGAGGTGTAAACTTTTCCTCTCATAACTGCGCGAAAATTTGTATTCCGGCGCAAAACAACGGGATACATCGTTTTAGATCGAAGCTACCGAGATTCACGAACATCATTTTTACAAGTTGTCGAAGAGTAGACGAGAGAAAGGTGTAAACGTTTTCTCTAAGAAATGCATGAAAACTTGTATTCCGGCTGAAAACAACGGGATCAATCGTTTTAGATAGAAACTAGCGAGATTTACGCACTTCGATATTACAATTCGTCGAAGAGTAGACGAGAGAATGGTGTAAACCTTTTCTCTAAGAACTGCGCGAAAACTTGTATTCGGGCTCAAAACAACGTTACACATCGTTTTTGATCGAAACTAGCGAGATTTACGCACCTTGGTTTTACAAGTCGTCGAAGAGTAGACGAGAGCTGTAAACTTTTCCTCTCATAACTGCGCGAAAACTTGTATTCCGGCGCAAAACAACGGGATATATCGTTTTAGATCGAAACTAGCGAGATTCACGAACATCGATTTTACAAGTTGTCGAAGAGTAGACGAGAGAAAGGTGTAAACGTTTTCTCTAAGAACTGCATGAAAACTTGTATTCCGGCTGAAAACAACGGGATCAATCGTTTTAGATAGAAACTAGCGAGATTTACGCACTTCGATATTACAATTCGTCGAAGAGTAGACGAGAGAAAGGTGTAAACTTTTTCTCTAAGAACTGCGCGAAAACTTGTATTCCGGCTCAAAACAACGGGATACATCGTTTTAGATCGAAACTAGCGAGATTCACGAACATCGATTTTACAAGTCGTCGAAGAGTAGACGAGAGAAAGGTGTAAACATTTTCTCTCAGAACTGCGCGAAAACTTGTATTCCGGTTCAAAACAACGGGATACATCGTTTTAGATCGAAACTAGTGAGATTTTCCCAATTTGAGTTTACAAGTCGTCGAAGAGTAGACAAGAGAAAGGTGTAAACTTTTTCTTTCAGAACTGCGCGAAAAGTTGTATTCCGGCTCAAAACAATGGGATACATCGTTTTAGATCGAAACTAGCGAGATGTACGCATTTCGATTTTGCAAGTCGTCGAAGAGTAGGCGAGAGAGGGCTGTGAACTTTTTCTCTCAGAACTGTGCGAAAACTTGTAATCCGGCTCCAAACAACGGGATACATCGTTTTAGATCGAAACTAGCGAGATTTACGCACCTTGGTTTTACAAGTCGTAGAGAGTAAACGAGAGAAAGCTGTAAAGCTTTTCTCTCAGAACTGCGCGAAAACTTGTATTCCGGCTCAAAACAACGGGATACATCGTTTTAGATCGAAACTTGCGATATTTACGCACTTCGGTTTTACAAGTCGTCGAAGAGCAGACGAGAGCTGAAAACTCATCCTCTCAGAACTGCGCGAAAAATTGTATTCCGGCTCAAAACAACGGGATACATCGTTTTAGATCGAAACTAGCGAGATTCACGAACATCGATATTACAAGTGGTCGAAGAGTGGACGAGAGAAAGGAGTAAACGTTCTCTCTCAGAACTGCGCGAAAACTTGTATTCCGGGTCAAAACAACGGGATACATCGTTCTAGATCGAAACAAGCAAAATTCACGAGCACCGATTTTACAAGTCTTCGAAGAGTAGACGAGAGAAAGGTGTGAACTTTTTCCCTCAGAACTGCGCGAAAACTTGTATTCCGGCTACAAACAACGAGGTACATCGTTTTAGATCGAAACTAGCGAGATGTACGCACTTTGATTTTACAAGTCGTTGAAGAGTGGACGAGCGAAAGGAGTAAACGTTCTCTCTCAGAACTGCGCGAAAACTTGTATTCCGGGTCAAAACAACGGGATACATCGTTCTAGATCGAAACAAGCAAAATTCACGAACACCGATTTTACAAGTCGTCGAAGAGTAGACGAGAGAAAGGTGTAAACGTTTTATCTCATAACTGAGCGAAAACTTGTATTCCGGCTCAAAACAACGGGTTACATCGTTTTAGATCGAAACTAGAGAGATTTACGCACTTTGATTTTACAAGTCGTCGAAGAATAGACGAGAGACAAGTGTATACTTTTTCTCTCATAACTGCGCGAAAACTTGTATTCCGGCTAAAAACAACAGGGTACATCGTTTTAGATCGAAACTTGCGAGATTTACGCACTTTGATTTTACAACTCGTCGAAGGGCAGACGAGAGAGAGCCGTAAACTTTTTCTCTCAGATCTGCGCGAAAACTTGTATTCCGGCTCAAAACAACGGGATCCATCCTTTTTGATCGAAACTAGCGAGATTTACGCACCTTGGTTTTACAAGTCGTAGAGAGTAAACGAGAGAAAGCTGTAAAGTTTTTCTCTCAGAACTGCGTGAAAACATATTCCGGCTTAAAACAACGGAATACATCGTTTTAGATCGAAACTTGCGAGATTCGCGAACATCAATTTTAGAAGTCGTCGAAGAGTAGACGAGAGAGAGCTGTAAACTTTTTCTCTCAGAACTGCACGAAAACTTGTATTCCGGCTCAAAACAACGGGATACATCGTTTTTGATCGAAACTAACGAGATTTACTCACTTAGATTTTACAAGTCGAAGAGAGTAAACGAGAGAAAGCTGTAAAGTTTTTCTCTCAGAACTGCGAGAAAACTTATATTCCGGCTCAAAACAACGGGATACGTCGTTTTATATCGGAACTAGCGAAATTCACGAACATCGATTTCACAAGTCGTCGTAGAGTAGACGAGAGAGAGCTGCAAACATGTTCTCTCAGAACTGCGCGAAAACTTGTATTCCGGCTCAAAACAACGCGATACATTGCATTAGATCGAAACTATCGAGATTCAAGAACATCGTTTTACATGTCGTCGAAGAGTAGACGAGAGAGAGCCGTAAACTTTTTCTCTCAGAACTGCGCGAAAACTTGTTTTCCGGGTCAAAACAACGGGATACATCGTTTTAGATCGAAACTAGCAAAATTCACGAACACCGATTTTACAAGTCTTCGAAGAGTAGACGAGAGAAAGGTGTAAACTTTTTCCCTCAGAACTGCGCGAAAACTTGTATTCCGGCTAAAACCAATGAGGTACATCGTTTTAGATCGAAACTAGCGAGATTTACGCACTTTGATTTTACAAGTCGTCGAAGAGTAGACGAGAGAAAGGTGTAAACTTTTTCTCAGAACTGCGCGAAAACTTGCATTCCGGCTCGAAACAAAGGGATACATCGTTTTAGATAAAAACTAGCGAGATTTTCGCACTTCGGTTTTACAAGTCGTCGAGAGTAGACGAGAGAAAGCTGTAAAGTTTTTCTCTCAGAACTGCGCGCAAACATGTATTCCGCCTCAAAACAACGTTATACAACGTTTTTGATCGAAACTAGCGAGATTTACGCACCTTGGTTTTACAAGTCGTAGAGAGTAAACGAGAGAAAGCTGTAAAGCTTTTCTCTCAGAACTGCGCGAAAACTTGTATTCCGGCTCAAAACAACGGGATACATTGTTTTAGATCGAAACTAGCGATATTTACGCACTTCGGTTTTACAAGTCGTCGAAGAGCAGACGAGAGCTGAAAACTCATCCTCTCAGAACTGCGCGAAAACTTGTAGTCGGCTCAAAACAACGGGATACATCGTTTTAGATCGAAACTAGCGAGATTCACGAACATCAATTTTACAAGTCGTCGAAGAGTGGACGAGAGAAAGGAGTAAACGTTCTCTCTCAGAACTGCGCGAAAACTGGTATTCCGGGTCAAAACAACGGGATACATGGGTCTATATCGAAACAAGCAAAATTCACGAACACCGATTTTACAAGTCATCGAAGAGTAGACGAGAGAAAGGTGTAAACTTTTTCCCTCAGAACTGCGCGAAAACTTGTATTCCTGCTACAAACAACGAGGTACATCGTTTTAGATCGAAACTAGCGACATTTACGCACTTTGATTTTACAAGTCGTCGAAGAGTAGACGAGAGCTGTAAACTTTTCTCTCAGAACTGCGCGAAAACTTGTATTCCGGCTCAAAACAACGGAATACATCGTTTTAGATCGAAACCAGAGAGGTTCACGAACATTGATTTTACAAGTCGTCGAAGAGTAGACGAGAGAAAGGTGTAAATGTTTTATCTCATAACTGCGCGAAAACTTGTATTCCGGCTCAAAACAACGGGTTACATCGTTTTAGATCAAAACTAGAGAGATTTACGCACTTTGATTTTACAAGTCGTCGAAGAATAGACGAGAGACAAGTGTAAACTTTTTCTCTCATAACTGCGCGAAAACTTGTATTCCGGCTAAAAACAACAGGGTACATCGTTTTTAGATCGAAACTTGCGAGATTTACGCACTTTGATTTTACAACTCGTCGAAGGGCAGACGAGAGACAGCCGTAAACTTTTTCTCTCAGGTCTCCGAAAAACTTGTATTCCGGCTCAAAAAAACGGGGTACATCGTTTTAGATCGAAACTAGCGAGATTTTCGCACTTCGATTTTACATGTCGTCGAGAGTAGACGAGAGAAAGCTGTGAAGTTTTTCTCTCAGAACTGCGCGAAAACTTGTAATCCGGCTCAAAACAACGGGATCCATCGTTTTAGATCGAAACTAGCGAGATTTACGCACTTTGATTTTACAAGTCGTCGAAGAGTAGACGAGAGAAAGGTGTAAACATTTTCTCAGAACTGCGCGAAAATTTGCATTCCGGCTCAAAACAACGGCATACATCGTTTTAGATAAAAACTAGCGAGATTTTCGCACTTTGGTTTTACAAGTCGTCGAAGAGCAGACGAGAGCTGAAAACTTTTCCTCTCAGAACTGCGCGAAAACTTGTATTCCGCCTCAAAACAACGTTATACAACGTTTTTGATTGAAACTAGCGAGATTTACGCACCTTGGTTTTACAAGTCGTAGAGAGTAAACGAGAGAAAGCTGTAAAGCTTTTCTCCCAGAACTGCGCGAAAACTTGTATTCCGGCTCAAAACAACGGGATACATCGTTTTAGATCGAAACTAGCGATATTTACGCACTTTGGTTTTACAAGTCGTCGAAGAGCAGACGAGAGCTGAAAACTTTTCCTCTCAGAACTGCGCGAAAAATTGTATTCCGGCTCAAAACAACGGGATACATCGTTTTAGATCGAAACTAGCGAGATTCACGAACATCGATTATACAAGTCGTCGAAGAGTGGACGAGAGAAAGGAGTAAACGTTCTCTCTCAGAACTGCGCGAAAACTTGTATTCCGGCTCAAAACAACGGGATACATCGTTTTAGATCGAAAATAGCAAAATTCACGAGCATCGATTTTACAAGTCGTCGAAGAGTAGACGAGAGACAGGTGTAAACTTTATCTCTCAGAACAGCGCGAAAACTTGTATTTCGGCTCGAAACAACGGGATACTTCGTTTTAGATCGAAACTAGCAAATTTCACCAGCATCGAGTTTACAAGTCGTCGAAGTGTAGACGAGAGAAAGCTGCAAACTTTTTTTTCTCAGAACTGCGCGAAAACTTATATTCCGGCTCAAAACAACGTAATACTTCGTTTTAGATCGAAACTAGCGAGATTCACGAACATCAATTTTACAAGTCGTCGAAGAGTAGACAAAAGAAAGGTGTAAACGTTTTCTCTCAGAACTGCGCGAAAACTTGTATTCGGCTCAAAACAACGGGATACATCGTTTTAGATCGAAACTAGCGATATTTACGCACTTCGGTTTTACAAGTCGTCGAAGAGTAGACGAGAGCTGTAAACTTTTCCTCTCATAACTGCGCGAAAACTTGTATTCCGGCGCAAAACAACGGGATATATCGTTTTAGATCGAAACTAGCGAGATTCACGAACATCGATTTTACAAGTTGTCGAAGAGTAGACGAGAGAAAGGTGTAAACGTTTTCTCTAAGAACTGCATGAAAACTTGAATTCCGGCTGAAAACAACGGGATCAATCGTTTTAGATAGAAACTAGCGAGATTTACGCACTTCGATATTACAATTCGTCGAAGAGTAGACGAGAGAGAGAGCTGTAAACTTTTTCTCTCAGAACTGCGCGCAAAATTGTATTCCGGCTCAAAACAACGGGATACATCGTTTTAGATCGAAACTAGCGAGATTTACGCACTTTGATTTTACAAGTCGTCGAAGAGTAGACGAGAGAGAGCTGTAACCTTTTTCTCTCAAAACTGCGCGAAAACTTGTATTCCGGCTCAAAACAACGGGATACATCGCTTTAGATCGAAACTAGCGAGATTCACGAACATCGATTTTACAAGTCGTCGAAGAGTAGACGAGAGAAAGGTGTAAACTTTTTCTCAGAACTGCGCGAAAACTTGCATTCCGGCTCAAAACAACGGGATACATCGTTTTAGATAAAAACTAGCGAGATTTTCGCACTTCGGTTTTACAAGTCGTCGAGAGTAGACGAGAGAAAGCTGTAAAGGTTTTCTCTCAGAACTGCGCGAAAACTTGTATGCCGCCTCAAAACAACGTTATACATCGTTTTTGATCGAAACTAGCGAGATTTACGTACCTTGGTTTTACAAGTCGTCAAAGAGTAGACAAGAGAAAGCTGTAAAGCTTTTCTCTCAGAACTGCGCGAAAACTTATATTCCGGCTCAAAACAACGGAATACTTCGTTTTAGATCGAAACTAGCGAGATTCACGAACATCAATTTTACAAGTCGTCGAAGAGTAGACAAGAGAAAGGTGTAAACTTTTTCTCTCAGAACTGCGCGAAAACTTGGATTCCGGCTCAGAACAACGGGATACATTGTTTTAGCTCGAAACTAGCGAGATTTTCGCACTTCGATTTTGCAAGTCGTCGAGAGTAGACGAGAGAAAGCTGTGAAGTTTTTCTCTCAGAACTGCGCGAAAACTTGTAATCCGGCTCAAAACAACGGGATACGTCGTTTTAGATCGAAACTAGCGAGATTCACGAACATCGATTTTACAAGTCGTCGAAGAGTAGACGAGAGAGAACTGTATATTTTTCTCTCAAAACTGCGGGAAAACTTGTATTCCAGCTCAAAACAACGGGATACATCGTTTTTGATCGAAACGAACAAGATTTACGCACTTAGATTTTACAAGTCGAAGAGAGTAAACGAGAGAAAGCTGTAAAGTTTTTCTCTCAGAACTGCGCGAAAACTTATATTCCGGCTCAAAACAACGGATACGTCGTTTTAGATTGGAACTAGCGAGATTCACGAACATCGATTTTACAAGTTGTCGAAGAGTAGACGAGAGAAAGGTGTAAACGTTTTCTCTAAGAACTGCATGAAAACTTGTATTCCGGCTGAAAACAACGGGATCAATCGTTTTAGATAGAAACTAGCGAGATTTACGCTCTTAGATATTACAATTCGTCGAAGAGTAGACGAGAGAAAGGTGTAAACTTTTTCTCTATGAACTGCGCGAAAACTTGTATTCCGGCTCAAAACAACGGGATACATCGTTTTAGATCGAAACTAGCGATATTTACGCACTTCGGTTTTACAAGTCGTCGAAGAGTAGACGAGAGAGAACTGTAAATTTTTCTCTCAAAACTGCGGGAAAACTTGTATTCCAGCTCAAAACAACAGGATACATCGTTTTTGATCGAAACGAACAAGATTTACGCACTTAGATTTTACAAGTCGAAGAGAGTAAACGAGAGAAAGCTGTAAAGTTTTTCTCTCAGAACTGCGCGAAAACGTATATTCCGGCTCAAAACAACGGATACGTCGTTTTAGATCGGAACTAGCGAGATTCACGAACATCGATTTTACAAGTTGTCGAAGAGTAGACGAGAGAAAGGTGTAAACGTTTTCTCTAAGAACTGCATGAAAACTTGTATTCCGGCTGAAAACAACGAGATCAATCGTTTTAGATAGAAACTAGCGAGATTTACGCTCTTAGATATTACAATTCGTCGAAGAGTGGACGAGAGAAAGGTGTAAACTTTTTCTCTATGAACTGCGCGAAAACTTGTATTCCGGCTCAAAACAACGGGATACATCGTTTTAGATCAAAACTAGCGATATTTACGCACTTCGGTTTTACAAGTCTTCGAAGAGTAGAGGAGAGGTGTAAACTTTTCCTCTCATAACTGCGCGAAAATTTGTATTCCGGCGCAAAACAACGGGATACATCGTTTTAGATCGAAGCTACCGAGATTCACGAACATCATTTTTACAAGTTGTCGAAGAGTAGACGAGAGAAAGGTGTAAACGTTTTCTCTAAGAACTGCATGAAAACTTGTATTCCGGCTGAAAACAACGGGATCAATCGTTTTAGATAGAAACTAGCGAGATTTACGCACTTCGATATTACAATTCGTCGAAGAGTAGACGAGAGAATGGTGTAAACCTTTTCTCTAAGAACTGCGCGAAAACTTGTATTCGGGCTCAAAACAACGTTACACATCGTTTTTGATCGAAACTAGCGAGATTTACGCACCTTGGTTTTACAAGTCGTCGAAGAGTAGACGAGAGCTGTAAACTTTTCCTCTCATAACTGCGCGAAAACTTGTATTCCGGCGCAAAACAACGGGATATATCGTTTTAGATCGAAACTAGCGAGATTCACGAACATCGATTTTACAAGTTGTCGAAGAGTAGACGAGAGAAAGGTGTAAACGTTTTCTCTAAGAACTGCATGAAAACTTGTATTCCGGCTGAAAACAACGGGATCAATCGTTTTAGATAGAAACTAGCGAGATTTACGCACTTCGATATTACAATTCGTCGAAGAGTAGACGAGAGAAAGGTGTAAACTTTTTCTCTAAGAACTGCGCGAAAACTTGTATTCCGGCTCAAAACAACGGGATACATCGTTTTAGATCGAAACTAGCGAGATTCACGAACATCGATTTTACAAGTCGTCGAAGAGTAGACGAGAGAAAGGTGTAAACATTTTCTCTCAGAACTGCGCGAAAACTTGTATTCCGGTTCAAAACAACGGGATACATCGTTTTAGATCGAAACTAGTGAGATTTTCCCAATTTGAGTTTACAAGTCGTCGAAGAGTAGACAAGAGAAAGGTGTAAACTTTTTCTCTCAGAACTGCGCGAAAAGTTGTATTCCGGCTCAAAACAATGGGATACATCGTTTTAGATCGAAACTAGCGAGATGTACGCATTTCGATTTTGCAAGTCGTCGAAGAGTAGGCGAGAGAGGGCTGTGAACTTTTTCTCTCAGAACTGTGCGAAAACTTGTAATCCGGCTCCAAACAACGGGATACATCGTTTTAGATCGAAACTAGCGAGATTTACGCACCTTGGTTTTACAAGTCGTAGAGAGTAAACGAGAGAAAGCTGTAAAGCTTTTCTCTCAGAACTGCGCGAAAACTTGTATTCCGGCTCAAAACAACGGGATACATCGTTTTAGATCGAAACTTGCGATATTTACGCACTTCGGTTTTACAAGTCGTCGAAGAGCAGACGAGAGCTGAAAACTCATCCTCTCAGAACTGCGCGAAAAATTGTATTCCGGCTCAAAACAACGGGATACATCGTTTTAGATCGAAACTAGCGAGATTCACGAACATCGATATTACATGTCGTCGAAGAGTGGACGAGAGAAAGGAGTAAACGTTCTCTCTCAGAACTGCGCGAAAACTTGTATTCCGGGTCAAAACAACGGGATACATCGTTCTAGATCGAAACAAGCAAAATTCACGAGCACCGATTTTACAAGTCTTCGAAGAGTAGACGAGAGAAAGGTGTGAACTTTTTCCCTCAGAACTGCGCGAAAACTTGTATTCCGGCTACAAACAACGAGGTACATCGTTTTAGATCGAAACTAGCGAGATGTACGCACTTTGATTTTACAAGTCGTTGAAGAGTGGACGAGCGAAAGGAGTAAACGTTCTCTCTCAGAACTGCGCGAAAACTTGTATTCCGGGTCAAAACAACGGGATACATCGTTCTAGATCGAAACAAGCAAAATTCACGAACACCGATTTTACAAGTCGTCGAAGAGTAGACGAGAGAAAGGTGTAAACGTTTTATCTCATAACTGAGCGAAAACTTGTATTCCGGCTCAAAACAACGGGTTACATCGTTTTAGATCGAAACTAGAGAGATTTACGCACTTTGATTTTACAAGTCGTCGAAGAATAGACGAGAGACAAGTGTAAACTTTTTCTCTCATAACTGCGCGAAAACTTGTATTCCGGCTAAAAACAACAGGGTACATCGTTTTAGATCGAAACTTGCGAGATTTACGCACTTTGATTTTACAACTCGTCGAAGGGCAGACGAGAGAGAGCCGTAAACTTTTTCTCTCAGATCTGCGCGAAAACTTGTATTCCGGCTCAAAACAACGGGATCCATCCTTTTTGATCGAAACTAGCGAGATTTACGCACCTTGGTTTTACAAGTCGTAGAGAGTAAACGAGAGAAAGCTGTAAAGCTTTTCTCTCAGAACTGCGTGAAAACATATTCCGGCTTAAAACAACGGAATACATCGTTTTAGATGGAAACTTGCGAGATTCGCGAACATCAATTTTAGAAGTCGTCGAAGAGTAGACGAGAGAGAGCTGTAAACTTTTTCTCTCAGAACTGCACGAAAACTTGTATTCCGGCTCAAAACAACGGGATACATCGTTTTTGATCGAAACTAGCGAGATTTACGCACCTTGGTTTTACAAGTCGTAGAGAGTAAACGAGAAAAGCTGTAAAGTTTTTCTCTCAGAACTGCGTGAAAACATATTCCGGCTTAAAACAACGGAATACATCGTTTTAGATCGAAACTTGCGAGATTCGCGAACATCAATTTTAGAAGTCGTCGAAGAGTAGACGAGAGAGAGCTGTAAACTTTTTCTCTCAGAACTGCACGAAAACTTGTATTCCGGCTCAAAACAACGGGATACATCGTTTTTGATCGAAACTAACGAGATTTACTCACTTAGATTTTACAAGTCGAAGAGAGTAAACGAGAGAAAGCTGTAAAGTTTTTCTCTCAGAACTGCGAGAAAACTTATATTCCGGCTCAAAACAACGGGATACGTCGTTTTAGATCGGAACTAGCGAAATTCACGAACATCGATTTCACAAGTCGTCGTAGAGTACACGAGAGAGAGCTGCAAACATGTTCTCTCAGAACTGCGCGAAAACTTGTATTCCGGCTCAAAACAACGCGATACATTGCATTAGATCGAAACTATCGAGATTCAAGAACATCGTTTTACATGTCGTCGAAGAGTAGACGAGAGAGAGCCGTAAACTTTTTCTCTCAGAACTGCGCGAAAACTTGTTTTCCGGGTCAAAACAACGGGATACATCGTTTTAGATCGAAACTAGCAAAATTCACGAACACCGATTTTACAAGTCTTCGAAGAGTAGACGAGAGAAAGGTGTAAACTTTTTCCCTCAGAACTGCGCGAAAACTTGTATTCCGGCTAAAACCAATGAGGTACATCGTTTTAGATCGAAACTAGCGAGATTTACGCACTTTGATTTTACAAGTCGTCGAAGAGTAGACGAGAGAAAGGTGTAAACTTTTTCTCAGAACTGCGCGAAAACTTGCATTCCGGCTCGAAACAACGGGATACATCGTTTTAGATAAAAACTAGCGAGATTTTCGCACTTCGGTTTTACAAGTCGTCGAGAGTAGACGAGAGAAAGCTGTAAAGTTTTTCTCTCAGAACTGCGCGCAAACATGTATTCCGCCTCAAAACAACGTTATACAACGTTTTTGATCGAAACTAGCGAGATTTACGCACCTTGGTTTTACAAGTCGTAGAGAGTAAACGAGAGAAAGCTGTAAAGCTTTTCTCTCAGAACTGCGCGAAAACTTGTATTCCGGCTCAAAACAACGGGATACATTGTTTTAGATCGAAACTAGCGATATTTACGCACTTCGGTTTTACAAGTCGTCGAAGAGCAGACGAGAGCTGAAAACTCATCCTCTCAGAACTGCGCGAAAACTTGTAGTCGGCTCAAAACAACGGGATACATCGTTTTAGATCGAAACTAGCGAGATTCACGAACATCAATTTTACAAGTCGTCGAAGAGTGGACGAGAGAAAGGAGTAAACGTTCTCTCTCAGAACTGCGCGAAAACTGGTATTACGGGTCAAAACAACGGGATACATCGGTCTATATCGAAACAAGCAAAATTCACGAACACCGATTTTACAAGTCATCGAAGAGTAGACGAGAGAAAGGTGTAAACTTTTTCCCTCAGAACTGCGCGAAAACTTGTATTCCTGCTACAAACAACGAGGTACATCGTTTTAGATCGAAACTAGCGACATTTACGCACTTTGATTTTACAAGTCGTCGAAGAGTAGACGAGAGCTGTAAACTTTTCTCTCAGAACTGCGCGAAAACTTGTATTCCGGCTCAAAACAACGGAATACATCGTTTTAGATCGAAACCAGAGAGGTTCACGAACATTGATTTTACAAGTCGTCGAAGAGTAGACGAGAGAAAGGTGTAAACGTTTTATCTCATAACTGCGCGAAAACTTGTATTCCGGCTCAAAACAACGGGTTACATCGTTTTAGATCAAAACTAGAGAGATTTACGCACTTTGATTTTACAAGTCGTCGAAGAATAGACGAGAGACAAGTGTAAACTTTTTCTCTCATAACTGCGCGAAAACTTGTATTCCGGCTAAAAACAACAGGGTACATCGTTTTAGATCGAAACTTGCGAGATTTACGCACTTTGATTTTACAACTCGTCGAAGGGCAGACGAGAGACAGCCGTAAACTTTTTCTCTCAGGTCTCCGAAAAACTTGTATTCCGGCTCAAAAAAACGGGGTACATCGTTTTAGATCGAAACTAGCGAGATTTTCGCACTTCGATTTTACATGTCGTCGAGAGTAGACGAGAGAAAGCTGTGAAGTTTTTCTCTCAGAACTGCGCGAAAACTTGTAATCCGGCTCAAAACAACGGGATCCATCGTTTTAGATCGAAACTAGCGAGATTTACGCACTTTGATTTTACAAGTCGTCGAAGAGTAGACGAGAGAAAGGTGTAAACACTTTCTCAGAACTGCGCGAAAATTTGCATTCCGGCTCAAAACAACGGCATACATCGTTTTAGATAAAAACTAGCGAGATTTTCGCACTTTGGTTTTACAAGTCGTCGAAGAGCAGACGAGAGCTGAAAACTTTTCCTCTCAGAACTGCGCGAAAACTTGTATTCCGCCTCAAAACAACGTTATACAACGTTTTTGATTGAAACTAGCGAGATTTACGCACCTTGGTTTTACAAGTCGTAGAGAGTAAACGAGAGAAAGCTGTAAAGCTTTTCTCCCAGAACTGCGCGAAAACTTGTATTCCGGCTCAAAACAACGGGATACATCGTTTTAGATCGAAACTAGCGATATTTACGCACTTTGGTTTTACAAGCCGTCGAAGAGCAGACGAGAGCTGAAAACTTTTCCTCTCAGAACTGCGCGAAAAATTGTATTCCGGCTCAAAACAACGGGATACATCGTTTTAGATCGAAACTAGCGAGATTCACGAACATCGATTATACAAGTCGTCGAAGAGTGGACGAGAGAAAGGAGTAAACGTTCTCTCTCAGAACTGCGCGAAAACTTGTATTCCGGCTCAAAACAACGGGATACATCGTTTTAGATCGAAAATAGCAAAATTCACGAGCATCGATTTTACAAGTCGTCGAAGAGTAGACGAGAGAAAGGTGTAAACTTTATCTCTCAGAACAGCGCGAAAACTTGTATTTCGGCTCGAAACAACGGGATACTTCGTTTTAGATCGAAACTTGCAAATTTCACCAGCATCGAGTTTACAAGTCGTCGAAGTGTAGACGAGAGAAAGCTGCAAACTTTTTTTTCTCAGAACTGCGCGAAAACTTATATTCCGGCTCAAAACAACGTAATACTTCGTTTTAGATCGAAACTAGCGAGATTCACGAACATCAATTTTACAAGTCGTCGAAGAGTAGACAAAAGAAAGGTGTAAACGTTTTCTCTCAGAACTGCGCGAAAACTTGTATTCGGCTCAAAACAACGGGATACATCGTTTTAGATCGAAACTAGCGATATTTACGCACTTCGGTTTTACAAGTCGTCGAAGAGTAGACGAGAGCTGTAAACTTTTCCTCTCATAACTGCGCGAAAACTTGTATTCCGGCGCAAAACAACGGGATATATCGTTTTAGATCGAAACTAGCGAGATTCACGAACATCGATTTTACAAGTTGTCGAAGAGTAGACGAGAGAAAGCTGTAAAGGTTTTCTCTCAGAACTGCGCGAAAACTTGTATGCCGCCTCAAAACAACGTTATACATCGTTTTTGATCGAAACTAGCGAGATTTACGTACCTTGGTTTTACAAGTCGTCAAAGAGTAGACAAGAGAAAGCTGTAAAGCTTTTCTCTCAGAACTGCGCGAAAACTTATATTCCGGCTCAAAACAACGGAATACTTCGTTTTAGATCGAAACTAGCGAGATTCACGAACATCAATTTTACAAGTCGTCGAAGAGTAGACAAGAGAAAGGTGTAAACTTTTTCTCTCAGAACTGCGCGAAAACTTGGATTCCGGCTCAGAACAACGGGATACATTGTTTTAGCTCGAAACTAGCGAGATTTTCGCACTTCGATTTTGCAAGTCGTCGAGAGTAGACGAGAGAAAGCTGTGAAGTTTTTCTCTCAGAACTGCGCGAAAACTTGTAATCCGGCTCAAAACAACGGGATACGTCGTTTTAGATCGAAACTAGCGAGATTCACGAACATCGATTTTACAAGTCGTCGAAGAGTAGACGAGAGAGAACTGTATATTTTTCTCTCAAAACTGCGGGAAAACTTGTATTCCAGCTCAAAACAACGGGATACATCGTTTTTGATCGAAACGAACAAGATTTACGCACTTAGATTTTACAAGTCGAAGAGAGTAAACGAGAGAAAGCTGTAAAGTTTTTCTCTCAGAACTGCGCGAAAACTTATATTCCGGCTCAAAACAACGGATACGTCGTTTTAGATTGGAACTAGCGAGATTCACGAACATCGATTTTACAAGTTGTCGAAGAGTAGACGAGAGAAAGGTGTAAACGTTTTCTCTAAGAACTGCATGAAAACTTGTATTCCGGCTGAAAACAACGGGATCAATCGTTTTAGATAGAAACTAGCGAGATTTACGCTCTTAGATATTACAATTCGTCGAAGAGTAGACGAGAGAAAGGTGTAAACTTTTTCTCTATGAACTGCGCGAAAACTTGTATTCCGGCTCAAAACAACGGGATACATCGTTTTAGATCGAAACTAGCGATATTTACGCACTTCGGTTTTACAAGTCGTCGAAGAGTAGACGAGAGAGAACTGTAAATTTTTCTCTCAAAACTGCGGGAAAACTTGTATTCCAGCTCAAAACAACAGGATACATCGTTTTTGATCGAAACGAACAAGATTTACGCACTTAGATTTTACAAGTCGAAGAGAGTAAACGAGAGAAAGCTGTAAAGTTTTTCTCTCAGAACTGCGCGAAAACGTATATTCCGGCTCAAAACAACGGATACGTCGTTTTAGATCGGAACTAGCGAGATTCACGAACATCGATTTTACAAGTTGTCGAAGAGTAGACGAGAGAAAGGTGTAAACGTTTTCTCTAAGAACTGCATGAAAACTTGTATTCCGGCTGAAAACAACGAGATCAATCGTTTTAGATAGAAACTAGCGAGATTTACGCTCTTAGATATTACAATTCGTCGAAGAGTGGACGAGAGAAAGGTGTAAACTTTTTCTCTATGAACTGCGCGAAAACTTGTATTCCGGCTCAAAACAACGGGATACATCGTTTTAGATCAAAACTAGCGATATTTACGCACTTCGGTTTTACAAGTCTTCGAAGAGTAGAGGAGAGGTGTAAACTTTTCCTCTCATAACTGCGCGAAAATTTGTATTCCGGCGCAAAACAACGGGATACATCGTTTTAGATCGAAGCTACCGAGATTCACGAACATCATTTTTACAAGTTGTCGAAGAGTAGACGAGAGAAAGGTGTAAACGTTTTCTCTAAGAACTGCATGAAAACTTGTATTCCGGCTGAAAACAACGGGATCAATCGTTTTAGATAGAAACTAGCGAGATTTACGCACTTCGATATTACAATTCGTCGAAGAGTAGACGAGAGAATGGTGTAAACCTTTTCTCTAAGAACTGCGCGAAAACTTGTATTCGGGCTCAAAACAACGTTACACATCGTTTTTGATCGAAACTAGCGAGATTTACGCACCTTGGTTTTACAAGTCGTCGAAGAGTAGACGAGAGCTGTAAACTTTTCCTCTCATAACTGCGCGAAAACTTGTATTCCGGCGCAAAACAACGGGATATATCGTTTTAGATCGAAACTAGCGAGATTCACGAACATCGATTTTACAAGTTGTCGAAGAGTAGACGAGAGAAAGGTGTAAACGTTTTCTCTAAGAACTGCATGAAAACTTGTATTCCGGCTGAAAACAACGGGATCAATCGTTTTAGATAGAAACTAGCGAGATTTACGCACTTCGATATTACAATTCGTCGAAGAGTAGACGAGAGAAAGGTGTAAACTTTTTCTCTAAGAACTGCGCGAAAACTTGTATTCCGGCTCAAAACAACGGGATACATCGTTTTAGATCGAAACTAGCGAGATTCACGAACATCGATTTTACAAGTCGTCGAAGAGTAGACGAGAGAAAGGTGTAAACATTTTCTCTCAGAACTGCGCGAAAACTTGTATTCCGGTTCAAAACAACGGGATACATCGTTTTAGATCGAAACTAGTGAGATTTTCCCAATTTGAGTTTACAAGTCGTCGAAGAGTAGACAAGAGAAAGGTGTAAACTTTTTCTCTCAGAACTGCGCGAAAAGTTGTATTCCGGCTCAAAACAATGGGATACATCGTTTTAGATCGAAACTAGCGAGATGTACGCATTTCGATTTTGCAAGTCGTCGAAGAGTAGGCGAGAGAGGGCTGTGAACTTTTTCTCTCAGAACTGTGCGAAAACTTGTAATCCGGCTCCAAACAACGGGATACATCGTTTTAGATCGAAACTAGCGAGATTTACGCACCTTGGTTTTACAAGTCGTAGAGAGTAAACGAGAGAAAGCTGTAAAGCTTTTCTCTCAGAACTGCGCGAAAACTTGTATTCCGGCTCAAAACAACGGGATACATCGTTTTAGATCGAAACTTGCGATATTTACGCACTTCGGTTTTACAAGTCGTCGAAGAGCAGACGAGAGCTGAAAACTCATCCTCTCAGAACTGCGCGAAAAATTGTATTCCGGCTCAAAACAACGGGATACATCGTTTTAGATCGAAACTAGCGAGATTCACGAACATCGATATTACATGTCGTCGAAGAGTGGACGAGAGAAAGGAGTAAACGTTCTCTCTCAGAACTGCGCGAAAACTTGTATTCCGGGTCAAAACAACGGGATACATCGTTCTAGATCGAAACAAGCAAAATTCACGAGCACCGATTTTACAAGTCTTCGAAGAGTAGACGAGAGAAAGGTGTGAACTTTTTCCCTCAGAACTGCGCGAAAACTTGTATTCCGGCTACAAACAACGAGGTACATCGTTTTAGATCGAAACTAGCGAGATGTACGCACTTTGATTTTACAAGTCGTTGAAGAGTGGACGAGCGAAAGGAGTAAACGTTCTCTCTCAGAACTGCGCGAAAACTTGTATTCCGGGTCAAAACAACGGGATACATCGTTCTAGATCGAAACAAGCAAAATTCACGAACACCGATTTTACAAGTCGTCGAAGAGTAGACGAGAGAAAGGTGTAAACGTTTTATCTCATAACTGAGCGAAAACTTGTATTCCGGCTCAAAACAACGGGTTACATCGTTTTAGATCGAAACTAGAGAGATTTACGCACTTTGATTTTACAAGTCGTCGAAGAATAGACGAGAGACAAGTGTAAACTTTTTCTCTCATAACTGCGCGAAAACTTGTATTCCGGCTAAAAACAACAGGGTACATCGTTTTAGATCGAAACTTGCGAGATTTACGCACTTTGATTTTACAACTCGTCGAAGGGCAGACGAGAGAGAGCCGTAAACTTTTTCTCTCAGATCTGCGCGAAAACTTGTATTCCGGCTCAAAACAACGGGATCCATCCTTTTTGATCGAAACTAGCGAGATTTACGCACCTTGGTTTTACAAGTCGTAGAGAGTAAACGAGAGAAAGCTGTAAAGCTTTTCTCTCAGAACTGCGTGAAAACATATTCCGGCTCAAAACAACGGAATACATCGTTTTAGATGGAAACTTGCGAGATTCGCGAACATCAATTTTAGAAGTCGTCGAAGAGTAGACGAGAGAGAGCTGTAAACTTTTTCTCTCAGAACTGCACGAAAACTTGTATTCCGGCTCAAAACAACGGGATACATCGTTTTTGATCGAAACTAGCGAGATTTACGCACCTTGGTTTTACAAGTCGTAGAGAGTAAACGAGAAAAGCTGTAAAGTTTTTCTCTCAGAACTGCGTGAAAACATATTCCGGCTTAAAACAACGGAATACATCGTTTTAGATCGAAACTTGCGAGATTCGCGAACATCAATTTTAGAAGTCGTCGAAGAGTAGACGAGAGAGAGCTGTAAACTTTTTCTCTCAGAACTGCACGAAAACTTGTATTCCGGCTCAAAACAACGGGATACATCGTTTTTGATCGAAACTAACGAGATTTACTCACTTAGATTTTACAAGTCGAAGAGAGTAAACGAGAGAAAGCTGTAAAGTTTTTCTCTCAGAACTGCGAGAAAACTTATATTCCGGCTCAAAACAACGGGATACGTCGTTTTAGATCGGAACTAGCGAAATTCACGAACATCGATTTCACAAGTCGTCGTAGAGTACACGAGAGAGAGCTGCAAACATGTTCTCTCAGAACTGCGCGAAAACTTGTATTCCGGCTCAAAACAACGCGATACATTGCATTAGATCGAAACTATCGAGATTCAAGAACATCGTTTTACATGTCGTCGAAGAGTAGACGAGAGAGAGCCGTAAACTTTTTCTCTCAGAACTGCGCGAAAACTTGTTTTCCGGGTCAAAACAACGGGATACATCGTTTTAGATCGAAACTAGCAAAATTCACGAACACCGATTTTACAAGTCTTCGAAGAGTAGACGAGAGAAAGGTGTAAACTTTTTCCCTCAGAACTGCGCGAAAACTTGTATTCCGGCTAAAACCAATGAGGTACATCGTTTTAGATCGAAACTAGCGAGATTTACGCACTTTGATTTTACAAGTCGTCGAAGAGTAGACGAGAGAAAGGTGTAAACTTTTTCTCAGAACTGCGCGAAAACTTGCATTCCGGCTCGAAACAACGGGATACATCGTTTTAGATAAAAACTAGCGAGATTTTCGCACTTCGGTTTTACAAGTCGTCGAGAGTAGACGAGAGAAAGCTGTAAAGTTTTTCTCTCAGAACTGCGCGCAAACATGTATTCCGCCTCAAAACAACGTTATACAACGTTTTTGATCGAAACTAGCGAGATTTACGCACCTTGGTTTTACAAGTCGTAGAGAGTAAACGAGAGAAAGCTGTAAAGCTTTTCTCTCAGAACTGCGCGAAAACTTGTATTCCGGCTCAAAACAACGGGATACATTGTTTTAGATCGAAACTAGCGATATTTACGCACTTCGGTTTTACAAGTCGTCGAAGAGCAGACGAGAGCTGAAAACTCATCCTCTCAGAACTGCGCGAAAACTTGTAGTCGGCTCAAAACAACGGGATACATCGTTTTAGATCGAAACTAGCGAGATTCACGAACATCAATTTTACAAGTCGTCGAAGAGTGGACGAGAGAAAGGAGTAAACGTTCTCTCTCAGAACTGCGCGAAAACTGGTATTACGGGTCAAAACAACGGGATACATCGGTCTATATCGAAACAAGCAAAATTCACGAACACCGATTTTACAAGTCATCGAAGAGTAGACGAGAGAAAGGTGTAAACTTTTTCCCTCAGAACTGCGCGAAAACTTGTATTCCTGCTACAAACAACGAGGTACATCGTTTTAGATCGAAACTAGCGACATTTACGCACTTTGATTTTACAAGTCGTCGAAGAGTAGACGAGAGCTGTAAACTTTTCTCTCAGAACTGCGCGAAAACTTGTATTCCGGCTCAAAACAACGGAATACATCGTTTTAGATCGAAACCAGAGAGGTTCACGAACATTGATTTTACAAGTCGTCGAAGAGTAGACGAGAGAAAGGTGTAAACGTTTTATCTCATAACTGCGCGAAAACTTGTATTCCGGCTCAAAACAACGGGTTACATCGTTTTAGATCAAAACTAGAGAGATTTACGCACTTTGATTTTACAAGTCGTCGAAGAATAGACGAGAGACAAGTGTAAACTTTTTCTCTCATAACTGCGCGAAAACTTGTATTCCGGCTAAAAACAACAGGGTACATCGTTTTAGATCGAAACTTGCGAGATTTACGCACTTTGATTTTACAACTCGTCGAAGGGCAGACGAGAGACAGCCGTAAACTTTTTCTCTCAGGTCTCCGAAAAACTTGTATTCCGGCTCAAAAAAACGGGGTACATCGTTTTAGATCGAAACTAGCGAGATTTTCGCACTTCGATTTTACATGTCGTCGAGAGTAGACGAGAGAAAGCTGTGAAGTTTTTCTCTCAGAACTGCGCGAAAACTTGTAATCCGGCTCAAAACAACGGGATCCATCGTTTTAGATCGAAACTAGCGAGATTTACGCACTTTGATTTTACAAGTCGTCGAAGAGTAGACGAGAGAAAGGTGTAAACACTTTCTCAGAACTGCGCGAAAATTTGCATTCCGGCTCAAAACAACGGCATACATCGTTTTAGATAAAAACTAGCGAGATTTTCGCACTTTGGTTTTACAAGTCGTCGAAGAGCAGACGAGAGCTGAAAACTTTTCCTCTCAGAACTGCGCGAAAACTTGTATTCCGCCTCAAAACAACGTTATACAACGTTTTTGATTGAAACTAGCGAGATTTACGCACCTTGGTTTTACAAGTCGTAGAGAGTAAACGAGAGAAAGCTGTAAAGCTTTTCTCCCAGAACTGCGCGAAAACTTGTATTCCGGCTCAAAACAACGGGATACATCGTTTTAGATCGAAACTAGCGATATTTACGCACTTTGGTTTTACAAGCCGTCGAAGAGCAGACGAGAGCTGAAAACTTTTCCTCTCAGAACTGCGCGAAAAATTGTATTCCGGCTCAAAACAACGGGATACATCGTTTTAGATCGAAACTAGCGAGATTCACGAACATCGATTATACAAGTCGTCGAAGAGTGGACGAGAGAAAGGAGTAAACGTTCTCTCTCAGAACTGCGCGAAAACTTGTATTCCGGCTCAAAACAACGGGATACATCGTTTTAGATCGAAAATAGCAAAATTCACGAGCATCGATTTTACAAGTCGTCGAAGAGTAGACGAGAGAAAGGTGTAAACTTTATCTCTCAGAACAGCGCGAAAACTTGTATTTCGGCTCGAAACAACGGGATACTTCGTTTTAGATCGAAACTTGCAAATTTCACCAGCATCGAGTTTACAAGTCGTCGAAGTGTAGACGAGAGAAAGCTGCAAACTTTTTTTTCTCAGAACTGCGCGAAAACTTATATTCCGGCTCAAAACAACGTAATACTTCGTTTTAGATCGAAACTAGCGAGATTCACGAACATCAATTTTACAAGTCGTCGAAGAGTAGACAAAAGAAAGGTGTAAACGTTTTCTCTCAGAACTGCGCGAAAACTTGTATTCGGCTCAAAACAACGGGATACATCGTTTTAGATCGAAACTAGCGATATTTACGCACTTCGGTTTTACAAGTCGTCGAAGAGTAGACGAGAGCTGTAAACTTTTCCTCTCATAACTGCGCGAAAACTTGTATTCCGGCGCAAAACAACGGGATATATCGTTTTAGATCGAAACTAGCGAGATTCACGAACATCGATTTTACAAGTTGTCGAAGAGTAGACGAGAGAAAGGTGTAAACGTTTTCTCTAAGAACTGCATGAAAACTTGAATTCCGGCTGAAAACAACGGGATCAATCGTTTTAGATAGAAACTAGCGAGATTTACGCACTTCGATATTACAATTCGTCGAAGAGTAGACGAGAGAAAGGTGTAAACTTTTTCTCTAAGAACTGCGCGAAAACTTGTATTCCGGCTCAAAACAACGGGATACATCGTTTTAGATCGAAATGATTTTCGCACTTTGATTTTACAAGTCGTCGAAGAGTAGACGAGAGAAAGGTGTAAACTTTTTCTCTCAGAACGGCGCGAAAACTTGTATTCCGGCTCAAAACAACGGGATACATCGTTTTAGATCGAAACTAGCGATATTTACGCACTTCGGTTTTACAAGTCGTCGAAGAGTAGACGAGAGCTGTAAACTTTTCCTCTCATAACTGCGCGAAAACTTGTATTCCGGCGCAAAACAACGGGATATATCGTTTTAGATCGAAACTAGCGAGATTCACGAACATCGATTTTACAAGTTGTCGAAGAGTAGACGAGAGAAAGGTGTAAACGTTTTCTTTAAGAACTGCATGAAAACTTGTATTCCGGCTGAACACAACGGGATCAATCGGTTTAGATAGAAACTAGCGAGATTTACGCACTTCGATATTACAATTCGTCGAAGAGTAGACGAGAAAATGGTGTAAACTTTTTCTCTAAGAACTGCGCGGAAACTTGTATTCCGGCTCAAAACAACGTTATACATCGTTTTTGATCGAAACTAGCGAGATTTACGCACCTGGTTTTACAAGTCGTAGAGAGTAAACGAGAGAAAGCTGTAAAGCTTTTCTCTCAGAACTGCGCGAAAACTTATATTCCGGCTCAAAAGAACGGGATACATCGTTTTAGATCGAAACTTGTGAGATTTACGCACTTCGATTTTACAAGTCGTCGCAGAGTAGACGAGAGAGAGCTGTACACTTTTTCTCTCAGAACTGCGCGAAAACTTGTATTCTGGCTCAAAACAACAAGATACAGCGTTTTAGATCGAAACTAGCAAAATTCACGAACACCGATTTTACAAGTCGTTGAAGAGTAGACGAGAACAGCTGTAACTTTCTCTCATAACTGCGCGAAAACTTGTATTCCGGCTAAAAACAACAGGGTACATCGTTTTAGATCGAAACTTGCGAGATTTACGCACTTTGATTTTACAACTCGTCGAAGGGCAGAGGAGAGAGAGCCGTAAACTTTTTCTCTCAGAACTGCGCGAAAACTTGTATTCCGGCTCAAAAAAACGGGATACATCGTTTTAGATCGAAACTAGCGAGATTTTCGCACTTCGATTTTACAAGTCGTCGAGAGTAGACGAGAGAAAGCTGTAAAGTTTTCTCTCAGAACTGCGCGAAAACCTGTAATCCGGCTCAAAACAACGGGATCCATCGTTTTTGATCGAAATTAGCGAGATTTACGCACTTTGGTTTTACAAGTCGCAGAGAGTAAACGAGAAAAAGCTGTAAAGTTTTTCTCTCAGAACTGCGTGAAAACATATTCCGGCTCAAAACAACGGAATACATCGTTTTAGATTGAAACTGGCGAGATTCACGAACATCAATTTTACAAGTCGTCGAAGAGTAGACGAGAGAGAGCTGTAAACGTTTTCTCTCAGAACTGCACGAAAACTTGTATTCCGGCTAAAAACAACGGGATAAATCGTTTTTGATCGAAACTAACGAGATTTACGCAGTTAGATTTTACAAGTCGAAGATAGTAAACGAGGGAAAGTTGTAAAGTTTTTCTCTCAGAACTGCGAGAAAACTTATATTCCGGCTCAAAACAACGGGAATACGTCGTTTTAGATCGGAACTAGCGAGATTCACGAACATCGATTTTACAAGTCGACGTAGAGTAGACGAGAGAGAGCTGCAAACATGTTCTCTCAGAACTGCGCCAAAACTTGTATTCCGGCTCAATACAACGCGGTACATTGTATTAGATCGAAACTAGCGAGATTCAAGAACATCGTTTTACATGTCGTCGAAGAGTAGACGAGAGGGAGCTGTAAACTTTTTCTCTCAGAACGGCGGGAAAACTTGTATTCCGGCTCAAAACAACGGGATACATTGTTTTAGCTCGAAACTAGCGAGAGTTACGCACTCGGCGAAGAGTAGACGAGAGAGAGCTGTAAACTTTTTCTCTCAGAACTGCGCGCAAAATTGTATTCCTGCTCAAAACAACGGGATACATCGTTTAAATCGAAACTAGCAAGATTCACGAACATCGATTTTACAAGTCGTCGAAGAGTAGACAAGAGAAAGGTGTAAACTTTTTCTCTCAGAACTGCGCGAAAACTTGGATTCCGACTCAAAACAACGGGATAACATTGTTTTAGCTCGAAACTAGCGAGATATACGCACTTTGATTTTACAAGTAGTCGAAGAGTAGGCGAGAGAGAGCTCTAAACTTTTTCTCTCAGAGCTGCGCGAAAAATTGTATTCCGGCTCAAAACAACGGGATACATCGTTTTAGATCGAAACTAGCCAGATTCACGAACATCGATTTTACAAGTCGTCGAAGAGTAGACGAGAGAAAGGTGTAAACATTTTCTCTCAGAACTGCGCGAAAACTTGTATTCCGGTTCAAAACAACGGGATACATCGTTTTAGATCGAAACTAGTGAGATTTTCGCACTTTGAGTTTACAAGTCGTCGAAGAGTAGACAAGAGAAAGGTGTAAACTTTTTCTCTCAGAACTGCGCGAAAAGTTGTATTCCGGCTCAAAACAATGGGATACATCGTTTTAGATCGAAACTAGCAAGATGTACGCATTTCCATTTTGCAAGTCGTCGATGAGTAGGCGAGAGAGAGCTGTGAACTTTTTCTCTCAGAACTGTGCGAAAACTTGTAATCCGGCTCAAAACAACGTGATACATCGTTTTAGATCGAAACTAGCGAGATTCACGAACATCAATTTTACAAGTCGTAGAGAGTAAACGAGAGAACGCTGTAAAGCTTTTCTCTCAGAACTGCGCGAAAACTTGTATTCCGGCTCAAAACAACGGGATACATCGTTTTAGATCGAAACTAGCGATATTTACGCACTTCGGTTTTACAAGTCGTCGAAGAGCAGACGAGAGCTGAAAACTCATCCTCTCAGAACTGCGCGAAAAATTGTATTCCGGCTCAAAACAACGGGATACATCGTTTTAGATCGAAACTAGCGAGATTCACGAACATCGATTTTACAAGTCGTCGAAGAGTGGACGAGAGAAAGGAGTAAACGTTCTCTCTCAGAACTGCGCGAAAACTTGTATTCCGTGTCAAAACAACGGGATACATCGTTCTAGATAGAAACAAGCAAAATTCACGAACACCGATTTTACAAGTCTTCGAAGAGTAGACGAGAGAAAGGTGTAAACTTTTTCCCTCAGAACTGCGCGAAAACTTGTATTCCGGCTACAAACAACGAGGTACATCGTTTTAGATCGAAACTAGCGAGATGTACGCACTTTGATTTTTCAAGCCTTCGAAGAGTAGACGAGAGCTGTAAACTTTTCTCTCAGAACTGCGCGAAAACTTGTATTCCGGCTCAAAACAACGGAATACATCGTTTTAGATCGAAACCAGAGAGGTTCACGAACATTGATTTTACAAGTCGTCGAAGAGTAGACGAGAGAAAGGTGTAAACGTTTTATCTCATAACTGCGCGAAAACTTGTATTCCGGCTCAAAACAACGGGTTACATCGTTTTAGATCGAAACTAGAGAGATTTACGCACTTTGATTTTACAAGTCGTCGAAGAATAGACGAGAGACAAGTGTAAACTTTTTCTCTCATAACTGCGCGAAAACTTGTATTCCGGCTAAAAACAACAGGGTACATCGTTTTAGATCGAAACTAGCGAGATTTTCGCACTTCGATTTTACAAGTCGTCGAGAGTAGACGAGAGAAAGCTGTGAAGTTTTTTTCTCAGAACTGCGCGAAAACTTGTAATCCGGCTCAAAACAACGGGATCCATCGTTTTTGATTGAAACTAGCGAGATTTACGCACTTTGGTTTTACAAGTCGTAGAGAGTAAACGAGAAAAAGGTGTAAAGTTTTTCTCTCAGAACTGCGTGAAAACATATTCCGGTTTAAAACAACGTAATACATCGTTTTAGATCGAAACTGGCGAGATTCGCGAACATCAATTTTACAAGTCGTCGAAGAGTAGACGAGAGAGAGCTGTAAACTTTTTCTCTCAGAACTGCACGAAAACTTGTATTCCGGCTCAAAACAACGGGATACATCGTTTTTGATCGAAACTAACGAGATTTACTCACTTAGATTTTACAAGTCGAAGAGAGTAAACGAGAAAAAGCTGTAAAGTTTTTCTCTCAGAACTGCGAGAAAACTTATATTCCGGCTCAAAACAACGGGATACGTCGTTTTAGATCGGAACTAGCGAGATTCACGAACATCGATTTTACAAGTCGTCGTAGAGTAGACGAGAGAGAGCTGCAAACATGTTCTCTCAGAACTGCGCGAAAACTTGTATTCCGGCTCAAAACAACGCGATACATTGTATTAGATCGAAACTAGCGAGATTCAAGAACATCGTTTTACATGTCGTCGAAGAGTAGACGAGAGAGAGCCGTAAACTTTTTCTCTCAGAACGGCGGGAAAACTTGTATTCCGGCTCAAAACAACGGGATAAATCGTTTTAGATAGAAACTAGCGAGATTTACGCACTTCGATATTGCAATTCGTCGAAGAGTAGACGAGAGAAAGGTGTAAACTTTTTCTCTAAGAACTGCGCGAAAACTTGTATTCCGGCTCAAAACAACGGGATACATTGTTTTAGCTCGAAACTAGCGAGAGTTACGCACTCGGCGAAGAGTAGACGAGAGAGAGAGCTGTAAACTTTTTCTCTCAGAACTGCGCGCAAAATTGTATTCCGGCTCAAAACAACGGGATACATCGTTTTAGATCGAGACTACCGAGATTTACGCACTTTGATTTTACAAGTCGTCGAAGAGTAGACGAGAGAGAGCTGTAACCTTTTTCTCTCAAAACTGCGCGAAAACTTGTATTCCGGCTCAAAACAACTTGATACATCGTTTTAGATCGAAACTAGCGAGATTCACGAACATCGATTTTACAAGTCGTCGAAGAGTAGACGAGAGAAAGGTGTAAACTTTTTCTCAGAACTGCGCGAAAACTTGCATTCCGGCTCAAAACAAACGGGATACATCGTTTTAGATAAAAACTAGCGAGATTTTCGCACTTCGGTTTTACAAGTCGTCGAGAGTAGACGAGAGAAAGCTGTAAAGTTTTTCTCTCAGAACTGCGCGAAAACTTGTATTCCGCCTCAAAACAACGTTATAAATCGTTTTTGATCGAAACTAGCGAGATTTACGTACCTTGGTTTTACAAGTCGTAGAGAGTAAACGAGAAAAAGCTGTAAAGTTCTTCTCTCAGAACGGCGTGAAAACATATTCCGGCTCAAAACAACGGAATACATCGTTTTAGATCGAACCTGGCGAGATTCGCGAACATCAATTTTACAAGTCGTCGAAGAGTAGACGAGAGAGAGCTGTAAACTTTTTCGCTCAGAACTGCACGAAAACTTGTATTCCGGCTCAAAACAACGGGATACATCGTTTTTGATCGAAACTAACGAGATTTACTCACTTAGATTTTACAAGTCGAAGAGAGTAAACGAGAGAAAGCTGTAAAGTTTTTCTCTCAGAACTGCGAGAAAACTTATATGCCGGCTCAAAACAACGGGATGCGTCGTTTTAGATCGGAACTAGCGAGATTCACGAACATCGATTTTACAAGTCGTCGTAGAGTAGACGAGAGAGAGCTGCAAACATGTTCTCTCAGAACTGCGCGAAAACTTGTATTCCGGCTCAAAACAACGCGATACATTGTATTAGATCGAAACTAGCGAGATTCAAGAACACCGTTTTACATGTCGTCGAAGAGTAGACGAGAGAGAGCCGTAAACGTTTTCTCTCAGAACGGCGGGAAAACTTGTATTCCGGCTCAAAACAACGGGATACATTGTTTTAGCTCGAAACTAGCGAGAGTTACGCACTCGGCGAAGAGTAGACGAGAGAGAGCTGTAAACGTTTTCTCTCAGAACTGCGCGCAAAATTGTATTCCAGCTCAAAACAACGGGATACATCGTTTTAGATCGAAACTAGCGAGATTTACGCACTTTGATTTTACAAGTCGTCGAAGAGTAGACGAGAGAGAGCTGTAACCTTTTTCTCTCACAACTGCGCGAAAACTTGTATTCCGGCTCAAAACAACGGGATACATCGTTTTAGATCGAAACTAGCGAGATTCACGTACATCGATTTTACAAGTCGTCGAAGAGTAGACGAGAGAAAGGTGTAAACTTTTTCCCTCAGAACTGTGCGAAAACTTGTATTCCGGCTAAAACCAATGAGGTACATTGTTTTAGATCGAAACTAGCGAGATTTACGCACTTTGATTTTACAAGTCGTCGAAGAGTAGACGAGAGAAAGGTGTAAACTTTTTCTCAGAACTGCGCGAAAACTTGCATTCCGGCTCAAAACAACGGGATACATCGTTTTAGATAAAAACTAGCGAGATTTTCGCACTTCGGTTTTACAAGTCGTCGAGAGTAGACGAGAGAAAGCTGTAAAGTTTTTCTCTCAGAACTGCGCGAAAACTTGTATTCCGCCTCAAAACAACGTTATACAACGTTTTTGATCGAAACTAGCGAGATTTACGCACCTTGGTTTTACAAGTCGTAGAGAGTAAACGAGAGAAAGCTGTAAAGCTTTTCTCTCAGAACTGCGCGAAAACTTGTATTCCGGCTCAAAACAACGGGATACATCGTTTTAGATCGAAACTAGCGATATTTACGCACTTTGATTTTACAACTCGTCGAAGGGCAGACGAGAGAGAGCCGTAAACTTTTTCTTTTAGATCTGCGCGAAAACTTGTATTCCGGCTCAAAAAAAACGGGATACATCGTTTTAGATCGAAACTAGCGAGATTTTCGCACTTCGATTTTACAAGTCGTCGAGAGTAGACGAGAGAAAGCTGTGAAGTTTTTCTCTCAGAACTGCGCGAAAACTTGTAATCCGGCTCAAAACAACGGGATCCATCGTTTTTGATTGAAACTAGCGAGATTTACGCACTTTGGTTTTACAAGTCGTAGAGAGTAAACGAGAGAAAGCTGTAAAGTTTTTCTCTCAGAACTGCGTGAAAACATATTCCGGCTCAAAACAACGTAATACATCGTTTTAGATCGAAACTGGCGAGATTCGCGAACATTAATTTTACAAGTCATCGAAGAGTAGACGAGAGAGAGCTGTAAACTTTTTCTCTCAGAACTGCACGAAAACTTGTATTCCGGCTCAAAACAACGGGATACATCGTATTTGATCGAAACTAACGAGATTTACTCACTTAGATTTTACAAGTCGAAGAGAGTAAACGAGAAAAAGCTGTAAAGTTTTTCTCTCAGAACTGCGAGAAAACTTATATTCCGGCTCAAAACAACGGGATACGTCGTTTTAGATCGGAACTAGCGAGATTCACGAACATCGATTTTACAAGCCGTCGTAGAGTAGACGAGAGAGAGCTGCAAACATGTTCTCTGAGAACTGCGCGAAAACTTGTATTCCGGCTCAGAACAACGCGATACATTGTATTAGATCGAAACTAGCGAGATTCAAGAACATCGTTTTACATGTCGTCGAAGAGTAGACGAGAGAGAGCCGTAAACTTTTTCTCTCAGAACGGCGGAAAACTTGTATTCCGGCTCAAAACAACGGGATAAATCGTTTTAGATAGAAACTAGCGAGATTTACGCACTTCGATATTACAATTCGTCGAAGAGTAGACGAGAGAAAGGTGTAAACTTTTTCTCTAAGAACTGCGCGAAAACTTGTATTCCGGCTCAAAACAACGGGATACATTGTTTTAGCTCGAAACTAGCGAGAGTTACGCACTCGGCGAAGAGTAGACGAGAGAGAGAGCTGTAAACTTTTTCTCTCAGAACTGCGCGCAAAATTGTATTCCGGCTCAAAACAACGGGATACATCGTTTTAGATCGAAACTAGCGAGATTTACGCACTTTGATTTTACAACTCGTCGAAGAGTAGACGAGAGAGAGCTGTAACCTTTTTCTCTCAAAACTGCGCGAAAACTTGTATTCCGGCTCAAAACAACTGGATACATCGTTTTAGATCGAAACTAGCGAGATTCACGAACATCGATTTTACAAGTCGTCGAAGAGTAGACGAGAGAAAGGTGTAAACATTTTCTCAGAACTGCGCGAAAACTTGCATTCCGGCTCAAAACAACGGGATACATCGTTTTAGATAAAAACTAGCGAGATTTTCGCACTTCGGTTTTACAAGTCGTCGAGAGTAGACGAGAGAAAGCTGTAAAGGTTTTCTCTCAGAACTGCGCGAAAACTTGTATTCCGCCTCAAAACAACGTTACAAAACGTTTTTGATCGAAACTAGCGAGATTTACGTACCTTGGTTTTACAAGTCGTAGAGAGTAAGCGAGAGAAAGCTGTGAAGTTTTTCTCTCAGAACTGCGCGAAAACTTTTAATCCGGCTCAAAACAACGGGATCCATCGTTTTTGATTGAAACTAGCGAGATTTACGCACTTCGATATTACAATTCGTCGAAGAGTAGACGAGAGAAAGGTGTAAACTTTTTCTCTAAGAACTGCGCGAAAACTTGCATTCCGGCTCAAAACAACGGGATACATTGTTTTAGCTCGAAACTAGCGAGAGTTACGCACTCGGCGAAGAGTAGACGAGAGAGAGAGCTGTAAACTTTTTCTCTCAGAACTGCGCGCAAAATTGTATTCCGGCTCAAAACAACGGGATACATCGTTTTAGATCGAAACTAGCGAGATTTACGCACTTTGATTTTACAAGTCGTCGAAGAGTAGACGAGAGAGAGCTGTAACCTTTTTCTCTCAAAACTGCGCGAAAACTTGTATTCCGGCTCAAAACAACTGGATACATCGTTTTAGATCGAAACTAGCGAGATTCACGAACATCGATTTTACAAGTCGTCGAAGAGTAGACGAGAGAAAGGTGTAAACTTTTTCTCAGAACTGCGCGAAAACTTGCATTCCGGCTCAAAACAACGGGATACATCGTTTTAGATAAAAACTAGCGAGATTTTCGCACTTCGGTTTTACAAGTCGTCGAGAGTAGACGAGAGAAAGCTGTAAAGTTTTTCTCTCAGAACTGCGCGAAAACTTGTATTCCGCCTCAAAACAATGTTATAAATCGTTTTTGATCGAAACTAGCGAGATTTACGTACCTTGGTTTTACAAGTCGTAGAGAGTAAGCGAGAGAAAGCTGTAAAGTTTTTCTCTCAGAACTGCGTGAAAACATATTCCGGCTCAAAACAACGGAATACATCGTTTTAGATCGAACCTGGCGAGATTCGCGAACATCAATTTTACAAGTCGTCGAAGAGTAGACGAGAGAGAGCTGTAAACTTTTTCGCTCAGAACTGCACGAAAACTTGTATTCCGGCTCAAAACAACGGGATACATCGTTTTTGATCGAAACTAACGAGATTTACTCACTTAGATTTTACAAGTCGAAGAGAGTAAACGAGAGAAAGCTGTAAAGTTTTTCTCTCAGAACTGCGAGAAAACTTATATGCCGGCTCAAACAACGGGATGCGTCGTTTTAGATCGGAACTAGCGAGATTCACGAACATCGATTTTACAAGTCGTCGTAGAGTAGACGAGAGAGAGCTGCAAACATGTTCTCTCAGAACTGCGCGAAAACTTGTATTCCGGCTCAAAACAACGCGATACATTGTATTAGATCGAAACTAGCGAGATTCAAGAACACCGTTTTACATGTCGTCGAAGAGTAGACGAGAGAGAGCCGTAAACGTTTTTCTCTCAGAACGGCGGGAAAACTTGTATTCCGGCTCAAAACAACGGGATACATTGTTTTAGCTCGAAACTAGCGAGAGTTACGCACTCGGCGAAGAGTAGACGAGAGAGAGCTGTAAAAGTTTTCTCTCAGAACTGCGCGCAAAATTGTATTCCGGCTCAAAACAACGGGATACATCGTTTTAGATCGAAACTAGCGAGATTTACGCACTTTGATTTTACAAGTCGTCGAAGAGTAGACGAGAGAGAGCTGTAACCTTTTTCTCTCACAACTGCGCGAAAACTTGTATTCCGGCTCAAAACAACGGGATACATCGTTTTAGATCGAAACTAGCGAGATTCACGAACATCGATTTTACAAGTCGTCGAAGAGTAGACGAGAGAAAGGTGTAAACTTTTTCTCAGAACTGCGCGAAAACTTGCATTCCGGCTCAAAACAACGGGATACATCGTTTTAGATCGAAACTAGCGAGATTCACGAACATCGATTTTACAAGTCGTCGAAGAGTGGACGAGAGAAAGGAGTAAACGTTTCTCTCAGAACTGCGCGAAAACTTGTATTCCGGGTCAAAACAACGGGATACATCGTTTTAGATCGAAACTAGCAAAATTCACGAACACCGATTTTACAAGTCTTCGAAGAGTAGACGAGAGAAAGGTGTAAACTTTTTCCCTCAGAACAGCGCGAAAACTTGTATTCCGGCTAAAACCAATGAGGTACATCGTTTTAGATCGAAACTAGCGAGATTTACGCACTTTGATTTTAAATGTCGTCGAAGAGTAGACGAGAGAAAGGTGTAAACTTTTTCTCAGAACTGCGCGAAAACTTGCATTCCGGCTCAAAACAACGGGATACATCGTTTTAGATCGAAACTAGCGAGATTTACGCACTTTGATTTTAAATGTCGTCGAAGAGTAGACGAGAGAAAGGTGTAAACTTTTTCTCAGAACTGCGCGAAAACTTGTATTCCGGCTCAGAAAAACGGGATACATCGTTTTAGATCGAAACTAGCGAGATTTTCGCACTTCGATTTTACAAGTCGTCGAGAGTAGACGAGAGAAAGCTGTAAAGTTTTTCTCTCAGAACTGCGCGAAAACTTGTAATCCGGCTCAAAACAACGGGATCCATCGTTTTTGATCGAAATTAGCGAGATTTACGCACTTTGGTTTTACAAGTCGTAGAGAGTAAACGAGAAAAAGCTGTAAAGTTTTTCTCTCAGAACTGCGTGAAAACATATTCCGGCTCAAAACAACGGAATACATCGTTTTAGATTGAAACTGGCGAGATTCACGAACATCAATTTTACAAGTCGTCGAAGAGTAGACGAGAGAGAGCTGTAAACGTTTTCTCTCAGAACTGCACGAAAACTTGTATTCCGGCTCAAAACAACGGAATACATCGTTTCAGATTGAAACTGGCGAGATTCACGAACATCAATTTTACAAGTCGTCGAAGAGTGGACGAGAGAAAGGAGTAAACGTTTTCTCTCAGAACTGCGCGAAAACTTGTATTCCGGGTCAAAACAGCGGGATACATCGTTTTAGATCGAAACTAACAAAATTCACGAACACCGATTTTACAAGTCTTCGAAGAGTAGAGGAGAGAAAGGTGTAAACTTTTTCCCTCAGAACTGTGCGAAAACTTGTATTCCGGCTAAAACCAATGAGGTACATCGTTTTAGATCGAAACTAGCGAGATTTACGCACTTTGATTTTACAAGTCGTCGAAGAGTAGACGAGAGAAAGCTCTAAACTTTTTCTCTCAGAGCTGCGCGAAAAATTGTATTCCGGCTCAAAACAACGGGATACATCGTTTTAGATCGAAACTAGCGAGATTCACGAACATCGATTTTACAAGTCGTCGAAGAGTGGACGAGAGAAAGGAGTAAACGTTTTCTCTCAGAACTGCGCGAAAACTTGTATTCCGGGTCAAAACAACGGGATACATCGTTTTAGATCGAAACTAACAAAATTCACGAACACCGATTTTACAAGTCTTCGAAGAGTAGAGGAGAGAAAGGTGTAAACTTTTTCCCTCAGAACTGTGCGAAAACTTGTATTCCGGCTAAAACCAATGAGGTACATCGTTTTAGATCGAAACTAGCGAGATTTACGCACTTTGATTTTACAAGTCGTCGAGAGTAGACGAGAGAAAGCTGTAAAGTTTTTCTCTCAGAACTGCGCGAAAACTTGTATTCCGCCTCAAAACAACGTTATACAACGTTTTTGATCGAAACTAGCGAGATTTACGCACCTTGGTTTTACAAGTCGTAGAGAGTAAACGAGAGAAAGCTGTAAAGCTTTTCTCTCAGAACTGCGCGAAAACTTGTATTCCGGCTCAAAACAACGGGATACATCGTTTTAGATCGAAACTAGCGATATTTACGCACTTCGGTTTTACAAGTCGTCGAAGAGCAGACGAGAGCTGAAAACTCATCCTCTCAGAACTGCGCGAAAAATTGTATTCCGGCTCAAAACAACGGGATACATCGTTTTAGATCGAAACTAGCGAGATTCACGAACATCGATTTTACAAGTCGTCGAAGAGTGGACGAGAGAAAGGAGTAAACGTTCTCTCTCAGAACTGCGCGAAAACTTGTATTCCGTGTCAAAACAACGGGATACATCGTTCTAGATAGAAACAAGCAAAATTCACGAACACCGATTTTACAAGTCTTCGAAGAGTAGACGAGAGAAAGGTGTAAACTTTTTCCCTCAGAACTGCGCGAAAACTTGTATTCCGGCTACAAACAACGAGGTACATCGTTTTAGATCGAAACTAGCGAGATGTACGCACTTTTATTTTACAAGTCTTCGAAGAGTAGACGAGAGCTGTAAACTTTTCTCTCAGAACTGCGCGAAAACTTGTATTCCGGCTCAAAACAACGGAATACATCGTTTTAGATCGAAACCAGTGAGGTTCACGAACTTTGATTTTACAAGTCGTCGAAGAGTAGACGAGAGAAAGGTGTAAACGTTTTATCTCATAACTGCGCGAAAACTTGTATTCCGGCTCAAAACAACGGGTTACATCGTTTTAGATCGAAACTAGAGAGATTTACGCACTTTGATTTTACAAGTCGTCGAAGAATAGACGAGAGACAAGTGTAAACTTTTTCTCTCATAACTGCGCGAAAACTTGTATTCCGGCTCAAAAAAACGGGATACATCGTTTTAGATCGAAACTAGCGAGATTTTCGCACTTCGATTTTACAAGTCGTCGTGAGTAGACGAGAGAAAGTTGTGAAGTTTTTCTCTCAGAACTGCGCGAAAACTTGTAATCCGGCTCAAAACAACGGGATCCATCGTTTTTGATTGAAACTAGCGAGATTTACGCACTTTGGTTTTACAAGTCGTAGAGAGTAAACGAGAAAAAGCTGTAAAGTTTTTCTCTCAGAACTGCGTGAAAACATATTCCGGCTCAAAACAACGTAATACATCGTTTTAGATCGAAACTGGCGAGATTCGCGAACATCAATTTTACTAGTCGTCGAAGAGTAGACGAGAGAGAGCTGTAAACTTTTTCTCTCAGAACTGCACGAAAACTTGTATTCCGGCTCAAAACAACGGGATACATCGTTTTTGATCGAAACTAACGAGATTTACTCACTTAGATTTTACAAGTCGAAGAGAGTAAACGAGAAAAATCTGTAAAGTTTTTCTCTCAGAACTGCGAGAAAACTTATATTCCGGCTCAAAACAACGGGATACGTCGTTTTAGATCGGAACTAGCGAGATTCACGAACATCGATTTTACAAGTCGTCGTAGAGTAGATGAGAGAGAGCTGCAAACATGTTCTCTCAGAACTGCGCGAAAACTTGTATTCCGGCTCAAAACAACGTGATACATTGTATTAGATCGAAACTAGCGAGATTCAAGAACATCGTTTTACATGTCGTCGAAGAGTAGACGAGAGAGAGCCGTAAACTTTTTCTCTCAGAACGGCGGGAAAACTTGTATTCCGGCTCAAAACAACAGGATACATTGTTTTAGCTCGAAACTAGCGAGAGTTACGCACTCGGCGAAGAGTAGACGAGAGAGAGAGCTGTAAACTTTTTCTCTCAGAACTGCGCGCAAAATTGTATTCCGGCTCAAAACAACGGGATACATCGTTTTAGATCGAAACTAGCGAGATTTACGCACTTTGATTTTACAAGTCGTCGAAGAGTAGACGAGAGAGAGCTGTAACCTTTTTCTCTCAAAACTGCGCGAAAACTTGTATTCCGGCTCAAAACAACTGGATACATCGTTTTAGATCGAAACTAGCGAGATTCACGAACATCGATTTTACAAGTCGTCGAAGAGTAGACGAGAGAAAGGTGTAAACATTTTCTCAGAACTGCGCGAAAACTTGCATTCCGGCTCAAAACAACGGGATACATCGTTTTAGATAAAAACTAGCGAGATTTTCGCACTTCGGTTTTACAAGTCGTCGAGAGTAGACGAGAGAAAGCTGTAAAGTTTTTCTCTCAGAACTGCGCGAAAACTTGTATTCCGCCTCAAAACAACGTTATAAATCGTTTTTGATCGAAACTAGCGAGATTTACGTACCTTGGTTTTACAAGTCGTAGAGAGTAAGCGAGAGAAAGCTGTGAAGTTTTTCTCTCAGAACTGCGCGAAAACTTGTAATCCGGCTCAAAACAACGGGATCCATCGTTTTTGATTGAAACTAGCGAGATTTACGCACTTCGATATTACAATTCGTCGAAGAGTAGACGAGAGAAAGGTGTAAACTTTTTCTCTAAGAACTGCGCGAAAACTTGTATTCCGGCTCAAAACAACGGGATACATTGTTTTAGCTCGAAACTAGCGAGAGTTACGCACTCGGCGAAGAGTAGACGAGAGAGAGAGCTGTAAACTTTTTCTCTCAGAACTGCGCGCAAAATTGTATTCCGGCTCAAAACAACGGGATACATCGTTTTAGATCGAAACTAGCGAGATTTACGCACTTTGATTTTACAAGTCGTCGAAGAGTAGACGAGAGAGAGCTGTAACCTTTTTCTCTCAAAACTGCGCGAAAACTTGTATTCCGGCTCAAAACAACTGGATACATCGTTTTAGATCGAAACTAGCGAGATTCACGAACATCGATTTTACAAGTCGTCGAAGAGTAGACGAGAGAAAGGTGTAAACGTTTTCTCAGAACTGCGCGAAAACTTGCATTCCGGCTCAAAACAACGGGATACATCGTCTTAGATAAAAACTAGCGAGATTTTCGCACTTCGGTTTTACAAGTCGTCGAGAGTAGACGAGAGAAAGCTGTAAAGTTTTTCTCTCAGAACTGCGCGAAAACTTGTATTCCGCCTCAAAACAACGTTATAAATCGTTTTTGATCGAAACTAGCGAGATTTACGTACCTTGGTTTTACAAGTCGTAGAGAGTAAGCGAGAGAAAGCTGTAAAGTTTTTCTCTCAGAACTGCGTGAAAACATATTCCGGCTCAAAACAACGGAATACATCGTTTTAGATCGAACCTGGCGAGATTCGCGAACATCAAATTTACATGTCGTCGAAGAGTAGACGAGAGAGAGCTGTAAACTTTTTCGCTCAGAACTGCACGAAAACTTGTATTCCGGCTCAAAACAACGGGATACATCGTTTTTGATCGAAACTAACGAGATTTACTCAATTAGATTTTACAAGTCGAAGAGAGTAAACGAGAGAAAGCTGTAAAGTTTTTCTCTCAGAACTGCGAGAAAACTTATATGCCGGCTCAAAACAACGGGATGCGTCGTTTTAGATCGGAACTAGCGAGATTCACGAACATCGATTTTACAAGTCGTCGTAGAGTAGACGAGAGAGAGCTGCAAACATGTTCTCTCAGAACTGCGCGAAAACTTGTATTCCGGCTCAAAACAACGCGATACATTGTATTAGATCGAAACTAGCGAGATTCAAGAACACCGTTTTACATGTCGTCGAAGAGTAGACGAGAGGGAGCCGTAAACGTTTTCTCTCAGAACGGCGGGAAAACTTGTATTCCGGCTCAAAACAACGGGATACATTGTTTTAGCTCGAAACTAGCGAGAGTTACGCACTCGGCGAAGAGTAGACGAGAGAGAGCTGTAAAAGTTTTCTCTCAGAACTGCGCGCAAAATTGTATTCCGGCTCAAAACAACGGGATACATCGTTTTAGATCGAAACTAGCGAGATTTACGCACTTTGATTTTACAAGTCGTCGAAGAGTAGACGAGAGAGAGCTGTAACCTTTTTCTCTCACAACTGAGCGAAAACTTGTATTCCGGCTCAAAACAACGGGATACATCGTTTTAGATCGAAACTAGCGATATTCACGAACATCGATTTTACAAGTCTTCGAAGAGTAGACGAGAGAAAGGTGTAAACTTTTTCTCAGAACTGCGCGAAAACTTGCATTCCGGCTCAAAACAACGGGATACATCGTTTTAGATCGAAACTAGCGAGATTCACGAACATCGATTTTACAAGTCGTCGAAGAGTGGACGAGAGAAAGGAGTAAACGTTTCTCTCAGAACTGCGCGAAAACTTGTATTCCGGGTCAAAACAACGGGATACATCGTTTTAGATCGAAACTAGCAAAATTCACGAACACCGATTTTACAAGTCTTCGAAGAGTAGACGAGAGAAAGGTGTAAACTTTTTCCCTCAGAACAGCGCGAAAACTTGTATTCCGGCTAAAACCAATGAGGTACATCGTTTTAGATCGAAACTAGCGAGATTTACGCACTTTGATTTTAAATGTCGTCGAAGAGCAGACGAGAGAAAGGTGTAAACTTTTTCTCAGAACTGCGCGAAAACTTGCATTCCGGCTCAAAACAACGGGATACATCGTTTTAGATCGAAACTTGCGAGATTTACGCACTTTGATTTTACAACTCGTCGAAGGGCAGAGGAGAGAGAGCCGTAAACTTTTTCTCTCAGAACTGCGCGAAAACTTGTATTCCGGCTCAGAAAAACGGGATACATCGTTTTAGATCGAAACTAGCGAGATTTTCGCACTTCGATTTTACAAGTCGTCGAGAGTATACGAGAGAAAGCTGTAAAGTTTTTCTCTCAGAACTGCGCGAAAACTTGTAATCCGGCTCAAAACAACGGGATCCATCGTTTTTGATCGAAATTAGCGAGATTTACGCACTTTGGTTTTACAAGTCGTAGAGAGTAAACGAGAAAAAGCTGTAAAGTTTTTCTCTCAGAACTGCGTGAAAACATATTCCGGCTCAAAACAACGGAATACATCGTTTTAGATTGAAACTGGCGAGATTCACGAACATCAATTTTACAAGTCGTCGAAGAGTAGACGAGAGAGAGCTGTAAACGTTTTCTCTCAGAACTGCACGAAAACTTGTATTCCGGCTCAAAACAACGGAATACATCGTTTTAGATTGAAACTGGCGAGATTCATGAACATCAATTTTACAAGTCGTCGAAGAGTGGACGAGAGAAAGGAGTAAACGTTTTCTCTCAGAACTGCGCGAAAACTTGTATTCCGGCTCAAAACAACTGGATACATCGTTTTAGATCGAAACTAGCGAGATTCACGAACATCGATTTTACAAGTCGTCGAAGAGTAGACGAGAGAAAGGTGTAAACATTTTCTCAGAACTGCGCGAAAACTTGCATTCCGGCTCAAAACAACGGGATACATCGTTTTAGATAAAAACTAGCGAGATTTTCGCACTTCGGTTTTACAAGTCGTCGAGAGTAGACGAGAGAAAGCTGTAAAGTTTTTCTCTCAGAACTGCGCGAAAACTTGTATTCCGCCTCAAAACAACGTTATAAATCGTTTTTGATCGAAACTAGCGAGATTTACGTACCTTGGTTTTACAAGTCGTAGAGAGTAAGCGAGAGAAAGCTGTGAAGTTTTTCTCTCAGAACTGCGCGAAAACTTGTAATCCGGCTCAAAACAACGGGATCCATCGTTTTTGATTGAAACTAGCGAGATTTACGCACTTCGATATTACAATTCGTCGAAGAGTAGACGAGAGAAAGGTGTAAACTTTTTCTCTAAGAACTGCGCGAAAACTTGTATTCCGGCTCAAAACAACGGGATACATTGTTTTAGCTCGAAACTAGCGAGAGTTACGCACTCGGCGAAGAGTAGACGAGAGAGAGAGCTGTAAACTTTTTCTCTCAGAACTGCGCGCAAAATTGTATTCCGGCTCAAAACAACGGGATACATCGTTTTAGATCGAAACTAGCGAGATTTACGCACTTTGATTTTACAAGTCGTCGAAGAGTAGACGAGAGAGAGCTGTAACCTTTTTCTCTCAAAACTGCGCGAAAACTTGTATTCCGGCTCAAAACAACTGGATACATCGTTTTAGATCGAAACTAGCGAGATTCACGAACATCGATTTTACAAGTCGTCGAAGAGTAGACGAGAGAAAGGTGTAAACGTTTTCTCAGAACTGCGCGAAAACTTGCATTCCGGCTCAAAACAACGGGATACATCGTCTTAGATAAAAACTAGCGAGATTTTCGCACTTCGGTTTTACAAGTCGTCGAGAGTAGACGAGAGAAAGCTGTAAAGTTTTTCTCTCAGAACTGCGCGAAAACTTGTATTCCGCCTCAAAACAACGTTATAAATCGTTTTTGATCGAAACTAGCGAGATTTACGTACCTTGGTTTTACAAGTCGTAGAGAGTAAGCGAGAGAAAGCTGTAAAGTTTTTCTCTCAGAACTGCGTGAAAACATATTCCGGCTCAAAACAACGGAATACATCGTTTTAGATCGAACCTGGCGAGATTCGCGAACATCAAATTTACATGTCGTCGAAGAGTAGACGAGAGAGAGCTGTAAACTTTTTCGCTCAGAACTGCACGAAAACTTGTATTCCGGCTCAAAACAACGGGATACATCGTTTTTGATCGAAACTAACGAGATTTACTCAATTAGATTTTACAAGTCGAAGAGAGTAAACGAGAGAAAGCTGTAAAGTTTTTCTCTCAGAACTGCGAGAAAACTTATATGCCGGCTCAAAACAACGGGATGCGTCGTTTTAGATCGGAACTAGCGAGATTCACGAACATCGATTTTACAAGTCGTCGTAGAGTAGACGAGAGAGAGCTGCAAACATGTTCTCTCAGAACTGCGCGAAAACTTGTATTCCGGCTCAAAACAACGCGATACATTGTATTAGATCGAAACTAGCGAGATTCAAGAACACCGTTTTACATGTCGTCGAAGAGTAGACGAGAGGGAGCCGTAAACGTTTTCTCTCAGAACGGCGGGAAAACTTGTATTCCGGCTCAAAACAACGGGATACATTGTTTTAGCTCGAAACTAGCGAGAGTTACGCACTCGGCGAAGAGTAGACGAGAGAGAGCTGTAAAAGTTTTCTCTCAGAACTGCGCGCAAAATTGTATTCCGGCTCAAAACAACGGGATACATCGTTTTAGATCGAAACTAGCGAGATTTACGCACTTTGATTTTACAAGTCGTCGAAGAGTAGACGAGAGAGAGCTGTAACCTTTTTCTCTCACAACTGAGCGAAAACTTGTATTCCGGCTCAAAACAACGGGATACATCGTTTTAGATCGAAACTAGCGATATTCACGAACATCGATTTTACAAGTCTTCGAAGAGTAGACGAGAGAAAGGTGTAAACTTTTTCTCAGAACTGCGCGAAAACTTGCATTCCGGCTCAAAACAACGGGATACATCGTTTTAGATCGAAACTAGCGAGATTCACGAACATCGATTTTACAAGTCGTCGAAGAGTGGACGAGAGAAAGGAGTAAACGTTTCTCTCAGAACTGCGCGAAAACTTGTATTCCGGGTCAAAACAACGGGATACATCGTTTTAGATCGAAACTAGCAAAATTCACGAACACCGATTTTACAAGTCTTCGAAGAGTAGACGAGAGAAAGGTGTAAACTTTTTCCCTCAGAACAGCGCGAAAACTTGTATTCCGGCTAAAACCAATGAGGTACATCGTTTTAGATCGAAACTAGCGAGATTTACGCACTTTGATTTTAAATGTCGTCGAAGAGCAGACGAGAGAAAGGTGTAAACTTTTTCTCAGAACTGCGCGAAAACTTGCATTCCGGCTCAAAACAACGGGATACATCGTTTTAGATCGAAACTTGCGAGATTTACGCACTTTGATTTTACAACTCGTCGAAGGGCAGAGGAGAGAGAGCCGTAAACTTTTTCTCTCAGAACTGCGCGAAAACTTGTATTCCGGCTCAGAAAAACGGGATACATCGTTTTAGATCGAAACTAGCGAGATTTTCGCACTTCGATTTTACAAGTCGTCGAGAGTATACGAGAGAAAGCTGTAAAGTTTTTCTCTCAGAACTGCGCGAAAACTTGTAATCCGGCTCAAAACAACGGGATCCATCGTTTTTGATCGAAATTAGCGAGATTTACGCACTTTGGTTTTACAAGTCGTAGAGAGTAAACGAGAAAAAGCTGTAAAGTTTTTCTCTCAGAACTGCGTGAAAACATATTCCGGCTCAAAACAACGGAATACATCGTTTTAGATTGAAACTGGCGAGATTCACGAACATCAATTTTACAAGTCGTCGAAGAGTAGACGAGAGAGAGCTGTAAACGTTTTCTCTCAGAACTGCACGAAAACTTGTATTCCGGCTCAAAACAACGGAATACATCGTTTTAGATTGAAACTGGCGAGATTCATGAACATCAATTTTACAAGTCGTCGAAGAGTGGACGAGAGAAAGGAGTAAACGTTTTCTCTCAGAACTGCGCGAAAACTTGTATTCCGGGTCAAAACAACGGGATACATCGTTTTAGATCGAAACTAACAAAATTCACGAACACCGATTTTACAAGTCTTCGAAGAGTAGAGGAGAGAAAGGTGTAAACTTTTTCCCTCAGAACTGTGCGAAAACTTGTATTCCGGCTAAAACCAATGAGGTACATCGTTTTAGATCGAAACTAGCGAGATTTACGCACTTTGATTTTACAAGTCGTCGAAGAGTAGACGAGAGAAAGCTCTAAACTTTTTCTCTCAGAGCTGCGCGAAAAATTGTATTCCGGCTCAAAACAACGGGATACATCGTTTTAGATCGAAACTAGCGAGATTCACGAACATCGATTTTACAAGTCGTCGAAGAGTGGACGAGAGAAAGGAGTAAACGTTTTCTCTCAGAACTGCGCGAAAACTTGTATTCCGGGTCAAAACAACGGGATACATCGTTTTAGATCGAAACTAAAAAAATTCACGAACACCGATTTTACAAGTCTTCGAAGAGTAGAGGAGAGAAAGGTGTAAACTTTTTCCCTCAGAACTGTGCGAAAACTTGTATTCCGGCTAAAACCAATGAGGTACATCGTTTTAGATCGAAACTAGCGAGATTTACGCACTTTGATTTTACAAGTCGTCGAGAGTAGACGAGAGAAAGCTGTAAAGTTTTTCTCTCAGAACTGCGCGAAAACTTGTATTCCGCCTCAAAACAACGTTATACAACGTTTTTGATCGAAACTAGCGAGATTTACGCACCTTGGTTTTACAAGTCGTAGAGAGTAAACGAGAGAAAGCTGTAAAGCTTTTCTCTCAGAACTGCGCGAAAACTTGTATTCCGGCTCAAAACAACGGGATACATCGTTTTAGATCGAAACTAGCGATATTTACGCACTTCGGTTTTACAAGTCGTCGAAGAGCAGACGAGAGCTGAAAACTCATCCTCTCAGAACTGCGCGAAAAATTGTATTCCGGCTCAAAACAACGGGATACATCGTTTTAGATCGAAACTAGCGAGATTCACGAACATCGATTTTACAAGTCGTCGAAGAGTGGACGAGAGAAAGGAGTAAACGTTCTCTCTCAGAACTGCGCGAAAACTTGTATTCCGTGTCAAAACAACGGGATACATCGTTCTAGATAGAAACAAGCAAAATTCACGAGCACCGATTTTACAAGTCTTCGAAGAGTAGACGAGAGAAAGGTGTAAACTTTTTCCCTCAGAACTGCGCGAAAACTTGTATTCCGGCTACAAACAACGAGGTACATCGTTTTAGATCGAAACTAGCGAGATGTACGCACTTTTATTTTACAAGTCTTCGAAGAGTAGACGAGAGCTGTAAACTTTTCTCTCAGAACTGCGCGAAAACTTGTATTCCGGCTCAAAACAACGGAATACATCGTTTTAGATCGAAACCAGTGAGGTTCACGAACATTGATTTTACAATTCATCGAAGAGTAGACGAGAGAAAGGTGTAAACGTTTTATCTCATAACTGCGCGAAAACTTGTATTCCGGCTCAAAACAACGGGATACATTGTTTTAGCTCGAAACTGGCGAGAGTTACGCACTCGGCGAAGAGTAGACGAGAGAGAGCTGTAAACGTTTTCTCTCAGAACTGCGCGCAAAATTGTATTCCGGCTCAAAACAACGGGATACATCGTTTTAGATCGAAACTAGCGAGATTTACGCACTTTGATTTTACAAGTCGTCGAAGAGTAGACGAGAGAGAGCTGTAACCTTTTTCTCTCACAACTGCGCGAAACCTTGTATTCCGGCTCAAAACAACGGGATACATCGTTTTAGATCGAAACTAGCGAGATTCACGAACATCGATTTTACAAGTCGTCGAAGATTAGACGAGAGAAAGGTGTAAACTTTTTCTCAGAACTGCGCGAAAACTTGCATTCCGGCTCAAAACAACGGGATACATCGTTTTAGATCGAAACTAGCGAGATTCACGAACATCGATTTTACAAGTCGTCGAAGAGTGGACGAGAGAAAGGAGTAAACGTTTCTCTCAGAACTGCGCGAAAACTTGTATTCCGGGTCAAAACAACGGGATACATCGTTTTAGATCGAAACTAGCAAAATTCACGAACACCGATTTTACAAGTCTTCGAAGAGTCGACGAGAGAAAGGTGTAAACTTTTTCCCTCAGAACAGCGCGAAAACTTGTATTCCGGCTAAAACCAATGAGGTACATCGTTTTAGATCGAAACTAGCGAGATTTACGCACTTTGATTTTAAAAGTCGTCGAAGAGTAGACGAGAGAAAGGTGTAAACGTTTTCTCAGAACTGCGCGAAAACTTGCATTCCGGCTCAAAACAACGAGATACATCGTTTTAGATAAAAACTAGCGAGATTTTCGCACTTCGGTTTTACATGTGGTCGAAAGTAGACGAGAGAAAGCTGTAAAGTTTTTCTCTCAGAACTGCGCGAAAACTTTTATTCCGCCTCAAAACAACGTTATACAACGTTTTTGATCGAAACTAGCGAGATTTACGCACCTTGGTTTTACAAGTCGTAGAGAGTAAACGAGAAAAAGCTGTAAAGTTTTTCTCTCAGAACTGCGTGAAAACATACTCCGGCTCAAAACAACGGAATACATCGTTTTAGATCGAAACTGGCGAGATTCACGAACGTATATTTTACAAGTCGTCGAAGAGTAGACGAGAGAGAGCTGTAAACTTTTTCTCTCAGAACTGCACGAAAACTTGTATTCCGGCTCAAAACAACGGGATACATCGTTTTTGATCGAAACTAACGAGATTTACTCACTTAGATTTTACAAGTCGAAGAGAGTAAACGAGAGAAAGCTGTAAAGTTTTTCTCTCAGAACTGCGAAAAAACTTATATTCCGGCTCAAAACAACGGGATACGTCGTTTTAGATCGGAACTAGCGAGATTCACGAACATCGATTTTACAAGTCGTCGTAGAGTAGACGAGAGAGAGCTGCAAACATGTTCTCTCAGAACAGCGCGAAAACTTGTATTCCGGCTCAAAACAACGCGATACATTGTATTAGATCGAAGCTAGCGAGATTCAAGAACATCGTTTTACATGTCGTCGAAGAGTAGACGAGAGAGAGCTGTAAACTTTTTCTCTCAGAACGGCGGGAAAACTTGTATTCCGGCTCAAAACAACGGGATACATTGTTTTAGCTCGAAACTAGCGAGAGTTACGCACTCGGCGAAGAGTAGACGAGAGAGAGCTGAAAACTTTTTCTCTCAGAACTGCGCGAAAAATTGTATTCCGGCTCAAAACAAGGGGATACATCGTTTTAGATGAAAACTAGCGAGATTTTCGCACTTCGGTTTTACAAGTCGTCGAGAGTAGACGAGAGAAAGTTGTAAAGTTTTTCTCTCAGAACTGCGCGAAAACTTGTATTGCGCCTCAAAACAAGGTTATACATCGTTTTTGATCGAAATTAGCGAGATTTACGTACCTTGGTTTTACAAGTCGTAGAGAGTAAACGAGAGAAAGCTGTAAAGCTTTTCTCTCAGAACTGCGCGAAAACTTATATTCCGGCTCAAAACAACGGAATACTTCGTTTTAGATCGAAACTAGCGAGATTCACGAAAATCAATTTTACAAGTCGTCGAAGAGTAGACAAGAGAAAGGTGTAAACTTTTTCTCTCAGAACTGCGCGAAAACTTGTATTCGGCTCAAAACAACGGGATGCATCGTTTTAGATCGAAACTAGCGAGATTCACGAACATCGATTTTACAAGTCGTCGAAGAGTAGACGAGAGAAAGGTGTAAACATTTTCTCAGAACTGCGCGAAAACTTGCATTCCGGCTCAAAACAACGGGATACATCGTTTTAGATAAAAACTAGCGAGATTTTCGCACTTCGATTTTACAAGTCGTCGAGAGTAGACGAGAGAAAGCTGTAAAGGTTTTCTCTCAGAACTGCGCGAAAACTTGTATTCCGCCTCAAAACAACGTTACAAAACGTTTTTGATCGAAACTAGCGAGATTTACGTACCTTGGTTTTACAAGTCGTAGAGAGTAAGCGAGAGAAAGCTGTGAAGTTTTTCTCTCAGAACTGCGCGAAAACTTGTAATCCGGCTCAAAACAACGGGATCCATCGTTTTTGATTGAAACTAGCGAGATTTACGCACTTCGATATTACAATTCGTCGAAGAGTAGACGAGAGAAAGGTGTAAACTTTTTCTCTAAGAACTGCGCGAAAACTTGTATTCCGGCTCAAAACAACGGGATACATTGTTTTAGCTCGAAACTAGCGAGAGTTACGCACTCGGCGAAGAGTAGACGAGAGAGAGAGCTGTAAACTTTTTCTCTCAGAACTGCGCGCAAAATTGTATTCCGGCTCAAAACAACGGGATACATCGTTTTAGATCGAAACTAGCGAGATTTACGCACTTTGATTTTACAAGTCGTCGAAGAGTAGACGAGAGAGAGCTGTAACCTTTTTCTCTCAAAACTGCGCGAAAACTTGTATTCCGGCTCAAAACAACTGGATACATCGTTTTAGATCGAAACTAGCGAGATTCACGAACATCGATTTTACAAGTCGTCGAAGAGTAGACGAGAGAAAGGTGTAAACTTTTTCTCAGAACTGCGCGAAAACTTGCATTCCGGCTCAAAACAACGGGATACATCGTTTTAGATAAAAACTAGCGAGATTTTCGCACTTCTGTTTTACAAGTCGTCGAGAGTAGACGAGAGAAAGCTGTAAAGTTTTTCTCTCAGAACTGCGCGAAAACTTGTATTCCGCCTCAAAACAACGTTATAAATCGTTTTTGATCGAAACTAGCGAGATTTACGTACCTTGGTTTTACAAGTCGTAGAGAGTAAGCGAGAGAAAGCTGTAAAGTTTTTCTCTCAGAACTGCGTGAAAACATATTCCGGCTCAAAACAACGGAATACATCGTTTTAGATCGAACCTGGCGAGATTCGCGAACATCAATTTTACAAGTCGTCGAAGAGTAGACGAGAGAGAGCTGTAAACTTTTTCGCTCAGAACTGCACGAAAACTTGTATTCCGGCTCAAAACAACGGGATACATCGTTTTTGATCGAAACTAGCGAGATTCAAGAACATCGTTTTACATGTCGTCGAAGAGTAGACGAGAGAGAGCCGTAAACTTTTTCTCTCAGAACGGCGGGAAAACTTGTATTCCGGCTCAAAACAACGGGATAAATCGTTTTAGATAGAAACTAGCGAGATTTACGCACTTCGACATTACAATTCGTCGAAGAGTAGACGAGAGAAAGGTGTAAACTTTTTCTCTAAGAACTGCGCGAAAACTTGTATTCCGGCTCAAAACAACGGGATACATTGTTTTAGCTCGAAACTAGCGAGAGTTACGCACTCGGCGAAGAGTAGACGAGAGAGAGAGCTGTAAACTTTTTCTCTCAGAACTGCGCGCAAAATTGTATTCCGGCTCAAAACAACGGGATACATCGTTTTAGATCGAAACTAGCGAGATTTACGCACTTTGATTTTACAACTCGTCGAAGAGTAGACGAGAGAGAGCTGTAACCTTTTTCTCTCAAAACTGCGCGAAAACTTGTATTCCGGCTCAAAACAACTGGATACATCGTTTTTGATCGAAACTAGCGAGATTCAAGAACATCGTTTTACATGTCGTCGAAGAGTAGACGAGAGAGAGCCGTAAACTTTTTCTCTCAGAACGGCGGGAAAACTTGTATTCCGGCTCAAAACAACGGGATAAATCGTTTTAGATAGAAACTAGCGAGATTTACGCACTTCGATATTACAATTCGTCGAAGAGTAGACGAGAGAAAGGTGTAAACTTTTTCTCTAAGAACTGCGCGAAAACTTGTATTCCGGCTCAAAACAACGGGATACATTGTTTTAGCTCGAAACTAGCGAGAGTTACGCACTCGGCGAAGAGTAGACGAGAGAGAGAGCTGTAAACTTTTTCTCTCAGAACTGCGCGCAAAATTGTATTCCGGCTCAAAACAACGGGATACATCGTTTTAGATCGAAACTAGCGAGATTTACGCACTTTGATTTTACAACTCGTCGAAGAGTAGACGAGAGAGAGCTGTAACCTTTTTCTCTCAAAACTGCGCGAAAACTTGTATTCCGGCTCAAAACAACTGGATACATCGTTTTAGATCGAAACTAGCGAGATTCACGAACATCGATTTTACAAGTCGTCGAAGAGTAGACGAGAGAAAGGTGTAAACATTTTCTCAGAACTGCGCGAAAACTTGCATTCCGGCTCAAAACAACGGGATACATCGTTTTAGATAAAAACTAGCGAGATTTTCGCACTTCGGTTTTACAAGTCGTCGAGAGTAGACGAGAGAAAGCTGTAAAGGTTTTCTCTCAGAACTGCGCGAAAACTTGTATTCCGCCTCAAAACAACGTTACAAAACGTTTTTGATCGAAACTAGCGAGATTTACGTACCTTGGTTTTACAAGTCGTAGAGAGTAAGCGAGAGAAAGCTGTGAAGTTTTTCTCTCAGAACTGCGCGAAAACTTGTAATCCGGCTCAAAACAACGGAATACATCGTTTTAGATCGAACCTGGCGAGATTCGCGAACATCAATTTTACAAGTCGTCGAAGAGTAGACGAGAGAGAGCTGTAAACTTTTTCGCTCAGAACTGCACGAAAACTTGTATTCCGGCTCAAAACAACGGGATACATCGTTTTTGATCGAAACTAGCGAGATTCAAGAACATCGTTTTACATGTCGTCGAAGAGTAGACGAGAGAGAGCCGTAAACTTTTTCTCTCAGAACGGCGGGAAAACTTGTATTCCGGCTCAAAACAACGGGATAAATCGTTTTAGATAGAAACTAGCGAGATTTACGCACTTCGATATTACAATTCGTCGAAGAGTAGACGAGAGAAAGGTGTAAACTTTTTCTCTAAGAACTGCGCGAAAACTTGTATTCCGGCTCAAAACAACGGGATACATTGTTTTAGCTCGAAACTAGCGAGAGTTACGCACTCGGCGAAGAGTAGACGAGAGAGAGAGCTGTAAACTTTTTCTCTCAGAACTGCGCGCAAAATTGTATTCCGGCTCAAAACAACGGGATACATCGTTTTAGATCGAAACTAGCGAGATTTACGCACTTTGATTTTACAACTCGTCGAAGAGTAGACGAGAGAGAGCTGTAACCTTTTTCTCTCAAAACTGCGCGAAAACTTGTATTCCGGCTCAAAACAACTGGATACATCGTTTTAGATCGAAACTAGCGAGATTCACGAACATCGATTTTACAAGTCGTCGAAGAGTAGACGAGAGAAAGGTGTAAACATTTTCTCAGAACTGCGCGAAAACTTGCATTCCGGCTCAAAACAACGGGATACATCGTTTTAGATAAAAACTAGCGAGATTTTCGCACTTCGGTTTTACAAGTCGTCGAGAGTAGACGAGAGAAAGCTGTAAAGGTTTTCTCTCAGAACTGCGCGAAAACTTGTATTCCGCCTCAAAACAACGTTACAAAACGTTTTTGATCGAAACTAGCGAGATTTACGTACCTTGGTTTTACAAGTCGTAGAGAGTAAGCGAGAGAAAGCTGTGAAGTTTTTCTCTCAGAACTGCGCGAAAACTTGTAATCCGGCTCAAAACAACGGGATCCATCGTTTTTGATTGAAACTAGCGAGATTTACGCACTTCGATATTACAATTCGTCGAAGAGTAGACGAGAGAAAGGTGTAAACTTTTTCTCTAAGAACTGCGCGAAAACTTGTATTCCGGCTCAAAACAACTGGATACATCGTTTTAGATCGAAACTAGCGAGATTCACGAACATCGATTTTACAAGTCGTCGAAGAGTAGACGAGAGAAAGGTGTAAACTTTTTCTCAGAACTGCGCGAAAACTTGCATTCCGGCTCAAAACAACGGGATACATCGTTTTAGATAAAAACTAGCGAGATTTTCGCACTTCGGTTTTACAAGTCGTCGAGAGTAGACGAGAGAAAGCTGTAAAGTTTTTCTCTCAGAACTGCGCGAAAACTTGTATTCCGCCTCAAAACAACGTTATAAATCGTTTTTGATCGAAACTAGCGAGATTTACGTACCTTGGTTTTACAAGTCGTAGAGAGTAAGCGAGAGAAAGCTGTAAAGTTTTTCTCTCAGAACTGCGTGAAAACATATTCCGGCTCAAAACAACGGAATACATCGTTTTAGATCGAACCTGGCGAGATTCGCGAACATCAATTTTACAAGTCGTCGAAGAGTAGACGAGAGAGAGCTGTAAACTTTTTCGCTCAGAACTGCACGAAAACTTGTATTCCGGCTCAAAACAACGGGATACATCGTTTTTGATCGAAACTAACGAGATTTACTCACTTAGATTTTACAAGTCGAAGAGAGTAAACGAGAGAAAGCTGTAAAGTTTTTCTCTCAGAACTGCGAGAAAACTTATATGCCGGCTCAAAACAACGGGATGCGTCGTTTTAGATCGGAACTAGCGAGATTCACGAACATCGATTTTACAAGTCGTCGTAGAGTAGACGAGAGAGAGCTGCAAACATGTTCTCTCAGAACTGCGCGAAAACTTGTATTCCGGCTCAAAACAACGCGATACATTGTATTAGATCGAAACTAGCGAGATTCAAGAACACCGTTTTACATGTCGTCGAAGAGTAGACGAGAGAGAGCCGTAAACGTTTTCTCTCAGAACGGCGGGAAAACTTGTATTCCGGCTCAAAACAACGGGATACATTGTTTTAGCTCGAAACTAGCGAGAGTTACGCACTCGGCGAAGAGTAGACGAGAGAGAGCTGTAAAAGTTTTCTCTCAGAACTGCGCGCAAAATTGTATTCCGGCTCAAAACAACGGGATACATCGTTTTAGATCGAAACTAGCGAGATTTACGCACTTTGATTTTACAAGTCGTCGAAGAGTAGACGAGAGAGAGCTGTAACCTTTTTCTCTCACAACTGCGCGAAAACTTGTATTCCGGCTCAAAACAACGGGATACATCGTTTTAGATCGAAACTAGCGAGATTCACGAACATCGATTTTACAAGTCGTCGAAGAGTAGACGAGAGAAAGGTGTAAACTTTTTCTCAGAACTGCGCGAAAACTTGCATTCCGGCTCAAAACAACGGGATACATCGTTTTAGATCGAAACTAGCGAGATTCACGAACATCGATTTTACAAGTCGTCGAAGAGTGGACGAGAGAAAGGAGTAAACGTTTTCTCTCAGAACTGCGCGAAAACTTGTATTCCGGGTCAAAACAACGGGATACATCGTTTTAGATCGAAACTAACAAAATTCACGAACACCGATTTTACAAGTCTTCGAAGAGTAGAGGAGAGAAAGGTGTAAACTTTTTCCCTCAGAACTGTGCGAAAACTTGTATTCCGGCTAAAACCAATGAGGTACATCGTTTTAGATCGAAACTAGCGAGATTTACGCACTTTGATTTTACAAGTCGTCGAGAGTAGACGAGAGAAAGCTGTAAAGTTTTTCTCTCAGAACTGCGCGAAAACTTGTATTCCGCCTCAAAACAACGTTATACAACGTTTTTGATCGAAACTAGCGAGATTTACGCACCTTGGTTTTACAAGTCGTAGAGAGTAAACGAGAGAAAGCTGTAAAGCTTTTCTCTCAGAACTGCGCGAAAACTTGTATTCCGGCTCAAAACAACGGGATACATCGTTTTAGATCGAAACTAGCGATATTTACGCACTTCGGTTTTACAAGTCGTCGAAGAGCAGACGAGAGCTGAAAACTCATTCTCTCAGAACTGCGCGAAAAATTGTATTCCGGCTCAAAACAACGGGATACATCGTTTTAGATCGAAACTAGCGAGATTCACGAACATCGATTTTACAAGTCGTCGAAGAGTGGACGAGAGAAAGGAGTAAACGTTCTCTCTCAGAACTGCGCGAAAACTTGTATTCCGTGTCAAAACAACGGGATACATCGTTCTAGATAGAAACAAGCAAAATTCACGAACACCGATTTTACAAGTCTTCGAAGAGTAGACGAGAGAAAGGTGTAAACTTTTTCCCTCAGAACTGCGCGAAAACTTGTATTCCGGCTACAAACAACGAGGTACATCGTTTTAGATCGAAACTAGCGAGATGTACGCACTTTTATTTTACAAGTCTTCGAAGAGTAGACGAGAGCTGTAAACTTTTCTCTCAGAACTGCGCGAAAACTTGTATTCCGGCTCAAAACAACGGAATACATCGTTTTAGATCGAAACCAGTGAGGTTCACGAACTTTGATTTTACAAGTCGTCGAAGAGTAGACGAGAGAAAGGTGTAAACGTTTTATCTCATAACTGCGCGAAAACTTGTATTCCGGCTCAAAACAACGGGTTACATCTTTTTAGATCGAAACTAGAGAGATTTACGCACTTTGATTTTACAAGTCGTCGAAGAATAGACGAGAGACAAGTGTAAACTTTTTCTCTCATAACTGCGCGAAAACTTGTATTCCGGCTCAAAAAAACGGGATACATCGTTTTAGATCGAAACTAGCGAGATTTTCGCACTTCGATTTTACAAGTCGTCGAGAGTAGACGAGAGAAAGTTGTGAAGTTTTTCTCTCAGAACTGCGCGAAAACTTGTAATCCGGCTCAAAACAACGGGATCCATCGTTTTTGATTGAAACTAGCGAGATTTACGCACTTTGGTTTTACAAGTCGTAGAGAGTAAACGAGAAAAAGCTGTAAAGTTTTTCTCTCAGAACTGCGTGAAAACATATTCCGGCTCAAAACAACGTAATACATCGTTTTAGATCGAAACTGGCGAGATTCGCGAACATCAATTTTACTAGTCGTCGAAGAGTAGACGAGAGAGAGCTGTAAACTTTTTCTCTCAGAACTGCACGAAAACTTGTATTCCGGCTCAAAACAACGGGATACATCGTTTTTGATCGAAACTAACGAGATTTACTCACTTAGATTTTACAAGTCGAAGAGAGTAAACGAGAAAAATCTGTAAAGTTTTTCTCTCAGAACTGCGAGAAAACTTATATTCCGGCTCAAAACAACGGGATACGTCGTTTTAGATCGGAACTAGCGAGATTCACGAACATCGATTTTACAAGTCGTCGTAGAGTAGATGAGAGAGAGCTGCAAACATGTTCTCTCAGAACTGCGCGAAAACTTGTATTCCGGCTCAAAACAACGTGATACATTGTATTAGATCGAAACTAGCGAGATTCAAGAACATCGTTTTACATGTCGTCGAAGAGTAGACGAGAGAGAGCCGTAAACTTTTTCTCTCAGAACGGCGGGAAAACTTGTATTCCGGCTCAAAACAACGGGATACATTGTTTTAGCTCGAAACTAGCAAGAGTTACGCACTCGGCGAAGAGTAGACGAGAGAGAGAGCTGTAAACTTTTTCTCTCAGAACTGCGCGCAAAATTGTATTCCGGCTCAAAACAACGGGATACATCGTTTTAGATCGAAACTAGCGAGATTTACGCACTTTGATTTTACAAGTCGTCGAAGAGTAGACGAGAGAGAGCTGTAACCTTTTTCTCTCAAAACTGCGCGAAAACTTGTATTCCGGCTCAAAACAACTGGATACATCGTTTTAGATCGAAACTAGCGAGATTCACGTACATCGATTTTACAAGTCGTCGAAGAGTAGACGAGAGAAAGGTGTAAACATTTTCTCAGAACTGCGCGAAAACTTGCATTCCGGCTCAAACAACGGGATACATCGTTTTAGATAAAAACTAGCGAGATTTTCGCACTTCGGTTTTACAAGTCGTCGAGAGTAGACGAGAGAAAGCTGTAAAGTTTTTCTCTCAGAACTGCGCGAAAACTTGTATTCCGCCTCAAAACAACGTTATAAATCGTTTTTGATCGAAACTAGCGAGATTTACGTACCTTGGTTTTACAAGTCGTAGAGAGTAAGCGAGAGAAAGCTGTGAAGTTTTTCTCTCAGAACTGCGCGAAAACTTGTAATCCGGCTCAAAACAACGGGATCCATCGTTTTTGATTGAAACTAGCGAGATTTACGCACTTCGATATTACAATTCGTCGAAGAGTAGACGAGAGAAAGGTGTAAACTTTTTCTCTAAGAACTGCGCGAAAACTTGTATTCCGGCTCAAAACAACGGGATACATTGTTTTAGCTCGAAACTAGCGAGAGTTACGCACTCGGCGAAGAGTAGACGAGAGAGAGAGCTGTAAACTTTTTCTCTCAGAACTGCGCGCAAAATCGTATTCCGGCTCAAAACAACGGGATACATCGTTTTAGATCGAAACTAGCGAGATTTACGCACTTTGATTTTACAAGTCGTCGAAGAGTAGACGAGAGAGAGCTGTAACCTTTTTCTCTCAAAACTGCGCGAAAACTTGTATTCCGGCTCAAAACAACTGGATACATCGTTTTAGATCGAAACTAGCGAGATTCACGAACATCGATTTTACAAGTCGTCGAAGAGTAGACGAGAGAAAGGTGTAAACGTTTTCTCAGAACTGCGCGAAAACTTGCATTCCGGCTCAAAACAACGGGATACATCGTCTTAGATAAAAACTAGCGAGATTTTCGCACTTCGGTTTTACAAGTCGTCGAGAGTAGACGAGAGAAAGCTGTAAAGTTTTTCTCTCAGAACTGCGCGAAAACTTGTATTCCGCCTCAAAACAACGTTATAAATCGTTTTTGATCGAAACTAGCGAGATTTACGTACCTTGGTTTTACAAGTCGTAGAGAGTAAGCGAGAGAAAGCTGTAAAGTTTTTCTCTCAGAACTGCGTGAAAACATATTCCGGCTCAAAACAACGGAATACATCGTTTTAGATCGAACCTGGCGAGATTCGCGAACATCAATTTTACAAGTCGTCGAAGAGTAGACGAGAGAGAGCTGTAAGCTTTTTCGCTCAGAACTGCACGAAAACTTGTATTCCGGCTCAAAACAACGGGATACATCGTTTTTGATCGAAACTAACGAGATTTACTCAATTAGATTTTACAAGTCGAAGAGAGTAAACGAGAGAAAGCTGTAAAGTTTTTCTCTCAGAACTGCGAGAAAACTTATATGCCGGCTCAAAACAACGGGATGCGTCGTTTTAGATCGGAACTAGCGAGATTCACGAACATCGATTTTACAAGTCGTCGTAGAGTAGACGAGAGAGAGCTGCAAACATGTTCTCTCAGAACTGCGCGAAAACTTGTATTCCGGCTCAAAACAACGCGATACATTGTATTAGATCGAAACTAGCGAGATTCAAGAACACCGTTTTACATGTCGTCGAAGAGTAGACGAGAGGGAGCCGTAAACGTTTTCTCTCAGAACGGCGGGAAAACTTGTATTCCGGCTCAAAACAACGGGATACATTGTTTTAGCTCGAAACTAGCGAGAGTTACGCACTCGGCGAAGAGTAGACGAGAGAGAGCTGTAAAAGTTTTCTCTCAGAACTGCGCGCAAAATTGTAATCCGGCTCAAAACAACGGGATACATCGTTTTAGATCGAAACTAGCGAGATTTACGCACTTTGATTTTACAAGTCGTCGAAGAGTAGACGAGAGAGAGCTGTAACCTTTTTCTCTCACAACTGAGCGAAAACTTGTATTCCGGCTCAAAACAACGGGATACATCGTTTTAGATCGAAACTAGCGAGATTCACGAACATCGATTTTACAAGTCTTCGAAGAGTAGACGAGAGAAAGGCGTAAACTTTTTCTCAGAACTGCGCGAAAACTTGCATTCCGGCTCAAAACAACGGGATACATCGTTTTAGATCGAAACTAGCGAGATTCACGAACATCGATTTTACAAGTCGTCGAAGAGTGGACGAGAGAAAGGAGTAAACGTTTCTCTCAGAACTGCGCGAAAACTTGTATTCCGGGTCAAAACAACGGGATACATCGTTTTAGATCGAAACTAGCAAAATTCACGAACACCGATTTTACAAGTCTTCGAAGAGTAGACGAGAGAAAGGTGTAAACTTTTTCTCAGAACTGCGCGAAAACTTGCATTCCGGCTCAAAACAACGGGATACATCGTTTTAGATCGAAACTAGCGAGATTCACGAACATCGATTTTACAAGTCGTCGAAGAGTGGACGAGAGAAAGGAGTAAACGTTTCTCTCAGAACTGCGCGAAAACTTGTATTCCGGCTCAAAACAACGGGATACATCGTCTTAGATAAAAACTAGCGAGATTTTCGCACTTCGGTTTTACAAGTCGTCGAGAGTAGACGAGAGAAAGCTGTAAAGTTTTTCTCTCAGAACTGCGCGAAAACTTGTATTCCGCCTCAAAACAACGTTATAAATCGTTTTTGATCGAAACTAGCGAGATTTACGTACCTTGGTTTTACAAGTCGTAGAGAGTAAGCGAGAGAAAGCTGTAAAGTTTTTCTCTCAGAACTGCGTGAAAACATATTCCGGCTCAAAACAACGGAATACATCGTTTTAGATCGAACCTGGCGAGATTCGCGAACATCAATTTTACAAGTCGTCGAAGAGTAGACGAGAGGGAGCCGTAAACTTTTTCGCTCAGAACTGCACGAAAACTTGTATTCCGGCTCAAAACAACGGGATACATCGTTTTTGATCGAAACTAACGAGATTTACGCACTCGGCGAAGAGTAGACGAGAGAGAGCTGTAAAAGTTTTCTCTCAGAACTGCGCGCAAAATTGTATTCCGGCTCAAAACAACGGGATACATCGTTTTAGATCGAAACTAGCGAGATTTACGCACTTTGATTTTACAAGTCGTCGAAGAGTAGACGAGAGAGAGCTGTAACCTTTTTCTCTCACAACTGAGCGAAAACTTGTATTCCGGCTCAAAACAACGGGATACATCGTTTTAGATCGAAACTAGCGAGATTCACGAACATCGATTTTACAAGTCTTCGAAGAGTAGACGAGAGAAAGGTGTAAACTTTTTCTCAGAACTGCGCGAAAACTTGCATTCCGGCTCAAAACAACGGGATACATCGTTTTAGATCGAAACTAGCGAGATTCACGAACATCGATTTTACAAGTCGTCGAAGAGTGGACGAGAGAAAGGAGTAAACGTTTCTCTCAGAACTGCGCGAAAACTTGTATTCCGGCTCAAAACAACGGGATACATCGTCTTAGATAAAAACTAGCGAGATTTTCGCACTTCGGTTTTACAAGTCGTCGAGAGTAGACGAGAGAAAGCTGTAAAGTTTTTCTCTCAGAACTGCGCGAAAACTTGTATTCCGCCTCAAAACAACGTTATAAATCGTTTTTGATCGAAACTAGCGAGATTTACGTACCTTGGTTTTACAAGTCGTAGAGAGTAAGCGAGAGAAAGCTGTAAAGTTTTTCTCTCAGAACTGCGTGAAAACATATTCCGGCTCAAAACAACGGAATACATCGTTTTAGATCGAACCTGGCGAGATTCGCGAACATCAATTTTACAAGTCGTCGAAGAGTAGACGAGAGAGAGCTGTAAACTTTTTCGCTCAGAACTGCACGAAAACTTGTATTCCGGCTCAAAACAACGGGATACATCGTTTTTGATCGAAACTAACGAGATTTACTCAATTAGATTTTACAAGTCGAAGAGAGTAAACGAGAGAAAGCTGTAAAGTTTTTCTCTCAGAACTGCGAGAAAACTTATATGCCGGCTCAAAACAACGGGATGCGTCGTTTTAGATCGGAACTAGCGAGATTCACGAACATCGATTTTACAAGTCGTCGTAGAGTAGACGAGAGAGAGCTGCAAACATGTTCTCTCAGAACTGCGCGAAAACTTGTATTCCGGCTCAAAACAACGCGATACATTGTATTAGATCGAAACTAGCGAGATTCAAGAACACCGTTTTACATGTCGTCGAAGAGTAGACGAGAGGGAGCCGTAAACGTTTTCTCTCAGAACGGCGGGAAAACTTGTATTCCGGCTCAAAACAACGGGATACATTGTTTTAGCTCGAAACTAGCGAGAGTTACGCACTCGGCGAAGAGTAGACGAGAGAGAGCTGTAAAAGTTTTCTCTCAGAACTGCGCGCAAAATTGTATTCCGGCTCAAAACAACGGGATACATCGTTTTAGATCGAAACTAGCGAGATTTACGCACTTTGATTTTACAAGTCGTCGAAGAGTAGACGAGAGAGAGCTGTAACCTTTTTCTCTCACAACTGAGCGAAAACTTGTATTCCGGCTCAAAACAACGGGATACATCGTTTTAGATCGAAACTAGCGAGATTCACGAACATCGATTTTACAAGTCTTCGAAGAGTAGACGAGAGAAAGGTGTAAACTTTTTCTCAGAACTGCGCGAAAACTTGCATTCCGGCTCAAAACAACGGGATACATCGTTTTAGATCGAAACTAGCGAGATTCACGAACATCGATTTTACAAGTCGTCGAAGAGTGGACGAGAGAAAGGAGTAAACGTTTCTCTCAGAACTGCGCGAAAACTTGTAATCCGGCTCAAAACAACGGGATCCATCGTTTTTGATTGAAACTAGCGAGATTTACGCACTTTGGTTTTACAAGTCGTAGAGAGTAAACGAGAAAAAGCTGTAAAGTTTTTCTCTCAGAACTGCGTGAAAACATATTCCGGCTCAAAACAACGTAATACATCGTTTTAGATCGAAACTGGCGAGATTCGCGAACATCAATTTTACTAGTCGTCGAAGAGTAGACGAGAGAGAGCTGTAAACTTTTTCTCTCAGAACTGCACGAAAACTTGTATTCCGGCTCAAAACAACGGGATACATCGTTTTTGATCGAAACTAACGAGATTTACTCACTTAGATTTTACAAGTCGAAGAGAGTAAACGAGAAAAATCTGTAAAGTTTTTCTCTCAGAACTGCGAGAAAACTTATATTCCGGCTCAAAACAACGGGATACGTCGTTTTAGATCGGAACTAGCGAGATTCACGAACATCGATTTTACAAGTCGTCGTAGAGTAGATGAGAGAGAGCTGCAAACATGTTCTCTCAGAACTGCGCGAAAACTTGTATTCCGGCTCAAAACAACGTGATACATTGTATTAGATCGAAACTAGCGAGATTCAAGAACATCGTTTTACATGTCGTCGAAGAGTAGACGAGAGAGAGCCGTAAACTTTTTCTCTCAGAACGGCGGGAAAACTTGTATTCCGGCTCAAAACAACGGGATACATTGTTTTAGCTCGAAACTAGCAAGAGTTACGCACTCGGCGAAGAGTAGACGAGAGAGAGAGCTGTAAACTTTTTCTCTCAGAACTGCGCGCAAAATTGTATTCCGGCTCAAAACAACGGGATACATCGTTTTAGATCGAAACTAGCGAGATTTACGCACTTTGATTTTACAAGTCGTCGAAGAGTAGACGAGAGAGAGCTGTAACCTTTTTCTCTCAAAACTGCGCGAAAACTTGTATTCCGGCTCAAAACAACTGGATACATCGTTTTAGATCGAAACTAGCGAGATTCACGAACATCGATTTTACAAGTCGTCGAAGAGTAGACGAGAGAAAGGTGTAAACATTTTCTCAGAACTGCGCGAAAACTTGCATTCCGGCTCAAAACAACGGGATACATCGTTTTAGATAAAAACTAGCGAGATTTTCGCACTTCGGTTTTACAAGTCGTCGAGAGTAGACGAGAGAAAGCTGTAAAGTTTTTCTCTCAGAACTGCGCGAAAACTTGTATTCCGCCTCAAAACAACGTTATAAATCGTTTTTGATCGAAACTAGCGAGATTTACGTACCTTGGTTTTACAAGTCGTAGAGAGTAAGCGAGAGAAAGCTGTGAAGTTTTTCTCTCAGAACTGCGCGAAAACTTGTAATCCGGCTCAAAACAACGGGATCCATCGTTTTTGATTGAAACTAGCGAGATTTACGCACTTCGATATTACAATTCGTCGAAGAGTAGACGAGAGAAAGGTGTAAACTTTTTCTCTAAGAACTGCGCGAAAACTTGTATTCCGGCTCAAAACAACGGGATACATTGTTTTAGCTCGAAACTAGCGAGAGTTACGCACTCGGCGAAGAGTAGACGAGAGAGAGAGCTGTAAACTTTTTCTCTCAGAACTGCGCGCAAAATTGTATTCCGGCTCAAAACAACGGGATACATCGTTTTAGATCGAAACTAGCGAGATTTACGCACTTTGATTTTACAAGTCGTCGAAGAGTAGACGAGAGAGAGCTGTAACCTTTTTCTCTCAAAACTGCGCGAAAACTTGTATTCCGGCTCAAAACAACTGGATACATCGTTTTAGATCGAAACTAGCGAGATTCACGAACATCGATTTTACAAGTCGTCGAAGAGTAGACGAGAGAAAGGTGTAAACGTTTTCTCAGAACTGCGCGAAAACTTGCATTCCGGCTCAAAACAACGGGATACATCGTCTTAGATAAAAACTAGCGAGATTTTCGCACTTCGGTTTTACAAGTCGTCGAGAGTAGACGAGAGAAAGCTGTAAAGTTTTTCTCTCAGAACTGCGCGAAAACTTGTATTCCGCCTCAAAACAACGTTATAAATCGTTTTTGATCGAAACTAGCGAGATTTACGTACCTTGGTTTTACAAGTCGTAGAGAGTAAGCGAGAGAAAGCTGTAAAGTTTTTCTCTCAGAACTGCGTGAAAACATATTCCGGCTCAAAACAACGGAATACATCGTTTTAGATCGAACCTGGCGAGATTCGCGAACATCAATTTTACAAGTCGTCGAAGAGTAGACGAGAGAGAGCTGTAAACTTTTTCGCTCAGAACTGCACGAAAACTTGTATTCCGGCTCAAAACAACGGGATACATCGTTTTTGATCGAAACTAACGAGATTTACTCAATTAGATTTTACAAGTCGAAGAGAGTAAACGAGAGAAAGCTGTAAAGTTTTTCTCTCAGAACTGCGAGAAAACTTATATGCCGGCTCAAAACAACGGGATGCGTCGTTTTAGATCGGAACTAGCGAGATTCACGAACATCGATTTTACAAGTCGTCGTAGAGTAGACGAGAGAGAGCTGCAAACATGTTCTCTCAGAACTGCGCGAAAACTTGTATTCCGGCTCAAAACAACGCGATACATTGTATTAGATCGAAACTAGCGAGATTCAAGAACACCGTTTTACATGTCGTCGAAGAGTAGACGAGAGGGAGCCGTAAACGTTTTCTCTCAGAACGGCGGGAAAACTTGTATTCCGGCTCAAAACAACGGGATACATTGTTTTAGCTCGAAACTAGCGAGAGTTACGCACTCGGCGAAGAGTAGACGAGAGAGAGCTGTAAAAGTTTTCTCTCAGAACTGCGCGCAAAATTGTATTCCGGCTCAAAACAACGGGATACATCGTTTTAGATCGAAACTAGCGAGATTTACGCACTTTGATTTTACAAGTCGTCGAAGAGTAGACGAGAGAGAGCTGTAACCTTTTTCTCTCACAACTGAGCGAAAACTTGTATTCCGGCTCAAAACAACGGGATACATCGTTTTAGATCGAAACTAGCGAGATTCACGAACATCGATTTTACAAGTCTTCGAAGAGTAGACGAGAGAAAGGTGTAAACTTTTTCTCAGAACTGCGCGAAAACTTGCATTCCGGCTCAAAACAACGGGATACATCGTTTTAGATCGAAACTAGCGAGATTCACGAACATCGATTTTACAAGTCGTCGAAGAGTGGACGAGAGAAAGGAGTAAACGTTTCTCTCAGAACTGCGCGAAAACTTTTATTCCGGGTCAAAACAACGGGATACATCGTTTTAGATCGAAACTAGCAAAATTCACGAACACCGATTTTACAAGTCTTCGAAGAGTAGACGAGAGAAAGGTGTAAACTTTTTCCCTCAGAACAGCGCGAAAACTTGTATTCCGGCTAAAACCAATGAGGTACATCGTTTTAGATCGAAACTAGCGAGATTTACGCACTTTGATTTTAAATGTCGTCGAAGAGCAGACGAGAGAAAGGTGTAAACTTTTTCTCAGAACTGCGCGAAAACTTGCATTCCGGCTCAAAACAACGGGATACATCGTTTTAGATCGAAACTTGCGAGATTTACGCACTTTGATTTTACAACTCGTCGAAGGGCAGAGGAGAGAGAGCCGTAAACTTTTTCTCTCAGAACTGCGCGAAAACTTGTATTCCGGCTCAGAAAAACGGGATACATCGTTTTAGATCGAAACTAGCGAGATTTTCGCACTTCGATTTTACAAGTCGTCGAGAGTATACGAGAGAAAGCTGTAAAGTTTTTCTCTCAGAACTGCGCGAAAACTTGTAATCCGGCTCAAAACAACGGGATCCATCGTTTTTGATCGAAATTAGCGAGATTTACGCACTTTGGTTTTACAAGTCGTAGAGAGTAAACGAGAAAAAGCTGTAAAGTTTTTCTCTCAGAACTGCGTGAAAACATATTCCGGCTCAAAACAACGGAATACATCGTTTTAGATTGAAACTGGCGAGATTCACGAACATCAATTTTACAAGTCGTCGAAGAGTAGACGAGAGAGAGCTGTAAACGTTTTCTCTCAGAACTGCACGAAAACTTGTATTCCGGCTCAAAACAACGGAATACATCGTTTTTGATTGAAACTGGCGAGATTCATGAACATCAATTTTACAAGTCGTCGAAGAGTGGACGAGAGAAAGGAGTAAACGTTTTCTCTCAGAACTGCGCGAAAACTTGTATTCCGGGTCAAAACAACGGGATACATCGTTTTAGATCGAAACTAACAAAATTCACGAACACCGATTTTACAAGTCTTCGAAGAGTAGAGGAGAGAAAGGTGTAAACTTTTTCCCTCAGAACTGTGCGAAAACTTGTATTCCGGCTAAAACCAATGAGGTACATCGTTTTAGATCGAAACTAGCGAGATTTACGCACTTTGATTTTACAAGTCGTCGAAGAGTAGACGAGAGAAAGCTCTAAACTTTTTCTCTCAGAGCTGCGCGAAAAATTGTATTCCGGCTCAAAACAACGGGATACATCGTTTTAGATCGAAACTAGCGAGATTCACGAACATCGATTTTACAAGTCGTCGAAGAGTGGACGAGAGAAAGGAGTAAACGTTTTCTCTCAGAACTGCGCGAAAACTTGTATTCCGGGTCAAAACAACGGGATACATCGTTTTAGATCGAAACTAAAAAAATTCACGAACACCGATTTTACAAGTCTTCGAAGAGTAGAGGAGAGAAAGGTGTAAACTTTTTCCCTCAGAACTGTGCGAAAACTTGTATTCCGGCTAAAACCAATGAGGTACATCGTTTTAGATCGAAACTAGCGAGATTTACGCACTTTGATTTTACAAGTCGTCGAGAGTAGACGAGAGAAAGCTGTAAAGTTTTTCTCTCAGAACTGCGCGAAAACTTGTATTCCGCCTCAAAACAACGTTATACAACGTTTTTGATCGAAACTAGCGAGATTTACGCACCTTGGTTTTACAAGTCGTAGAGAGTAAACGAGAGAAAGCTGTAAAGCTTTTCTCTCAGAACTGCGCGAAAACTTGTATTCCGGCTCAAAACAACGGGATACATCGTTTTAGATCGAAACTAGCGATATTTACGCACTTCGGTTTTACAAGTCGTCGAAGAGCAGACGAGAGCTGAAAACTCATCCTCTCAGAACTGCGCGAAAAATTGTATTCCGGCTCAAAACAACGGGATACATCGTTTTAGATCGAAACTAGCGAGATTCACGAACATCGATTTTACAAGTCGTCGAAGAGTGGACGAGAGAAAGGAGTAAACGTTCTCTCTCAGAACTGCGCGAAAACTTGTATTCCGTGTCAAAACAACGGGATACATCGTTCTAGATAGAAACAAGCAAAATTCACGAGCACCGATTTTACAAGTCTTCGAAGAGTAGACGAGAGAAAGGTGTAAACTTTTTCCCTCAGAACTGCGCGAAAACTTGTATTCCGGCTACAAACAACGAGGTACATCGTTTTAGATCGAAACTAGCGAGATGTACGCACTTTTATTTTACAAGTCTTCGAAGAGTAGACGAGAGCTGTAAACTTTTCTCTCAGAACTGCGCGAAAACTTGTATTCCGGCTCAAAACAACGGAATACATCGTTTTAGATCGAAACCAGTGAGGTTCACGAACATTGATTTTACAAGTCGTCGAAGAGTAGACGAGAGAAAGGTGTAAACGTTTTATCTCATAACTGCGCGAAAACTTGTATTCCGGCTCAAAACAACGGGATACATTGTTTTAGCTCGAAACTGGCGAGAGTTACGCACTCGGCGAAGAGTAGACGAGAGAGAGCTGTAAACGTTTTCTCTCAGAACTGCGCGCAAAATTGTATTCCGGCTCAAAACAACGGGATACATCGTTTTAGATCGAAACTAGCGAGATTTACGCACTTTGATTTTACAAGTCGTCGAAGAGTAGACGAGAGAGAGCTGTAACCTTTTTCTCTCACAACTGCGCGAAACCTTGTATTCCGGCTCAAAACAACGGGATACATCGTTTTAGATCGAAACTAGCGAGATTCACGAACATCGATTTTACAAGTCGTCGAAGGTTAGACGAGAGAAAGGTGTAAACTTTTTCTCAGAACTGCGCGAAAACTTGCATTCCGGCTCAAAACAACGGGATACATCGTTTTAGATCGAAACTAGCGAGATTCACGAACATCGATTTTACAAGTCGTCGAAGAGTGGACGAGAGAAAGGAGTAAACGTTTCTCTCAGAACTGCGCGAAAACTTGTATTCCGGGTCAAAACAACGGGATACATCGTTTTAGATCGAAACTAGCAAAATTCACGAACACCGATTTTACAAGTCTTCGAAGAGTCGACGAGAGAAAGGTGTAAACTTTTTCCCTCAGAACAGCGCGAAAACTTGTATTCCGGCTAAAACCAATGAGGTACATCGTTTTAGATCGAAACTAGCGAGATTTACGCACTTTGATTTTAAAAGTCGTCGAAGAGTAGACGAGAGAAAGGTGTAAACTTTTTCTCAGAACTGCGCGAAAACTTGCATTCCGGCTCAAAACAACGGGATACATCGTTTTAGATAAAAACTAGCGAGATTTTCGCACTTCGGTTTTACATGTGGTCGAAAGTAGACGAGAGAAAGCTGTAAAGTTTTTCTCTCAGAACTGCGCGAAAACTTTTATTCCGCCTCAAAACAACGTTATACAACGTTTTTGATCGAAACTAGCGAGATTTACGCACCTTGGTTTTACAAGTCGTAGAGAGTAAACGAGAAAAAGCTGTAAAGTTTTTCTCTCAGAACTGCGTGAAAACATACTCCGGCTCAAAACAACGGAATACATCGTTTTAGATCGAAACTGGCGAGATTCACGAACGTATATTTTACAAGTCGTCGAAGAGTAGACGAGAGAGAGCTGTAAACTTTTTCTCTCAGAACTGCACGAAAACTTGTATTCCGGCTCAAAACAACGGGATACATCGTTTTTGATCGAAACTAACGAGATTTACTCACTTAGATTTTACAAGTCGAAGAGAGTAAACGAGAGAAAGCTGTAAAGTTTTTCTCTCAGAACTGCGAAAAAACTTATATTCCGGCTCAAAACAACGGGATACGTCGTTTTAGATCGGAACTAGCGAGATTCACGAACATCGATTTTACAAGTCGTCGTAGATTAGACGAGAGAGAGCTGCAAACATGTTCTCTCAGAACAGCGCGAAAACTTGTATTCCGGCTCAAAACAACGCGATACATTGTATTAGATCGAAGCTAGCGAGATTCAAGAACATCGTTTTACATGTCGTCGAAGAGTAGACGAGAGAGAGCTGTAAACGTTTTCTCTCAGAACGGCGGGAAAACTTGTATTCCGGCTCAAAACAACGGGATACATTGTTTTAGCTCGAAACTAGCGAGAGTTACGCACTCGGCGAAGAGTAGACGAGAGAGAGCTGAAAACTTTTTCTCTCAGAACTGCGCGAAAAATTGTATTCCGGCTCAAAACAAGGGGATACATCGTTTTAGATGAAAACTAGCGAGATTTTCGCACTTCGGTTTTACAAGTCGTCGAGAGTAGACGAGAGAAAGTTGTAAAGTTTTTCTCTCAGAACTGCGCGAAAACTTGTATTGCGCCTCAAAACAAGGTTATACATCGTTTTTGATCGAAATTAGCGAGATTTACGTACCTTGGTTTTACAAGTCGTAGAGAGTAAACGAGAGAAAGCTGTAAAGCTTTTCTCTCAGAACTGCGCGAAAACTTATATTCCGGCTCAAAACAACGGAATACTTCGTTTTAGATCGAAACTAGCGAGATTCACGAAAATCAATTTTACAAGTCGTCGAAGAGTAGACAAGAGAAAGGTGTAAACTTTTTCTCTCAGAACTGCGCGAAAACTTGTATTCGGCTCAAAACAACGGGATGCATCGTTTTAGATCGAAACTAGCGAGATTCACGAACATCGATTTTACAAGTCGTCGAAGAGTAGACGAGAGAAAGGTGTAAACATTTTCTCAGAACTGCGCGAAAACTTGCATTCCGGCTCAAAACAACGGGATACATCGTTTTAGATAAAAACTAGCGAGATTTTCGCACTTCGGTTTTACAAGTCGTCGAGAGTAGACGAGAGAAAGCTGTAAAGGTTTTCTCTCAGAACTGCGCGAAAACTTGTATTCCGCCTCAAAACAACGTTACAAAACGTTTTTGATCGAAACTAGCGAGATTTACGTACCTTGGTTTTACAAGTCGTAGAGAGTAAGCGAGAGAAAGCTGTGAAGTTTTTCTCTCAGAACTGCGCGAAAACTTGTAATCCGGCTCAAAACAACGGGATCCATCGTTTTTGATTGAAACTAGCGAGATTTACGCACTTCGATATTACAATTCGTCGAAGAGTAGACGAGAGAAAGGTGTAAACTTTTTCTCTAAGAACTGCGCGAAAACTTGTATTCCGGCTCAAAACAACGGGATACATTGTTTTAGCTCGAAACTAGCGAGAGTTACGCACTCGGCGAAGAGTAGACGAGAGAGAGAGCTGTAAACTTTTTCTCTCAGAACTGCGCGCAAAATTGTATTCCGGCTCAAAACAACGGGATACATCGTTTTAGATCGAAACTAGCGAGATTTACGCACTTTGATTTTACAAGTCGTCGAAGAGTAGACGAGAGAGAGCTGTAACCTTTTTCTCTCAAAACTGCGCGAAAACTTGTATTCCGGCTCAAAACAACTGGATACATCGTTTTAGATCGAAACTAGCGAGATTCACGAACATCGATTTTACAAGTCGTCGAAGAGTAGACGAGAGAAAGGTGTAAACTTTTTCTCAGAACTGCGCGAAAACTTGCATTCCGGCTCAAAACAACGGGATACATCGTTTTAGATAAAAACTAGCGAGATTTTCGCACTTCTGTTTTACAAGTCGTCGAGAGTAGACGAGAGAAAGCTGTAAAGTTTTTCTCTCAGAACTGCGCGAAAACTTGTATTCCGCCTCAAAACAACGTTATAAATCGTTTTTGATCGAAACTAGCGAGATTTACGTACCTTGGTTTTACAAGTCGTAGAGAGTAAGCGAGAGAAAGCTGTAAAGTTTTTCTCTCAGAACTGCGTGAAAACATATTCCGGCTCAAAACAACGGAATACATCGTTTTAGATCGAACCTGGCGAGATTCGCGAACATCAATTTTACAAGTCGTCGAAGAGTAGACGAGAGAGAGCTGTAAACTTTTTCGCTCAGAACTGCACGAAAACTTGTATTCCGGCTCAAAACAACGGGATACATCGTTTTTGATCGAAACTAACGAGATTTACTCACTTAGATTTTACAAGTCGAAGAGAGTAAACGAGAGAAAGCTGTAAAGTTTTTCTCTCAGAACTGCGAGAAAACTTATATGCCGGCTCAAAACAACGGGATGCGTCGTTTTAGATCGGAACTAGCGAGATTCACGAACATCGATTTTACAAGTCGTCGTAGAGTAGACGAGAGAGAGCTGCAAACATGTTCTCTCAGAACTGCGCGAAAACTTGTATTCCGGCTCAAAACAACGCGATACATTGTATTAGATCGAAACTAGCGAGATTCAAGAACACCGTTTTACATGTCGTCGAAGAGTAGACGAGAGAGAGCCGTAAACGTTTTCTCTCAGAACGGCGGGAAAACTTGTATTCCGGCTCAAAACAACGGGATACATTGTTTTAGCTCGAAACTAGCGAGAGTTACGCACTCGGCGAAGAGTAGACGAGAGAGAGCTGTAAAAGTTTTCTCTCAGAACTGCGCGCAAAATTGTATTCCGGCTCAAAACAACGGGATACATCGTTTTAGATCGAAACTAGCGAGATTTACGCACTTTGATTTTACAAGTCGTCGAAGAGTAGACGAGAGAGAGCTGTAACCTTTTTCTCTCACAACTGCGCGAAAACTTGTATTCCGGCTCAAAACAACGGGATACATCGTTTTAGATCGAAACTAGCGAGATTCACGAACATCGATTTTACAAGTCGTCGAAGAGTAGACGAGAGAAAGGTGTAAACTTTTTCTCAGAACTGCGCGAAAACTTGCATTCCGGCTCAAAACAACGGGATACATCGTTTTAGATCGAAACTAGCGAGATTCACGAACATCGATTTTACAAGTCGTCGAAGAGTGGACGAGAGAAAGGAGTAAACGTTTCTCTCAGAACTGCGCGAAAACTTGTATTCCGGGTCAAAACAACGGGATACATCGTTTTAGATCGAAACTAGCAAAATTCACGAACACCGATTTTACAAGTCTTCGAAGAGTAGACGAGAGAAAGGTGTAAACTTTTTCCCTCAGAACAGCGCGAAAACTTGTATTCCGGCTAAAACCAATGAGGTACATCGTTTTAGATCGAAACTAGCGAGATTTACGCACTTTGATTTTAAATGTCGTCGAAGAGTAGACGAGAGAAAGGTGTAAACTTTTTCTCAGAACTGCGCGAAAACTTGCATTCCGGCTCAAAACAACGGGATACATCGTTTTAGATCGAAACTTGCGAGATTTACGCACTTTGATTTTACAACTCGTCGAAGGGCAGAGGAGAGAGAGCCGTAAACTTTTTCTCTCAGAACTGCGCGAAAACTTGTATTCCGGCTCAGAAAAACGGGATACATCGTTTTAGATCGAAACTAGCGAGATTTTCGCACTTCGATTTTACAAGTCGTCGAGAGTAGACGAGAGAAAGCTGTAAAGTTTTTCTCTCAGAACTGCGCGAAAACTTGTAATCCGGCTCAAAACAACGGGATCCATCGTTTTTGATCGAAATTAGCGAGATTTACGCACTTTGGTTTTACAAGTCGTAGAGAGTAAACGAGAAAAAGCTGTAAAGTTTTTCTCTCAGAACTGCGTGAAAACATATTCCGGCTCAAAACAACGGAATACATCGTTTTAGATTGAAACTGGCGAGATTCACGAACATCAATTTTACAAGTCGTCGAAGAGTAGACGAGAGAGAGCTGTAAACGTTTTCTCTCAGAACTGCACGAAAACTTGTATTCCGGCTCAAAACAACGGAATACATCGTTTCAGATTGAAACTGGCGAGATTCACGAACATCAATTTTACAAGTCGTCGAAGAGTGGACGAGAGAAAGGAGTAAACGTTTTCTCTCAGAACTGCGCGAAAACTTGTATTCCGGGTCAAAACAGCGGGATACATCGTTTTAGATCGAAACTAACAAAATTCACGAACACCGATTTTACAAGTCTTCGAAGAGTAGAGGAGAGAAAGGTGTAAACTTTTTCCCTCAGAACTGTGCGAAAACTTGTATTCCGGCTAAAACCAATGAGGTACATCGTTTTAGATCGAAACTAGCGAGATTTACGCACTTTGATTTTACAAGTCGTCGAAGAGTAGACGAGAGAAAGCTCTAAACTTTTTCTCTCAGAGCTGCGCGAAAAATTGTATTCCGGCTCAAAACAACGGGATACATCGTTTTAGATCGAAACTAGCGAGATTCACGAACATCGATTTTACAAGTCGTCGAAGAGTGGACGAGAGAAAGGAGTAAACGTTTTCTCTCAGAACTGCGCGAAAACTTGTATTCCGGGTCAAAACAACGGGATACATCGTTTTAGATCGAAACTAACAAAATTCACGAACACCGATTTTACAAGTCTTCGAAGAGTAGAGGAGAGAAAGGTGTAAACTTTTTCCCTCAGAACTGTGCGAAAACTTGTATTCCGGCTAAAACCAATGAGGTACATCGTTTTAGATCGAAACTAGCGAGATTTACGCACTTTGATTTTACAAGTCGTCGAGAGTAGACGAGAGAAAGCTGTAAAGTTTTTCTCTCAGAACTGCGCGAAAACTTGTATTCCGCCTCAAAACAACGTTATACAACGTTTTTGATCGAAACTAGCGAGATTTACGCACCTTGGTTTTACAAGTCGTAGAGAGTAAACGAGAGAAAGCTGTAAAGCTTTTCTCTCAGAACTGCGCGAAAACTTGTATTCCGGCTCAAAACAACGGGATACATCGTTTTAGATCGAAACTAGCGATATTTACGCACTTCGGTTTTACAAGTCGTCGAAGAGCAGACGAGAGCTGAAAACTCATCCTCTCAGAACTGCGCGAAAAATTGTATTCCGGCTCAAAACAACGGGATACATCGTTTTAGATCGAAACTAGCGAGATTCACGAACATCGATTTTACAAGTCGTCGAAGAGTGGACGAGAGAAAGGAGTAAACGTTCTCTCTCAGAACTGCGCGAAAACTTGTATTCCGTGTCAAAACAACGGGATACATCGTTCTAGATAGAAACAAGCAAAATTCATGAACACCGATTTTACAAGTCTTCGAAGAGTAGACGAGAGAAAGGTGTAAACTTTTTCCCTCAGAACTGCGCGAAAACTTGTATTCCGGCTACAAACAACGAGGTACATCGTTTTAGATCGAAACTAGCGAGATGTACGCACTTTTATTTTACAAGTCTTCGAAGAGTAGACGAGAGCTGTAAACTTTTCTCTCAGAACTGCGCGAAAACTTGTATTCCGGCTCAAAACAACGGAATACATCGTTTTAGATCGAAACCAGTGAGGTTCACGAACTTTGATTTTACAAGTCGTCGAAGAGTAGACGAGAGAAAGGTGTAAACGTTTTATCTCATAACTGCGCGAAAACTTGTATTCCGGCTCAAAACAACGGGTTACATCGTTTTAGATCGAAACTAGAGAGATTTACGCACTTTGATTTTACAAGTCGTCGAAGAATAGACGAGAGACAAGTGTAAACTTTTTCTCTCATAACTGCGCGAAAACTTGTATTCCGGCTCAAAAAAACGGGATACATCGTTTTAGATCGAAACTAGCGAGATTTTCGCACTTCGATTTTACAAGTCGTCGAGAGTAGACGAGAGAAAGTTGTGAAGTTTTTCTCTCAGAACGGCGCGAAAACTTGTAATCCGGCTCAAAACAACGGGATCCATCGTTTTTGATTGAAACTAGCGAGATTTACGCACTTTGGTTTTACAAGTCGTAGAGAGTAAACGAGAAAAAGCTGTAAAGTTTTTCTCTCAGAACTGCGTGAAAACATATTCCGGCTCAAAACAACGTAATACATCGTTTTAGATCGAAACTGGCGAGATTCGCGAACATCAATTTTACTAGTCGTCGAAGAGTAGACGAGAGAGAGCTGTAAACTTTTTCTCTCAGAACTGCACGAAAACTTGTATTCCGGCTCAAAACAACGGGATACATCGTTTTTGATCGAAACTAACGAGATTTACTCACTTAGATTTTACAAGTCGAAGAGAGTAAACGAGAAAAATCTGTAAAGTTTTTCTCTCAGAACTGCGAGAAAACTTATATTCCGGCTCAAAACAACGGGATACGTCGTTTTAGATCGGAACTAGCGAGATTCACGAACATCGATTTTACAAGTCGTCGTAGAGTAGATGAGAGAGAGCTGCAAACATGTTCTCTCAGAACTGCGCGAAAACTTGTATTCCGGCTCAAAACAACGTGATACATTGTATTAGATCGAAACTAGCGAGATTCAAGAACATCGTTTTACATGTCGTCGAAGAGTAGACGAGAGAGAGCCGTAAACTTTTTCTCTCAGAACGGCGGGAAAACTTGTATTCCGGCTCAAAACAACGGGATACATTGTTTTAGCTCGAAACTAGCGAGAGTTACGCACTCGGCGAAGAGTAGACGAGAGAGAGAGCTGTAAACTTTTTCTCTCAGAACTGCGCGCAAAATTGTATTCCGGCTCAAAACAACGGGATACATCGTTTTAGATCGAAACTAGCGAGATTTACGCACTTTGATTTTACAAGTCGTCGAAGAGTAGACGAGAGAGAGCTGTAACCTTTTTCTCTCAAAACTGCGCGAAAACTTGTATTCCGGCTCAAAACAACTGGATACATCGTTTTAGATCGAAACTAGCGAGATTCACGAACATCAATTTTACAAGTCGTCGAAGAGTAGACGAGAGAAAGGTGTAAACATTTTCTCAGAACTGCGCGAAAACTTGCATTCCGGCTCAAAACAACGGGATACATCGTTTTAGATAAAAACTAGCGAGATTTTCGCACTTCGGTTTTACAAGTCGTCGAGAGTAGACGAGAGAAAGCTGTAAAGTTTTTCTCTCAGAACTGCGCGAAAACTTGTATTCCGCCTCAAAACAACGTTATAAATCGTTTTTGATCGAAACTAGCGAGATTTACGTACCTTGGTTTTACAAGTCGTAGAGAGTAAGCGAGAGAAAGCTGTGAAGTTTTTCTCTCAGAACTGCGCGAAAACTTGTAATCCGGCTCAAAACAACGGGATCCATCGTTTTTGATTGAAACTAGCGAGATTTACGCACTTCGATATTACAATTCGTCGAAGAGTAGACGAGAGAAAGGTGTAAACTTTTTCTCTAAGAACTGCGCGAAAACTTGTATTCCGGCTCAAAACAACGGGATACATTGTTTTAGCTCGAAACTAGCGAGAGTTGCGCACTCGGCGAAGAGTAGACGAGAGAGAGAGCTGTAAACTTTTTCTCTCAGAACTGCGCGCAAAATTGTATTCCGGCTCAAAACAACGGGATACATCGTTTTAGATCGAAACTAGCGAGATTTACGCACTTTGATTTTACAAGTCGTCGAAGAGTAGACGAGAGAGAGCTGTAACCTTTTTCTCTCAAAACTGCGCGAAAACTTGTATTCCGGCTCAAAACAACTGGATACATCGTTTTAGATCGAAACTAGCGAGATTCACGAACATCGATTTTACAAGTCGTCGAAGAGTAGACGAGAGAAAGGTGTAAACGTTTTCTCAGAACTGCGCGAAAACTTGCATTCCGGCTCAAAACAACGGGATACATCGTTTTAGATAAAAACTAGCGAGATTTTCGCACTTCGGTTTTACAAGTCGTCGAGAGTAGACGAGAGAAAGCTGTAAAGTTTTTCTCTCAGAACTGCGCGAAAACTTGTATTCCGCCTCAAAACAACGCTATAAATCGTTTTTGATCGAAACTAGCGAGATTTACGTACCTTGGTTTTACAAGTCGTAGAGAGTAAGCGAGAGAAAGCTGTAAAGTTTTTCTCTCAGAACTGCGTGAAAACATATTCCGGCTCAAAACAACGGAATACATCGTTTTAGATCGAACCTGGCGAGATTCGCGAACATCAATTTTACAAGTCGTCGAAGAGTAGACGAGAGAGAGCTGTAAACTTTTTCGCTCAGAACTGCACGAAAACTTGTATTCCGGCTCAAAACAACGGGATACATCGTTTTTGATCGAAACTAACGAGATTTACTCAATTAGATTTTACAAGTCGTCGTAGAGTAGACGAGAGAGAGCTGCAAACATGTTCTCTCAGAACTGCGCGAAAACTTGTATTCCGGCTCAAAACAACGCGATACATTGTATTAGATCGAAACTAGCGAGATTCAAGAACACCGTTTTACATGTCGTCGAAGAGTAGACGAGAGGGAGCCGTAAACGTTTTCTCTCAGAACGGCGGGAAAACTTGTATTCCGGCTCAAAACAACGGGATACATTGTTTTAGCTCGAAACTAGCGAGAGTTACGCACTCGGCGAAGAGTAGACGAGAGAGAGCTGTAAAAGTTTTCTCTCAGAACTGCGCGCAAAATTGTATTCCGGCTCAAAACAACGGGATACATCGTTTTAGATCGAAACTAGCGAGATTTACGCACTTTGATTTTACAAGTCGTCGAAGAGTAGACGAGAGAGAGCTGTAACCTTTTTCTCTCACAACTGAGCGAAAACTTGTATTCCGGCTCAAAACAACGGGATACATCGTTTTAGATCGAAACTAGCGAGATTCACGAACATCGATTTTACAAGTCTTCGAAGAGTAGACGAGAGAAAGGTGTAAACTTTTTCTCAGAACTGCGCGAAAACTTGCATTCCGGCTCAAAACAACGGGATACATCGTTTTAGATCGAAACTAGCGAGATTCACGAACATCGATTTTACAAGTCGTCGAAGAGTGGACGAGAGAAAGGAGTAAACGTTTCTCTCAGAACTGCGCGAAAACTTGTATTCCGGGTCAAAACAACGGGATACATCGTTTTAGATCGAAACTAGCAAAATTCACGAACACCGATTTTACAAGTCTTCGAAGAGTAGACGAGAGAAAGGTGTAAACTTTTTCCCTCAGAACAGCGCGAAAACTTGTATTCCGGCTAAAACCAATGAGGTACATCGTTTTAGATCGAAACTAGCGAGATTTACGCACTTTGATTTTAAATGTCGTCGAAGAGCAGACGAGAGAAAGGTGTAAACTTTTTCTCAGAACTGCGCGAAAACTTGCATTCCGGCTCAAAACAACGGGATACATCGTTTTAGATCGAAACTTGCGAGATTTACGCACTTTGATTTTACAACTCGTCGAAGGGCAGAGGAGAGAGAGCCGTAAACTTTTTCTCTCAGAACTGCGCGAAAACTTGTATTCCGGCTCAGAAAAACGGGATACATCGTTTTAGATCGAAACTAGCGAGATTTTCGCACTTCGATTTTACAAGTCGTCGAGAGTATACGAGAGAAAGCTGTAAAGTTTTTCTCTCAGAACTGCGCGAAAACTTGTAATCCGGCTCAAAACAACGGGATCCATCGTTTTTGATCGAAATTAGCGAGATTTACGCACTTTGGTTTTACAAGTCGTAGAGAGTAAACGAGAAAAAGCTGTAAAGTTTTTCTCTCAGAACTGCGTGAAAACATATTCCGGCTCAAAACAACGGAATACATCGTTTTAGATTGAAACTGGCGAGATTCACGAACATCAATTTTACAAGTCGTCGAAGAGTAGACGAGAGAGAGCTGTAAACGTTTTCTCTCAGAACTGCACGAAAACTTGTATTCCGGCTCAAAACAACGGAATACATCGTTTTAGATTGAAACTGGCGAGATTCATGAACATCAATTTTACAAGTCGTCGAAGAGTGGACGAGAGAAAGGAGTAAACGTTTTCTCTCAGAACTGCGCGAAAACTTGTATTCCGGGTCAAAACAACGGGATACATCGTTTTAGATCGAAACTAACAAAATTCACGAACACCGATTTTACAAGTCTTCGAAGAGTAGAGGAGAGAAAGGTGTAAACTTTTTCCCTCAGAACTGTGCGAAAACTTGTATTCCGGCTAAAACCAATGAGGTACATCGTTTTAGATCGAAACTAGCGAGATTTACGCACTTTGATTTTACAAGTCGTCGAAGAGTAGACGAGAGAAAGCTCTAAACTTTTTCTCTCAGAGCTGCGCGAAAAATTGTATTCCGGCTCAAAACAACGGGATACATCGTTTTAGATCGAAACTAGCGAGATTCACGAACATCGATTTTACAAGTCGTCGAAGAGTGGACGAGAGAAAGGAGTAAACGTTTTCTCTCAGAACTGCGCGAAAACTTGTATTCCGGGTCAAAACAACGGGATACATCGTTTTAGATCGAAACTAAAAAAATTCACGAACACCGATTTTACAAGTCTTCGAAGAGTAGAGGAGAGAAAGGTGTAAACTTTTTCCCTCAGAACTGTGCGAAAACTTGTATTCCGGCTAAAACCAATGAGGTACATCGTTTTAGATCGAAACTAGCGAGATTTACGCACTTTGATTTTACAAGTCGTCGAGAGTAGACGAGAGAAAGCTGTAAAGTTTTTCTCTCAGAACTGCGCGAAAACTTGTATTCCGCCTCAAAACAACGTTATACAACGTTTTTGATCGAAACTAGCGAGATTTACGCACCTTGGTTTTACAAGTCGTAGAGAGTAAACGAGAGAAAGCTGTAAAGCTTTTCTCTCAGAACTGCGCGAAAACTTGTATTCCGTGTCAAAACAACGGGATACATCGTTCTAGATAGAAACAAGCAAAATTCACGAGCACCGATTTTACAAGTCTTCGAAGAGTAGACGAGAGAAAGGTGTAAACTTTTTCCCTCAGAACTGCGCGAAAACTTGTATTCCGGCTACAAACAACGAGGTACATCGTTTTAGATCGAAACTAGCGAGATGTACGCACTTTTATTTTACAAGTCTTCGAAGAGTAGACGAGAGCTGTAAACTTTTCTCTCAGAACTGCGCGAAAACTTGTATTCCGGCTCAAAACAACGGAATACATCGTTTTAGATCGAAACCAGTGAGGTTCACGAACATTGATTTTACAAGTCGTCGAAGAGTAGACGAGAGAAAGGTGTAAACGTTTTATCTCATAACTGCGCGAAAACTTGTATTCCGGCTCAAAACAACGGGATACATTGTTTTAGCTCGAAACTGGCGAGAGTTACGCACTCGGCGAAGAGTAGACGAGAGAGAGCTGTAAACGTTTTCTCTCAGAACTGCGCGCAAAATTGTATTCCGGCTCAAAACAACGGGATACATCGTTTTAGATCGAAACTAGCGAGATTTACGCACTTTGATTTTACAAGTCGTCGAAGAGTAGACGAGAGAGAGCTGTAACCTTTTTCTCTCACAACTGCGCGAAACCTTGTATTCCGGCTCAAAACAACGGGATACATCGTTTTAGATCGAAACTAGCGAGATTCACGAACATCGATTTTACAAGTCGTCGAAGATTAGACGAGAGAAAGGTGTAAACTTTTTCTCAGAACTGCGCGAAAACTTGCATTCCGGCTCAAAACAACGGGATACATCGTTTTAGATCGAAACTAGCGAGATTCACGAACATCGATTTTACAAGTCGTCGAAGAGTGGACGAGAGAAAGGAGTAAACGTTTCTCTCAGAACTGCGCGAAAACTTGTATTCCGGGTCAAAACAACGGGATACATCGTTTTAGATCGAAACTAGCAAAATTCACGAACACCGATTTTACAAGTCTTCGAAGAGTCGACGAGAGAAAGGTGTAAACTTTTTCCCTCAGAACAGCGCGAAAACTTGTATTCCGGCTAAAACCAATGAGGTACATCGTTTTAGATCGAAACTAGCGAGATTTACGCACTTTGATTTTAAAAGTCGTCGAAGAGTAGACGAGAGAAAGGTGTAAACTTTTTCTCAGAACTGCGGGAAAACTTGCATTCCGGCTCAAAACAACGGGATACATCGTTTTAGATAAAAACTAGCGAGATTTTCGCACTTCGGTTTTACATGTGGTCGAAAGTAGACGAGAGAAAGCTGTAAAGTTTTTCTCTCAGAACTGCGCGAAAACTTTTATTCCGCCTCAAAACAACGTTATACAACGTTTTTGATCGAAACTAGCGAGATTTACGCACCTTGGTTTTACAAGTCGTAGAGAGTAAACGAGAAAAAGCTGTAAAGTTTTTCTCTCAGAACTGCGTGAAAACATACTCCGGCTCAAAACAACGGAATACATCGTTTTAGATCGAAACTGGCGAGATTCACGAACGTATATTTTACAAGTCGTCGAAGAGTAGACGAGAGAGAGCTGTAAACTTTTTCTCTCAGAACTGCACGAAAACTTGTATTCCGGCTCAAAACAACGGGATACATCGTTTTTGATCGAAACTAACGAGATTTACTCACTTAGATTTTACAAGTCGAAGAGAGTAAACGAGAGAAAGCTGTAAAGTTTTTCTCTCAGAACTGCGAAAAAACTTATATTCCGGCTCAAAACAACGGGATACGTCGTTTTAGATCGGAACTAGCGAGATTCACGAACATCGATTTTACAAGTCGTCGTAGAGTAGACGAGAGAGAGCTGCAAACATGTTCTCTCAGAACAGCGCGAAAACTTGTATTCCGGCTCAAAACAACGCGATACATTGTATTAGATCGAAGCTAGCGAGATTCAAGAACATCGTTTTACATGTCGTCGAAGAGTAGACGAGAGAGAGCTGTAAACTTTTTCTCTCAGAACGGCGGGAATACTTGTATTCCGGCTCAAAACAACGGGATACATTGTTTTAGCTCGAAACTAGCGAGAGTTACGCACTCGGCGAAGAGTAGACGAGAGAGAGCTGAAAACTTTTTCTCTCAGAACTGCGCGAAAAATTGTATTCCGGCTCAAAACAAGGGGATACATCGTTTTAGATGAAAACTAGCGAGATTTTCGCACTTCGGTTTTACAAGTCGTCGAGAGTAGACGAGAGAAAGTTGTAAAGTTTTTCTCTCAGAACTGCGCGAAAACTTGTATTGCGCCTCAAAACAAGGTTATACATCGTTTTTGATCGAAATTAGCGAGATTTACGTACCTTGGTTTTACAAGTCGTAGAGAGTAAACGAGAGAAAGCTGTAAAGCTTTTCTCTCAGAACTGCGCGAAAACTTATATTCCGGCTCAAAACAACGGAATACTTCGTTTTAGATCGAAACTAGCGAGATTCACGAAAATCAATTTTACAAGTTGTCGAAGAGTAGACAAGAGAAAGGTGTAAACTTTTTCTCTCAGAACTGCGCGAAAACTTGTATTCGGCTCAAAACAACGGGATGCATCGTTTTAGATCGAAACTAGCGATATTTACGCACTTTGATTTTAAAAGTCGTCGAAGAGTAGACGAGAGAAAGGTGTAAACGTTTTCTCAGAACTGCGCGAAAACTTGCATTCCGGCTCAAAACAACGGGATACATCGTTTTAGATAAAAACTAGCGAGATTTTCGCACTTCGGTTTTACATGTGGTCGAGAGTAGACGAGAGAAAGCTGTAAAGTTTTTCTCTCAGAACTGCGCGAAAACTTGTATTCCGTCTCAAAACAACGGTATACAACGTTTTTGATCGAAACTAGCGAGATTTACGCACCTTGGTTTTACAAGTCGTAGAGAGTAAACGAGAGAAAGCTGTAAAGCTTTTCTCTCAGAACTGCGCGAAAACTTGTATTCCGGCTCAAAACAACGGGATACATCGTTTTAGATCGAAACTAGCGATATTTACGCACTTCGGTTTTACAAGTCGTCGAAGAGCAGACGAGAGCTGAAAACTCATCCTCTCAGAACTGCGCGAAAAATTGTATTCCGGCTCAAAACAACGGGATACATCGTTTTAGATCGAAACTAGCGAGATTCACGAACATCGATTTTACAAGTCGTCGAAGAGTGGACGAGAGAAAGGAGTAAACGTTCTCTCTCAGAACTGCACGAAAACTTGTATTCCGGGTCAAAACAACGGGATACATCGTTTTAGATCGAAACTAGTGAGATATACGGACTTTGATTTTACAAGTCGTCGAAGAGTAGACGAGAGCTGTAAACTTTTCTCTCAGAACTGCGCGAAAACTTGTATTCCGGCTCAAAACAACGGAATACATCGTTTTAGATCGAAACCAGAGAGATTCACGAACATTGATTTTACAAGTCGTGGAAGAGTAGACGAGAGAAAGGTGTAAACGTTTTATCTCATAACTGCGCGAAAACTTGTATTCCGGCTCAAAACAATGGGTTACATCGTTTTAGATCGAAACTAGAGAGATTTACGCACTTTGATTTTACAACTCGTCGAAGGGCAGACGAGAGAGAGCCGTAAACTTTTTCTCTCAGATCTGCGCAAAAACATGTATTCCGGCTCAAAAAAACGGGATACATCGTTTTAGATCGAAACTAGCGAGATTTTCGCACTTCGATTTTACAAGTCGTCGAGAGTAGACGAGAGAAAGCTGTGAAGTTTTTCTCTCAGAAGTGCGCGAAAACTTGTAATCCGGCTCAAAACAACGGGATCCATCGTTTTTGATCGAAACTAGCGAAATCTACGCACTTCGATATTACAATTCGTCAAAGAGTAGACGAGAGAAAGCTGTAAAGTTTTTCTCTCAAACCTGCGGGAAAACTTGTATTCCAGCTCAAAACAACGGGATACATCGTTTTTGATCGAAACGAACAAGATTTACGCACTTAGATTTTACAAGTCGAAGAGAGTAAACGAGAGAAAGCTGTAAAGTTTTTCTCTCAGAACTGCGCGAAAACTTATATTCCGGCTCAAAACAACGGATACGTCGTTTTAGATCGGAACTAGCGAGATTCACGAACATCGATTTTACAAGTTGTCGAAGAGTAGACGAGAGAAAGGTGTAAACGTTTTCTCTAAGAACTGCATGAAAACTTGTATTCCGGCAGAAAACAACGGGATACATCGTTTTAGATCGAAACTAGCGATATTTACGCACTTCGGTTTTACAAGTCGTCGAAGAGTAGACGAGAGGTGTAAACGTTTTCTCTAAGAACTGCGCGAAAACTTGTATTCGGCTCAAAACTACGGGATACATCGTTTTAGATCGAAACTAGCGATATTTACGCACTTCGGTTTTACAAGTCGTCGAAGAGTAGACGAGAGCTGTAAACTTTTCCTCTCATAACTGCGCGAATACTTGTATTCCGGCGCAAAACAACGGGATATATCGTTTAAGATCGAAACTAGCGAGATTCACGAACATCGATTTTACAAGTTGTCGAAGAGTAGACGAGAGAAAGGTGTAAACGTTTTCTCTAAGAACTGCATGAAAACTTGTATTCCGGCTGAAAACAACGGGATCAATCGTTTTAGATAGAAACTAGCGAGATTTACGCACTTCGATATTACAATTTGTCGAAGATAGACGAGAGAAAGGTGTAAACGTTTTCTCTAAGAACTGCGCGAAAACTTGTATTCCGGCTCAAAACAACAGGATACATCGTTTTAGATCGAAATGATTTTCGCACTTTGATTTTACAAGTCGTCGAAGAGTAGACGAGAGAAAGGTGTAAACATTTTCTCTCAGAACGGCGCGAAAACTTGTATTCCGGCTCAAAAGAACGGGATACATCGTTTTAGATCGAAACTTGTGAGATTTACGCACTTCGATTTTACAAGTCGTCGCAGAGTAGACGAGAGAGAGCTGTACACTTTTTTTCTCAGAACTGCGCGAAAATTTGTATTCCGGCTCAAACAACGGGATACATCGTTTTAGATCGAAACTACCGAGATTCACGAACATCGACATTACAAGTCGACGAAGAGTAGACGAGAGAAAGGTGTAAACTTTTCCCTCAGAACTGCGCGAAAACTTGTATTCCGGCTAAAAACAAGGGGGTACATCGTTTTAGATCGAAACTAGCGAGATTTACGCACTTAGATTTTACAAGTCGTTGAAGAGTAGACGAGAGAGAGCCGTAAACGTTTTCTCTCAGAACTGAGCGAAAACTTGTATTCCGGCTCAAAACAACGGGATCCATCGTTTTAGATCGAAACTAGCGAGATTTTCGCACTTCGATTTTACAAGTCGTCGAAGAGTAGACGAGAGAATGGTGAAAACTTTTTCTCTAAGAACTGCGCGAAAACTTGTATTCCGGCTCAAAACAACGGGATACATCGCTTTAGATCGAAATGATTTTCGCACTTTGATTTTACAAGTCGTCGAAGAGTAGACGAGAGAAAAGTGTAAACTTTTTCTCTCAGGACTGCGCGAAAACTTGTATTCCGGCTCAAAACAACGGGATAAATCGTTTTAGATAGAAACTAGCGAGATTTACGCACTTCGATATTACAATTCGTCGAAGAGTAGACGAGAGAGGTGTAAACTTTTTCTCATAACTGCGCGAAAACTTGGGATTCCGGCTCAAAACAAGGGATACATCGTTTTAGATCGAAACTAGCGAGATTCACGAACATCGAGTTTACAAGTCGCCGAAGAGTAGACGAGAGAAAGGTGTAAACATTATCTCTCAGAACTGCGCGAAAACTTGTATTCCGGCTCAAAACAATGGGTTACATCGTTTTAGATCGAAACTAGAGAGATTTACGCACTTTGATTTTACAAGTCGTCGAAGAATAGACTAGAGACAAGTGTAAACTTTTTCTCTCATAACTGCGCGAAAACTTGTATTCCGGGTAAAAACAACAGGGTACATCGTTTTAGATCAAAACTTGCGAGATTTACGCACTTTGATTTTACAACTCGTCGAAGGGCAGACGAGAGAGAGCCGTAAACTTTTTCTCTCAGATCTGCACAAAAACATGTATTCCGGCTCAAAAAAACGGGATACATCGTTTTAGATCGAAACTAGCGAGATTTACGCACCTTGGTTTTACAAGTCGTAGAGAGTAAACGAGAGAAAGCTGTAAAGCTTTTCTCTCAGAACTGCGCGAAAACTCGTATTCCGGCTCAAAACAACGGGATACATCGTTTTAGATCGAAACTAGCGATATTTACGCACTTCGGTTTTACAAGTCGTCGAAGAGCAGACGAGAGCTGAAAACTCATCTTCTCAGAACTGCGCGAAAAATTGTATTCCGGCTCAAAACAACGGGATACATCGTTTTAGATCGAAACTAGCGAGATTCATGAACATCGATTTTACAAGTCGTCGAAGAGTGGACGAGAGAAAGGAGTAAACGTTCTCTCTCAGAACTGCGCGAAAACTTGTATTCCGGGTCAAAACAACGGGATACATCGTTCTAGATCGAAACAAGCAAAATTCACGAACACCGATTTTACAAGTCTTCGAAGAGTAGACGAGAGAAAGGTGTAAACTTTTTCCCTCAGAACTGCGCGAAAACTTGTATTCCGGCTACAAACAACGAGGTACATCGTTTTAGATCGAAACTAGCGAGATATACGCACTTTGATTTTACAAGTCGTCGAAGAGTAGACGAGAGCTGTAAACTTTTCTCTCAGAACTGCGCGAAAACTTGTATTCCGGCTCAAAACAACGGAATACATCGTTTTAGATCGAAACCAGAGAGGTTCACGAACATTGATTTTACAAGTCGTCGAAGAGTAGACGAGAGACAAGTGTAAACTTTTCTCTCATAACTGCGCGAAAACTTGTATTCCGGCTAAAAACAACAGGGTACATCGTTTTAGATCAAAACTTGCGAGATTTACGCACTTTGATTTTACAACTCGTCGAAGGGCAGACGAGAGAGAGCCGTAAACTTTTTCTCTCAGATCTGCGCAAAAACATGTATTCCGGCTCAAAAAAACGGGATACATCGTTTTAGATCGAAACTAGCGAGATTTTCGCACTTCGGTTTTACAAGTCGTCGAGAGTAGACGAGAGAAAGCTGTGAAGTTTTTCTCTCAGAAGTGCGCGAAAACTTGTAATCCGGCTCAAAACAACGGGATCCATCGTTTTTGATCGAAACTAGCGAAATCTACGCACTTCGATATTACAATTCGTCAAAGAGTAGACGAGAGAAAGCTGTAAAGTTTTTCTCTCAAACCTGCGGGAAAACTTGTATTCCAGCTCAAAACAACGGGATACATCGTTTTTGATCGAAACGAACAAGATTTACGCACTTAGATTTTACAAGTCGAAGAGAGTAAACGAGAGAAAGCTGTAAAGTTTTTCTCTCAGAACTGCGCGAAAACTTATATTCCGGCTCAAAACAACGGATACGTCGTTTTAGATCGGAACTAGCGAGATTCACGAACATCGATTTTACAAGTTGTCGAAGAGTAGACGAGAGAATGGTGTAAACGTATTCTCTAAGAACTGCATGAAAACTTGTATTCCGGCAGAAAACAACAGGATCAATCGTTTTAGATAGAAACTAGCGAGATTTACGCTCTTCGATATTACAATTCGTCGAAGAGTAGACGAGAGAAAGGTGTAAACTTTTTCTCTAAGAACTGCGCGAAAACTTGTATTCCGGCTCAAAACAACGGGATACATCGTTTTAGATCGAAACTAGCGATATTTACGCACTTCGGTTTTACAAGTCGTCGAAGAGTAGACGAGAGGTGTAAACTTTTTCTCTAAGAACTGCGCGAAAACTTGTATTCGGCTCAAAACTACGGGATACATCGTTTTAGATCGAAACTAGCGATATTTACGCACTTCGGTTTTACAAGTCGTCGAAGAGTAGACGAGAGCTGTAAACTTTTCCTCTCATAACTGCGCGAATACTTGTATTCCGGCGCAAAACAACGGGATATATCGTTTAAGATCGAAACTAGCGAGATTCACGAACATCGATTTTACAAGTTGTCGAAGAGTAGACGAGAGAAAGGTGTAAACGTTTTCTCTAAGAACTGCATGAAAACTTGTATTCCGGCTGAAAACAACGGGATCAATCGTTTTAGATAGAAACTAGCGAGATTTACGCACTTCGATATTACAATTTGTCGAAGATAGACGAGAGAAAGGTGTAAACGTTCTCTCTAAGAACTGCGCGAAAACTTGTATTCCGGCTCAAAACAACAGGATACATCGTTTTAGATCGAAATGATTTTCGCACTTTGATTTTACAAGTCGTCGAAGAGTAGACGAGAGAAAGGTGTAAACATTTTCTCTCAGAACGGCGCGAAAACTTGTATTCCGGCTCAAAAGAACGGGATACATCGTTTTAGATCGAAACTTGTGAGATTTACGCACTTCGATTTTACAAGTCGTCGCGGAGTAGACGAGAGAGAGCTGTACACTTTTTTTCTCAGAACTGCGCGAAAATTTGTATTCCGGCTCAAACAATGGGATACATCGTTTTAGATCGAAACTACCGAGATTCACGAACATCGACATTACAAGTCGACGAAGAGTAGACGAGAGAAAGGTGTAAACTTTTCCCTCAGAACTGCGCGAAAACTTGTATTCCGGCTAAAAACAAGGGGGTACATCGTTTTAGATCGAAACTAGCGAGATTTACGCACTTAGATTTTACAAGTCGTTGAAGAGTAGACGAGAGAGAGCCGTAAACGTTTTCTCTCAGAACTGAGCGAAAACTTGTATTTCGGCTCAAAACAACGGGATCCATCGTTTTAGATCGAAACTAGCGAGATTTTCGCACTTCGATTTTACAAGTCGTCGAAGAGTAGACGAGAGAATGGTGAAAACTTTTTCTCTAAGAACTGCGCGAAAACTTGTATTCCGGCTCAAAACAACGGGATACATCGTTTTAGATCGAAATGATTTTCGCACTTTGATTTTACAAGTCGTAGAAGAGTAGACGAGAGAAAAGTGTAAACTTTTTCTCTCAGGACTGCGCGAAAACTTGTATTCCGGCTCAAAACAACGGGATAAATCGTTTTAGATAGAAACTAGCGAGATTTACGCACTTCGATATTACAATTCGTCGAAGAGTAGACGAGAGAGGTGTAAACTTTTTCTCATAACTGCGCGAAAACTTGGGATTCCGGCTCAAAACAACGGGATACATCGTTTTAGATCGAAACTAGCGAGATTCATGAACATCGATTTTACAAGTCGTCGAAGAGTAGACGAGAGAAAGGTGTAAACATTATCTCTCAGAACTGCGCGAAAACTTGGGATTCCGGCTCAAAACAACGGGATACATCGTTTTAGATCGAAACTAGCGAGATTCACGAACATCGATTTTACAAGTCGTCGAAGAGTAGACGAGAGAAAGGTGTAAACATTTTCTCTCAGAACTGCGCGAAAACTTGTATTCCGGTTCAAAACAACGGGATACATCGTTTTAGATCGAAACTAGTGAGATTTTCGCACTTTGAGTTTACAAGTCGTCGAAGAGTAAACAAGAGAAAGGTGTAAACTTTTTCTCTCAGAACTGCGCGCAAAGTTGTAATCCGGCTCCAAACAACGGGATACATCGTTTTAGATCGAAACTAGCGAGATTCACGAACATCAATTTTACAAGTCGTCGAAGAGTAGACGAGAGAAAGGTGTAAACTTTTTCTCTCAGGACTGCGCGAAAACTTGTATTCTGGCTCAAAACAACGGGTTACATCGTTTTAGATTGAAACCAGAGATATTTACGCACTTTGATTTTGCAAGTCGTCGAAGAGTAGACGAGAGAAAAGTGTAAACTTTTTCTCTCATAACTGCGCGAAAACTTGTATTCCGGCTAAAAACAACAGGGTACATCGTTTTAGATCGAAACTTGCGAGATTTACGCACTTTGATTTTACAACTCGTCGAAGGGCAGAGGAGAGAGAGCCGTAAACTTTTTCTCTCAGAACTGCGCGAAAACTTGTAATCCGGCTCAAAACAACGGGATCCATCGTTTTTGATTGAAATTAGCGAGATTTACGCACTTTGGTTTTACAAGTCGTAGAGAGTAAACGAGAAAAAGCTGTAAAGTTTTTCTCTCAGAACTGCGTGAAAACATATTCCGGCTCAAAACAACGGAATACATCGTTTTAGATCGAAACTAGCGATATTTACGCACTTCGGTTTTACAAGTCGTCGAAGAGCAGACGAGAGCTGAAAACTCATCCTCTCAGAACTGCGCGAAAAATTGTATTCCGGCTCAAAACAACGGGATACATCGTTTTAGATCGAAACTAGCGAGATTCACGAACATCGATTTTACAAGTCGTCGAAGAGTGGACGCGAGAAAGGAGTAAACGTTCTCTCTCAGAACTGCGCGAAAACTTGTATTCCGGGTCAAAACAACGGGATACATCGTTCTAGATCGAAACAAGCAAAATTCACGAACACCGATTTTACAAGTCTTCGAAGAGTAGACGAGAGAAATGTGTAAACTTTTTCTCTCAGAACTGCGCGAAAACTTGTATTCGGCTCAAAACAACGGGATACATCGTTTTAGATCGAAACTAGCGATATTTACGCACTTCGGTTTTACAAGTCGTCGAAGAGTAGACGAGAGCTGTAAACTTTTCCTCTCATAACTGCGCGAAAACTTGTATTCCGGCGCAAAACAACGGGATATATCGTTTAAGATCGAAACTAGCGAGATTCACGAACATCGATTTTACAAGTTGTTGAAGAGTAGACGAGAGAAAGGTGTAAACGTTTTCTCTAAGAACTGCATGAAAACTTGTATTCCGGCTGAAAACAACGGGATCAATCGTTTTAGATAGAAACTAGCGAGATTTACGCACTTCGATATTACAATTCGTCGAAGAGTAGACGAGAGAAAGGTGTAAACGTTTTCTCTAAGAACTGCGCGAAAATTTGTATTCCGGCTCAAACAACGGGATACATCGTTTTAGATCGAAACTACCGAGATTCACGAACATCGACATTACAAGTCGACGAAGAGTAGACGAGAGAAAGGTGTAAACTTTTCCCTCAGAACTGCGCGAAAACTTGTGTTCCGGCTAAAAACAAGGGGGTACATCGTTTTAGATCGAAACTAGCGAGATTCACGAACATCGACATTACAAGTCGACGAAGAGTAGACGAGAGAAAGGTGTAAACTTTTCCCTCAGAACTGCGCGAAAACTTGTATTCTGGCTAAAAACAAGGGGGTACATCGTTTTAGATCGAAACTAGCGAGATTTACGCACTTAGATTTTACAAGTCGTTGAAGAGTAGACGAGAGAGAGCCGTAAACGTTTTCTCTCAGAACTGAGCGAAAACTTGTATTCCGGCTCAAAACAACGGGATCCATCGTTTTAGATCGAAACTAGCGAGATTTTCGCACTTCGATTTTACAAGTCGTCGAAGAGTAGACGAGAGAATGGTGTAAACTTTTTCTCTAAGAACTGCGCGAAAACTTGTATTCCGGCTCAAAACAACGGGATACATCGTTTTAGATCGAAATGATTTTCGCACTTTGATTTTACAAGTCGTCGAAGAGTAGACGAGAGAGGTGTAAACGTTTTCTCATAACTGCGCGAAAACTTGGCATTCCGGCTCAAAACAACGGGATACATCGTTTTAGATCGAAACTAGCGAGATTCACGAACATCGATTTTACAAGTCGTCGAAGAGTAGACGAGAGAAAGGTGTAAACATTTTCTCTCAGAACTGCGCGAAAACTTGGGATTCCGGCTCAAAACAACGGGATACATCGTTTTAGATCGAAACTAGCGAGATTCACGAACATCAATTTTACAAGTCGTCGAAGAGTAGACGAGAGAAAGGTGTAAACATCTTCTCTCAGAACTGCGCGAAAACTTGTATTCCGGTTCAAAACAACGGGATACATCGTTTTAGATAGAAACTAGTGAGATTTTCGCACTTTGAGTTTACAAGTCGTCGAAGAGTAAACAAGAGAAAGGTGTAAACTTTTTCTCTCAGAACTGCGCGCAAAGTTGTATTCCGGCTCAAAACAATGGGATACATCGTTTTAGATCGAAACTAGCGAGATGCACGCATTTCGAGTTTGCAAGTCGTCGAAGAGTAGGCGAGAGAGGGCTGTGAACTTTTTCTCTCAGAACTGTGCGAAAACTTGTAATCCGGCTCCAAACAACGGGATACATCGTTTTAGATCGAAACTAGCGAGATTCACGAACATCAATTTTACAAGTCGTCGAAGAGTAGACGAGAGAAAGGTGTAAACTTTTTCTCTCAGGACTGCGCGAAAACTTGTATTCTGGCTCAAAACAACAAGATACAGCGTTTTAGATCGAAACTAGCGAAATTCACGAACATCGATTTTACAAGTCGTCGTAGAGTAGACGAGAGAAAGGTGTAAACTTTTCCCTCAGAACTGCGCGAAAACTTGTATTCCGGCTCAAAACAACGCGAGATATTGTATTAGATCGAAACTATCGAGATTCAAGAACATCGTTTTACATGTCGTCGAAGAGTAGACGAGAGAGAGCCGTAAACGTTTTCTCTCAGAACGGCGGGAAAACTTGTATTCCGGCTCAAAACAACGGGATAAATCGTTTTAGATAGAAACTAGCGAGATTTACGCACTTCGATATTACAATTCGTCGAAGAGTAGACGAGAGAAAGGTGTAAACTTTTTCTCTAAGAACTGCGCGAAAACTTGTCTTCCGGCTCAAATCAACGGGATACATTGTTTTAGCTCGAAACTAGCGAGAGTTACGCACTCGGCGAAGAGTAGACGAGAGAGAGCTGTAAAATTTTCTCTCAGAACTGCGCGGAAAATTGTATTCCGGCTCAAAACAACGGGATACATCGTTTTAGATCGAAACTAGCGAGATTTACGCACTTTGATTTTACAAGTCGTTGAAGAGTAGACGAGAGAGAGCTGTAACCTTTTTCTCTCAAAACTGCGCGAAAACTTGTATTCCGGCTCAAAACAACGGGATACATCGTTTTAGATCGAAACTAGCGAGATTCACGAACATCGATTTTACAAGTCGTCGAAGAGTAGACGAGAGAAAGGTGTAAACTTTTTCTCAGAACTGCGCGAAAACTTGCATTCCGGCTCAAAACAACGGGATACATCGTTTTAGATAAAAACTAGCGAGATTTTCGCACTTCGGTTTTACAAGTCGTCGAGAGTAGACGAGAGAAAGCTGTAAAGTTTTTCTCTCAGAACTGCGCGAAAACTTGTATTCTGCCTCAAAACAACGTTATACAACGTTTTTATCGAAACTAGCGAGATTTACGCACCTTGGTTTTACAAGTCGTAGAGAGTAAACGAAAGCTGTAAAGCTTTTCTCTCAGAACTGCGCGAAAACTTGTATTCCGGCTCAAAACAACGGGATACATCGTTTTAGAACGAAACTAGCGATATTTACGCACTTGGGTTTTACAAGTCGTCGAAGAGCAGACGAGAGCTGAAAACTCATCCTCTCAGAACTGCGCGAAAACTTGTATTCGGCTCAAAACAACGGGATACATCGTTTTAGATCGAAACTAGCGAGATTCACGAACATCGATTTTACAAGTCGTCGAAGAGTGGACGAGAGAAAGGAGTAAACGTTCTCTCTCAGAACTGCGCGAAAACTGGTATTCCGGGTCAAAACAACGGGATACATCGTTCTAGATCGAAACAAGCAAAATTCACGAACACCGATTTTACAAGTCATCGAAGAGTAGACGAGAGAAAGGTGTAAACTTTTTTCCTCAGAACTGCGCGAAAACTTGTATTCCGGCTAAAAACAACGAGGTACATCGTTTTAGATCGAAACTAGCGACATTTACGCACTTCGATTTTACAAGTCGTCGAAGAGTAGACGAGAGCTGTAAACTTTTCTCTCAGAACTGCGCGAAAACTTGTATTCCGGCTCAAAACAACGGAATACATCGTTTTAGATCGAAACCAGAGAGGTTCACGAACATTGATTTTACAAGTCGTCGAAGAGTAGACGAGAGAAAGGTGTAAACGTTTTATCTCATAACTGCGCGAAAACTTGTATTCCGGCTCAAAACAACGGGTTACATCGTTTTAGATCGAAACTAGAGAGATTTACGCACTTTGATTTTACAAGTCGTCGAAGAATAGACGAGAGACAAGTGTAAACTTTTTCTCTCAGAACTGCGCGAAAACTTGTATTCCGGCTCAAAACAACGCGATACATTGTATTAGATCGAAACTATCGAGATTCAAGAACATCGTTTTACATGTCGTCGAAGAGTAGACGAGAGAGAGCCGTAAACTTTTTCTCTCAGAACGGCGGGAAAACTTGTATTCCGGCTCAAAAAAACGGGATACATCGTTTTAGATCGAAACTAGCGAGATTTACGCACTTCGTGATTACAATTCGTCGAAGAGTAGACGAGAGAAAGGTGTAAACTTTTTCTCTAAGAACTGCGCGAAAACTTGTCTTCCGGCTCAAATCAACGGGATACATTGTTTTAGCTCGAAACTAGCGAGAGTTACGCACTCGGCGAAGAGTAGACGAGAGAGAGCTGTAAAATTTTCTCTCAGAACTGCGCGGAAAATTGTATTCCGGCTCAAAACAACGGGATACATCGTTTTAGATCGAAACTAGCGAGATTTACGCACTTTGATTTTACAAGTCGTTGAAGAGTAGACGAGAGAGAGCTGTAACCTTTTTCTCTCAAAACTGCGCGAAAACTTGTATTCCGGCTCAAAACAACGGGATACATCGTTTTAGATCGAAACTAGCGAGATTCACGAACATCGATTTTACAAGTCGTCGAAGAGTAGACGAGAGAAAGGTGTAAACTTTTTCTCAGAACTGCGCGAAAACTTGCATTCCGGCTCAAAACAACGGGATACATCGTTTTAGATAAAAACTAGCGAGATTTTCGCACTTCGGTTTTACAAGTCGTCGAGAGTAGACGAGAGAAAGCTGTAAAGTTTTTCTCTCAGAACTGCGCGAAAACTTGTATTCTGCCTCAAAACAACGTTATACAACGTTTTTATCGAAACTAGCGAGATTTACGCACCTTGGTTTTACAAGTCGTAGAGAGTAAACGAGAGAAAGCTGTAAAGCTTTTCTCTCAGAACTGCGCGAAAACTTGTATTCCGGCTCAAAACAACGGGATACATCGTTTTAGAACGAAACTAGCGATATTTACGCACTTCGGTTTTACAAGTCGTCGAAGAGCAGACGAGAGCTGAAAACTCATCCTCTCAGAACTGCGCGAAAACTTGTATTCGGCTCAAAACAACGGGATACATCGTTTTAGATCGAAACTAGCGAGATTCACGAACATCGATTTTACAAGTCGTCGAAGAGTGGACGAGAGAAAGGAGTAAACGTTCTCTCTCAGAACTGCGCGAAAACTGGTATTCCGGGTCAAAACAACGGGATACATCGTTCTAGATCGAAACAAGCAAAATTCACGAACACCGATTTTACAAGTCATCGAAGAGTAGACGAGAGAAAGGTGTAAACTTTTTTCCTCAGAACTGCGCGAAAACTTGTATTCCGGCTACAAACAACGAGGTACATCGTTTTAGATCGAAACTAGCGACATTTACGCACTTCGATTTTACAAGTCGTCGAAGAGTAGACGAGAGCTGTAAACTTTTCTCTCAGAACTGCGCGAAAACTTGTATTCCGGCTCAAAACAACGGAATACATCGTTTTAGATCGAAACCAGAGAGGTTCACGAACATTGATTTTACAAGTCGTCGAAGAGTAGACGAGAGAAAGGTGTAAACGTTTTATCTCATAACTGCGCGAAAACTTGTATTCCGGCACAAAACAACGGGTTACATCGTTTTAGATCGAAACTAGAGAGATTTACGCACTTTGATTTTACAAGTCGTCGAAGAATAGACGAGAGACAAGTGTAAACTTTTTCTCTCAGAACTGCGCGAAAACTTGTATTCCGGCTCAAAACAACGCGATACATTGTATTAGATCGAAACTATCGAGATTCAAGAACATCGTTTTACATGTCGTCGAAGAGTAGACGAGAGAGAGCCGTAAACTTTTTCTCTCAGAACGGCGGGAAAACTTGTATTCCGGCTCAAAAAAACGGGATACATCGTTTTAGATCGAAACTAGCGAGATTTTCGCACTTCGATTTTACAAGTCGTCGAGAGTAGACGAGAGAAAGCTGTGAAGTTTTTCTCTCAGAACTGCGCGAAAACTTTTAATCCGGCTCAAAACAACGGGATCCATCGTTTTTGATCGAAACTAGCGAGATTCACGAACATCGATTTTACAAGTTGTCGAAGAGTAGACGAGAGAAAGGTGTAAACGTTTTCTCTAAGAACTGCATGAAAACTTGTATTTCGGCTGAAAACAACGGGATCAATCGTTTTAGATAGAAACTAGCGAGATTTACGCACTTCGATATTACAATTCGTCGAAGAGTAGACGAGAGAAAGGTGTAAACGTTTTCTCTAAGAACTGCGCGAAAATTTGTATTCCGGCTCAAACAACGGGATACATCGTTTTAGATCGAAACTACCGAGATTCACGAACATCGACATTACAAGTCGACGAAGAGTAGACGAGAGAAATGTGTAAACTTTTCCCTCAGAACTGCGCGAAAACTTGTATTCCGGCTAAAAACAAGGGGGTACATCGTTTTAGATCGAAACTAGCGAGATTCACGCACTTAGATTTTACAAGTCGTTGAAGAGTAGACGAGAGAGAGCCGTAAACGTTTTCTCTCAGAACTGAGCGAAAACTTGTATTCCGGCTCAAAACAACGGGATCCATCGTTTTAGATCGAAACTAGCGAGATTTTCGCACTTCGATTTTACAAGTCGTCGAAGAGTAGACGAGAGAATGGTGTAAACTTTTTCTCTAAGAACTGCGCGAAAACTTGTATTCCGGCTCAAAACAACGGGATACATCGTTTTAGATCGAAACTAGCGAGATTCACGAACATCGATTTTACAAGTCGTCGAAGAGTAGACGAGAGAAAGGTGTAAACATTTTCTCTCAGAACTGCGCGAAAACTTGGGATTCCGGCTCAAAACAACGGGATACATCGTTTTAGATCGAAACTAGCGAGATTCACGAACATCGATTTTACAAGTCGTCGAAGAGTAGACGAGAGAAAGGTGTAAACATTTTCTCTCAGAACTGCGCGAAAACTTGGGATTCCGGCTCAAAACAACGGGATACATCGTTTTAGATCGAAACTAGCGAGATTCACGAACATCGATTTTACAAGTCGTCGAAGAGTAGACGAGAGAAAGGTGTAAACATTTTCTCTCAGAACTGCGCGAAAACTTGGGATTCCGGCTCAAAACGACGGGATACATCGTTTTAGATCGAAACTAGCGAGATTCACGAACATCGATTTTACAAGTCGTCGAAGAGTAGACGAGAGAAAGGTGTAAACATTTTCTCTCAGAACTGCGCGAAAACTTGGGATTCCGGCTCAAAACAACGGGATACATCGTTTTAGATCGAAACTAGCGAGATTCACGAACATCGATTTTACAAGTCGTCGAAGAGTAGACGAGAGAAAGGTGTAAACATTTTCTCTCAGAACTGCGCGAAAACTTGGGATTCCGGCTCAAAACAACGGGATACATCGTTTTAGATCGAAACTAGCGAGATTCACGAACATCGATTTTACAAGTCGTCGAAGAGTAGACGAGAGAAAGGTGTAAGCATTTTCTCTCAGAACTGCGCGAAAACTTGGGATTCCGGCTCAAAACAACGGGATACATCGTTTTAGATCGAAACTAGCGAGATTCACGAACATCGATTTTACAAGTCGTCGAAGAGTAGACGAGAGAAAGGTGTAAACATCTTCTCTCAGAACTGCGCGAAAACTTGTATTCCGGTTCAAAACAACGGGATACATCGTTTTAGATTGAAACTAGTGAGATTTTCGCACTTTGAGTTTACCAGTCGTCGAAGAGTAAACAAGAGAAAGGTGTAAACTTTTTCTCTCAGAACTGCGCGCAAAGTTGTATTCCGGCTCAAAACAATGGGATACATCGTTTTAGATCGAAACTAGCGAGATGTACGCATTTCGATTTTGCAAGTCGTCGAAGAGTAGGCGAGAGAGGGCTGTGAACTTTTTCTCTCAGAACTGTGCGAAAACTTGTAATCCGGCTCCAAACAACGGGATACATCGTTTTAGATCGAAACTAGCGAGATTCACGAACATCAATTTTACAAGTCGTCGAAGAGTAGACGAGAGAAAGGTGTAAACTTTTTCTCTCAGGACTGCGCGAAAACTTGTATTCTGGCTCAAAACAACAAGATACAGCGTTTTAGATCGAAACTAGCAAAATTCACGAACACCGATTTTACAAGTCGTCGAAGAGTACACGAGAACAGCTGTAAACTTTTCTCTCAGAACTGCGCGAAAACTTGTATTCCGGCTCAAAACAACGGGTTACATCGTTTTAGATTGAAACCAGAGATATTTACGCACTTTGATTTTACAAGTCGTCGAAGAGTAGACGAGAGAAAGCTGTAAAGTTTTTCTCTCAGAACTGCGCGAAAACTTGTAATCCTGCTCAAAACAACGGGATCCATCGTTTTTGATCGAAATTAGCGAGATTTACGCACTTTGGTTTTACAAGTCGTAGAGAGTAAACGAGAAAAAGCTGTAAAGTTTTTCTCTCAGAACTGCGTGAAAACATATTCCGGCTCAAAACAACGGAATACATCGTTTTAGATCGAAACTAGCGATATTTACGCACTTCGGTTTTACAAGTCGTCGAAGAGTAGACGAGAGAGAGCTGTAAACTTTTTCTCTCAGAACTGCACGAAAACTTGTATTCCGGCTCAAAACAACGGGATACATCGTTTTTGATCGAAACTAACGAGATTTACTCACTTAGATTTTACAAGTCGAAGAGAGTAAACGAGAGAAAGCTGTAAAGTTTTCTCTCGGAACTGCGAGAAAACTTATATTCCGGCTCAAAACAACGGGATACGTCGTTTTAGATCGGAACTAGCGAAATTCACGAACATCGATTTTACAAGTCGTCGTAGAGTAGACGAGAGAGAGCTGCAAACATGTTCTCTCAGAACTGCGCGAAAACTTGTATTCCGGCTCAAAACAACGCGAGATATTGTATTAGATCGAAACTATCGAGATTCAAGAACATCGTTTTACATGTCGTCGAAGAGTAGACGAGAGAGAGCCGTAAACGTTTTCTCTCAGAACGGCGGGAAAACTTGTATTCCGGCTCAAAACAACGGGATAAATCGTTTTAGATAGAAACTAGCGAGATTTACGCACTTCGATATTACAATTCGTCGAAGAGTAGACGAGAGAAAGGTGTAAACTTTTTCTCTAAGAACTGCGCGAAAACTTGTCTTCCGGCTCAAATCAACGGGATACATTGTTTTAGCTCGAAACTAGCGAGAGTTACGCACTCGGCGAAGAGTAGACGAGAGAGAGCTGTAAAATTTTCTCTCAGAACTGCGCGGAAAATTGTATTCCGGCTCAAAACAACGGGATACATCGTTTTAGATCGAAACTAGCGAGATTTACGCACTTTGATTTTACAAGTCGTTGAAGAGTAGACGAGAGAGAGCTGTAACCTTTTTCTCTCAAAACTGCGCGAAAACTTGTATTCCGGCTCAAAACAACGGGATACATCGTTTTAGATCGAAACTAGCGAGATTCACGAACATCGATTTTACAAGTCGTCGAAGAGTAGACGAGAGAAAGGTGTAAACTTTTTCTCAGAACTGCGCGAAAACTTGCATTCCGGCTCAAAACAACGGGATACATCGTTTTAGATAAAAACTAGCGAGATTTTCGCACTTCGGTTTTACAAGTCGTCGAGAGTAGACGAGAGAAAGCTGTAAAGTTTTTCTCTCAGAACTGCGCGAAAACTTGTATTCTGCCTCAAAACAACGTTATACAACGTTTTTATCGAAACTAGCGAGATTTACGCACCTTGGTTTTACAAGTCGTAGAGAGTAAACGAGAGAAAGCTGTAAAGCTTTTCTCTCAGAACTGCGCGAAAACTTGTATTCCGGCTCAAAACAACGGGATACATCGTTTTAGAACGAAACTAGCGATATTTACGCACTTCGGTTTTACAAGTCGTCGAAGAGCAGACGAGAGCTGAAAACTCATCCTCTCAGAACTGCGCGAAAACTTGTATTCGGCTCAAAACAACGGGATACATCTTTTTAGATCGAAACTAGCGAGATTCACGAACATCGATTTTACAAGTCGTCGAAGAGTGGACGAGAGAAAGGAGTAAACGTTCTCTCTCAGAACTGCGCGAAAACTGGTATTCCGGGTCAAAACAACGGGATACATCGTTCTAGATCGAAACAAGCAAAATTCACGAACACCGATTTTACAAGTCATCGAAGAGTAGACGAGAGAAAGGTGTAAACTTTTTTCCTCAGAACTGCGCGAAAACTTGTATTCCGGCTACAAACAACGAGGTACATCGTTTTAGATCGAAACTAGCGACATTTACGCACTTTGATTTTACAAGTCGTCGAAGAGTAGACGAGAGCTGTAAACTTTTCTCTCAGAACTGCGCGAAAACTTGTATTCCGGCTCAAAACAACGGAATACATCGTTTTAGATCGAAACCAGAGAGGTTCACGAACATTGATTTTACAAGTCGTCGAAGAGTAGACGAGAGAAAGGTGTAAACGTTTTATCTCATAACTGCGCGAAAACTTGTATTCCGGCTCAAAACAACGGGTTACATCGTTTTAGATCGAAACTAGAGAGATTTACGCACTTTGATTTTACAAGTCGTCGAAGAATAGACGAGAGACAAGTGTAAACTTTTACTCTCAGAACTGCGCGAAAACTTGTATTCCGGCTCAAAACAACGCGATACATTGTATTAGATCGAAACTATCGAGATTCAAGAACATCGTTTTACATGTCGTCGAAGAGTAGACGAGAGAGAGCCGTAAACTTTTTCTCTCAGAACGGCGGGAAAACTTGTATTCCGGCTCAAAACAACGGGATAAATCGTTTTAGATAGAAACTAGCGAGATTTACGCACTTCGATATTACAATTCGTCGAAGAGTAGACGAGAGAAAGGTGTAAACGTTTTCTCTAAGAACTGCGCGAAAACTTGTATTCCGGCTCAAAACAACGGGATACATTGTTTTAGCTCGAAACTAGCAAGAGTTACGCACTCGGCGAAGAGTAGACGAGAGAGAGCTGTAAAATTTTCTCTTAGAACTGCGCGCAAAATTGTATTCCGGCTCAAAACAACGGGATACATCGTTTTAGATCGAAACTAGCGAGATTTACGCACTTTGATTTTACAAGTCGTCGAAGAGTAGACGAGAGAGAGCTGTAACCTTTTTCTCTCAAAACTGCGCGAAAACTTGTATTCCGGCACAAAACAACGGGATACATCGTTTTAGATCGAAACTAGCGAGATTCACGAACATCGATTTTACAAGTCGTCGAAGAATAGACGAGAGAAAGGTGTAAACTTTTTCTCAGAACTGCGCGAAAACTTGCATTCCGGCTCAAAACAACGGGATACATCGTTTTAGATCGAAACTAGCGATATTTACGCACTTCGGTTTTACAAGTCGTCGAAGAGCAGACGAGAGCTGAAAACTCATCCTCTCAGAACTGCGCGAAAACTTGTATTCGGCTCAAAACAACGGGATACATCGTTTTAGATCGAAACCAGAGAGGTTCACGAACATTGATTTTACAAGTCGTCGAAGAGTAGACGAGAGAAAGGTGTAAACGCTTTATCTCATAACTGCGCGAAAACTTGTATTCCGGCTCAAAACAACGGGTTACATCGTTTTAGATCGAAACTAGAGAGATTTACGCACTTTGATTTTACAAGTCGTCGAAGAATAGACGAGAGAAAGCTGTGAAGTTTTTCTCTCAGAACTGCGCGAAAACTTTTAATCCGGCTCAAAACAACGGGATCCATCGTTTTTGATCGAAACTAGCGAAATTTACGCACTTTGGTTTTACAAGTCTTAGAGAGTAAACGAGAAAAAGCTGTAAAGTTTTTCTCTCAGAACTGCGTGAAAACATATTCCGGCTCAAAACAACGGGATACGTCGTTTTAGAACGAAACTAGCGAGATTCACGAACATCGATTTTACAAGTCGTCGAAGAGTAGACGAGAGAGAGCTGTAAAATTTTCTCTCAGAACTGCGCGCAAAATTGTATTCCGGCTCAAAACAACGGGATACATCGTTTTAGATCGAAACTAGCGAGATTTACGCACTTTGATTTTACAAGTCGTCGAAGAGTAGACGAGAGAGAGCTGTAACCTTTTTCTCTCAAAACTGCGCGAAAACTTGTATTCCGGCTCAAAACAACGGGATACATCGTTTTAGATCGAAACTAGCGAGATTCACGAACATCGATTTTACAAGTCGTCGAAGAGTAGACGAGAGAAAGGTGTAAACTTTTTCTCAGAACTGCGCGAAAACTTGCATTCCGGCTCAAACCAACGGGATACATCGTTTTAGATAAAAACTAGCGAGATTTTCGCACTTCGGTTTTACAAGTCGTCGACAGTAGACGAAAGAAAGCTGTAAAGTTTTTCTCTCAGAACTGCGCGAAAACTTGTATTCCGCCTCAAAATAACGTTATACAACGTTTTTGATCGAAACTAGCGAGATTTACGCACCTTGGTTTTACAAGTCGTAGAGAGTAAACGAGAGAAAGCTGTAAAGCTTTTCTCTCAGAACTGCGCGAAAACTTGTATTCCGGCTCAAAACAACGGGATACATCGTTTTAGATCGAAACTAGCGATATTTACGCACTTCGGTTTTACAAGTCGTCGAAGAGCAGACGAGAGCTGAAAACTCATCCTCTCAGAACTGCGCGAAAACTTGTATTCGGCTCAAAACAACGGGATACATCGTTTTAGATCGAAACCAGAGAGGTTCACGAACATTGATTTTACAAGTCGTCGAAGAGTAGACGAGAGAAAGGTGTAAACGTTTTATCTCATAACTGCGCGAAAACTTGTATTCCGGCTCAAAACAACGGGTTACATCGTTTTAGATCGAAACTAGAGAGATTTACGCACTTTGATTTTACAAGTCGTCGAAGAATAGACGAGAGAAAGCTGTGAAGTTTTTCTCTCAGAACTGCGCGAAAACTTTTAATCCGGCTCAAAACAACGGGATCCATCGTTTTTGATCGAAACTAGCGAAATTTACGCACTTTGGTTTTACAAGTCTTAGAGAGTAAACGAGAAAAAGCTGTAAAGTTTTTCTCTCAGAACTGCGTGAAAACATATTCCGGCTCAAAACAACGGGATACGTCGTTTTAGAACGAAACTAGCGAGATTCACGAACATCGATTTTACAAGTCGTCGAAGAGTAGACGAGAGAGAGCTGTAAAATTTTCTCTCAGAACTGCGCGCAAAATTGTATTCCGGCTCAAAACAACGGGATACATCGTTTTAGATCGAAACTAGCGAGATTTACGCACTTTGATTTTACAAGTCGTCGAAGAGTAGACGAGAGAGAGCTGTAACCTTTTTCTCTCAAAACTGCGCGAAAACTTGTATTCCGGCTCAAAACAACGGGATACATCGTTTTAGATCGAAACTAGCGAGATTCACGAACATCGATTTTACAAGTCGTCGAAGAGTAGACGAGAGAAAGGTGTAAACTTTTTCTCAGAACTGCGCGAAAACTTGCATTCCGGCTCAAAACAACGGGATACATCGTTTTAGATAAAAACTAGCGAGATTTTCGCACTTCGGTTTTACAAGTCGTCGACAGTAGACGAGAGAAAGCTGTAAAGTTTTTCTCTCAGAACTGCGCGAAAACTTGTATTCCGCCTCAAAACAACGTTATACATCGTTTTTGATCGAAACTAGCGAGATTTACGTACCTTGGTTTTACAAGTCTTCGAAGAGTAGACAAGAGAAAGGAGTAAACTTTTTCTCTCAGAACTGCGCGAAAACTTGGATTCCGGCTCAAAACAACGGGATACATTGTTTTAGCTCGAAACTAGCGAGATTTACGCACTTTGATTTTGCAAGTAGTCGAAGAGTAGGCGAGAGAGAGCACTAAACTTTTTCTCTCAGAGCTGCGCGAAAAATTGTATTCCGGCTCAAAACAACGGCATACATCGTTTTAGATCGAAACTAGCGAGATTCAGGAACATCGATTTTACAAGTCGTCGAAGAGTGGACGAGAGAAAGGAGTAAACGTTTTCTCTCAGAACTGCGCGAAAACTTGTATTCCGGGTCAAAACAACGGGATACATCGTTTTAGATCGAAACTAGCAAAATTCACGAACACCGATTTTACAAGTCTTCGAAGAGTAGACGAGAGAAAGGTGTACACTTTTTCCCTCAGAACTGCGCGAAAACTTGTATTCCGGCTACAAACAACGAGGTACATCGTTTTAGATCGAAACTAGCGACATTTACGCACTTTGATTTTACAAGTCGTCGAAGAGTAGACGAGAGCTGTAAACTTTTCTCTCAGAACTGCGCGAAAACTTGTATTCCGGCTCAAAACAACGCGATACATTGTATTAGATCGAAACTATCGAGATTCAAGAACATCGTTTTACATGTCGTTGAAGAGTAGACGAGAGAGAGCTGTAACCTTTTTCTCTCAAAACTGCGCGAAAACTTGTATTCCGGCACAAAACAACGGGATACATCGTTTTAGATCGAAACTAGCGAGATTCACGAACATCGATTTTACAAGTCGTCGAAGAGTAGACGAGAGAAAGGTGTAAACTTTTTCTCAGAACTGCGCGAAAACTTGCATTCCGGCTCAAAACAACGGGATACATCGTTTTAGATAAAAACTAGCGAGATTTTCGCACTTCGGTTTTACAAGTCGTCGACAGTAGACGTGAGAAAGCTGTAAAGTTTTTCTCTCAAAACTGCGCGAAAACTTGTATTCCGCCTCAAAACAACGTTATACATCGTTTTTGATCGAAACTAGCGAGATTTACGTACCTTGGTTTTACAAGTCGTCGAAGAGTAGACAAGAGAATGGTGTAAACTTTTTCTCTCAGAACTGCGCGAAAACTTGGATTCCGGCTCAAAACAACGGGATACATTGTTTTAGCTCGAAACTAGCGAGATTTACGCACTTTGGTTTTACAAGTAGTCGAAGAGTAGGCGAGAGAGAGCTCTAAACTTTTTCTCTCAGAGCTGCGCGAAAAATTGTATTCCGGCTCAAAACAAAGGGATACATCGTTTTAGATCGAAACTAGCGAGATTCACGAACATCGATTTTACAAGTCGTCGAAGAGTGGACGAGAGAAAGGAATAAACGTTTTCTCTCAGAACTGCGCGAAAACTTGTATTCCGGGTCAAAACAACGGGATACGTCGTTTTAGATCGAAACTAGCAAAATTCACGAACACCGATTTTACAAGTCTTCGAAGAGTAGACGAGAGAAAGGTGTAAACTTTTTCCCTCAGAACTGCGCGAAAACTTGTATTCCGGCTAAAACCAATGAGGTACATCAATTTAGATCGAAACTAGCGAGATTTACGCACTTTGATTTTACAAGTCGTCGAAGAGTAGACGAGAGAAAGGTGTAAACTTTTTCTCAGAACTGCGCGAAAACTTGCATTCCGGCTCAAAACAACGGGATACATCGTTTTAGATAAAAACTAGCGAGATTTTCGCACTTCGGTTTTACAAGTCGTCGAGAGTAGACGAGAGAAAGCTGTAAAGTTTTTCTCTCAGAACTGCGCGAAAACTTGTATTCTGCCTCAAAACAACGTTATACAACGTTTTTATCGAAACTAGCGAGATTTACGCACCTTGGTTTTACAAGTCGTAGAGAGTAAACGAGAGAAAGCTGTAAAGCTTTTCTCTCAGAACTGCGCGAAAACTTGTATTCCGGCTCAAAACAACGGGATACATCGTTTTAGAACGAAACTAGCGATATTTACGCACTTCGGTTTTACAAGTCGTCGAAGAGCAGACGAGAGCTGAAAACTCATCCTCTCAGAACTGCGCGAAAACTTGTATTCGGCTCAAAACAACGGGATACATCGTTTTAGATCGAAACTAGCGAGATTCACGAACATCGATTTTACAAGTCGTCGAAGAGTGGACGAGAGAAAGGAGTAAACGTTCTCTCTCAGAACTGCGCGAAAACTGGTATTCCGGGTCAAAACAACGGGATACATCGTTCTAGATCGAAACAAGCAAAATTCACGAACACCGATTTTACAAGTCATCGAAGAGTAGACGAGAGAAAGGTGTAAACTTTTTTCCTCAGAACTGCGCGAAAACTTGTATTCCGGCTACAAACAACGAGGTACATCGTTTTAGATCGAAACTAGCGACATTTACGCACTTTGATTTTACAAGTCGTCGAAGAGTAGACGAGAGCTGTAAACTTTTCTCTCAGAACTGCGCGAAAACTTGTATTCCGGCTCAAAACAACGGAATACATCGTTTTAGATCGAAACCAGAGAGGTTCACGAACATTGATTTTACAAGTCGTCGAAGAGTAGACGAGAGAAAGGTGTAAACGTTTTATCTCATAACTGCGCGAAAACTAGTATTCCGGCTCAAAACAACGGGTTACATCGTTTTAGATCGAAACTAGAGAGATTTACGCACTTTGATTTTACAAGTCGTCGAAGAATAGACGAGAGACAAGTGTAAACTTTTTCTCTCAGAACTGCGCGAAAACTTGTATTCCGGCTCAAAACAACGCGATACATTGTATTAGATCGAAACTATCGAGATTCAAGAACATCGTTTTACATGTCGTCGAAGAGTAGACGAGAGAGAGCCGTAAACTTTTTCTCTCAGAACGGCGGGAAAACTTGTATTACGGCTCAAAACAACGGGATAAATCGTTTTAGATAGAAACTAGCGAGATTTACGCACTTCGATATTACAATTCGTCGAAGAGTAGACGAGAGAAAGGTGTAAACTTTTTCTCTAAGAACTGCGCGAAAACTTGTATTCCGGCTCAAAACAACGGGATACATTGTTTTAGCTCGAAACTAGCAAGAGTTACGCACTCGGCGAAGAGTAGACGAGAGAGAGCTGTAAAATTTCTCTCAGAACTGCGCGCAAAATTGTATTCCGGCTCAAAACAACGAGATACATCGTTTTAGATCGAAACTAGCGAGATTTACGCACTTTGATTTTACAAGTCGTCGAAGAGTAGACGAGAGAGAGCTGTAACCTTTTTCTCTCAAAACTGCGCGAAAACTTGTATTCCGGCACAAAACAACGGGATACATCGTTTTAGATCGAAACTAGCGAGATTCACGAACATCGATTTTACAAGTCGTCGAAGAATAGACGAGAGAAAGGTGTAAACTTTTTCTCAGAACTGCGCGAAAACTTGCATTCCGGCTCAAAACAACGGGATACATCGTTTTAGATAAAAACTAGCGAGATTTTCGCACTTCGGTTTTACAACTCGTCGAGAGTAGACGAGAGAAAGCTGTAAAGTTTTTCTCTCAGAACTGCGCGAAAACTTGTATTCCGCCTCAAAATAACGTTATACAACGTTTTTGATCGAAACTAGCGAGATTTACGCACCTTGGTTTTACAAGTCGTAGAGAGTAAACGAGAGAAAGCTGTAAAGCTTTTCTCTCAGAACTGCGCGAAAACTTGTATTCCGGTTCAAAACAACGGGATACATCGTTTAAGATCGAAACTAGCGATATTTACGCACTTCGGTTTTACAAGTCGTCGAAGAGCAGACGAGAGCTGAAAACTCATCCTCTCAGAACTGCGCGAAAACTTGTATTCGGCTCAAAACAACGGGATACATCGTTTTAGATCGAAACTAGCGATATTTACGCACTTCGGTTTTACAAGTCGTCGAAGAGCAGACGAGAGCTGAAAACTCATCCTCTCAGAACTGCGCGAAAACTTGTATTCGGCTCAAAACAACGGGATACATCGTTTTAGATCGAAACCAGAGAGGTTCACGAACATTGATTTTACAAGTCGTCGAAGAGTAGACGAGAGAAAGGTGTAAACGTTTTATCTCATAACTGCGCGAAAACTTGTATTCCGGCTCAAAACAACGGGTTACATCGTTTTAGATCGAAACTAGAGAGAATTACGCACTTTGATTTTACAAGTCGTCGAAGAATAGACGAGAGACAAGTGTAAACTTTTTCTCTCATAACTGCGCGAAAACTTGTATTCCGGCTAAAACAACAGGGTACATCGTTTTAGATCGAAACTTGCGAGATTTACGCACTTTGATTTTACAACTCGTCGAAGGGCAGACGAGAGAGAGCCGTAAACTTTTTCTCTCAGATCTGCGAAAAACTTGTATTCCGGCTCAAAAAAACGGGATACATCATTTTAGATCGAAACTAGCGAGATTTTCGCACTTCGATTTTACAAGTCGTCGAGAGTAGACGAGAGAAAGCTGTGAAGTTTTTCTCTCAGAACTGCGCGAAAACTTTTAATCCGGCTCAAAACAGCGGGATCCATCGTTTTTGATCGAAACTAGCGAAATTTACGCACTTTGGTTTTACAAGTCTTAGAGAGTAAACGAGAAAAAGCTGTAAAGTTTTTCTCTCAGAACTGCGTGAAAACATATTCCGGCTCAAAACAACGGGATACGTCGTTTTAGAACGAAACTAGCGAGATTCACGAACATCGATTTTACAAGTCGTCGAAGAGTAGACGAGAGAGAGCTGTAAAATTTTCTCTCAGAACTGCGCGCAAAATTGTATTCCGGCTCAAAACAACGGGATACATCGTTTTCGATCGAAACTAGCGAGATTTACGCACTTTGATTTTACAAGTCGTCGAAGAGTAGACGAGAGAGAGCTGTAACCTTTTTCTCTCAAAACTGCGCGAAAACTTGTATTCCGGCTCAAAACAAGGGGATACATCGTTTTAGATCGAAACTACCGAGATTCACGAACATCGATTTTACAAGTCGTCGAAGAGTAGACGAGAGAAAGGTGTAAACTTTTTCTCAGAACTGCGCGAAAACTTGCATTCCGGCTCAAAACAACGGGATACATCGTTTTAGATAAAAACTAGCGAGATTTTCGCACTTCGGTTTTACAAGTCGTCGACAGTAGACGAGAGAAAGCTGTAAAGTTTTTCTCTCAGAACTGCGCGAAAACTTGTATTCCGCCTCAAAACAACGTTATACATCGTTTTTGATCGAAACTAGCGAGATTTACGTACCTTGGTTTTACAAGTCTTCGAAGAGTAGACAAGAGAAAGGAGTAAACTTTTTCTCTCAGAACTGCGCGAAAACTTGGATTCCGGCTCAAAACAACGGGATACATTGTTTTAGCTCGAAACTAGCGAGATTTACGTACTTTGATTTTACAAGTAGTCGAAGAGTAGGCGAGAGAGAGCTCTAAACTTTTTCTCTCAGAGCTGCGCGAAAAATTGTATTCCGGCTCAAAACAACGGGATACATCGTTTTAGATCGAAACTAGCGAGATTCAGGAACATCGATTTTACAAGTCGTCGAAGAGTGGACGAGAGAAAGGAGTAAACGTTTTCTCTCAGAACTGCGCGAAAACTTGTATTCCGGGTCAAAACAACGGGATACATCGTTTTAGATCGAAACTAGCAAAATTCACGAACACCGATTTTACAAGTCTTCGAAGAGTAGACGAGAGAAAGGTGTACACTTTTTCCCTCAGAACTGCGCGAAAACTTGTATTCCGGCTAAAACCAATGAGGTACATCGTTTTAGATCGAAACTAGCGAGATTTACACACTTTGATTTTACAAGTCGTCGAAGAGTAGACGAGAGAAAGGTGTAAACTTTTTCTCAGAACTGCGCGAAAACTTGCATTCCGGCTCAAAACAACGGGATACATCGTTTTAGATAAAAACTAGCGAGATTTTCGCACTTCGGTTTTACAAGTCGTCGAGAGTAGACGAGAGAAAGCTGTAAAGTTTTTCTCTCAGAACTGCGCGAAAACTTGTATTCCGCCTCAAAACAACGTTATACAACGTTTTTGATCGAAACTAGCGAGATTTACACACCTTGGTTTTACAAGTCGTAGAGAGTAAACGAGAGAAAGCTGTAAAGCTTTTCTCTCAGAACTGCGCGAAAACTTGTATTCCGGCTCAAAACAACGGGATACTTCGTTTTAGATCGAAACTAGCGATATTTACGCACTTCGGTTTTACAAGTCGTCGAAGAGCAGACGAGAGCTGAAAACTCCTCTCAGAACTGCGCGAAAACTTGTATTCGGCTCAAAACAACGGGATACATCGTTTTCGATCGAAACTAGCGAGATTCACGAACATCGATTTTACAAGTCGTCGAAGAGTGGACGAGAGAAAGGAGTAAACGTTCTCTCTCAGAACTGCGCGAAAACTGGTATTCCGGGTCAAAACAACGGGATACATCGTTCTATATCGAAACAAGCAAAATTCACGAACACCGATTTTACAAGTCATCGAAGAGTAGACAAGAGAAAGGTGTAAACTTTTCCCTCAGAACTGCGCGAAAACTTGTATTCCGGCTACAAACAACGAGGTACATCGTTTTAGATCGAAACTAGCGACATTTACGCACTTTGATTTTACAAGTCGTCGAAGAGTAGACGAGAGCTGTAAACTTTTCTCTCAGAACTGCGCGAAAACTTGTATTCCGGCTCAAAACAACGGAATACATCGTTTTAGATCGAAACCAGAGAGGTTCACGAACATTGATTTTACAAGTCGTCGAAGAGTAGACGAGAGAAAGGTGTAAACGTTTTATCTCATAACTGCGCGAAAACTTGTATTCCGGCTCAAAACAACGGGTTACATCGTTTTAGATTGAAACTAGAGAGATTTACGCACTTTGATTTTACAAGTCGTCGAAGAATAGACGAGAGACAAGTGTAAACTTTTTCTCTCAGAACTGCGCGAAAACTTGTATTCCGGCTCAAAACAACGCGATACATTGTATACGATCGAAACTATCGAGATTCAAGAACATCGTTTTACATGTCGTCGAAGAGTAGACGAGAGAGAGCTGTAACCTTTTTCTCTCAAAACTGCGCGAAAACTTGTATTCCGGCACAAAACAACGGGATACATCGTTTTAGATCGAAACTAGCGAGATTCACGAACATCGATTTTACAAGTCGTCGAAGAGTAGACGAGAGAAAGGTGTAAACTTTTTCTCAGAACTGCGCGAAAACTTGCATTCCGGCTCAAAACAACGGGATACATCGTTTTAGATAAAAACTAGCGAGATTTTCGCACTTCGGTTTTACAAGTCGTCGACAGTAGACGAGAGAAAGCTGTAAAGTTTTTCTCTCAGAACTGCGCGAAAACTTGTATTCCGCCTCAAAACAACGTTATACATCGTTTTTGATCGAAACTAGCGAGATTTACGTACCTTGGTTTTACAAGTCGTCGAAGAGTAGACAAGAGAATGGTGTAAACTTTTTCTCTGAGAACTGCGCAAAAACTTGGATTCCGGCTCAAAACAACGGGATACATTGTTTTAGCTCGAAACTAGCGAGATTTACGCACTTTGATTTTACAAGTAGTCGAAGAGTAGGCGAGAGAGAGCTCTAAACTTTTTCTCTCAGAGCTGCGCGAAAAATTGTATTCCGGCTCAAAACAACGGGATACATCGTTTTAGATCGAAACTAGCGAGATTCACGAACATCGATTTTACAAGTCGTCGAAGAGTGGACGAGAGAAAGGAATAAACGTTTTCTCTCAGAACTGCGCGAAAACTTGTATTCCGGGTCAAAACAACGGGATACATCGTTTTAGATCGAAACTAGCAAAATTCACGAACACCGATTTTACAAGTCTTCGAAGAGTAGACGAGAGAAAGGTGTAAACTTTTTCCCTCAGAACTGCGCGAAAACTTGTATTCCGGCCAAAACCAATGAGGTACATCAATTTAGATCGAAACTAGCGAGATTTACGCACTTTGATTTTACAAGTCGTCGAAGAGTAGACGAGAGAAAGGTGTAAACTTTTTCTCAAAACTGCGCGAAAACTTGCATTCCGGCTCAAAACAACGGGATACATCGTTTTAGATAAAAACTAGCGAGATTTTCGCACTTCGGTTTTACAAGTCGTCGAGAGTAGACGAGAGAAAGCTGTAAAGTTTTTCTCTCAGAACTGCGCGAAAACTTGTATTCCGCCTCAAAACAACGTTATACAACGTTTTGATCGAAACTAGCGAGATTTACGCACCTTGGTTTTACAAGCCGTAGAGAGTAAACGAGAGAAAGCTGTAAAGCTTTTCTCTCAGAACTGCGCGAAAACTTGTATTCCGGCTCAAAACAACGGGATACATCGTTTTAGATCGAAACTAGCGATATTTACGCACTTCGGTTTTACAAGTCGTCGAAGAGCAGACGAGAGCTGAAAACTCATCCTCTCAGAACTGCGCGAAAACTTGTATTCGGCTCAAAACAACGGGATACATCGTTTTAGATTGAAACTAGCGAGATTCACGAACATCGATTTTACAAGTCGTCGAAGAGTGGACGAGAGAAAGGAGTAAACGTTCTCTCTCAGAACTGCGCGAAAACTGGTATTCCGGGTCAAAACAACGGGATACATCGTTCTAGATCGAAACAAGCAAAATTCACGAACACCGATTTTACAAGTCATCGAAGAGTAGACGAGAGAAAGGTGTAAACGTTTTCCCTCCGAACTGCGCGAAAACTTGTTTTCCGGCTACAAACAACGAGGTACATCGTTTTAGATCGAAACTAGCGACATTTACCCACTTTGATTTTACAAGTCGTCGAAGAGTAGACGAGAGCTGTAAACTTTTCTCTCAGAGCTGCGCGAAAACTTGTATTCCGGCTCAAAACAACGGAATACATTGTTTTAGATCGAAACCAGAGAGGTTCACGAACATTGATTTTACAAGTCGTCGAAGAGTAGACGAGGGAAAGGTGTAAACGTTTTATCTCATAACTGCGCGAAAACTTGTATTCCGGCTCAAAACAACGGGTTACATCGTTTTAGATCGAAACTAGAGAGATTTACGCACTTTGATTTTACAAGTCGTCGAAGAATAGACGAGAGACAAGTGTAAACTTTTTCTCTCATAACTGCGCGAAAACTTGTATTCCGGCTAAAAACAACAGGGTACATCGTTTTAGATCGAAACTTGCGAGATTTACGCACTTTGATTTTACAACTCGTCGAAGGGCAGACGAGAGAGAGCCGTAAACTTTTTCTCTCAGATCTGCGAAAAACTTGTATTCCGGCTCAAAAAAACGGGATACATCGTTTTAGATCGAAACTAGCGAGATTTTCGCACTTCGATTTTACAAGTCGTCGAGAGTAGACGAGAGAAAGCTGTGAAGTTTTTCTCTCAGAACTGCGCGAAAACTTGTAATCCGGCTCAAAACAACGGGATCCATCGTTTTTGATCGAAACTAGCGAAATTTACGCACTTTGGTTTTACAAGTCGTAGAGAGTAAACGAGAAAAAGCTGTAAAGTTTTTCTCTCAGAACTGCGTGAAAACATATTCCGGCTCAAAACAACGGAATACATCGTTTTAGATCGAAACTGGCGAGATTCACGAACATCAATTTTACAAGTCGTCGAAGAGTAGACGAGAGAGAGCTGTAAACTTTTTCTCTCAGAACTGCACGAAAACTTGTATTCCGGCTCAAAACAACGGGATACGTCGTTTTAGAACGAAACTAGCGAGATTCGCGAACATCGATTTTACAAGTCGTGGAAGAGTAGACGAGAGAGAACTGTAAATTTTTCTCTCAAAACTGCGGGAAAACTTGTATTCCGGCTCAAAACAACGGGATACATCGTTTTTGATCGAAACGAACAAGATTTACGCACTTAGATTTTACAAGTCGAAGAGAGTAAACGAGAGAAAGCTGTAAAGTTTTTCTCTCAGAACTGCGCGAAAACTTATATCTCAGAACTGCGCGAAAACTTGTATTCCGGCTCAAAACAACGGGATACATCGTTTTAGATCGAAACTACCAAGATTCACGAACATCGACATTACAAGTCGTCGAAGAGTAGACGAGAGAAAGGTGTAAACATTTTCTCTCAGAACTGCGCGAAAAGTTGTATTCCGGCTCAAAACAATGGGATACATCGTTTTAGATCGAAACTAGCGAGATGTACGCATTTCGATTTTGCAAGTCGTCGAAGAGTAGGCGAGAGAGAGCTGTGAACTTTTTCTCTCAGAACTGCGCGAAAACTTGTAATCCGGCTCAAAACAACGGGATACATCGTTTTAGATCGAAACTAGCGAGATTCACGAACATCGATTTTACATGTCGTCGAAGAGTAGACGAGAGAAAGGTGTAAACTTTTTCTCTGAGAACTGCGCGAAAACTTGTATTCCGGCTCAAAACAATGGGATACATCGTTATAGATCGAAACTAGCGAGATTTACGCATTTCGATTTTACAAGTCGTCGAAGAGTAGACGAGAGAAAGGTGTAAACTTTTTCTCTAAGAACTGCGCGAAAACTTGTATTCCGGCTCAAAACAACGGGATACATCGTTTTTGATCGAAACGAACAAGATTTACGCACTTAGATTTTACAAGTCGAAGAGAGTAAACGAGAGAAAGCTGTAAAGTTTTTCTCTCAGAACTGCGCGAAAACTTATATTCCGGCTCAAAACAACGGGATACGTCGTTTTAGATCGGAACTAGCGAGATTCACGAACATCGATTTTACAAGTTGTGGAAGAGTAGACGAGAGAAAGGTGTAAACGTTTTCTCAAAGAACTGCATGAAAACTTGTATTCCGGCTCAAAACAACGGGATCAATCGTTTTAGATAGAAACTAGCGAGATTTACGCACTTCGATATTACAATTCGTCGAAGAGTAGACGAGAGAAAGGTGTAAACTTTTTCTCTAAGAACTGCGCGAAAACTTGTATTCCGGCTCAAAACAACGGGATACATCGTTTTAGAACGAAATGATTTTCGCACTTTGATTTTACAAGTCGTCGAAGAGTAGACGACAGAAAGGTGTAAACTTTTTCTCTCAGAACTGCGCGAAAATTTATATTCCGGCTCAAAAGAACGGGATACATCGTTTTAGATCGAAACTTGCGAGATTTACACACTTCGATTTTGCAAGTCGTCGCAGAGTAGACGAGAGAGAGCTGTACACTTTTTCTCGCAGAACTGCGCGAAAACTTGTATTCCGGCTCAAACAATGGGATACATCGTTTTAGATCAAAACTACCGAGATTCACGAACATCGACGAAGAGTAGACGAGAGAAAGGTGTAAACTTTTCCCTTAGAACTGCGCGAAAACTTGTATTTCAGCTAAAAACAAGGGGGTACATCGTTTTAGATCGAAACTAGCGAGATTTACGCACTTAGATTTTACAAGACGTTGAAGAGTAGACGAGAGAGAGAGCCGTAAACGTTTTCTCTCAGAACTGCGCGAAAACTTGTATTCCGGCTCAAAACAACGGGATAAATCGTTTAATATAGAAACTAGCAAGATTTACGCACTTCGATATAACAATTCTTCGAAGAGTAGACGAGAAAAAGGTGTAAACGTTTTCTCTCAGAACTGCGCGAAAACTTGTATTCTGGCTCAAATCAACGGGATACATCGTTTTAGATCGAAATGATTTTCGCACTTTTATTTTACAAGCCGTCGAAGAGTAGACGAGAGAAAGGTGTAAACTTTTTCTCTCAGAACTGCGCGAAAACTTGTATTCCGGCTAAAAACAACGAGGTACATTGTTTTAGATCGAAACTAGCGAGATTTACGCACTTTGATTTTACAAGTCGTCGAAGAGTAGACGAGAGAGAGCTGTAACCTTTTTCTCTCAAAACTGCGCGAAAACTTGTATTCCGGCTCAAACAACGGGATACATAGTTTTAGATCGAAACTAGCGAGATTCACGAACATCGATTTTACAAGTCGTCGAAAAGTAGACGAGAGAAAGGTGTAAACTTTTTCTCAGAACTGCGCGAAAACTTGCATTCCGGCTCAAAACAACGGGATCCATCGTTTTAGATAAAAACTAGCGAGATTTTCGCACTTCGGTTTTACAAGTCGTCGAGAGTAGACGAGAGAAAGGTGTAAACTTTTTCTCTCAGAACTGCGCGAAAACTTGTATTCCGGCTCAAAACAACGGGATACATCGTTTTAGATCGAAACTACCAAGATTCACGAACATCGACATTACAAGTCGACGAAGAGTAGACGAGAGAGGTGTAAACTTTTTCTCAGAACTGCGCGAAAACTTGGGATTCCGGCTCAAAACTACGGGATACATCGTTTTAGATCGAATCTAGCGAGATTTCACGAACATCAATTTTACAAGTCGTCGAAGAGTAGACGAGAGAAAGGTGTAAACATTTTCTCTCAGAACTGCATGAAAACTTGTATTCCGGCTCAAAACAACGAGATACATCGTTTTAGATCGAAACTAGTGAGATTTTCGCAATTTGAGTTTACAAGTCGTCGAAGAGTAGACAAGAGAAAGGTGTAAACTTTTTCTCTCAGAACTGCGCGAAAAGTTGTATTCCGGCTCAAAACAATGGGATACATCGTTTTAGATCGAAACTAGCGAGATGTACGCATTTCGATTTTGCAAGTCGTCGAAGAGTAGGCGAGAGAGAGCTGTGAACTTTTTCTCTCAGAACTGCGCGAAAACTTGTAATCCGGCTCAAAACAACGGAATACATCGTTTTAGATCGAAACTAGCGAGATTCACGAACATCGATTTTACATGTCGTCGAAGAGTAGACGAGAGAAAGGTGTAAACTTTTTCTCTCAGGACTGCGCGAAAACTTGTATTCCGGCTCAAAACAACGGGATACATCGTTCTAGATCGAAACAAGCAAAATTCACGAACACCGATTTTACAAGTCTTCGAAGAGTAGACGAGAAAATGGTGTAAACTTTTTCCCTCAGAACTGCGCGAAAACTTGTATTCCGGCTAAAAACAACGAGGTACATCGTTTTATATCGAAACTAGCGAGATTTGCGCACTTTGATTTTACAAGTCGTCGAAGAGTAGACGAGAGAGAGCTGTAACCTTTTTCTATCAAAACTGCGCGAAAACTTGTATTCCGGCTCAAAACAACGGGATACATCGTTTTAGATCGAAACTAGCGAGATTCACGAACATCGATTTTACAAGTCGTCGAAGAGTAGACGAGAGAAAGGTGTAAACTTTTTCTCAGAACTGCGCGAAAACTTGCATTCCGGCTCAAAACAACGGGATACATCGTTTTAGATAAAAACTAGCGAGATTTTCGCACTTCCGTTTTACAAGTCGTCGAGAGTAGACGAGAGAAAGCTGTAAAGTTTTTCTCTCAGAACTGCGCGAAATTTTGTATTTCGCCTCAAAACAACGTTATACATCGTTTTTGATCGAAACTAGCGAGATTTACGCACCTTGGTTTTACAAGTCGTAGAGAGTAAACGAGAGAAAGCTGTAAAGCTTTTCTCTCAGAACTGCTCGAAAACTCACATTCTGGCTCAAAACAACGGAATACATCGTTTTAGATCGAAACTAGCGAGATTCACGAACATCAATTTTACAAGTCGTCGAAGAGTAGACAGGAGAAAGGTGTAAACTTTTTCTCTCAGAACTGCGCGAAAACTTGTATTCGGCTCAAAAAACGGGATACATCGTTTTAGATCGAAACTAGCGATATTTACGCACTTCGGTTTTACAAGTCGTCGAAGAGTAGACGAGAGCTGTAAACTTTTTCTCTCATAACTGCGCGAAAACTTGTATTCCGGCTCAAAACAACGGGATAAATCGTTTTAGATAGAAACTAGCGAGATTTACGCACTTCGATATTACAAGTCGTTGAAGAGTAGACGAGAGAGAGCTGTAAACGTTTTCTCTCAGAACTGCGCGAAAACTTGTATTCCGGCTCAAAACAACGGGATACATCGTTTTAGATCGAAACTAGCGAGATTTTCGCACTTCGATTTTACAAGTCGTCGAGAGTAGACGAGAGAAAGGTGTAAACTTTTTCTCTCAGGACTGCGCGAAAACTTGTATTCCGGCTCAAAACAACGGGATAAATCGTTTAATATAGAAACTAGCGAGATTTACGCACTTCGATATAACAATTCTTCGAAGAGTAGACAAGAGAAAGGTGTAAACTTTTTCTCTAAGAACTGCGCGAAAACTTGTATTCTGGCTCAAATCAACGGGATACATCGTTTTAGATCGAAATGATTTTCGCACTTTTATTTTACAAGCCGTCGAAGAGTAGACGAGAGAAAGGTGTAAACTTTTTCTCTCAGAACTGCGCGAAAACTTGTATTCCGGCTCAAAACAACGGGATACATCGTTTTAGATCGAAACTACCAAGATTCACGAACATCGACATTACAAGTCGACGAAGAGTAGACGAGAGAGGTGTAAACTTTTTCTCAGAACTGCGCGAAAACTTGTATTCCGGCTCAAAACAACGGTATACATCGTTTTAGATCGAAACTAGTGAGAATTTCGCAATTTGAGTTTACAAGTCGTCGAAGAGTAGACAAGAGAAAGGTGTAAACTTTTTCTCTCAGAACTGCGTGAAAAGTTGTATTCCGGCTCAAAACAAAGGGATACATCGTTTTAGATCGAAACTATTGAGATGTACGCATTTCGATTTTGCAAGTCGTCGAAGAGTAGGCGAGAGAGAGCTGTGAACTTTTTCTCTCAGAACTGCGCGAAAACTTGTAATGCGGCTCAAAACAACGGGATACGTCGTTTTAGATCGAAACTAGCGAGATTCACGAACATCGATTTTACAAGTCGTCGAAGAGTAGACGAGAGACAACTGTAAATTTTTCCCTCAAAACTGCGGGAAAACTTATATTCCGGCTCAAAACAACGGGATACATCGTTTTTGAGTGAAACGAACAAGATTTACGCACTTAGATTTTACAAGTCGAAGAGAGTAAACGAGAGAAAGCTGTAAAGTTTTTCTCTCAGAACTGCGCGAAAACTTGTATTCCGGCTAAAAACAACGAGGTGCATCGTTTTAGATCGAAACTAGCGAGATTTACGCACTTTGATTTTACAAGTCGTCGAAGAGTAGACGAGAGAGAGCTGTAACCTTTTTCTCTCAAAACTGCGCGAAAACTTGTATTCCGGCTCAAAACAACGGGATACATCGTTTTAGATCGAAACTAGCGAGATTCACGAACATCGATTTTACAAGTCGTCGAAAAGTAGACGAGAGAAAGGTGTAAACTTTTTCTCAGAACTGCGCGAAAACTTGCATTCCGGCTCAAAACAAAGGGATACATCGTTTTACATAAAAACTAGCGAGATTTTCGCACTGCGGTTTTACAAGTCGTCGAGAGTAGAGGAGAGAAAGGTGTAAACGTTTTCTCTCAGAACTGCGCGAAAACTTGTATTCCGGCTCAAAACAACGGGATACATCGTTTTAGATCGAAACTACCAAGATTCACGAACATCGATATTACATGTCGACGAAGAGTAGACGAGAGAAGTGTAAACTTTTTCTCAGAACTGCGCGAAAACTTGGGATTCCGGCTCAAAACAACGGGATACATCGTTTTAGATCTAATCTAGCGAGATTCACGAACATCAATTTTACAAGTCGTCGAAGAGTAGACGAGAGAAAGGTGTAAACATTTCTCTCAGAACTGCGCGAAAACTTGTATTCCGGCTCAAAACAACGGGATACATCGTTTTAAATCGAAACTAGTGAGATTTTCGCAATTTGAGTTTACAAGTCGTCGAAGAGTAGACAAGAGAAAGGTGTAAACTTTTTCTCTCAGAACTGCGCGAAAAGTTGTATTCCGGCTCAAAACAATGGGATACCTCGTTTTAGATCGAAACTAGCGAGATGTACGCATTTCGATTTTGCAAGTCGTCGAAGAGTAGGCGAGAGAGAGCTGTGAACTTTTTCTCTCAGAACTGCGCGAAAACTTGCAATCCGGCTCAAAACAACGGGATACATCGTTTTAGATCGAAACTAGGGAGATTCACGAACATCGATTTTACATGTCGTCGAAGAGTAGACGAGAGAAAGGTGTAAACTTTTTCTCAGAACTGCGCGAAAACTTGTATTCCGGCGCAAAACAACGGGATATATCGTTTTAGATCGAAACTAGCGAGATTCGCGAACATCGATTTTACAAGTCGTCGAAATCTAGACAAGAGAAAGGTGTAAACTTTTTCTCTGAGAACTGCGCGAAAACTTGTATTCCGGCTCAAAACAACGGGATAAATCGTTTTAGATAGAAACCAGCGAGATTTACGCACTTCGATATTACAATTCGTCGAAGAGTAGACGAGAGAAAGGTGTAAACTTTTTTCTCTAAGAACTGCGCGAAAACTTGTATTCCGGCTAAAAACAACGGGGTACAATGTTTTAGATCGAAACTAGCGAGATTTACGCACTTAGATTTTACAAGTCGTTGAAGAGTAGACGAGAGAGAGCTGTAAACGTTTTCTCTCAGAACTGCGCGAAAACTTGTATTCCGGCTCAAAACAACGGGATACATCGTTTTCGATCGAAACTAGCGAGATTTTCGCACTTCGATTTTACAAGTCGTCGAGAGTAGACGAGAGAAAGGTGTAAACTTTTTCTCTCAGGACTGCGCGAAAACTTGTATTCCGGCTCAAAACAACGGATAAATCGTTTAATATAGAAACTAGCGAGATTTACGCACTTCGATATAACAATTCTTCGAAGAGTAGACGAGAGAAAGGTGTAAACTTTTTCTCTAAGAACTGCGCGAAAACTTGTATTCTGGCTCAAATCAACGGGATACATCGTTTTAGATCGAAATGATTTTCGCACTTTTATTTTACAAGCCGTCGAAGAGTAGACGAGAGAAAGGTGTAAACTTTTTCTCTCAGAACTGCGCGAAAACTTGTATTCCGGCTCAAAACAACGGGATACATCGTTTTAGATCGAAACTACCAAGATTCACGAACATCGACATTACAAGTCGACGAAGAGTAGACGCGAGAGGTGTAAACTTTTTCTCAGAACTGCGCGAAAACTTATATTCCGGCTCAAAACAACGGTATACATCGTTTTAGATCGAAACTAGTGAGAATTTCGCAATTTGAGTTTACAAGTCGTCGAAGAGTAGACAAGAGAAAGGTGTAAACTTTTTCTCTCAGAACTGCGCGAAAAGTTGTATTCCGGCTCAAAACAAAGGGATACATCGTTTTAGATCGAAACTACCGAGATGTACGCATTTCGATTTTGCAAGTCGTCGAAGAGTAGGCGAGAGAGAGCTGTGAACTTTTTCTCTCAGAACTGCGCGAAAACTTGTAATCCGGCTCAAAACAACGGGATACATCGTTTTTGAGTGAAACGAACAAGATTTACGCACTTAGATTTTACAAGTCGAAGAGAGTAAACGAGAGAAAGCTGTAAAGTTTTTCTCTCAGAACTGCGCGAAAACTTGTATTCCGGCTAAAAACAACGAGGTGCATCGTTTTAGATCGAAACTAGCGAGATTTACGCACTTTGATTTTACAAGTCGTCGAAGAGTAGACGAGAGAGAGCTGTAACCTTTTTCTCTCAAAACTGCGCGAAAACTTGTATTCCGGCTCAAAACAACGGGATACATCGTTTTAGATCGAAACTAGCGAGATTCACGAACATCGATTTTACAAGTCGTCGAAAAGTAGACGAGAGAAAGGTGTAAACTTTTTCTCAGAACTGCGCGAAAACTTGCATTCCGGCTCAAAACAACGGGATACATCGTTTTAGATCGAATCTAGCGAGATTCACGAACATCAATTTTACAAGTCGTCGAAGAGTAGACGAGAGAAAGGTGTAAACATTTTCTCTCAGAACTGCGCGAAAACTTGTATTCCGGCTCAAAACAACGGGATACATCGTTTTAAATCGAAACTAGTGAGATTTTCGCAATTTGAGTTTACAAGTCGTCGAAGAGTAGACAAGAGAAAGGTGTAAACTTTTTCTCTCAGAACTGCGCGAAAAGTTGTATTCCGGCTCAAAACAATGGGATACCTCGTTTTAGATCGAAACTAGCGAGATGTACGCATTTCGATTTTGCGAGTCGTCGAAGAGTAGGCGAGAGAGAGCTGTGAACTTTTTCTCTCAGAACTGCGCGAAACTTGTAATCCGGCTCAAAACAACGGGATACATCGTTTTAGATCGAAACTAGGGAGATTCACGAACATCGATTTTACATGTCGTCGAAGAGTAGAAGAGAGAAAGGTGTAAACTTTTTCTCTCAGGACTGCGCGAAAACTTGTATTCCGGCTCAAAACAACGGGATACATCGTTCTAGATCGAAACAAGCAAAATTCACGAACACCGATTTTACAAGTCTTCGAAGAGTAGACGAGAAAAAGGTGTAAACTTTTTCCCTCAGAACTGCGCGAAAACTTGTATTCCGGCTAAAAACAACGAGGTACATCGTTTTATATCGAAACTAGCGAGATTTGCGCACTTTGATTTTACAAGTCGTCGAAGAGTAGACGAGAGAGAGCTGTAACCTTTTTCTATCAAAACTGCGCGAAAACTTGTATTCCGGCTCACAACAACGGGATACATCGTTTTAGATCGAAACTAGCGAGATTCACGAACATCAATTTTACAAGTCGTCGAAGAGTAGACAGGAGAAAGGTGTAAACTTTTTCTCTCAGAACTGCGCGAAAACTTGTATTCGGCTCAAAAAACGGGATACATCGTTTTAGATCGAAACTAGCGATATTAACGCACTTCGGTTTTACAAGTCGTCGAAGAGTAGACGAGAGCTGTAAACTTTTTCTCTCATAACTGCGCGAAAACTTGTATTCCGGCGCAAAACAACGGGATATATCGTTTTAGATCGAAACTAGCGAGATTCGCGAACATCGATTTTACAAGTCGTCGAAATCTAGACAAGAGAAAGGTGTAAACTTTTTCTCTGAGAACTGCGCGAAAACTTGTATTCCGGCTCAAAACAACGGGATAAATCGTTTTAGATAGAAACTAGCGAGATTTACGCACTTCGATATTACAATTCGTCGAAGAGTAGACGAGAGAAAGGTGTAAACTTTTTTCTCTAAGAACTGCGCGAAAACTTGTATTCCGGCTGAAAACAACGGGGTACATTGTTTTAGATCGAAACTAGCGAGATTTACGCACTTAGATTTTACAAGTCGTTGAAGAGTAGATGAGAGAGCTGTAAACGTTTTCTCTCAGAACTGCGCGAAAACTTGTATTCCGGCTCAAAACAACGGGATATATCGTTTTAGATCAAAACTAGCGAGATTTTCGCACTTCGATTTTACAAGTCGTCGAGAGTAGACGAGAGAAAGGTGTAAACTTTTTCTCTCAGGACTGCGCGAAAACTTGTATTCCGGCTCAAAACAACGGGATAAATCGTTTAATATAGAAACTAGCGAGATTTACGCACTTCGATATAACAATTCTTCGAAGAGTAGACGAGAGAAAGGTGTAAACTTTTTCTCTAAGAACTGCGCGAAAACTTGTATTCTGGCTCAAATCAACGGGATACATCGTTTTAGATCGAAATGATTTGCGCACTTTTATTTTACAAGCCGTCGAAGAGTAGACGAGAGAAAGGTGTAAACTTTTTCTCTCAGAACTGCGCGAAAACTTGTATTCCGGCTCAAAACAACGGGATACATCGTTTTAGATCGAAACTACCAAGATTCACGAACATCGACATTACAAGTCAACGAAGAGTAGACGAGAGAGGTGTAAACTTTTTCTCAGAACTGCGCGAAAACTTATATTCCGGCTCAAAACAACGTTATACATCGTTTTAGATCGAAACTAGTGAGAATTTCGCAATTTGAGTTTACAAGTCGTCGAAGAGTAGACAAGAGAAAGGTGTAAACTTTTTCTCTCAGAACTGCGCGAAAAGTTGTATTCCGGCTCAAAACAAAGGGATACATCGTTTTAGATCGAAACTACCGAGATGTACGCATTTCGATTTTGCAAGTCGTCGAAGAGTAGGCGAGAGAGAGCTGTGAACTTTTTCTCTCAGAACTGCGCGAAAACTTGTAATCCGGCTCAAAACAACGGGATACGTCGTTTTAGATCGAAACTAGCGAGATTCACGAACATCGATTTTACAAGTCGTCGAAGAGTAGACGAGAGACAACTGTAAATTTTTCCCTCAAAACTGCGGGAAAACTTGTATTCCGGCTCAAAACAACGGGATACATCGTTTTTGAGTGAAACGAACAAGATTTACGCACTTAGATTTTACAAGTCGAAGAGAGTAAACGAGAGAAAGCTGTAAAGTTTTTCTCTCAGAACTGCGCGAAAACTTGTATTCCGGCTCAAAACAACGGGATCAATCGTTTTAGATAGAAACTAGCGAGATTTACGCACTTCGATATTACAATTCGTCGAAGAGTAGACGAGAGAAAGGTGTAAACTTTTTCTCTAAGAACTGCGCGAAAACTTGTATTCCGGCTCAAAAGAACGGGATACATCGTTTTAGATCGAAACTAGCGAGATTCACGAACATCGGTTTTACAAGTCGTCGAGAGTAGACGAGAGAAAGGTGTAAACTTTTTCTCTCAGAACTGCGCGAAAACTTGTATTCCGGCTCAAAACAACGGGATACATCGTTTTAGATCGAAACTACCAAGATTCACGAACATCGACATTACAAGTCGACGAAGAGTAGACGAGAGAGGTGTAAACTTTTTCTCAGAACTGCGCAAAAACTTGGGATTCCGGCTCAAAACAACGGGATACATCGTTTTAGATCGAATCTAGCGAGATTCACGAACATCAATTTTACAAGTCGTCGAAGAGTAGACGAGAGAAAGGTGTAAAAATTTCTCTCAGAACTGCGCGAAAACTTGTATTCCGGCTCAAAACAACGGGATACATCGTTTTAAATCGAAACTAGTGAGATTTTCGCAATTTGAGTTTACAAGTCGTCGAAGAGTAGACAAGAGAAAGGTGTAAACTTTTTCTCTCAGAACTGCGCGAAAAGTTGTATTCCGGCTCAAAACAATGGGATACCTCGTTTTAGATCGAAACTAGCGAGATGTACGCATTTCGATTTTGCAAGTCGTCGAAGAGTAGGCGAGAGAGAGCTGTGAACTTTTTCTCTCAGAACTGCGCGAAAACTTGTAATCCGGCTCAAAACAACGGGATACATCGTTTTAGATCGAAACTAGGGAGATTCACGAACATCGATTTTACATGTCGTCGAAGAGTAGACGAGAGAAAGGTGTAAACTTTTTCTCTCAGGACTGCGCGAAAACTTGTATTCCGGCTCAAAACAACGGGATACATCGTTCTAGATCGAAACAAGCAAAATTCACGAACACCGATTTTACAAGTCTTCGAAGAGTAGACGAAAAAAAGGTGTAAACTTTTTCCCTCAGAACTGCCCGAAAACTTGTATTCCGGCTAAAAACAACGAGGTACATCGTTTTATATCGAAACTAGCGAGATTTGCGCACTTTGATTTTACAAGTCGTCGAAGAGTAGACGAGAGAGAGCTGTAACCTTTTTCTATCAAAACTGCGCGAAAACTTGTATTCCGGCTCAAAACAACGGGATACATCGTTTTAGATCGAAACTAGCGAGATTCACGAACATCGGTTTTACAAGTCGTCGAGAGTAGACGAGAGAAAGGTGTAAACTTTTTCTCTCAGAACTGCGCGAAAACTTGTATTCCGGCTCAAAACAACGGGATACATCGTTTTAGATCGAAACTACCAAGATTCACGAACATCGACATTACAAGTCGACGAAGAGTAGACGAGAGAGGTGTAAACTTTTTCTCAGAACTGCGCAAAAACTTGGGATTCCGGCTCAAAACAACGGGATACATCGTTTTAGATCGAATCTAGCGAGATTCACGAACATCAATTTTACAAGTCGTCGAAGAGTAGACGAGAGAAAGGTGTAAAAATTTCTCTCAGAACTGCGCGAAAACTTGTATTCCGGCTCAAAACAAAGGGATACATCGTTTTAGATCGAAACTACCGAGATGTACGCATTTCGATTTTGCAAGTCGTCGAAGAGTAGGCGAGAGAGAGCTGTGAACTTTTTCTCTCAGAACTGCGCGAAAACTTGTAATCCGGCTCAAAACAACGGGATACGTCGTTTTAGATCGAAACTAGCGAGATTCACGAACATCGATTTTACAAGTCGTCGAAGAGTAGACGAGAGACAACTGTAAATTTTTCCCTCAAAACTGCGGGAAAACTTGTATTCCGGCTCAAAACAACGGGATACATCGTTTTTGAGTGAAACGAACAAGATTTACGCACTTAGATTTTACAAGTCGAAGAGAGTAAACGAGAGAAAGCTGTAAAGTTTTTCTCTCAGAACTGCGCGAAAACTTGTATTCCGGCTCAAAACAACGGGATCAATCGTTTTAGATAGAAACTAGCGAGATTTACGCACTTCGATATTACAATTCGTCGAAGAGTAGACGAGAGAAAGGTGTAAACTTTTTCTCTAAGAACTGCGCGAAAACTTGTATTCCGGCTCAAAAGAACGGGATACATCGTTTTAGATCGAAACTAGCGAGATTCACGAACATCGGTTTTACAAGTCGTCGAGAGTAGACGAGAGAAAGGTGTAAACTTTTTCTCTCAGAACTGCGCGAAAACTTGTATTCCGGCTCAAAACAACGGGATACATCGTTTTAGATCGAAACTACCAAGATTCACGAACATCGACATTACAAGTCGACGAAGAGTAGACGAGAGAGGTGTAAACTTTTTCTCAGAACTGCGCAAAAACTTGGGATTCCGGCTCAAAACAACGGGATACATCGTTTTAGATCGAATCTAGCGAGATTCACGAACATCAATTTTACAAGTCGTCGAAGAGTAGACGAGAGAAAGGTGTAAAAATTTCTCTCAGAACTGCGCGAAAACTTGTATTCCGGCTCAAAACAACGGGATACATCGTTTTAAATCGAAACTAGTGAGATTTTCGCAATTTGAGTTTACAAGTCGTCGAAGAGTAGACAAGAGAAAGGTGTAAACTTTTTCTCTCAGAACTGCGCGAAAAGTTGTATTCCGGCTCAAAACAATGGGATACCTCGTTTTAGATCGAAACTAGCGAGATGTACGCATTTCGATTTTGCAAGTCGTCGAAGAGTAGGCGAGAGAGAGCTGTGAACTTTTTCTCTCAGAACTGCGCGAAAACTTGTAATCCGGCTCAAAACAACGGGATACATCGTTTTAGATCGAAACTAGGGAGATTCACGAACATCGATTTTACATGTCGTCGAAGAGTAGACGAGAGAAAGGTGTAAACTTTTTCTCTCAGGACTGCGCGAAAACTTGTATTCCGGCTCAAAACAACGGGATACATCGTTCTAGATCGAAACAAGCAAAATTCACGAACACCGATTTTACAAGTCTTCGAAGAGTAGACGAAAAAAAGGTGTAAACTTTTTCCCTCAGAACTGCCCGAAAACTTGTATTCCGGCTAAAAACAACGAGGTACATCGTTTTATATCGAAACTAGCGAGATTTGCGCACTTTGATTTTACAAGTCGTCGAAGAGTAGACGAGAGAGAGCTGTAACCTTTTTCTATCAAAACTGCGCGAAAACTTGTATTCAGGCTCAAAACAACGGGATACATCGTTTTAGATCGAAACTAGCGAGATTCACGAACATCAATTTTACAAGTCGTCGAAGAGTAGACAGGAGAAAGGTGTAAACTTTTTCTCTCAGAACTGCGCGAAAACTTGTATTCGGATCAAAAAACGGGATACATCGTTTTAGATCGAAACTAGCGATATTTACGCACTTCGGTTTTACAAGTCGTCGAAGAGTAGACGAGAGCTGTAAGCTTTTTCTCTCATAACTGCGCGAAAACTTGTATTCCGGCGCAAAACAACGGGATATATCGTTTTAGATCGAAACTAGCGAGATTCGCGAACATCGATTTTACAAGTCGTCGAAATCTAGACAAGAGAAAGGTGTAAACTTTTTCTCTGAGAACTGCGCGAAAACTTGTATTCCGGCTCAAAACAACGGGATAAATCGTTTTAGATAGAAACTAGCGAGATTTACGCACTTCGATATTACAATTCGTCGAAGAGTAGACGAGAGAAAGGTGTAAACTTTTTTCTCTAAGAACTGCGCGAAAACTTGTATTCCGGCTAAAAACAACGGGGTACATTGTTTTAGATCGAAACTAGCGAGATTTACGCACTTAGATTTTACAAGTCGTTGAAGAGTAGACGAGAGAGAGCTGTAAACGTTTTCTCTCAGAACTGCGCGAAAACTTGTATTCCGGCTCAAAACAACGGGATACATCGTTTTAGATCGAAACTAGCGAGATTTTCGCACTTCGATTTTACAAGTCGTCGAGAGTAGACGAGAGAAAGGTGTAAACTTTTTCTCTCAGGACTGCGCGAAAACTTGTATTCCGGCTCAAAACAACGGGATAAATCGTTTAATATAGAAACTAGCGAGATTTACGCACTTCGATATAACAATTCTTCGAAGAGTAGACGAGAGAAAGGTGTAAACTTTTTCTCTAAGAACTGCGCGAAAACTTGTATTCTGGCTCAAATCAACGGGATACATCGTTTTAGATCGAAATGATTTTCGCACTTTTATTTTACAAGCCGTCGAAGAGTAGACGAGAGAAAGGTGTAAACTTTTTCTCTCAGAACTGCGCGAAAACTTGTATTCCGGCTCAAAACAACGGGATACATCGTTTTAGATCGAAACTACCAAGATTCACGAACATCGACATTACAAGTCGACGAAGAGTAGACGAGAGAGGTGTAAACTTTTTCTCAGAACTGCGCGAAAACTTATATTCCGGCTCAAAACAACGGTATACATCGTTTTAGATCGAAACTAGTGAGAATTTCGCAATTTGAGTTTACAAGTCGTCGAAGAGTAGACAAGAGAAAGGTGTAAACTTTTTCTCTCAGAACTGCGCGAAAAGTTGTATTCCGGCTCAAAACAAAGGGATACATCGTTTTAGATCGAAACTACCGAGATGTACGCATTTCGATTTTGCAAGTCGTCGAAGAGTAGGCGAGAGAGAGCTGTGAACTTTTTCTCTCAGAACTGCGCGAAAACTTGTAATCCGGCTCAAAACAACGGGATACATCGTTTTTGAGTGAAACGAACAAGATTTACGCACTTAGATTTTACAAGTCGAAGAGAGTAAACGAGAGAAAGCTGTAAAGTTTTTCTCTCAGAGCTGCGCGAAAACTTGTATTCCGGCTAAAAACAACGAGGTGCATCGTTTTAGATCGAAACTAGCGAGATTTACGCACTTTGATTTTACAAGTCGTCGAGAGTAGACGAGAGAAAGGTGTAAACTTTTTCTCTCAGAACTGCGCGAAAACTTGTATTCCGGCTCAAAACAACGGGATACATCGTTTTAGAACGAAATGATTTTCGCACTTTGATTTTACAAGTCGTCGAAGAGTAGACGAGAGAAAGGTGTAAACTTTTTCTCTCAGAACTGCGCGAAAACTTGTATTCCGGCTCAAAAGAACGGGATACATCGTTTTAGATCGAAACTAGCGAGATTCACGAACATCGGTTTTACAAGTCGTCGAAGAGTAGACGAGAGAAAGGTGTAAACTTTTTTCTCTAAGAACTGCGCGAAAACTTGTATTCCGGCTAAAAACAACGGGGTACATTGTTTTAGATCGAAACTAGCGAGATTTACGCACTTAGATTTTACAAGTCGTTGAAGAGTAGACGAGAGAGAGCTGTAAACGTTTTCTCTCAGAACTGCGCGAAAACTTGTATTCCGGCTCAAAACAACGGGATACATCGTTTTAGATCGAAACTAGCGAGATTTTCGCACTTCGATTTTACAAGTCGTCGAGAGTAGACGAGAGAAAGGTGTAAACTTTTTCTCTCAGGACTGCGCGAAAACTTGTATTCCGGCTCAAAACAACGGGATAAATCGTTTAATATAGAAACTAGCGAGATTTACGCACTTCGATATAACAATTCTTCGAAGAGTAGACGAGAGAAAGGTGTAAACTTTTTCTCTAAGAACTGCGCGAAAACTTGTATTCTGGCTCAAATCAACGGGATACATCGTTTTAGATCGAAATGATTTTCGCACTTTTATTTTACAAGCCGTCGAAGAGTAGACGAGAGAAAGGTGTAAACTTTTTCTCTCAGAACTGCGCGAAAACTTGTATTCCGGCTCAAAACAACGGGATACATCGTTTTAGATCGAAACTACCAAGATTCACGAACATCGACATTACAAGTCGACGAAGAGTAGACGAGAGAGGTGTAAAATTTTTCTCAGAACTGCGCGAAAACTTATATTCCGGCTCAAAACAACGGTATACATCGTTTTAGATCGAAACTAGTGAGAATTTCGCAATTTGAGTTTACAAGTCGTCGAAGAGTAGACAAGAGAAAGGTGTAAACTTTTTCTCTCAGAACTGCGCGAAAAGTTGTATTCCGGCTCAAAACAAAGGGATACATCGTTTTAGATCGAAACTACCGAGATGTACGCATTTCGATTTTGCAAGTCGTCGAAGAGTAGGCGAGAGAGAGCTGTGAACTTTTTCTCTCAGAACTGCGCGAAAACTTGTAATCCGGCTCAAAACAACGGGATACATCGTTTTTGAGTGAAACGAACAAGATTTACGCACTTAGATTTTACAAGTCGAAGAGAGTAAACGAGAGAAAGCTGTAAAGTTTTTCTCTCAGAGCTGCGCGAAAACTTGTATTCCGGCTAAAAACAACGAGGTGCATCGTTTTAGATCGAAACTAGCGAGATTTACGCACTTTGATTTTACAAGTCGTCGAAGAGTAGACGAGAGAGAGCTGTAACCTTTTTCTCTCAAAACTGCGCGAAAACTTGTATTCCGGCTCAAAACAACGAGATACATCGTTTTAGATCGAAACTAGCGAGATTCACGAACATCGATTTTTCAAGTCGTCGAAAAGTAGACGAGAGAAAGGTGTAAACTTTTTCTCAGAACTGCGCGAAAACTTGCATTCCGGCTCAAAACAACGGGATACATCGTTTTAGATCGAATCTAGCGAGATTCACGAACATCAATTTTACAAGTCGTCGAAGAGTAGACGAGAGAAAGGTGTAAACATTTTCTCTCAGAACTGCGCGAAAACTTGTATTCCGGCTCAAAACAACGGGATACATCGTTTTAAATCGAAACTAGTGAGATTTTCGCAATTTGAGTTTACAAGTCGTCGAAGAGTAGACAAGAGAAAGGTGTAAACTTTTTCTCTCAGAACTGCGCGAAAAGTTGTATTCCGGCTCAAAACAATGGGATACCTCGTTTTAGATCGAAACTAGCGAGATGTACGCATTTCGATTTTGCGAGTCGTCGAAGAGTAGGCGAGAGAGAGCTGTGAACTTTTTCTCTCAGAACTGCGCGAAAACTTGTAATCCGGCTCAAAACAACGGGATACATCGTTTTAGATCGAAACTAGGGAGATTCACGAACATCGATTTTACATGTCGTCGAAGAGTAGACGAGAGAAAGGTGTAAACGTTTTCTCTCAGGACTGCGCGAAAACTTGTATTCCGGCTAAAAACAACGAGGTACATCGTTTTATATCGAAACTAGCGAGATTTGCGCACTTTGATTTTACATGTCGTCGAAGAGTAGACGAGAGAGAGCTGTAACCTTTTTCTATCAAAACTGCGCGAAAACTTGTATTCCGGCTCAAAACAACGGGATACATCGTTTTAGATCGAAACTAGCGAGATTCACGAACATCGATTTTACAAGTCGTCGAGAGTAGACGAGAGAAAGCTGTAAAGTTTTTCTCTCAGGACTGCGCGAAAACTTGTATTCCGGCTAAAAACAACGAGGTACATCGTTTTATATCGAAACTAGCGAGATTTACGCACCTTGGTTTTACAAGTCGAAGAGAGTAAACGAGAGAAAGCTGTAAAGTTTTTCTCTCAGAACTGCGCGAAAACTTATATTCCGGCTCAAAACAACGGGATACATCGTTTTTAGAACGAAATGATTTTTGCACTTTGATTTTACAAGTCGTCGAAGAGTAGACGAGCGAAAGGTGTAAACTTTTTCTCTCAGAACTGCGCGAAAACTTGTATTCCGGCTCAAAAGAACGGGATACATCGTTTTAGATCGAAACTACCGAGATTCACGAACATCGACGAAGAGTAGACGAGAGAAAGGTGTAAACTTTTCCCTGAGAACTGCGCGAAAACTTGTATTTCGGCTAAAAACAAGGGGGTACATCGTTTTAGATCGAAACTAGCGAGATTTACGCACTTAGATTTTTACAAGTCGTTGAAGAGTAGACGAGAGAGAGCCGTAAACGTTTTCTCTCAGAACTGCGCGAAAACTTGTATTCCGGCTCAAAACAACGGGATAAATCGTTTTAGATAGAAACTAGCGAGATTTACGCACTTCGATATTACAAGTCTTCGAAGAGTAGACGAGAGAAAGGTGTAAACTTTTTCTCTAAGAACTGCGCGAAAACTTGTATTCCGGCTAAAAACAACGGGGTACATTGTTTTAGATCGAAACTAGCGAGATTTACGCACTTAGATTTTACAAGTCGTTGAAGAGTAGACGAGAGAGAGCCGTAAACGTTTTCTCTCAGAACTGAGCGAAAACTTGTATTCCGGCTCAAAACAACGGGATACATCGTTTTAGATCGAAACTAGCGAGATTTTCGCACTTCGATTTTACAAGTCGTCGAGAGTAGACGAGAGAAAGGTGTAAACTTTTTCTCTCAGGTCTGCGCGAAAACTTGTATTCCGGCTCAAAACAACGGGATAAATCGTTTAATATAGAAACTAGCGAGATTTACGCACTTCGATATAACAATTCTTCGAAGAGTAGACGAGAGAAAGGTGTAAACTTTTTCTCTAAGAACTGCGCGAAAACTTGTATTCTGGCTCAAATCAACGGGATACATCGTTTTAGATCGAAATGATTTTCGCACTTTTATTTTACAAGCCGTCGAAGAGTAGACGAGAGAAAGGTGTAAACTTTTTCTCTCAGAACTGCGCGAAAACTTGTATTCCGGCTCAAAAGAACGGGATACATCGTTTTAGATCGAAACTACCGAGATTCACGAACATCGACGAAGAGTAGACGAGAGAAAGGTGTAAACTTTTCCCTCAGAACTGCGCGAAAACTTGTATTCCGGCTAAAAACAACGAGGTACATCGTTTTATATCGAAACTAGCGAGATTGGCGCACTTTGATTTTACAAGTCGTCGAAGAGTAGACGAGAGAGAGCTGTAACCTTTTTCTATCAAAACTGCGCGAAAACTTGTATTCCGGCTCAAAACAACGGGATACATCGTTTTAGATCGAAACTAGCGAGATTCACGAACATCGATTTTACAAGTCGTCGAGAGTAGACGAGAGAAAGCTGTAAAGTTTTTCTCTCAGAACTGCGCGAGAACTTGTATTCCGCCTCAAAACAACGTTATACATCGTTTTTGATCGAAACTAGCGAGATTTACGCACCTTGGTTTTACAAGTCGTAGAGAGTAAACGAGAGAAAGCTGTAAAGCTTTTCTCTCAGAACTGCTCGAAAACTTACATTCCGGCTCAAAACAACGGAATACATCGTTTTAGATCGAAACTAGCGAGATTCACAAACATCAATTTTACAAGTCGTCGAAGAGTAGACAGGAGAAAGGTGTAAACTTTTTCTCTCAGAACTGCGCGAAAACTTGTATTCGGCTCAAAAAACGGGATACATCGTTTTAGATCGAAACTAGCGATATTTACGCACTTCGGTTTTACAAGTCGTCGAAGAGTAGACGAGAGCTGTAAACTTTTTCTCTCATAACTGCGCGAAAACTTGTATTCCGGCGCAAAACAGCGGGATATATCGTTTTAGATCGAAACTAGCGAGATTCGCGAACATCGATTTTACAAGTCGTCGAAATCTAGACAAGAGAAAGGTGTAAACTTTTTCTCTGAGAACTGCGCGAAACTTGTATTCCGGCTCAAAACAATGGGATACATCGTTATAGATCGAAACTAGCCAGATTTACGCATTTCGATTTTACAAGTCGTCGAAGAGTAGACCAGAGAAAGGTGTAAACTTTTTCTCTAAGAACTGCGCGAAAACTTGTATTCCGGCTCAAAACAACGGGATACATCGTTTTTGATCGAAACGAACAAGATTTACGCACTTAGATTTTACAAGTCGAAGAGAGGTAAACGAGAGAAAGCTGTAAAGTTTTTCTCTCAGAACTGCGCGAAAACTTATATTCCGGCTCAAAACAACGGGATACGTCGTTTTTAGATCGGAACTAGCGAGATTCACGAACATCGATTTTACAAGTTGTCGAAGAGTAGACGAGAGAAAGGTGTAAACGTTTTCTCTAAGAACTGCATGAAAACTTGTATTCCGGCTCAAAACAACGGGATCAATCGTTTTAGATAGAAACTAGCGAGATTTACGCACTTCGATATTACAATTCGTCGAAGAGTAGACGAGAGAAAGGTGTAAACTTTTTCTCTAAGAACTGCGCGAAAACTTGTATTCCGGCTCAAAACAACGGGATACATCGTTTTTAGAACGAAATGATTTTTGCACTTTAATTTTACAAGTCGTCGAAGAGTAGACGAGAGAAAGGTGTAAACTTTTTCTCTCAGAACTGCGCGAAAACTTGTATTCCGGCTCAAAGAACGGGATACATCGTTTTAGATCGAAACTACCGAGATTCACGAACATCGGCGAAGAGTAGACGAGAGAAAGGTGTAAACTTTTCTCTCAGAACTGCGCGAAAACTTGTATTCCGCCTCAAAACAACGTTATACATCGTTTTTGATCGAAACTAGCGAGATTTACGCACCTTGGTTTTACAAGTCGAAGAGAGTAAACGAGAGAAAGCTGTAAAGTTTTTCTCTCAGAACTGCGCGAAAACTTATATTCCGGCTCAAACCAACGGGATACGTCATTTTAGATCGGAACTAGCGAGATTCACGAATATCGATTTTACAAGTTGTCGAAGAGTGGACGAGAGAAAGGTGTAAACGTTTTCTCTAAGAACTGCATGAAAACTTGTATTCCGGCTCAAAACAACGGGATCAATCGTTTTAGATAGAAACTAGCGAGATTTACGCACTTCGATATTACAATTCGTCGAAGAGTAGACGAGAGAAAGGTGTAAACTTTTTCTCTAAGAACTGCGCGAAAACTTGTATTCCGGCTCAAAACAACGGGATACATCGTTTTTAGAACGAAATGATTTTTGCACTTTGATTTTACAAGTCGTCGAAGAGTAGACGAGCGAAAGGTGTAAACTTTTTCTCTCAGAACTGCGCGAAAACTTGTATTCCGGCTCAAAAGAACGGGATACATCGTTTTAGATCGAAACTACCGAGATTCACGAACATCGACGAAGAGTAGACGAGAGAAAGGTGTAAACGTTTCCCTCAGAACTGCGCGAAAACTTGTATTTCGGCTAAAAACAAGGGGGTACATCGTTTTAGATCGAAACTAGCGAGATTTACGCACTTAGATTTTTACAAGTCGTTGAAGAGTAGACGAGAGAGAGCCGTAAACGTTTTCTCTCAGAACTGCGCGAAAACTTGTATTCCGGCTCAAAACAACGGGATAAATCGTTTTAGATAGAAACTAGCGAGATTTACGCACTTCGATATTACAAGTCGTCGAAGAGTAGACGAGAGAAAGGTGTAAACTTTTTCTCTAAGAACTGCGCGAAAACTTGTATTCCGGCTAAAAACAACGGGGTACATTGTTTTAGATCGAAACTAGCGAGATTTACGCACTTAGATTTTACAAGTCGTTGAAGAGTAGACGAGAGAGAGCCGTAAACGTTTTCTCTCAGAACTGAGCGAAAACTTGTATTCCGGCTCAAAACAACGGGATACATCGTTTTAGATCGAAACTAGCGAGATTTTCGCACTTCGATTTTACAAGTCGTCGAGAGTAGACGAGAGAAAGGTGTAAACTTTTTCTCTCAGGACTGCGCGAAAACTTGTATTCCGGCTCAAAACAACGGGATAAATCGTTTAATATAGAAACTAGCGAGATTTACGCACTTCGATATAACAATTCTTCGAAGAGTAGACGAGAGAAAGGTGTAAACTTTTTCTCTAAGAACTGCGCGAAAACTTGTATTCTGGCTCAAATCAACGGGATACATCGTTTTAGATCGAAATGATTTTCGCACTTTTATTTTACAAGCCGTCGAAGAGTAGACGAGAGAAAGGTGTAAACTTTTTCTCTCAGAACTGCGCGAAAACTTGTATTCCGGCTCAAAAGAACGGGATACATCGTTTTAGATCGAAACTACCGAGATTCACGAACATCGACGAAGAGTAGACGAGAGAAAGGTGTAAACTTTTCCCTCAGAACTGCGCGAAATTTTGTATTCCGGCTAAAAACAACGAGGTACATCGTTTTATATCGAAACTAGCGAGATTGGCGCACTTTGATTTTACAAGTCGTCGAAGAGTAGACGAGAGAGAGCTGTAACCTTTTTCTATCAAATCTGCGCGAAAACTTGTATTCCGGCTCAAAACAACGGGATACATCGTTTTAGATCGAAACTAGCGAGATTCACGAACATCGATTTACAAGTCGTCGAGAGTAGACGAGAGAAAGCTGTAAAGTTTTTCTCTCAGAACTGCGCGAGAACTTGTATTCCGCCTCAAAACAACGTTATACATCGTTTTTGATCGAAACTAGCGAGATTTACGCACCTTGGTTTTACAAGTCGTAGAGAGTAAACGAGAGAAAGCTGTAAAGCTTTTCTCTCAGAACTGCTCGAAAACTTACATTCCGGCTCAAAACAACGGAATACATCGTTTTAGATCGAAACTAGCGAGATTCACAAACATCAATTTTACAAGTCGTCGAAGAGTAGACAGGAGAAAGGTGTAAACTTTTTCTCTCAGAACTGCGCGAAAACTTGTATTCCGGCTCAAAACAACGGGATACATTGTTTTAGCTCAAAACTAGCGAGATTTACGCACTTTGATTTTACAAGTAGTCGAAGAGTAGGCGAGAGAGAGCTCTAAACTTTTTCTCTCAGAGCTGCGCGAAAAATTGTATTCCGGCTCAAAACAACGGGATACATCGTTTTAGATCGAAACTAGCGAGATTCACGAACATCGATTTTACAAGTCGTCGAAGAGTGGACGAGAGAAAGGAATAAACGTTTTCTCTCAGAACTGCGCGAAAACTTGTATTCCGGGTCAAAACAACGGGATACATCGTTTTAGATCGAAACTAGCAAAATTCACGAACACCGATTTTACAAGTCTTCGAAGAGTAGACGAGAGAAAGGTGTAAACTTTTTCCCTCAGAACTGCGCGAAAACTTGTATTCCGGCTAAAACCAATGAGGTACATCAATTTAGATCGAAACTAGCGAGATTTACGCACTTTGATTTTACAAGTCGTCGAAGAGTAGACGAGAGAAAGGTGTAAACTTTTTCTCAAAACTGCGCGAAAACTTGCATTCCGGCTCAAAACAACGGGATACATCGTTTTAGATCGAAACTAGCGAGATTCACGAACATCGATTTTACAAGTCGTCGAGAGTAGACGAGAGAAAGCTGTAAAGTTTTTCTCTCAGAACTGCGCGAGAACTTGTATTCCGCCTCAAAACAACGTTATACATCGTTTTTGATCGAAACTAGCGAGATTTACGCACCTTGGTTTTACAAGTCGTAGAGAGTAAACGAGAGAAAGCTGTAAAGCTTTTCTCTCAGAACTGCTCGAAAACTTACATTCCGGCTCAAAACAACGGAATACATCGTTTTAGATCGAAACTAGCGAGATTCACAAACATCAATTTTACAAGTCGTCGAAGAGTAGACAGGAGAAAGGTGTAAACTTTTTCTCTCAGAACTGCGCGAAAACTTGTATTCCGGCTCAAAACAACGGGATACATTGTTTTAGCTCGAAACTAGCGAGATTTACGCACTTTGATTTTACAAGTAGTCGAAGAGTAGGCGAGAGAGAGCTCTAAACTTTTTCTCTCAGAGCTGCGCGAAAAATTGTATTCCGGCTCAAAACAACGGGATACATCGTTTTAGATCGAAACTAGCGAGATTCACGAACATCGATTTTACAAGTCGTCGAAGAGTGGACGAGAGAAAGGAATAAACGTTTTCTCTCAGAACTGCGCGAAAACTTGTATTCCGGGTCAAAACAACGGGATACATCGTTTTAGATCGAAACTAGCAAAATTCACGACACCGATTTTACAAGTCTTCGAAGAGTAGACGAGAGAAAGGTGTAAACTTTTTCCCTCAGAACTGCGCGAAAACTTGTATTTCGGCTAAAACCAATGAGGTACATCAATTTAGATCGAAACTAGCGAGATTTACGCACTTTGATTTTACAAGTCGTCGAAGAGTAGACGAGAGAAAGGTGTAAACTTTTTCTCAAAACTGCGCGAAAACTTGCATTCCGGCTCAAAACAACGGGATACATCGTTTTAGATAAAAACTAGCGAGATTTTCGCACTTCGGTTTTACAAGTCGTCGAGAGTAGACGAGAGCTGTAAACTTTTTCTCTCATAACTGCGCGAAAACTTGTATTCCGGCGCAAAACAGCGGGATATATCGTTTTAGATCGAAACTAGCGAGATTCGCGAACATCGATTTTACAAGTCGTCGAAATCTAGACAAGAGAAAGGTGTAAACTTTTTCTCTGAGAACTGCGCGAAAACTTGTATTCCGGCTCAAAACAACGGGATACATCGTTTTTAGAACGAAATGATTTTTGCACTTTAAATTTACAAGTCGTCGAAGAGTAGACGAGAGAAAGGTGTAAACTTTTTCTCTCAGAACTGCGCGAAACTTGTATTCCGGCTCAAAAGAACGGGATACATCGTTTTAGATCGAAACTACCGAGATTCACGAACATCGGCGAAGAGTAGACGAGAGAAAGGTGTAAACGTTTCCCTCAGAACTGCGCGAAAACTTGTATTTCGGCTAAAAACAAGGGGGTACATCGTTTTAGATCGAAACTAGCGAGATTTACGCACTTAGATTTTACAAGTCGTTGAAGAGTAGACGAGAGAGAGCCGTAAACGTTTTCTCTCAGAACTGCGCGAAAACTTGTATTCCGGCTCAAAACAACGGGATAAATCGTTTTAGATAGAAACTAGCGAGATTTACGCACTTCGATATTACAAGTCGTCGAAGAGTAGACGAGAGGAAGGTGTAAACTTTTTCTCAAGAACTGCGCGAAACTTGTATTCCGGCTAAAAACAACGGGGTACATTGTTTTAGATCGAAACTAGCGAGATTTACGCACTTGGATTTTACAAGTCGTTGAAGAGTAGACGAGAGAGAGCCGTAAACGTTTTCTCTCAGAACTGAGCGAAAACTTGTATTCCGGCTCAAAACAACGGGATACATCGTTTTAGATCGAAACTAGCGAGATTTTCGCACTTCGATTTTACAAGTCGTCGAGAGTAGACGAGAGAAAGGTGTAAACTTTTTCTCTCAGGACTGCGCGAAAACTTGTATTCCGGCTCAAAACAACGGGATACGTCGTTTTAGATCCGAACTAGCGAGATTCACGAACATCGATTTTACAAGTTGTCGAAGAGTAGACGAGAGAAAGGTGTAAACGTTTTCTCTAAGAACTGCATGAAAACTTGTATTCCGGCTCAAAACAACGGGATAAATCGTTTTAGATAGAAACTAGCGAGATTTACGCACTTCGATATTACAATTCGTCGAAGAGTAGACGAGAGAAAGGTGTAAACTTTTTCTCTAAGAACTGCGCGAAAACTTGTATTCCGGCTCAAAACAACGGGATACATCGTTTTAGATCCAAATGATTTTCGCACTTTGATTTTACAAGTCGTCGAAGAGTAGACGAGAGAAAGGTGTAAACTTTTTCTCTCAGAACTGCGCGAAAACTTGTATTCCGGCTCAAAAGAACGGGATACATTGTTTTAGATCGAAAACTTGCGAGATTTACGCACTTCAATTTTACATGTTTTCTCAGAGTAGACGAGAGAGAGCTGTACACTTTTTCTCACAGAACTGCGCGAAAACTTGTATTCCGGCTAAAAATAACGAGGTACATCGTTTTAGATCGAAACTAGCGAGATTTACGCACTTTGATTTTACAAGTCGTCGAAGAGTAGACGAGAGAGAGCTGTAACCTTTTTCTCTCAAAACTGCGCGAAAACTTGTATTCCGGCTCAAAACAACGGGATACATCGTTTTAGATCGAAACTAGCGAGATTCACGAACATCGCTTTTACAAGTCGTCGAGAGTAGACGAGAGAAAGGTGTAAACTTTTTCTCTCAGAACTGCGCGAAAACTTGTATTCCGGCTCAAAACAACGGGATACATCGTTTTAGATCGAAACTACCAAGATTCACGAACATCGACATTACAAGTCGACGAAGAGTAGACGAGAGGAAGGTGTAAACTTTTTCTCAGAACTGCGCGAAAACTTGTATTCCGGCTCAAAACACGGGATACATCGTTTTAGATCGAAACTAGTGAGATTTTTACAATTTGAGTTTACAAGTCGTCGAAGAGTAGACAAGAGAAAGGTGTAAACTTTTTCTCTCAGAACTGCGCGAAAAGTTGTATTCCGGCTCAAAACAATGGGATACATCGTTTTAGATCGAAACTAGCGAGATGTACGCATTTCGATTTTGCAAGTCGTCGAAGAGTAGGCCGAGAGAGCTGTGAACTTTTTCTCTCAGAACTGCGCGAAAACTTGTAATCCGGCTCAAAACAACGGGATACATCGTTTTAGATCGAAACTAGCGAGATTCACGAACATCGATTTTACATGTCGTCGAAGAGTAGACGAGAGAAAGGTGTAAACTTTTTCTCTCAGGACTGCGCGAAAACTTGTATTCCGGCTCAAAACAACGGGATACATCGTTCTAGATCGAAACAAGCAAAATTCACGAACACCGATTTTACAAGTCTTCGAAGAGTAGACGAGAGAAAGGTGTAAACTTTTTCCCTCAGAACTGCGCGAAAACTTGTATTCCGGCTAAAAACAACGAGGTACATCGTTTTATATCGAAACTAGCGAGATTTGCGCACTTTGATTTTACAAGTCGTCGAAGAGTAGACGAGAGAGAGCTGTAACCTTTTTCTATCAAAACTGCGCGAAAACTTGTATTGCAGCTCAAAACAACGGGATACATCGTTTTAGATCGAAACTAGCGAGATTCACGAACATCGATTTTACAAGTCGTCGAAGAGTAGACGAGAGAAAGGTGTAAACTTTTTCTCAGAACTGCGCGAAACTTGCATTCCGGCTCAAAACAACGGGATACATCGTTTTAGATAAAAACTAGCGAGATTTTCGCACTTCGGTTTTACAAGTCGTCGAGAGTAGACGAGAGAAAGCTGTAAAGTTTTTCTCTCAGAACTGCGCGAAAACTTGTATTCCGCCTCAAAACAACGTTATACATCGTTTTTGATCGAAACTAGCGAGATTTACGCACCTTGGTTTTACAAGTCGTAGAGATTAAACTAGTGAAAGCTGTAAAGCTTTTCTCTCAGAACTGCTCGAAAACTTACATTCCGGTTCAAAACAACGGAATACATCGTTTTAGATCGAAACTAGCGAGATTCACGAACATCAATTTTACACGTCGTCGAAGAGTGGACAGGAGAAAGGTGTAAACTTTTTCTCTCAGAACTGCGCGAAAACTTGTATTCGGCTCAAAAAACGGGATACATCGTTTTAGATCGAAACTAGCGATATTTACGCACTTCGGTTTTACAAGTCGTCGAAGAGTAGACGAGAGCTGTAAACTTTTTCTCTCATAACTGCGCGAAAACTTGTATTCCGGCGCAAAACAACGGGATATATCGTTTTAGATCGAAACTAGCGAGATTCGCGAACATCGATTTTACAAGTCGTCGAAATCTAGACAAGAGAAAGGTGTAAACTTTTTCTCTGAGAACTGCGCGAAAACTTGTATTCCGGCTCAAAACAATGGGATACATCGTTATAGATCGAAACTAGCAAGATTTACGCATTTCGATTTTACAAGTCTTCGAAGAGTAGACGAGAGAAAGGTGTAAACTTTTTCTCTAAGAACTGCGCGAAAACTTGTATTCCGGCTCAAAACAACGGGATACATCGTTTTTGATCGAAACGAACAAGATTTACGCACTTAGATTTTACAAGTCGAAGAGAGTAAACGAGAGAAAGCTGTAAAGTTTTTCTCTCAGAACTGCGCGAAAACTTATATTCCGGCTCAAAACAACGGGATACGTCGTTTTAGATCGAAACTACCAAGATTCACGAACATCGACATTACAAGTCGACGAAGAGTAGACGAGAGAGGTGTAAACTTTTTCTCAGAACTGCGCGAAAACTTGGGATTCCGGCTCAAAACAACGGGATACATCGTTTTAGATCGAAACTACCAAGATTCACGAACATCGACATTACAAGTCGACGAAGAGTAGACGAGAGAGGTGTAAACTTTTTCTCAGAACTGCGCGAAAACTTGGGATTCCGGCTCAAAACAACGGGATACATCGTTTTAGATCGAATCTAGCGAGATTCACGAACATCAATTTTACAAGTCGTCGAAGAGTAGACGAGAGAAAGGTGTAAACATTTTCTCTCAGAACTGCGCGAAAACTTGTATTCCGGCTCAAAACAACGGTATACATCGTTTTAGATCGAAACTAGTGAGATTTTCGCAATTTGAGTTTACAAGTCGTCGAAGAGTAGACAAGAGAAAGGTGTAAACTTTTTCTCTAAGAACTGCATGAAAACTTGTATTCCGGCTCAAAACAACGGGATCAATCGTTTTTAGATAGAAACTAGCGAGATTTACGCACTTCGATATTACAATTCGTCGAAGAGTAGACGAGAGAAAGGTGTAAACTTTTTCTCTAAGAACTGCGCGAAAACTTGTATTCGGCTCAAAACAACGGGATACATCGTTTTAGAACGAAATGATTTTCGCACTTTGATTTTACAAGTCGTCGAAGAGTAGACGAGAGAAAGGTGTAAACTTTTTCTCTCAGAACTGCGCGAAAACTTGTATTCCGGCTCAAAAGAACGGGATACATCGTTTTAGATCGAAACTAGCGAGATTCACGAACATCGGTTTTACAAGTCGTCGAGAGTAGACGAGAGAAAGGTGTAAACTTTTTCTCTCAGAACTGCGCGAAAACTTGTATTCCGGCTCAAAACAACGGGATACATCGTTTTAGATCGAAACTACCAAGATTCACGAACATCGACATTACAAGTCGACGAAGAGTAGACGAGAGAGGTGTAAACTTTTTCTCAGAACTGCGCGAAAACTTGGGATTCCGGCTCAAAACAACGGGATACATCGTTTTTGATCGAAACGAACAAGATTTACGCACTTAGATTTTACAAGTCGAAGAGAGTAAACGAGAGAAAGCTGTAAAGTTTTTCTCTCAGAACTGCGCGAAAACTTATATTCCGGCTCAAAACAACGGGATACGTCGTTTTAGATCGGAACTAGCGAGATTCACGAACATCGATTTTACAAGTTGTCGAAGAGTAGACGAGAGAAAGGTGTAAACGTTTTCTCTAAGAACTGCATGAAAACTTGTATTCCGGCTCAAAACAACGGGATCAATCGTTTTAGATAGAAACTAGCGAGATTTACGCACTTCGATATTACAATTCGTCGAAGAGTAGACGAGAGAAAGGTGTAAACTTTTTCTCTAAGAACTGCGCGAAAACTTTTATTCCGGCTCAAAACAACGGGATACATCGTTTTTAGAACGAAATGATTTTTGCACTTTGATTTTACAAGTCGTCGAAGAGTAGACGAGAGAAAGGTGTAAACTTTTTCTCTCAGAACTGCGCGAAAACTTGTATTCCGGCTCAAAAGAACGGGATACATCGTTTTAGATCGAAACTACCGAGATTCACGAACATCGGCGAAGAGGAGACGAGAGAAAGGTGTAAACTTTTCCCTCAGAACTGCGCGAAAACTTGTATTTCGGCTAAAAACAAGGGGGTACATCGTTTTAGATCGAAACTAGCGAGATTTACGCACTTAGATTTTACAAGTCGTTGAAGAGTAGACGAGAGAGAGCCGTAAACGTTTTCTCTCAGAACTGCGCGAAAACTTGTATTCCGGCTCAAAACAACGGAATAAATCGTTTTAGATAGAAACTAGCGAGATTTACGCACTTCGATATTACAAGTCGTCGAAGAGTAGACGAGAGGAAGGTGTAAACTTTTTCTCTAAGAACTGCGCGAAAACTTGTATTCCGGCTAAAAACAACGGGGTACATTGTTTTAGATCGAAACTAGCGAGATTTACGCACTTGGATTTTACAAGTCGTTGAAGAGTAGACGAGAGAGAGCCGTAAACGTTTTCTCTCAGAACTGAGCGAAAACTTGTATTCCGGCTCAAAACAACGGGATACATCGTTTTAGATCGAAACTAGCGAGATTTTCGCACTTCGATTTTACAAGTCGTCGAGAGTAGACGAGAGAAAGGTGTAAACTTTTTCTCTCAGGACTGCGCGAAAACTTGTATTCCGGCTCAAAACAACGGGATAAATCGTTTAATATAGAAACTAGCGAGATTTACGCACTTCGATATAACAATTCTTCGAAGAGTAGACGAGAGAAAGGTGTAAACTTTTTCTCTAAGAACTGCGCGAAAACTTGTATTCTGGCTCAAATCAACGGGATACATCGTTTTAGATCGAAATGATTTTCGCACTTTTATTTTACAAGCCGTCGAAGAGTAGACGAGAGAAAGGTGTAAACTTTTTCTCTCAGAACTGCGCGAAAACTTGTATTCCGGCTCAAAACAACGGGATACATCGTTTTAGATCAAAACTACCAAGATTCACGAACATCGACATTACAAGTCAACGAAGAGTAGATGAGAGAGGTGTAAACTTTTTCTACGAACTGCGCGAAAACTTGGGATTCCGGCTCAAAACAACGGGATACATCGTTTTAGATCGAATCTAGCGAGATTCACGAACATCAATTTTACAAGTCGTCGAAGAGTAGACGAGAGAAAGGTGTAAACATTTTCTCTCAGAACTGCGCGAAAACTTGTATTCCGGCTCAAAACAACGGTATACATCGTTTTAGATCGAAACTAGTGAGATTTTCGCAATTTGAGTTTACAAGTCGTCGAAGAGTAGACAAGAGAAAGGTGTAAACTTTTTCTCTCAGAACTGCGCGAAAAGTTGTATTCCGGCTCAAAACAATGGGATACATCGTTTTAGATCGAAACTAGCGAGATGTACGCATTTCGATTTTGCAAGTCGTAGAAGAGTAAACGAGAGAAAGCTGTAAAGTTTTTCTCTCAGAACTGCGCGAAAACTTATATTCCGGCTCCAAAACAACGGGATACGTCGTTTTAGATCCGAACTAGCGAGATTCACGAACATCGATTTTACAAGTTGTCGAAGAGTAGACGAGAGAAAGGTGTAAACGTTTTCTCTAAGAACTGCATGAAAACTTGTATTCCGGCTCAAAACAACGGGATAAATCGTTTTAGATAGAAACTAGCGAGATTTACGCACTTCGATATTACAATTCGTCGAAGAGTAGACGAGAGAAAGGTGTAAACTTTTTCTCTAAGAACTGCGCGAAAACTTGTATTCCGGCTCAAAACAACGGGATACATCGTTTTAGATCGAAATGATTTTCGCACTTTGATTTTACAAGTCGTCGAAGAGTAGACGAGAGAAAGGTGTAAACTTTTTCTCTCAGAACTGCGCGAAAACTTGTATTCCGGCTCAAAAGAACGGGATACATTGTTTTAGATCGAAACTTGCGAGATTTACGCACTTCAATTTTACATGTCTTCTCAGAGTAGACGAGAGAGAGCTGTACACTTTTTCTCACAGAACTGCGCGAAAACTTGTATTCCGGCTAAAAATAACGAGGTACATCGTTTTAGATCGAAACTAGCGAGATTTACGCACTTTGATTTTACAAGTCGTCGAAGAGTAGACGAGAGAGAGCTGTAACCTTTTTCTCTCAAAACTGCGCGAAAACTTGTATTCCGGCTCAAAACAACGGGATACATCGTTTTAGATCGAAACTAGCGAGATTCACGAACATCGCTTTTACAAGTCGTCGAGAGTAGACGAGAGAAAGGTGTAAACTTTTTCTCTCAGAACTGCGCGAAAACTTGTATTCCGGCTCAAAACAACGGGATACATCGTTTTAGATCGAAACTACCAAGATTCACGAACATCGACATTACAAGTCGACGAAGAGTAGACGAGAGGAAGGTGTAAACTTTTTCTCAGAACTGCGCGATAACTTGTATTCCGGCTCAAAACAACGGGATACATCGTTTTAGATCGAAACTAGTGAGATTTTTACAATTTGAGTTTACAAGTCGTCGAAGAGTAGACAAAAGAAAGGTGTAAACTTTTTCTCTCAGAACTGCGCGAAAAGTTGTATTCCGGCTCAAAACAATGGGATACATCGTTTTAGATCGAAACTAGCGAGATGTACGCATTTCGATTTTGCAAGTCGTCGAAGAGTAGGCGAGAGAGAGCTGTGAACTTTTTCTCTCAGAACTGCGCGAAAACTTGTAATCCGGCTCAAACAACGGGATACATCGTTTTAGATCGAAACTAGCGAGATTCACGAACATCGATTTTACATGTCGTCGAAGAGTAGACGAGAGAAAGGTGTAAACTTTTTCTCTCAGGACTGCGCGAAAACTTGTATTCCGGCTCAAAACAACGGGATACATCGTTCTAGATCGAAACAAGCAAAATTCACGAACACCGATTTTACAAGTCTTCGAAGAGTAGACGAGAGAAAGGTGTAAACTTTTTCCCTCAGAACTGCGCGAAAACTTGTATTCCGGCTAAAAACAACGAGGTACATCGTTTTATATCGAAACTAGCGAGATTTGCGCACTTTGATTTTACAAGTCGTCGAAGAGTAGACGAGAGAGAGCTGTACCTTTTTCTATCAAAACTGCGCGAAAACTTGTATTGCAGCTCAAAACAACGGGATACATCGTTTTAGATCGAAACTAGCGAGATTCACGAACATCGATTTTACAAGTCGTCGAAGAGTAGACGAGAGAAAGGTGTAAACTTTTTCTCAGAACTGCGCGAAACTTGCATTCCGGCTCAAAACAACGGGATACATCGTTTTAGATAAAAACTAGCGAGATTTTCGCACTTCGGTTTTACAAGTCGTCGAGAGTAGACGAGAGAAAGCTGTAAAGTTTTTTCTCTCAGAACTGCGCGAAAACTTGTATTCCGCCTCAAAAACAACGTTATACATCGTTTTTGATCGAAACTAGCGAGATTTACGCACCTTGGTTTTACAAGTCGTAGAGAATAAACTAGTGAAAGCTGTAAAGCTTTTCTCTCAGAACTGCTCGAAAACTTACATTCCGGTTCAAAACAACGGAATACATCGTTTTTAGATCGAAACTAGCGAGATTCACGAACATCAATTTTACAAGTCGTCGAAGAGTGGACAGGAGAAAGGTGTAAACTTTTTCTCTCAGAACTGCGCGAAAACTTGTATTCGGCTCAAAAAACGGGATACATCGTTTAGATCGAAACTAGCGATATTTACGCACTTCGGTTTTACAAGTCGTCGAAGAGTAGACGAGAGCTGTAAACTTTTTCTCTCATAACTGCGCGAAAACTTGTATTCCGGCGCAAAACAACGGGATATATCGTTTTAGATCGAAACTAGCGAGATTCGCGAACATCGATTTTACAAGTCGTCGAAATCTAGACAAGAGAAAGGTGTAAACTTTTTCTCTGAGAACTGCGCGAAAACTTGTATTCCGGCTCAAAACAATGGGATACATCGTTATAGATCGAAACTAGCAAGATTTACGCATTTCGATTTTACAAGTCTTCGAAGAGTAGACGAGGAGAAAGGTGTAAACTTTTTCTCTAAGAACTGCGCGAAAACTTGTATTCCGGCTCAAAACAACGGGATACATCGTTTTTGATCGAAACGAACAAGATTTACGCACTTAGATTTTTACAAGTCGAAGAGAGTAAACGAGAGAAAGCTGTAAAGTTTTTCTCTCAGAACTGCGCGAAAACTTATATTCCGGCTCAAAACAACGGGATACGTCGTTTTAGATCGGAACTGGCGAGATTCACGAACATCGATTTTACAAGTTGTCGAAGAGTAGACGAGAGAAAGGTGTAAACGTTTTCTCTAAGAACTGCATGAAAACTTGTATTCCGGCTCAAAACAACGGATCAATCGTTTTAGATAGAAACTAGCGAGATTTACGCACTTCGATATTACAATTCGTCGAAGAGTAGACGAGAGAAAGGTGTAAACTTTTTCTCTAAGAACTGCGCGAAAACTTGTATTCCGGCTCAAAACAACGGGATACATCGTTTTAGAACGAAATGATTTTCGCACTCTGATTTTACAAGTCGTCGAAGAGTAGACGAGAGAAAGGTGTAAACTTTTTCCTCAGAACTGCGCGAAAACTTGTATTCCGGCTCAAAAGAACGGGATACATCGTTTTAGATCGAAACTAGCGAGATTCACGAACATCGGTTTTACAAGTCGTCGAGAGTAGACGAGAGAAAGGTGTAAACTTTTTCTCTCAGAACTGCGCGAAAACTTGTATTCCGGCTCAAAACAACGTATACATCGTTTTAGATCGAAACTACCAAGATTCACGAACATCGACATTACAAGTCGACGAAGAGTAGACGAGAGAGGTGTAAACTTTTTCTCAGAACTGCGCGAAAACTTGGGATTCCGGCTCAAAACAACGGGATACATCGTTTTAGATCGAATCTAGCGAGATTCACGAACATCAATTTTACAAGTCGTCGAAGAGTAGACGAGAGGAAGGTGTAAACATTTTCTCTCAGAACTGCGCGAAAACTTGTATTCCGGCTCAAAACAACGGGAAACATCGTTTTAGATCGAAACTAGTGAGATTTTCACAATTTGAGTTTACAAGTCGTCGAAGAGTAGACAAGAGAAAGGTGTAAACTTTTTCTCTCAGAACTGCGCGAAAAGTTGTATTCGGCTCAAACAATGGGATACATCGTTTTAGATCGAAACTAGCGAGATGTACGCATTTCGATTTTGCAAGTCGTCGAAGAGTAGACGAGAGAGAGCCGTAAACGTTTTCTCTCAGAACTGCGCGAAAACTTGTATTCCGGCTCAAAACAACGGGATAAATCGTTTTAGATAGAAACTAGCGAGATTTACACACTTCGATTTTACAAGTCGTCGCAGAGTAGACGAGAGAGAGCTCTACACTTTTTCTCTCAGAACTGCACGAAAACTTGTATTCCGGCTCAAACAACGGGATACATCGTTTTAGATCAAAACTACCGAGATTCACGAACATCGACGAAGAGTAGACGAGAGAAAGGTGTAAACTTTTCCCTCAGAACTGCGCGAAAACTTGTATTTCGGCTAAAAACAAGGGAGTACATCGTTTTAGATCGAACTAGCGAGATTTACGCACTTAGATTTTACAAGTCGTTGAAGAGTAGACGAGAGAGAGCCGTAAACGTTTTCTCTCAGAACTGCGCGAAAACTTGTATTCCGGCTCAAAACAACGGGATAAATCGTTTTAGATAGAAACTAGCGAGATTTACGCACTTCGATATTACAAGTCGTCGAAGAGTAGACGAGAGAAAGGTGTAAACTTTTTCTCTAAGAACTGCGCGAAAACTTGTATTCCGGCTAAATACAAACGGGATACATCGTTCTAGATCGAAACAGGCAAAATTCACGAACACCGATTTTACAAGTCATCGAAGAGTAGACGAGAGAAAGGTGTAAACCTTTTCCCTCAGAACTGCGCGAAAACTTGTATTCCGGCTAAAAACAACGAGGTACATCGTTTTATATCGAAACTAGCGAGATTTTCGCACTTCGATTTTACAAGTCGTCGAGAGAAGACGAGAGAAAGGTGTAAACTTTTTCTCTCAGGAGTGCGCGAAAACTTGTATTCCGGCTCAAAACAACGGGATAAATCGTTTATTATAGAAACTAGCGAGATTTACGCACTTCGATATAACAATTCTTCGAAGAGTAGACGAGAGAAAGGTGTAAACTTTTTCTCTAAGAACTGCGCGAAAACTTGTATTCTGGCTCAAATCAACGGGATACATCGTTTTAGATCGAAATGATTTTCGCACTTTTATTTTACAAGCCGTCGAAGAGTAGACGAGAGAAAGGTGTAAACTTTTTCTCTCAGAACTGCGCGAAAACTTGTATTCCGGCTCAAAACAACGGGATACATCGTTTTAGATCGAAACTACCAAGATTCACGAACATCGACATTACAAGTCGACGAAGAGTAGACGAGAGGAAGGTGTAAACTTTTTCTCAGAACTGCGCGATAACTTGTATTCCGGCTCAAAACAACGGGATACATCGTTTTAGATCGAAACTAGTGAGATTTTTACAATTTGAGTTTACAAGTCGTCGAAGAGTAGACAAAAGAAAGGTGTAAACTTTTTCTCTCAGAACTGCGCGAAAAGTTGTATTCCGGCTCAAAACAATGGGATACATCGTTTTAGATCGAAACTAGCGAGATGTACGCATTTCGATTTTGCAAGTCGTCGAAGAGTAGGCGAGAGAGAGCTGTGAACTTTTTCTCTCAGAACTGCGCGAAAACTTGTAATCCGGCTCAAAACAACGGGATACATCGTTTTAGATCGAAACTAGCGAGATTCACGAACATCGATTTTACATGTCGTCGAAGAGTAGACGAGAGAAAGGTGTAAACTTTTTCTCTCAGGACTGCGCGAAAACTTGTATTCCGGCTCAAAACAACGGGATACATCGTTCTAGATCGAAACAAGCAAAATTCACGAACACCGATTTTACAAGTCTTCGAAGAGTAGACGAGAGAAAGGTGTAAACTTTTTCCCTCAGAACTGCGCGAAAACTTGTATTCCGGCTAAAAACAACGAGGTACATCGTTTTATATCGAAACTAGCGAGATTTGCGCACTTTGATTTTACAAGTCGTCGAAGAGTAGACGAGAGAGAGCTGTACCTTTTTCTATCAAAACTGCGCGAAAACTTGTATTGCAGCTCAAAACAACGGGATACATCGTTTTAGATCGAAACTAGCGAGATTCACGAACATCGATTTTACAAGTCGTCGAAGAGTAGACGAGAGAAAGGTGTAAACTTTTTCTCAGAACTGCGCGAAACTTGCATTCCGGCTCAAAACAACGGGATACATCGTTTTAGATAAAAACTAGCGAGATTTTCGCACTTCGGTTTTACAAGTCGTCGAGAGTAGACGAGAGAAAGCTGTAAAGTTTTTCTCTCAGAACTGCGCGAAAACTTGTATTCCGCCTCAAAACAACGTTATACATCGTTTTTGATCGAAACTAGCGAGATTTACGCACCTTGGTTTTACAAGTCGTAGAGAATAAACTAGTGAAAGCTGTAAAGCTTTTCTCTCAGAACTGCTCGAAAACTTACATTCCGGTTCAAAACAACGGAATACATCGTTTTAGATCGAAACTAGCGAGATTCACGAACATCAATTTTACAAGTCGTCGAAGAGTGGACAGGAGAAAGGTGTAAACTTTTTCTCTCAGAACTGCGCGAAAACTTGTATTCGGCTCAAAAAACGGGATACATCGTTTTAGATCGAAACTAGCGAGATTCACGAACATCGCTTTTACAAGTCGTCGAGAGTAGACGAGAGAAAGGTGTAAACTTTTTCTCTCAGAACTGCGCGAAAACTTGTATTCCGGCTCAAAACAACGGGATACATCGTTTTAGATCGAAACTACCAAGATTCACGAACATCGACATTACAAGTCGACGAAGAGTAGACGAGAGGAAGGTGTAAACTTTTTCTCAGAACTGCGCGATAACTTGTATTCCGGCTCAAAACAACGGGATACATCGTTTTAGATCGAAACTAGTGAGATTTTTACAATTTGAGTTTACAAGTCGTCGAAGAGTAGACAAAAGAAAGGTGTAAACTTTTTCTCTCAGAACTGCGCGAAAAGTTGTATTCCGGCTCAAAACAATGGGATACATCGTTTTAGATCGAAACTAGCGAGATGTACGCATTTCGATTTTGCAAGTCGTCGAAGAGTAGGCGAGAGAGAGCTGTGAACTTTTTCTCTCAGAACTGCGCGAAAACTTGTAATCCGGCTCAAAACAACGGGATACATCGTTTTAGATCGAAACTAGCGAGATTCACGAACATCGATTTTACATGTCGTCGAAGAGTAGACGAGAGAAAGGTGTAAACTTTT